>NC_140589.1:887573321-888195821 GCF_964204655.1 Triturus cristatus | reverse complement strand
TCTAAGCGTACTTACTAGTAACTTGTATTTCCTTCCATAGGAATCCATTGTGTGGTTTTCAGCACAAAAGTTTCTAAGTGTCCATTTTTGAAACGTACAAATATTCCTCTAAAATCAGCCGAACTACGAATTCCAATTTACTCACCTGTTATCAGGAGAGAACCCAGGGCTGCATCTTTTAGCCCAGCACTGACCCTGAAAAGTAATTCTAAGCGTACTTACCAGTAACTTGTATTTCCTTCCATAGGAATCCATTGTGTGGTTTTCAGCACAAAAGTTTCTAAGTGTCCATTTTTGAAACGTACAAATATTCCTCTAAAATCAGCCGAACTACGAATTCCAATTTACTCACCTGTTATCAGGAGAGAACCCAGGGCTGCATCTTTTAGCCCAGCACTGACCCTGAAAAGTAATTCTAAGCGTACTTACCAGTAACTTGTATTTCCTTCCATAGGAATGCATTGTGTGGTTTTCAGCAGAAAAGTTTCTAAGTGTCTATTTTCACAAACTAAAAATATTCCTAAAAAATCGTCTGTTTGACTTAAACACATTCTTTCAACTGTTTACAGGAGATTCACCTGTGCTGGATCCAGGATCCACCACTGAGTAAGAAAAAGTAACGATAACACTACTTACCTGCTAAGTGAATTTTCTGCCAAAGGATAACATTGGTGATTCTATGTGAAAACATTTCTGTGTCAACTTTTAAAATACAATAATAATCCTTAAAAATCACTACTGTAACCAAGATTCTTTTACTCAACTGTTTACAGGAGATGTCCAAGGACTGAATCTAGCATCCAGTCCTGTGGTTAGAAAAGTAATCCATAAAGTAACTAATTGCATTTGACTAGAAATTCACATTGAGCTCAATGTTGCTTTGTGTTTGAAAATGTGTTGCTCGTTGCAACAACTGTAACTACTGTACTTAAGTCTATTGCCTATTTGCAAAGTATTTGAACAAAAGTAATTCATTCTGAGAAAGTATATTTTGTATTGTAAAGTATAATGTAATTATAATGTAATTAAAAAAAATATATATATATAAAATAAATAGTTTAAAAAATGTAGTAAATCAGTATCAAAAACATCAGTATAACAATTAATACATTAAAAATTGTCATTTACAAAACCTTTGAAATTCACTGAAAAAAACATAGGTTTCAGACCTGATATAGTTAGGAATTAGCATTTAAAAAACCTTTGAAATTCACTGAAAAAACCATAGGTTTCAGGCCTGATATAGTTAGGAATTAGCATTTAAAAAACCTTAGAAATTCACTGCAAAACAATAGGTTTTAGGGGTGTTATAGTTAGCTGGACATTTCACTCGAACAAAACCATTGAAATTCCTCCGATATAGTTAGTTGTACTAACTACATCTCGTGCGCCCGCAATCCACTGCTGATGATGTCACATATTACATCATTCATGACATGTTCAGTGACATCACTGATGACATCTCAAATGACATCACTGATGACATCATCGATGGCATCATCCACGTGACAGATACACCTCATCATACACTAGTATAACCTTTCATCACTCACTGAAAAATACAGAGTGCCAGATTTAAAACCATTGACACACCAATACAAGTTTCTAAACACCCACTCAGTGATTCCTAGATCTATACACACATCTAATCACTTACCTATAGATTCACTCATACATGCTGTCAATGATCAATAGAACACTATCAAATATACTTATGCACCTATATCAACATTACACACCATCACACATCCTAATCAGTTATGAAGTCATCCTACTCACTTATGCAAACAATGGATCATACTTACTTTTACTTAGCTATACACTTATAAAAACACCACTTCATCTATTCATATAGATAATAACTCATACTTAGTGTGTTATAAAAACACTATTACAAGTATACAGTTATCCATACAGTCACTCATACAATCACTGAGTCTTATGTATACTTATTTATATACAACAACTGACACTTTTATTTTCCTAGTTTGTTGGACATGTACCATTGAGACATATATTGGCTCATTGCCACACCCATAAAGATATTCACTCACCCAAACAACTGTTATAACATGTAGTTTTAACTTCATATACCTACTGAATCAACTATTCACACATCTTTGGGCAGTCAAACACCCCCCACCGAACCACACACACATTCACTCTCCCATACAAATACTCAGTTAACTAATCAATAAATAATATAGGCTTTCACGTAGCTAGTAACCAACTGGTGCAGCAGTTTACACAATAACTGACAAAGTGATACAGATATTCACACAGTTTAGTCACTATCCAATATATTTAGTGAGACACTATAAATTTGTAAAGTAAACAGTCAATCACACTGCTACTAAATCCTCCATCCAGATATTTCTATTTATATATCCACTCATTCTTCAATGCAAATTGCTATATATATAATACATATTTAAATAAAGAACCAAACCACATTCACTGGATGATGTCATCAGTGATGTCATCAGTGATGTCATTTGAGATGTCATCAGTGATGTCACTGACCATATCATGAATGATGTAATATGTGACATCATCAGCAGTGGATTGCGGGCGCGTGAGATGTAGTAGTACAACTAACTATATCGGAGGAATTTCAATGGTTTTGTTCGAGTGAAATGTCTAGCTAAGTATAACACCCCTAAAACCTATTATTTTTTCAGTGAATTTCTAAGGTTTTTTAAATGCTAATTCTTAACTATATCCGGCCTGAAACCTATGGTTTTTTCAGTGAATATATATATATATCTATATATATATATATAGATATATATATATATATATATATATATATTATCTACTGGCGGTCGCCAGTAGATAGTTATAGTTAGGACCGTGTTTCCATAGGAAATCTCAAAATTCTATTTTGAATAACTTTGGCGCCGGTTGACGAATCTTCGCGAAATTTTCAAAACTAATGGGGCGCTCCGCTCAGCTCCTACCCTGAAAGTCTCGGGGAGATTCGTCAAGCGGGGGCCGAGAAAAAAAGGGGGTCCCAAAACACGTTTTCCCCATGCATTTTCCCATAGGACCTTTAGTCGTAGGTACAGCCCGAACGGCTGAACAGAATTACTTGAAATTTGGCAGAGAGGTAGTCCTCAGGTCAGGGATGTGCCTTTTGCATATATGGAGTCAATCTGTTCAGTAGTTCCTGAGGAAATTGCAGTTAAAAGCACATACATTTCTATAGCCGCACACCCTAACGTGCGCAAGCGTAATTCTGATTGGTTGTTACATGTCAGTCAACGTTCGAATCGGTCGAAATCAGGAAGCGTCGGCCGCCATTTTGTTTGTTTTCAGTGCGAGAGTGGAAAAGGAAGGTGGCGAACGTGAAAAGGGGGCAGGGTAGAGAGTTCCTGACCCCCTAGCCTTTGTCAGGGGGTCCCTGAAGGACCCCGAAGGCAGAAAAAAACATTTAATTTTTTTTTTTTTAAATCGCGGGGTGCGCGCACCTTGCGCGCACGTTGAAAAACCATAAAAAAAAAAAAAAACATTTATACGTTGTTTATTGTAAAATAAATATATAAAAAATAAATAAAACATACATAACTTAGCATTTAAAAAACCGTACAAATTCACTGAAAAAACCATAGGTTTCACACACGTTATAGTTAGGAATTAGCAATTAAAAAATCTTGCAAATTCACTTAAAAAAACCATAGGTTTCACACATGTTATAGTTAGGTGGATATTTCACTCGTAAAAAACCCAATGAAATTCCCCCGTTATAGTTACTTCAGATAACTATAACTCGCGCGACCGCCACTCTATCACAAGGATGATGTTATCTGTGATGTCATCAGTGATGTCAAGAGTGATGCCACTGACCATGTCATGAGTGATGTCATATGTGACGTCATGAGCAGAGGATTGCGGGCGCGCGAGTTATAGTTATCTGAAGTAACTATAACGGGGGAATTTCATTGGTTTTTTACAAGTGAAATATCCACCTAACTATAACATGTGTGAAACCTATGGTTTTTTAAGTGAATTTGCAAGGTTTGTTAAATGCTAATTTATATATATATATATATACGAACGTCCCCCACCAAAGCCGCCAAACTTACGACGGGTGTGTCCATTGTGCGGGGTTGAGACCCACTATGTTGACAACAATGAAAAAAGCAACTGGTTCTGGTGCCCTTTGATTGGACAGAGAACAGCCAATCATGGAGAAGAGAAGTTTAAATCTCCGTGGCGCTGCCCATATGATTGTTGATGCCGCACTGAGGAAAGCTGACTGCTGAAACGAGTCTGCGGCGAATAAATTTGGTTGAAAAATGCCCCGTGACTGTTCCAGTTGCTTTTTTCATTGTGTTATAACAGTTTTGCCTACTCCAGCCTCCACACGGGCGATGAAGAAAAGGCACCAACTCCTCTTTTGGGTATGGCGAGATTTTAATGCTCACATTGAAGTACTCGTTACGCGTTTCGACTGACACAACAGCCTTGATCATTTTTTAATTAACGCTCCAACCGTTACCTCCCCACCTGCACTATAGCTGCTAGTATTTACTCACCACCATGAAGCTGCTTTAGTCGCGTCCTCCGACCCAGCCTTTCGCTGCCTCCTGGCGGGTAATAGTTTTGTTGTAGCCAGCACAGGGGGCCGCCGCTGAAATATCCTTCCGGATTACTTGGACGAGATGGCTGAAAGCGGCAGCCTGCTTACGGCGAGGGGGTTCGTAGACAGGAAGCAGACCCACTTCCGTATTGAATTCAAATAACAGTTTTGCCGACTCCAACCTCCACAAAGGCACAAACTCCCCTTTTGGGTATGGCGAGATTTTAATGCTCACATTGAAGTAGTCATTACGCGTTTCGACTGACACAGCAGCCTTGATCACATATACATATATATATTTGCGTGTCAGGCTTTTACTCCAAAAAGACGTGCTTCGGCCAACCTTGTGGCCTTGCTCACATGTACATGTTGCAGTAAAAAACTGTGTTTTAAATTAACAAAGCATACAATACAGATTTACAAAAATGCTGGCAACATCCCAGTGAAACAGTGGATACCATCATAGAACAGAGCACATAAGGAAGATAACAAGGTGGTGCAATGTACTATGCAGCAAAACTTGTATACTAGACAGCTATGTGTACTGGCACGTAAAATTGCTGAACAAGTGAGAAGAGCTCATGTGCATAGAAAAACGCCTGCATGCCATTACTGTGTCAATCAGAAGGTGGAACCGTGGTTTTGGCCACAGGAAGAAGTGTCTGATGGGAAATCAAGTCCCCTATACTTGTAGAACATGAGGTGCGTTGCTAGGTGGCAAAGTTATTAGTAGCTCAAAAACACAGTTTACACCGACGGACATCGTGCAGGGAGAAGGCTGTGCAAGTGGCGGGTTATACACCACTGAGGTGCAGTATGGAATGCTGTGCAGCTGGAAGGCTGTTAAAGTGCGCTGGCCATACTCCTCTGAGGTGCAGTATATAATAGAAAGCCGTATAAAAGATAATCTTCTGTGTAAAGAATTAACTAGAACAAAATAAAGTGTCTTTACTCGCATCTGAGAGACTTATGTGTGCATGGAGCCGTGATGTGTGTACGTGAGAACATGCAATTGTTCAGTGCCTGTGATAGAAAACCATAGTGTGAAAGCGTAATGCGACAGATGGGGGAGGGTAAGATGTTGCGGTGTGGAAATGAGCCTTTTTAGGGGCCCAGCGGTGCAGGGGTTCACCCTTATCTGCCCACTGGTTCTTAAACCAACAAAGTAGAGATTGGCACGGAAGCTGGAATATCAAATAACAAGTTTATTAATCTCACATGAGTGGGACTACGTCAATACAATACCCTCAGGCCACTGTAGGAGGTAGTCCATAGAATACAGAAACCAAGGGTGTTATATACTCTGATTACATCTGAGTAAGCATGGAGCCTCAAAGAGGAGGTACAGGCATATACAGAAATAGTTATTGACTAACATGGGCATACAGAAATTGCTTGGTCAACAAAGTGGGAGGGAAGATGTACTGCTTATTTCAGTTGGAATAGCCTGACAGTTACAGTCTAAAAAAGGTGCATTCTAGCAGCTACAGGCCTTTCGGAGCATGCACAGTGCTCTGGCTCAGTACTGAAGGAGTTGACTATAGTTGATGACTCGGTAGAATAGAAAAGCAGGCAACAGTGAAGACGGAAGAAGCACATGACTTACGAAAATGGATGCCACAAACAAAATGGCTTCAGCTTATGCTAACGGTAATTTCTGCAATTTTCACAGAGGTACTGACAAAGGGTACAGATAAGCCCAAGTGGGCTAGCATAAATACCAACTGTATACCTATGCAACCAAAGACAGCATATGATTGAGTGATGTGGAACAACAGTAAATGCAATTTAGCCCGAGTGGACTATGTAACATACAAGTCGTTTTTCTTTGGCTGCTCACTTGGTTTCGCTTGGTTCCCTGCTGTCTTGCCGCTCCTGTGGCCGGGCTTGGCTCCGCCTCCCCTGCCAGCAACGATAACGGGACGAAGGACCGGCTGGGCTTGGCTCCGCCGGTCCTGGTAACTACAATACCCAGGATACCCTGGGCCCGGACGCCAGTGCAACACGTGCCAGGAGGCGCATAAAGGTCAGCCTGGTGCAGAGCCCCTTGTTTTCTTTGGCTGCTCACTTGGTTTCGCTGGGTTCCCTGCTGTCTTGCCGCTCCTGTGGCCGGGCTTGGCTCCGCCCCCCCTGCCAGCAACGATAACGGGACGAAGGACCGGCTGGGCTTGGCTCCGGCGGTCCTGGTAACTACAATACCCAGGATCCCCTGGGCCAGGACGCCAGTGCAACACGCGCCAGGAGGCGCATAAAGGCCAGCCTGGTCCCTCGCCCCGCAAGGACACGTGCGGGACGCGCCAGGAGAAGCCCGGGACAAGGGCGGGGCCGTTCAAGGCCGAAGGAGGCTGGGCTGGCCCACCTTATTTACCTCTCTAATCCTCTGACCAGCTGGCACCTGGAGTAGGAGCGGTTTCGTTTTGTATTTTATTTGTCCTACTCTGTGCTGTAGTAGGTGTGATCGTGGGTTGCATAAATATTGAAGCACCCTTACAATGAATAAACGGAAAACGGGCGACAGGGTGGTTGGCACTTTGGACACTTTCTTAAAAAGAGCGGAATCTGTCTTAATCCACGAAATAGAGGCTACTGAACAAAGACTTTCACTAGACCCCAGGACATTAGTGGGGGGGTCCACGTCATGTCTGCTTTTACATACCACCCGGTCACCACCCGAAGTAGCTGTTTCCACCGCTTGTCCTCGGTCTAGGTTGCCTAGTCCAGTTACTATTAGCCTTGAGCACCACCCGCCGCCCCCACCGAGTCTTCCGTGCCTCCCCGCCAGAGTAACAACAAGAGGGATGAAAGTGGTGGGGAGAATCAATAAAGTGCCACAGAAAAAAGTAAGAAAGGGGTGCAGTACCACAAAACAAAAACCTCTTTTGCCATCTACTGCCACGAATGGGGTATTTGGTTTTGGTAGCTCAAGTACTGCACCCACTGACAACCCTTCTAAAGTTTTATAGACTTTAATCACCTTATGAGTAGAAGTGACTTTTCCTCTGTCTTAAAGGAGCAACTAGCCGTTTTATTTGAGCCGCTCATCAAAAGACTGGATTCTGTCGACCACAAGCTAGCTAGGATTGAGGATGCCTTGGCACGCCTACCACAAGAGGACCAGGCTCAGCACTCCAAGGAAGACACTACTGGTAACATTTTTGCTTCGTTGGGGGATATTCATAAGGACCAGAGTGGTGCTAAGGTACAAGCTAAAATATATGCGGTTGGGGTAGATATAGTTGGAAGTTCAAGGACCATCCAGCCAATTGGGCCCAGCAATGTCGAGACAACTTTCAACCAAGGGCCATCAGCGCTAAAGAGCCCTTGGAGGTTGAATAATAACAGTGATGTTGGTCGTCAATTGAGGCATTCCTACCTCCATCTGCCCCCCGAAGCGATCCCCTACACGATCATCCTGGCGAATGTTCCCCTCCTTCCCCTGGGCACACAAGAACACTGGTCCTCTCTTAAAAATAAGGCCCTACATTACTTGAATAAAATGACAGACACTGGGGACGGCTTAATTGAGGAATTTAAAATGGTTAGACGGATTGAATTAGTTGGGCAATCTGCTAAAACTTTAAAAGGGGATTGTGTAGTACTGAGTTTTAGGTCCCCGGGTTTGGTCCGTCATATCCTAGAGACGGCCGGTCATGTACCAGTTAATGGGGCCTCTATTGGCATACTTCCCCTTTGTTTCTTTTATCAACAGTACTCGCCCCGGAGACACAGGGATGCCCGATTAGTACATCGTAATCATCTTAGGCCAGACTTTTCTATTCAGCTTAATAATCGCTTTGATGCCTTCTCTTCACTTGAAGAAATAGATTGACAGTGGGTGGGTGCCTTTGGGTGAGCAGTGACAGGAGGTTCTGGGACAGGAGGAGTGTTATCCACTACCAGTCATTCTAACCTAGTAGACCTCATGGTCCAAACCTTGGCTCCCACCACTGTTGTAACGACTTTGGATAGTCGCTCTATGGCCCCAGATGTTGCCACTGGGTGCCTGCTCCCTATCTCACAGAAAGAATCTATGATCATTTCCTCGTGGAACATAGCGGGTTTGGAATCAAAAGTTGGGTCAGTAGATTGGTCATCCTTTATTAACGGAGTGGAAATATGGGCGTTCCAAGAAACCTGGTCAGTGGACAATGTGTTCCATGTTGGTTACTTAAATTTCTCGAAACCGGCGACCAAGGGTTTAAGGGGGTGGTTGATAGGAGGCCTAACATGTTGGGTTAGGCAAAACGAGGGGATAACTGCGGATGAGATTCCTCTTGACAATCCCGACATCCTCGCTATAAGAGTAAGAGCTTCAGGAGGCCTCGATCTACTTCTGTTTAATGTTTATGCTAGAGGTCAACCGGGGGGCAGGAGTTCTCAGGTTATTGCAGCCCTTGAGACCCTCTAAGCGGAGGGTGTTCATAACACCAACTTGATCCTCACTGGAGACTTTAATACATGTTTCGAGCCGCTGGACTTTGATGATGGTAGGCTTAGTGAGGAGGTGGATTCTCTTTGGGGCGTGCCACAGTTGGACCACCAACCTATCAAAAAATGGACCGAGGCTGCACTCCAGGTTAAAGGGTTGTTGATTTATCTATTTTTTTGTAGAGCGCGCAAATGCCCAAGGGCGTCTTGGCGCTGTGAGATACCGCTGGCTCTTGAAGATGTTGATTAGGGCTATGTGGAGAAAAGCCACGTTTTAACTTCCTTTCTGAAGGATTTCAAAGATGGGCTGTTTTTTATGTCTAGCAGTAGTTGGTTCCAAATTCTTGCCGTGTGCACCAGGAAACTTCTTCCGCCCCTGTTAGCTCTCTTAAATCTTGGGACCCTGATTATTTTCATTTGGCTGGATCTAAGAAGTCTATTTGGCTCATACATTTTTAAATGGGATTTTAGAAATTGTGATCCAGTTCCATTAATTGCTTTATATGCTAGGCATAGTGATTTGAATTGTATCCTTTTTACAATTGGCAGCCAGTGCAGATTTTTTAGTTTGTGGCTGATTGTTTCAAATTTTGGTATCCCTAGTATCAGCCTGGCTGCTGCATTCTGCAGGCGTTGGAGTTTGAGTAGGATTTTCTTCCTGGCTCCGGCGTATAGGCCGTTCCCGTAGTCCAATCTGGACAAAGCTAATGCTGTCACCACTGTCTTGCGTGAGTCATGTGGTAGGTAAGGTAGGATTTTCTTGATCATTTTTAGAATGTACCAAAGTGATGACGCCAGCTTACTGGCTTGGGCATCAAAGGAAAGATTGGTATCTAGAGTGATTCCCAGGTTTTTCACCTTTTCTGATGGTTCGGGACATCCTCCTAGTTCTTTTGGCCACCATGAATGGGACCATATTTTTGTGTCCCCTCCTAGTATCATGACCTCACTTTTATCCCCGTTTAGTTTTAGGCAGTTTGTTCTCATCCATTGGCTGATTTGTACCATGCAGATTTGAAATTTTTATGCTGTGTTCTTTACGTCTTTATTTATTGAGACCACGATTTGGGTATCATCGGCGTAGGATATTGGGGTGAAGCCACAGTTCCTTATTATTTGTGCAAGGGGAGTTACGTACAGATTAAAAAGAGTGGGGCTCATCGAGGAGCCCTGCGGGACTCCACATGGTAGGTTGAATTTGTTGGATTTTGCCTCTCCCGATTCTACTGAGAAGGTTCTGTTCTCTAAATAGGAAGCAATGAGGGCACAAGCTAAGTCATGTAATTGTGCTGTTTTCAGGCGTGTTATCAGGATCTCATGGCTGACTGTATCGAAGGCCGCCGATAGATCAAGTAGAATCAAGGCGGCCTTCGATCCGTTGTCCAGTACTTGCCTGAGTTCCTCCACTGCTGTGATAAGAGCAGTCTCTGTTCCATGTCCTTCACGGAAACCAAATTGTGAGTGATCCAACCAGTTGCCGTCCAACAAGTATCGGGATAGCTGTTTATTTAATAGTTTCTCTAAAACTTTAGCGGCATAAGGGATCCTGGCTATTGGTCTATAGTTGTTCGGGCTTTCGCAGTCTAAGTTATTTTTAGAAGCGGCCTGATTGATATCATTTTCCAATCATCGGGGAAGATGTTGGTTTTGATAATTTGGGAAAATAGTTTTTCTAGTACTATGCTCAGCTGTTCGGAGCAAAAGTGCATTATTTTGGATGGACAGGGGTCCATTGGGCTACCTGAGTTAATGGTGTGGATCTCTTTTTGGATCTGTTCTGCTGTCGGGGGAGTGAAGAGGAACAATGTGGTTTGATCTGGGTGTTTACTCACTGGGGTTGTTGTCTGTAAATTATCCCTTTTAGCTCTTTCTGTGCTATGGTTTTTAAAGGAGTCATATACTGATGAAACTTTGCTGACAAAGAATTCACCTAGCACGTTGCAGAAGTCTGATGATAGTGCTTCTGGGTTGTTGTTCTCAAATTTTGATAATTTTTTAACAGTGTCAAAAAATGTTTTACTTGAATTTTTAGATTCGTTGATTTTATGGTTAAAGTATTTACTTTTTTCTGTTATTATTAGTTTTTTATAGCATGCTAAGGTAGCTTTGTATTCTTGTTTGAGGTGAGTATCATAATTAGTTCTCCACTTTTTTTCTGCTCTTCTACACTTCTGTTTCTGGATTTTTAGTGCTTCCGAGAACCATGGTTGTGAGGGGGTTTTTCTTTTCAGAGTGGCTTTCTTTCGTGGGACTGTTAGCTTAACTGCATTCTCCAACCACTCATTAAATTGTTTGCAGGCTGTATTACAATCTTCGTGAAGTGTAGGGTATGATGATTGGAGTGTTTCAATAAATGCCTGGTTATCCATTTTAGACCATTCAAGGTAAGTTGTTTGTTTAATGTGTTCCATAGGTCTCCCAGTGTCCTCTTTAATTTCTAAAGTAAAACTGATTAGTTTGTGGTCTGACCACGGGATAGGGATAGTATCTATTTTTGTTAGTCTTTCACATGAAGTGAAAATACAGTCCAATGTGTGGCCAGCATCATGGGTATCCATGTGTACTTTTTGTTTTAGATCAAAATTTGACATTGCATCAATAAATGGGGCTACCTTCGGGTCGGAGATTTTTTCTAAATGTAGGTTAAAATCTCCTAAAACTGTGTAGTCTGGACTAGTCACACTGGATTCGAGAAACGGGCTTAGCAGCTCAATCAAGGGCGTTTTTGCACTAGGTGGTCTGTATATTAGTAGTCCATTAAACGTATATTTGTCTGTGATTTTTATTTGGAAAGTTAAGGTTTCGCAGTCTGGGGTACTTCCTTTGTCTGAAGTTTTAATTTTATAGTCTTTTTTTTTGCTATAATTGCCAATCCTCCCCCACGTTTTATTTTTCTGTCAGCTCTGGAGAAGGAGTAACCCTCCGGAATGGCCAGGGTCAGGTCGGCATCAGAAGCTTCGTCTGCCCATGTTTCGGTAACAAATAGTATATCCATATTATGATTATCTATTAATTCCGCTGTTTGTATGTTGTGTTTGACTAAGGACCTGACATTGAGCAAGGCGATTTTCAGATTGTAATTTCTATATTTTGGTATTCTGGTTTTAGCCAGGTTCTTAATGGGGGATAATTCAAAGACTTGTGAGCATGTTGGACATTTTTTACCTTCTTTGTGTGGTTCTAGCCGGGCACATGAGACTCGTGGTCTCAATTCTTGAAGTTCTTGACTGGAGTATTTCCGTAGTCTTTTCTCGGGTCGCTTTGGGCAGGGGATGTGGCCCTGGGCCCGGTCTTGGCGCGGACGGGCGCAGACGGGCTTGCCTTTAGCGCGCCTTTGGCGCGCAGGCGGCGCGCCCGCTGCGCGTGTCCGCTGCGCATTTGTGAAGGGCACATTTCTAGTGGTGTGGAGGGGGGGCGTGGCCAGCGTCAGTGGGCATGGCTTGTGCTCGCTCCGATTCTGGTTGTGCCTGGAATGGGGTCTCAGGGCAGTCAATGGCAGGACGAAGTCTGATGCAATGGGGGTGGCGACCTTTGACAACGGGCGCCACAAAAGCAGGATAGATTATATCCTAGTAAAAGTAGAATTTTGGCATCATGTCTTAGACATGGAAGTACATCTTCGCCCCGAAAGTGACCATAATCTCTTGGTACTTACATTAAAAGGTTTGAGCTTTGGCCCTACAGCCATTATGGAGTCTGATAGCAGCTCTAACCACGTAATATTGGGAAACGATCTGAGAAGGGTCCGTTGGGATAAGGTGGCCCTTGACGAAAAGAATGTGTTAGAAATTAGGGCATTAGTTACAGGATCATTGGGGAAAATCAATGATTGCTGTTCGCAGGAGACACTCAAAGCTAAACTGCCAGCAATCCACAATGAGCTCTTTAGTAGACTGAAAAAGTATTTCATAAACACCAAGCCGATAAGAGCGAAACGTAAGTTGGAACCCACCTCTTGGTATAACGACCTATGCAGGTCCACTCACAAAGTCCTTGTGAATGCCATTAAATCTAGGAACCACACTTCCATCCAACAGTCTAGGGCACTCTATAAATCCACCTTAAGAATTGCAAAAAGAGACTGGGATGAGGAGCGATGGAAGGATCTGCTGCTAGCATGTAAAGGGAGGAACATGATCCAGTTCTGGGACCTAATAAAATGGGGGAATGGGCAAAGGTTGATCACCCCAAATAATAATGTGGATCCACACCACTGGGTTGCCTTTTTTGAAGCTCAATATTACCAGAATATGGAGAGTGAAATCACTGCTCGGCTTATAAGTATAGATACTCCCTTGACGTTTAGTACCAAGGAGGTCGAGGTGGTATTAAGGAATATTCCAAGCGGTAAGGCACCAGGGCCCGACTGCATTCCCCCAGACTTATTCAAACAGAACGGTGACCTTTGGGTTCCTTATATTACGACCCTGATTAATTCACTGGCGGGGGGAACTCCATTTCCAACCTCTTGGTCCGGGGCGGAAATTATCCCGATTTACAAGAAGGGGGACTGTTCCGCTCCGGCCAACTATAGGCCCATTAGCCTTATCGATGCCTTACAAAAAGTCACTGCTCGGGTCCTTTTGGGTAGGATCCAAAGCTGGATGACTAAAGAAAATATTCTATCTTCCTTACAGGTAGGGTTTCGGGCTCACATGGGGACATTAGATCAAGTTTTTAGATTTTTTATGCTCTATTGGAGGGAGGTCCTTCTAGGTAAGGGCCTGATTTTCGCAGCATTTGTAGACCTAAAATCTGCGTTTGATCTTGTTCCTAGATCTAAATTGTGGGATGTCCTGTTGGGACTAGGGATGCCCAAGGAATTGGTGGACTTTGTGGTTAAACTCCACAACTCTAACTATGCACAGGTTCAGTGGGGGAAACCAGGCGAGGTCACTGAGAAATTTAGTGTTTGGAAGGGCGTTCGCCAGGGGTGCGTCCTGGCCCCAACTCTTTTCTCACTATTTATTAATGGGGTGGTACAGTATTTTGACAACTTTCCCACAGACGCGCCCATTCTGGCTGGTCAAAGGGTACCTTTGCTCATGTTCGCCGACGACACCCTGATTCTATCGAAAACGAGGCAGGGCCTTCAGTTGGCACTGTCCCGTTTTGAGGAGTTCTGTAGCGACCATGAGCTAGTGGTCAACGTGGGAAAGACTAAATTTATGGTACTCCATGGGGCAAGGCCTGTTCCAGCAAGAGTCTTCATGAGCGGGAAGCTCCTGGAACAGGCCAATGTATTCACCTACCTGGGTATTACCCTAGGCGAAAAATTGAGTTGGTCCCCCCATGTGAAGTTACTTGCATTGAAACATTCCCAGCTAGCTGGGGCGCTGATAAAGGAACATAGGCTCTCCCAGACTAAGTCAATAGCCCCAGTTGTAAAAATGTACACCCTGAAAATTATCCCAGCTATACTCTATGGCGCCAAGATCTGGGGTTGTAGCAATTTATTAGATTTAACAATGGCCCAAAATAAGTTTTTAAGATCTATTGTGGGCCTCCCCAGATCGACCCCCCGTATTCCCCTCCTTCTTGACCTGGGTTGCAATGCAATCGAGGATATTGTTCAGTTTATAATGCTGGCCTTCTGGAGAAGGCTCTGGACTGTACCAGAATTACTCCCATTTGCTAATGCGTTACTTGAAATAAGGGGTTTGGATCGTTCAAACAAGATTTTATGGCTATCCAGAATCAAAACTCTACTTATTGAGATGGGGATGAGGGACTTATGGGTGTCTCCAGAGTCGGCTGTATTTCCATCGAAAGTATTATATAGAGCAGCCTATTGGGACTTAATTAAAAACCGGAGGCATTCTATCATGGGAGGCTCTTCACTGACAAGAGTTTTTTTGGACTTTAAAGATGACCCCCGGATGGATGGCTACTGGGATTTAATCACAAAACCTAGAGATCGCAGGTTGTTCCACCAGTTCCGAGTAGAAACTCTTCCACTTAGGAAATTCACTCGCAACTGGACTACTGGCAAGGGAGACAAGTGTCCATTTTGCCCAGAATTTGTTGAAAACATTGACCACCTTTTATATGTCTGCCCTGCTTACCGTTAACCCAGAAGCAAGTGGCTTAAACCCCTATGTAGAAATTTGGGTACGAACTCTGCAATGATTGCCAAAAGACTACTGAAAAGTGGTGGCGATGCCCCCATTATAATAGGGGACGCCAAGTTTCTGTGCTGGTCCTGGGCTATCCGCGAAAGAGATGGAGGGTGATGATCGCCAGTTAAGGACACTTTCAGGATTGAACTGTTATGAGCTAAAATTAGATGTATGCATATATGTAAAGTCCTAGCGATTGATATATTTAATACTGTTTTTAAAGGCTTTTTAAATTGTGGGTTTTTTTTTTTGGTTTTAAATTATGACCGCATTATAGGTGCATTCTTGGATGCGTTTTTTCTTTTTCTTTTTTCTCTCTTTTTTATTTGTACAACTATCTGTCTTTTAAGATGAACAATCGCAATAAAGACTGTTTTGAATTGAATTGAACATACCAGTCAGACAAAATTCAACTATAAACTCAGCCTTTCTGCGGGAACCAACCGGGAGGGACGCCCAAAGCACTACCCTCATACTGGTAGAAGTACTGCAGCAACCCTGCATGCCAGGAGGCGTTGTTGGTACTAATTAACTTTCGGAGTTTGGCCCACGACCCATGGGTCAAAATCGAGCATTGAGGGACTGCCCTCCCACCCTTGACCTGCGCCTTAGAAGGAGGATGATGCAGTGAGTGCATCAACGGCACTGTAGCCTGATCGGAAGCACCAGGATCATACCTCAACCCTCTTTCCCAGTGGGAAGCACGGAACCTCACTTGGAGGAGAAAGCACTTGAGTACCTCCGATCATTGCTGGATCCGGCCACACAAGCTCACTGACAGCCTGTGCCTGCCGAATGCTGCTGCGCCTCCTGTGTGCAGCCGAACTCAGCTGATGGGACTGATTAGGGCACCCGCTGAGATGCTGAACGCTTACTCGCTGCTGGAGTGGGTAAGACTTGATATGGTGTTCCAGGGCCCTGGGGGACTTGCTGTTATATATGTTGCAGCACCAAAGACACTTGTGACTACTTTCTAAGAGCCATAGTGGGCTCTTGATTTAGGCCTAAGAGTGAGCATTCCTTGGATGTGGCCATCATTGATTGGGAAATAACCTTGACCACAGTCTGAGAGAAGGAGGGACAGGAATTTGCCATGGGTACACTAGAGCCCGACCTTAACGGGACTGTGGTATTGCTTAGGAGTGTCCTATTACCCCGTTGAATGCGTAAAGTTAGAAATAAAATGCTTCTTTTTGATATGAAAGTAAGTATTTGACTGGACATGGATTTATTGACATTGCTGAGCGCTCTTTGAGTTGTCGTGTTCACTAAACTGTATCTACACACCACAGCTTTGGACTGCTCAACCATACCACTGAGAGTCCAGTGCAGAAGGGTACTTGGCCATGTTGCTCAAGATCCATAGTAAGTCGGGCTCTGGGACATCAGGGGTAAAAGGCCTCAACCACCAATGGTTGTGCCCAGTAACCCCTGCGTGCCCGGTGGCCCTCTGAAATGGGTTCTGACAAATACATATATCAGTGGCAGTCCCCCCTGCGTAGTTATTAGGTCAGGATTCTCATAGGAAGAACATTTTTTGTTTTGCTAATGGATTTGGTACCATTTGACGAATGTTTTCGGATACTTTTCAAACAAAAAGTTAATCAACCACAGCTTCCTAGAATGTTTCAGGTTGATCAATCGAGCAGAGGGGTGAGAAAAAGGGGCGGGGATCGCACAACGTTGTTTCCTCATTTTAATTTCCATAGGAAATTATGGGAAGCAGTAAAGGAAACATAAATTAACAGAATTACACGAACTTTGGCGAAAAGTTAGAACTTTACTCCGAAAGCGTGGTTTTAGCTATTTAGTGTAATCTGGTCAGCTCTTTTTTTGGGGGGGGAAATTTGCATTTAAAACTGCGCTTTTGGTAAAAAAATATGTATATCTCGATGGTTGGGTCCAATGAGACTTCTGGAGTACTGTACATTTTAAAAAACTGTAATTTGATCGGTTGAGAGCCCTTTTCCCCCCATTTGGTTGTGTCCACCCACGGATCGAGCAATCTGACTCTGTCCCTGTGTCCTGAACTTTGCAATAAAAAAAAATGATGTAAGCTTGCAGGCTGTGGATACCGAGGCGACCTAGCAGTAGTAAGGGCCCAAAAAATAAAAATCTTACTGCAGAACTCCTGTGGACCCCGGCGCGACTGCTTGAGGCACTGCTGGACTCCCGCAGGAAACTGGTACCGAGAGACCATGCCAACTTCCTAAGCTAAAGCTAGCATGGTCTTTCATTACCATGGGCTGACGCTGGGGGGTGGCACTGCAGGATTACGATGGCAAAATTAAAAATATATATATAAAATTGGAGGCTGGGGATGAGCAGAGGGTAGGCAAATAAACCTCAGCAGATTTCACTTTTTCTTCAAAGAATTGAACAGATTGTTGGCATTTGGCATCAGGGTCTTTGACTTTGTCAAGATCTTTGGTGTGAAAAGAGGGAGGGGGATTATTGGCTGCATTTACGACTTCATAGGGTTGTCAGAGTTGATTAATAGCTGTATCAAATAGTGATTTCATGTACGTCTCCTTTTCATTAAAATGTGACTCTTATAAAGTCTTCTGGCTGCCCTAAGGTCATCTGCCCTGCTATGCTGTCACCTTCTCTTTGACTTACCATGGTCAGATCACCGCTGCCTAGCTATGCTATGAGGGCTTTGCGCTGGCTGCCAAAGAAACAACACATCAGTTTCAAGCTCTCTCTCACCCACAACACCTAATGTTGCCATGCACCAACCAAACTCATCCAGCCCTTTCAGTCAGTTTGACTTCCAGTCAGCTGAATCACAAGCATTTTGCAGGCCGTGTGCATGCACTATCGCAGATCATAGCTGTTGAACTCATTCCTCTTTTCCTCTGTCTATCTGAAGGGTAGAAGAAGTTTAAGATTTGCCTTTTCTATTCCACAATGCCTCCTAGGCCACTTTAATACCGTTCAGAAAGTAATACTGTTCTTCCTCCTACCCATTTAGCAATTCTCACTTAGTGCCATAAGCGGCCTTCTTTGCATCTTTGGTGTATGTATATACCTTTTCCTGTTCACTCTATGGTGCGCATTTTGTCCTATCCTTCTAGAGGATAAACTTTTTTCGGACATAGCGTGTGTACCTTACCTCCTGCTGCTTTTCCTAAAGATTAATATATCTCTGTATCAGCACTGAAGCATAATACTTAGTTGCAAACGTAGTTAATGTGGGTGTGCGTCCACAATTGTCGTTTAATTAACTTTTCTTAGCTTGTCTCCTTCAGTGAGCCATATATTTAAAGGCATTGTTTGCAAGGAGTGCCGAGTACAAAATAAATATAGTGCTTGTAGCACAACTTATGAGATTTGCTTTGCCGGTGTAATGCTGTCTGGAGTTTTTTTTACATAATGCCTTGATAATGTTTTCAAAATACCTGCTTAAGTTACTCACTGTTTTCATGCGTGTTTAGGCGTCGTGTGTAAAGCGCATGTGCAGTTGTACACATTCATCACGATTACGTTTTGATGATTATTTTATTTCTAAGATGCTTCAAATATTTCTTGCTTCAATTTCATTCTCCAAAATAGTAACTACTGAAAAATGTCAATCTTTTCATAAATTGTATTTTTTTTTAAATGCCCCCAAAATATGATGTTAGCCCTAATTCCTGGTACAATCCCATCTGCTACTCGAACACAATTTTTAATAATTTTGCCATTAGTGGGCCTCCTATGGAATTAAAAATTGTGTTCGAGTAGCAGATGGGATTGTACCAGGAATCAAAGTAAAAAACTGGAAGTATATCCTACTGAGGAGACTGCAGTAAATGAGGAAATTAGGAAACTTCATAACAAATAAATCTCCCAAGATGGCCACCAGAGACAAAAGAGCCCAAATGCAGCACAAACATCACCCAGATGTAGCCCACATGTAGCCCAATGACAGAAGTGTGCAAAACACTTATTTTTTGTGTATTTGCAGTTTTATATAGTGCAGACTTGTCAGGTATTTGAGTGCTTTACATGAGCATTGGTTACATCACACAATATTCAATTTATTTTGGTTGTAGACATGGGAAGATTAAGTGATTTGACCAGAATCACAGAATGTTGAGCTGAAGCAGAAACTCCAACCTGGTTCCCCAGTTGCAAAGTCTTCAGCTCTGGAAGTAACACCACATCCTCTCCCCTAAATGCAACATTTGATTTTTATCAAATTAACTTTATTTACAACATGTTTGTTTTTTCTTTGCAGTTTGTCTTTTCCTTGTTTGCTATTTACTAATAGTTTAGACATCCTTGTGCCTCATATATAAAGATATAAATATCTATGCAGAACCTTGATCTAAAGCAATATCGTCATTTGAATGTAAAATGTCATATATGATTGTGATTATGTACATTGCGTCATATTCAAATGTGCCTTGTGAGTACGCGGCTTTTTCCGGACCAGCAGCAAGGCGTAAGATTGAATTTGCACGCAAATAACAGTTCAGTGTTAGCCCACTAATGGCTGGATTATTACAAGTATTTGAGAGGCATCGCATTGGGTATTTCGAACTGTGAGCAGTATTTACCATAAACTGTGAAACGGTTTTGGACCACTGAATCCAGAATGCATAGCGCTTTATCAGGAGGCCCACTGGGACAATAAAAATGTCAGGTGTTACTAATCAGTGGTTTGGCTTCATTTTCAGCGATAACTCTGCCTGTGAACAAGGACGATGTAATTCAGAAACGCGTCAGGCACTATTGATTGAGCATTGAGTTCGCGTTTGCGCTGCAGCCTGATATTATTGCTGTTGGACGAGTGCATCCTATGCTTGGGCATTGGGGAACTTGAATTTATACACGGCAGTCCAGCCGTGAGGTTGCACCATCGCTTGATTGAACAGCGGGCCGGGTGCCTTGTGAGTACGAGGCTTTTTACGGACCAGTAGCAAGGCGTAAGATTGAATTTGCACGCAAATAACAGTTCAGTGTTAGCCCACTAATGGCTGGATTATTACAAGTATGTGAGAGGCATCGCATTGGGTATTTCGAACTGTGAGCAGTATTTACCATGAACTGTGAAACGGTTTGGACCACTGAATCCAGAATGCATAGCGCTTTATCAGGAGGCCCACTGGGGCAATAAAAATGTCAGGTGTTACTAATCAGTGGTTTGGCTTCATTTTCAGCGATAACTCTGCCTGTGAACAAGGACGATGTAAGTCAGAAACGCGTCAGGCACTATTGATTGAACATTAAGTTCGTGTTTGCGCTGCAGCCTGATATTATTGCTGTTGGACGAGTGCATCCTATGCTTGGGCATTGGGGAACTTGAAAATATATATATATATATATATATATATATATATATATATATATATATATATATATATATATATATATATATATATATATATATATATATATATATATATATATTATTTATATTCTCACAGTTCCGAATAAATCCAGCACTCACGAGGGGTACAGGGCAGAACTTTATTTTTCCTTGCAAGACGCTCAGACGCATTTCGGCACAACTGCCTTTGTCAATGTCGGCCAGCATTCCGTTTTATTTCTCACTTATATCAAGATTTCAAAATCGTTAGGACAATATTCTCTTTCTAGCTCCTCACACATGCCTACAAAGCTCTCCATGCTGCAGGACCTGCATATCTGTGCATATGTGATTCCACATACCCACCAGACACCTTCACTCCACCTAACTGGCCCTAGCCACCATCCCACGGATCCACAAGGCCAAAACCGGAGGAAGATCATTCTCCCACCTCGCCGCCAAGACCAGGAACAGCCTGCCTTTCCACCTCAGGCAGTCCCCATCGCTTATTCAATTCAGGTAGGGCGCTCCTAATCTTGATGATTTCTGCCTGTCCCTGCTGCCTCTGAGTTCCTGTCAATGAATCATGCCAGAAGTGAAACCGGGCGACCACTTGCAGTGCCAGCTACATTGGAAGGTGAATGGGTGCAAAGGGGTGGAGAGTTTGTGTGTTTGGTTGATTGTGTGAATCTATGAGGTCTGTGTTTTGGGAGGGTTGTGCTGCTATAATGGTGGCCCTGGCATTAATTGCAACCCACCTTATCTTATTGTGTGTATGGAGGCTAGTGTTGATATAATAGTCCCATTCTTACCATTACGCCAGGGGTAGCCACAATTGTGTTGAGACTAATCCTGTGGTGCATGTCTTTGACATATTGTGGGCAGTGTGACTATCTGTGGCATAATGGTATCTTTCGTCCAATTGTGCCCATCCTTGACAAGTTGAAGGAATTCTCGAACGAATTGTGGTTTCGATTATGACATTAGTATCCCTTTGCATAAGTGAACCATCCCTGAAATACCAGCAACAGTCACAATAAAGTCAGAAATGTACACAACATAACGGCCACTCTGACAAAATGATGGCCACGTTCTGGGGCGACACTCAGCCCCAAATCCAATGGCACAGCAAAAATGCTACTTGCACAATTCTTCCATGTATACAATTTTAATCCTGTTTTTTTCTTTCCTTTTATCATTTTTTCTCTCGAATCCCTCTGTTTTAATTCCACACGTACGGTGTCATGCCAATTTTCAAAGGTTTCTCATGTTCAAGTTCGTCCATCCGGACCTTTATCCAAGAACAAGTACAGACGCAAAAGTTCATCAGAAGCAGTGTTTTATTAACCCAATGCATGACACCTTACGTGTGGAATTAAAACAGAGGGATTCGAGAGAAAAAATGATAAAAGGAAAGAAAAAAACAGGATTAAAATTGTGTGTAATATGTTGGTTTAATAGTTTGTGCAGTGCAAAAGTTAGGGGAAAACACTCTGCAATCCCTAAATTGTGAAGGATCAAATCCTAAACGTTACTGTAACCCAAGATCCTATGCACACGCTCTGAGTGTTCTGTGACGGTTTATCATGTAATTGGAGCACAGATGTTGATAAAGGCTCATAAAGTCTTTTCTTTCTTTTATTCACACAACCAAAAGCGGCCAGCCAACACGTGTTTCGTTTCTTGGGGAGATACCCCCCCCTTCTTCAGGGCTGTTTAGGTCTTCGTGTTTATATCGAGTGATCACTCCGCCAGTTGTAATTCCGACCCAGCTGGTCAATTGTGTAGGAATGCTCGGTATTCAATTCAAAATATAAACTCCAACGGTCGTGATAAAACCTAAGTATAAAGATGATCGTGATTAATCCGTGCTGATATGCGAAAAGGACGTATCAATTCTGCAAAATTACTGCGCGATCCGAAACGAGTGCGCTGAGATCCAAAATCGGTGCCAGGTGTGTGTTCTGTACAGTATCCGGATTATTAATTCTGAACATTGTTTAAGGTATTGTTGCTGATACTTGTTGTATGTTCTACCACTACTGTCTTAAGCCTGAGCATGAAAGATTGGTGTACCATCTTCCGATTGGGGAAGAAGCTTGTAGGGATGCTGCTAATGGTGCTCCCCTTCTGTGCATCTAAAAAATTGGGTTTGTGTTTCTGTAGTCTGTACTGCATTCACTGCAGTGGTAATATTTTCACGGCTTCCTCGAATTCTGTTCCTATTGCTCTGTGTGTGTGAGAGATGGAATTTTGCTAGGCATCTACCCATGCTATAATTGATAAGTGTGGGGATGAAGCTTGGACTGCTGACAGTGACACTGAAATATTGGAACGGGTCCTGGGGCAACTACGGTAAATAAACACCACAAATGCTCCTTTAAACTCTCATAATCCATTTAACAGCTGTACCACTCACCACCAAGGCGCTCTTCCTTTACTTGAGTGATTCATGGCCTTCCCTTCAGTTCTATTGTATAGTGCCCCCCACTGCAAGATGTGTGATGTGCGGTGTTTGTGAGAGCGGGCGTTTTACTGCCTGGCACTGCCCAGCGAGCCCTATGGATGTGCGCGGTTTGTTCCCAGTTCAGGCCCCGGCACAATGAGCCCACAGAAAGGACAGCAGCGGGAGCTGCCAGAAAGCTGCTTGTTCTGCTATGAATAGGGGGCTTCGATCCCGGCGGTGCCAAGCTGCCAGTGCATGCAGTGACGATGCAGCTGCCTGCGTCCATTAATAGCCGTGTATCATTATGCGGCTATTAATCAGCAGTTTTCCCTGAGCTGAGCATGGAAAGTTGCAGCTTTGTATTGTCTTCTACCCCTCCCAGACGGTGATCATGAGCCTCTCTTGTTTGGCTAAGCAAAATACTGTGTGAATTAGGTGACTCCTGCTTCTTTTAATGTTAGTCCTGTCACAGTCCCCGCCGCTGTGGGCGTGGAGTGTTTTCATGTGTACTGTATACAGTCTCCGCTGAGGTGTGTGCGCGTCTGCCTTCAGCTGTCACCCTCTCAGGCACGGAGCATACCAGCTGACGAGGACACCTCTGCGCGCCGAGCCGCTCCGCGGGCCTAGGGGGCGGGAGAGCGGTGACGGGGCCAGCTCCTTGGGCTGTGACCCCCGTGCGGGCACGGATGCTGCCGGGGAGAGCCCTGCTCTCGAGCCGGCTAACTCCCCGTTGTCAGGGAAACTGTGCGCGCCGCTGGATCATATGTTCTCCGCTTGTGCTGCGTGCTGAATATTTTAGAGTGCTGGAAGCCGGGGTAAGGTGCTGCAGGAGGGAGGAGGGTGGACGCCGCGCGCCGGCACCATGATCTGACGCCGAGGCGCGCCGGACGGGCAGCACCCACCTCACCAACGTGCCTTTAACGGGGAGCTGCGTCCCTCTAAACTGCAGGCCCTCTGCTGACGGGAACACCTTTCAGAGACTTGGGAACATGCTCGGATGAAGGGGCTGCGTCGCTTCCGCCTTCCTGGACAGGCCTGTGACTGATGCCCTTATGTATTGTTTGTGTATTTATGACCGCCATAAGAGGTAGCCAGCATCATGCCCGGCTCGACCACTGCCCACCGACACGAGCGGTTAAAGAAGACCGGCGCGAGGCCTGCTCCCCCTGGACTATTCACCATCAACGAGGAAGACGAGCAGCAGAAGAACGGGAATTCCAGGAGGCTGAAAGGTAAGGGATGTAGCGGGCTGCCGGGGGCGGAATGTTCCACTGCAGACCATGCACCGCCCGGGGCGAGACCTGCGGCGGACAGCGCAATCTCTTCCTTTGAACCCACTCTAATATTGCATACAAACCTTGTGTTCATGCATGGTGATGGGAGCACGCGACGTCTGTGGGATATTTGGCAGTTACCTGTAGAATAAATGGAATAATGGGAAGGACCGTGTCGCTAATGTACAGAATTGACATTGCATCTCATGTGAAAAGCTGCACACTCCACTACTGTGTTTGATATAATTCCCCCTGTGTGTTTGTTTGTGTGCGTGCTCTTACATTCTGGTTCAGTTTTATTGCCCAAGGTACAAAACCATGAAGCAAACATTTACGCAACGCAACTATTCGGGCTTGGGAAAAGGAGGCGGCGTAGCAGGTCGCGTCACAGGCCTGTAATGTTGCTACAGTTCCACAGTGAAGACGCCACCGTGGCGAGTTTATGTGCTGGCACTTAGCAGTAATGTACTGCACTTTCCACATAGATAGTCTATGCATAATTAATGAGCCATTGCACTGCGAAATACGTATAAAACAGAATGTAAGGGAAATGATGGCGGGTTAAAAGAGGATACAGTTGAGGTAGGTGATGTCATCAAGGCCTGTGTCGTGCCATTGCTAGGTCACGTGGTAGCACAGCTTTTTTTTTTATAACCGAATGTTCATCTTGTAATTGCGGTTTGCTTTATTCCATACTGTACCTTACCCTTGTGGCTGAATTTTTTGTTCACAATACTTAAAGCAGAATTCCACCTGAAGTTTTTAAATTAGGTTGCACATATACTAAAAAGGCGTATCTCATAGCTCGCAACAATAAAACAGTTGTTTACGGCAGCTGAACTTCTTGTGTTTGAAGAAATAGACAAATGCGTGCTGTTTATGACAAGAAGAGAGGCGTTTAAGTGCAGCTTAAATTGTTTGCATATTTACTTTTATCTCCGTTTGATTTTGGTTGATATCGATTGCACTTTTACTTAATTAAAGGACAGCCTTGTTTTGACTTGAGGGAAAACAATCTATTTTCTTTTGCAACAGCCTACCACACGGGCAGGCGATCTTCTCTGTAGCATGCACATACTGGAGGTTGCAGACTAGAGGTGATCATTTTTGTTGTACTTTTTCTTTGCTTCTTAGAAAATCCATTTAGTGCAATGCATTTTAGTGGTGTAATTGCTGCGTTCTCCATTTACCGAACCAAAAAGTCTCGTTTTTAACTACCATCATTATATTTGGATAATACACATACAGGAAATTATAAAGCTTTTGTTGGAAGCCCATTTTTTGGATTGTGAAATGGTAATTGCAGGTAGTTAGCTTATGTAACGGAGGCACTAGAAAGACACAACTCTTTAACTGTTGTGTTTGTACTAAAAAGTACTAATCCGTATGAATGAATGAAAAAGCTTTATTCGGTAAGGCAGTTACAGACCATAAAAGCGTTTGCATAAAGAAAAACAATTACAATTTATACATTGAACTTCAGTTTAAAAAACATTTATAAAAAGTATTAGAACAGTTAATTATTAAAAGAAATGATTTTGTTTTTTGCCTAACTGGATAAGAATATGTGCAAATTAGCAAAGAAATATTCATATGCCTTTCGCGACTATTAATCAGTAAATGGAATTATATAGGTATTAAAAAATTAGAAAGGACGGAACAAAAACAAACCCCCCGGTAGCTAATTTAAGATGCCTAGGGGGGTATTCCCAATTCACCGTAGGGTATGTTTTAAGTAATTCGTGAGGACCGTCTTTTTAGATGTTTGGAGGGGGAACAAGTTTCCATTTAGAGGTTTGTTCTGTGTCGCACACAGAATTTTAAAAACTTCGTCATGTTTTTTGCCAATAGTTCTGTTTCTAACATTTGGAGAACCATTAGGGCTGGTCGACATTGCTTTAGTCCCAGCTGTTTCAATACTAATCAGTATTATGTAAGGGTTTTCCATCTACCTTGCTATTCCAAGATATCATCCTGTGTCCGGTGTCATCAACGAATGCTATCTTGTGTATCCGACCCATAGACAAGTTATAATGCCTGTCTGTGGACAAGTAGACCATTCAGGCTTACTTAAATAGCTTTCTGCTTGCCACCCTCTTCTCCAAGGCCTCATTGATGGCATTTATGCAATATGTAGTGTGTTGTAAATAAATGTAACCGCTTATGCTTGTGAGGATTTACTTGCTAAGACAGCAACTGCTTTACCTGCTGCTTGTGATGGCTCAGTGGTCTGGTCTAATGCATCTACTTGCAGAGATCGGTGTTTTCCCCAACTTAAGGGTCAAAGGTTGGAGTCCTGGCTGGTCCACTCAGCCTATCCTTCTCTTTTATTGATGCAATGTTTAATGGTGTGTTCGATAACAACGATATCAATAATCATCTGTTATTCAGGATCAAGATACCCCTGGCTGCAAACAAGTGTTTTTTACAGCTGTAGGTTGTATTAACTCCAGAGGGCCATGAAGCCAGCACCTGCTACCTTAAAAAACATCTTTAATCAAACCCATGACTAATCCATCAGTCGTTGCACACAAGACAAGCTTTTATAACTTATTTGCAGAATGACATTAAAGGTATAACTGGGTACCATTGAGGTGCTTTCTTTAAATAACTCTCCCCACCCCCTCTTTGCCACGCAGATTGGAATCCCTGGACAATATGTTCCAAATTCCCACCTGGGCAAACATGTCCTTGTATCACCTGCCGTCACCAGTGACAGGACATTAAAACTACTTTAGAGGCTTTACAAGTCATCTGCTTCATTGGTGACACCCATGGCAAAGACTTTGAAGCCGACGGTTGGAATAAAAGACTGAAAAGCTGCAGACTTAGCCTGAGGAGGAAGGACAACTAATTTGAGGGGCACTATTGTTGAACTGCACAGCCCTGGTAAAAGAACAGGGGAAACTTCATTTTTTGCACCGAAGAATAAAGTAGAAGATAGTGTGTCGATTTCATTCTTCTACCGGTCAGCCTCACATATAACATAAATATATATATATATGTGTGTGTGTGTGTGTGTGTGTGTGTGTGTGTGTGTATATATATATTCTCTCTCTCCCTCCTCTCCTCTCCTCTCCCCCCAGAAGAATGTAATCAACATACTATCTTCTTGTACTTTATTTATTATATAATTATAGAGATATTAGAGTGGCAGTAGTAACTTTTATAGTTAGGGTGACCAGAGAGAGGGATTTTAAAAATATTTTTGACAGTTAATAACTTTGCACCTGTTTGCCAAATGTGCGTAAAACTTTGCAAACCTGCTGCCCCAGTTTTATTATGGGAGGACTGGAAGTTTTGCTGTGATTGGTCTGGGGGGGGGGCAAAACGGGGTTGAAATCCAATGCATTTTTCCTAGATTTTTGTATATCATGTATCGCGAAAACAGTCAGCTTCAGTTTTATCAAATTTGGCAGTATTACATATTGGGGGGCGCAGATGATTCAATGGGGTAGTGCAGGTAACTAGATTAAGTATTCTATTTTTGACGTTATAAGGTTTTTCAACTTAGTGATATCTTGTAGCATAATACTACTAAAAGTTGCAAGGAAGCCTATAAACAAAGATTGTATATGGAAAGTTTCAGATTTACTTCGCTAGCAAATGAAGGACGCATTAATGGTCACATACCAATGGAAACCTATAAACAAATACATAACAAATCGAATACATCTTCATCTATGTAATTTTTCTTTGCATGCTCTCTAGCTTCTAAAAAAAAAACTGTACCCACCAAGCCATATAAAAACGATCTTCCTTATTTACCCCTGTGCAACAAAATGCAAAAGTGACCTAGCAGTGAGCTACACAAACTACTTTATAAAGGACATGGTAATTGGCTATTAGGAAAAATAAAAGAATCTTAATTTTTATAACAACAAAGACTGGCTTTCACTCACTTTGAGCTTCCAATGTAGCACAATCCTACTAAAAGTGGCAAGGAAGGCCCAAAAATAAACTAGACTACATATGTAAAGTTTCAGAATTACTACATGAACAACTAAAAGGCACATTATTCGTCACATGATTATGTAAGCCAATAAATAAATACATAACACACAATAGATAAAAAGAAAGATATCACATTAAATCTAAATGCTGCTCCAATGTACACTTTTCCATGCACTGTTTATACCCTTGCATACAACATCACTTATATTATAACACATGAATCATAACATTCATAACAACACTTATAACTTCTTAAATGACATTATTTGTCACAACATAGTGCATGGTAGGGTGGCGAGTTATAGTTAGTGTTGTCTGGTTAGCGAGCTGAAAAGTGTGTGTAACGAGGACCTCTATTTATAATAATTTGTGGGTGGTGGATAAATGACAATTATAACTATAACTTTAGAATTTTTAAAGTTTTTGTTGGCTAAACTTGGTTTGTATTGGAAAAATATGTTTTCCTTACTAGAACTAAGCTTTAACCTTTGGTATTTTTAATTATGTGTATATATATATATATATATATATATAGATGTGTGTGTGTGTGTGTGTGTGTGTGTGTGTATATATATATATATATAATCTGGTATAAAAGATAAAAATACGGCCCATTTGCAGATTAGAGTTGAAGTACTGAGAGCCATGGTCCAAAGACTAGAGGAAAGAGAAGAGAAACTGAAGACTAAGCAACAAGATATTTAAAACCAAGGTAAATTCAGGGACTACTACACATTCTACCTTCAAGGGAAAACAAGCTGCATACCAAAGTTGTTCATCCAACAGAAGCTTGGCAATGAAAATTGAAAATATTATCACAACGGAGGTGATGGAGATTTTAGGATTACCTAAGGTGACTTGAATGGACAGATGTTCTAAAGATAAATGTTACCAAAATAGCACAAGTAACGAGAAGAGACTCAATTGTTCAAAAGTTGAAGGGAAGCAGTAAAAAGAGCACATAACAAGACAGCAACAGTTAGGTTCATCTACCACAGCAACCATGTTAGACTTTCTTTTAACACTTGTCTACAATCTTAATAAACCCCCTCCACTGTGTTGATGGTTTGGATCTTGTGTACATAATACAGCAACGGTTTTGTAGTTCACATCCTTGCTGATTTTTGTGATGTCATTCCTGTCTTCTGTACTATCAATTTTATCAACTGAATCCTAGTTTTATATCTGTCGTACTTCTATCGCTTCATTACTTTCATATGTCTCTTGGCTCAAGTGTCTCACATTTAAGATATTCAGTTTCACTCTCAGCCAGAATGATAGGAACATTTGAAATGAGTGCCTGCAAGTCCTAATTTTCTCATTTTCTATGATGTTACCTGTTTGTGAAGCTAGAGTACGTGGCTCTGAATAGATCAATGATAATTTGGGTGCAAAATGGGAGTATCCCTCTCATTGAAGATGAATGGTGATATTAGAAAATAGACAAATCCTGTTCTGGTATATATACTCTGCTCAAACGTTACTAAAGCCGAGCAAAAAAAAAAGCATACACAGCGTCAACTAACTTGTAAAGCCAAAGGACCCCCCCCACTACTGAAAAGCCCTTTGGTATGAAAGAAGAGTGCTGGTTTTTACGGAACTTCTAAGTAGGCTTATCTGACTTTGCTGCACTGGAATATAAGATTCATTGTAGATTGATATGTAGATGCCTTTAACTTAAAAAATTAACCCTTAATTATTATATCATTAAGGCCCTTCACTCAGATCAGGCCCAAAAGTCAGCGTAGCTGTATATGTAAAGAACAAAAGGCCTTCAGACTCATTGTCTACTGCCAAATGAAAATGGAGCCCACCACCTCTTCCTTTCTCTTTGCTTAAAATGATTATGCACATCAATAAGACCCTGCCACTTCCACAAGTTTTTTGCTCTTAGGATGCCCTGCCTAAAATACTCTTTTGCATTAAGCAAGGAGATCCTTACTTTCAAGTGCTAACAGCTACACTGTGCCACCAACTTACTGTCACCATCGGATATCTCTTACAGATGTAGTCTGCTTCAGATAGCTAGTGACTCAGCCTACAGCTACTAGCTATGAAATTAGCACTCATGTGCTACTTAACATTTATTTATACACACCAAAAGGAGTATTGAGTGAAGATCGTGGTGTAGTGGTTCAGTGGTGGCATGTGCTATGTGTCCTAATGTTGCCCTCACTCCCACAAATGTGTGACATGCTTCATTATAGGGCTGCTTACAATACACCCCGGTGCAGCCAACACCTGGGGTAGAGCAATAAGGGTGGGTGTTAGACCTGGGGGTCTCTAGTTGGCAGATGTAGGTACCTTTGTCCATATAGGGATCCTTGCTTCTAGTCCGGGTAAGGGGGATACACACTTTAGATAACCCCTGCTCACCCCCTTGGTAGCTTGGCACGAGCAGACAGGCTTATCCCAAAGGCAATGTGTAAAGTATTTGTACCAAAACACACATTAACACAGTGAAAACACCACAAATAGACACCATACCAGTTTAGAAAAATAAAGTATCTTTACTAAACTTGAGCAAGACCAAAACGACAAAAATCCAACATACAAAACTCAGTAACATTTTTTAGAAAGATTGTTGCAAAAATAAACTTGTAGAAATCAAATAGCACCAACTGGGGCTATCGCGACGTCAGGACAGGGCAAAATCCAAAGTACGGCGCCGCCCGCAAGGATCGCGGCATTGGGCGCAGAGTCACACTGACCCCCGAACAACAGTACCTTGAAAAATGATGTAGGTGACAATACACAGCGTTGTAGGAGAACGATGTCTCCGGTGATGATGCGACGTCGGCGGTTCTTGCGAGTCACCCTCGGCGGTTATCGGTGCCGTGATAACAGGAGGCCGGCACTTGGAGAAGACACAAAGTGGATGCAAGCGCTGGCGTCGGTCACTGCTTTACGCTGCCGGTGTCGGCGGGCGTCGGAGCTGCGGATCAGGCCAGGCGCGTTGTCATCACTTTACGAGCGTTTCCCCGGGCCTCGATGCAGGTCACGGCGTCACAGCGACGGCATCGGAAAACAGATTTTCTTCCTCTTCTTCTTCTTGTTCAGCTCCCAGCAGCAGAAAGGCCTCACACATGGTTACAGGCCCTCCTGGCAGACTGGAACTCCCAGCAAGGGAGTTCAGAGAGGCTGGAGATGAAGTCCTTTTGTGCCTGGGACTTCAGAAACAGGAGGCCAGCTCTACTCAGGCCCTTGGAGACCTTACTTCAGAGGTACAAAGCACACAGAACATCTCCTCTTCAAGCAGGGGGACACAGCACACAGCAGAAAGTCCCTTAGTCCTCTTTCTCAGCAGAAACCACAAACTGCAGGCCAGCCCCAGACACACAGCAAGGGCAGCACTCCTCCTCAGTCTTCTTCAGCTGCTCTCTTTGGCAGGGATTCCTTCTTGATCACAAAGTTTTCTTGTCTAAAGTTTAGGGGTTTCAGCTCTGATATTTATACACCAGAAGTCTTTGTTCTTCATGTGTGAGGGGTCCTGGACCCAGTTCAAACCAGTTCTGGGTGCACTCTGCCAGTGCACATCTTCTTCCTTTGTGAGCGTGGGCCAGGGCCATCAGATGCACTGCAGGAGGTGGAGCCAGCATTGTGGAAGGCAGGCACAGCCCTATTCAGACCCATGTGCTACTCCTCTCACCACTCCAAATGCAGATAGGTCTATTCAGCCTAGTGCTGACTCACCCAGCCTCCTGGAGCCACCCCAGCCCTTGTCACTCACAAACTAGACAGTCAATTCGCAAACAGGCAGAGGCACACAGAAAGGTTAAACAAGAAAATAGCCACTTTCTAAAAGTGCTATTTCCAAACTCTGAATTTAAAAACCATCCTCCCTAAAAGATGTGTTATTAAATTCTGAGTTCAAGGATACCAGATTCCAAATTTCTATCTTGCTGCTATGGAAAGATATGCAGGTAAACATGTTACACAGCATTCCCCATTCTGTCCTATGGGCAAGACAGCCTTTCAATAGTGAAAATCGAAATTGGCAGTATTTCACTATCAGGACATTTTACCCACACTAGTACATTTCCTACCTTTCACATGCACGGTGCGCTGCCCAGGGGGGTACCTTGGGCCTACCATAGGGGTGTCCAATGTGTAAGAAAAGGGAAGGGTCAGGCCTGGCAAGTGTGTACACTGGCCAGGACAACATGGCAGTTGACAAACTGCGCACAGGCACTGCAGTGGCAGGCCTGAGACACCATTTTAGGGCTGCTCATGTGGGTGGCACAATCAGTGCTGCAGGCCCACTAGTAGCATTTGAATCACCAGCCCTGGCACACTCAGTGCACTTTACTAGGGACCTACTGGTAAAACAAATAAGCCAATCATGGGTAACCAATAACAATTTACACAGAGAGCATATGCACTTTAGCACTGATCAGCAGTGGTAAATTGCCCAGAGTCCTATAGCCAACAACCACAGGTCAGGAAAAACAAAGGAGGAAGAAGCAAAAAGTTTGGGGATAACCCTGCCTGCAAAAAGGGCCATTTCCAACAGTGGAGAAGACCAACACAACACTAAAGAGAGAAAGCAATGCTTTCAATAGTGACTGGGAACGCCCGAAGTGAAAGTGCAGTTCAGTGCAGTGTGGTGTGTGTTTAAAACTAGCTCGGAGGTATCTCCATACCTAAACTTTATTTCTAGATCCACCGGCCAGGATTAAAAAACATGAAGGATGGTGGTGATAGGGAGATATAATGTGCTCCTTACACCCCTCCTTACTGCCAGGTAGTCGACATGTTTCGGTCGTGTATCAGTGCCCAGTTTTAGGGTCACGCCGGCCTTCTTCAGGACTTTACCTGTCCCAGTGAAATATGTTGTGCTCTAACCTCCGTTAAAGGTTAGTGGGTATCCGAGACACTAATCCTAATGTAACTTCCTCTAGAAAATTCATGGGTTTACTGTAAGGAATAGGAGACATTAGAGAAAAGGGAAATTGAACGAGATAATCCCCGCGTGACTCTCTTGTGTAAGTATACATCAATATGCACACGCTCATAAACAGGTTCAATATAATTGCCACTATACAGGGTGTATCACCCTTAGAACAAAAAATACATTATTTGCAGTCAGGTGAAACATTCTTAAATAACGTGACTGATGAACTGCCCTTTTGGTAGGTATAATCATCAGCGCCACAGGCGTAATTCAAAAATATCATCTAACCCATCATGTACTCTAAAAAGGGGGGGCTCGGGTTGTTCTTACTTACCGAGTTTACCCCCAAGTCATACTAAAAATAGCGGTCGGCAAGGAGAGACCCCCTGTTGTCACACTCTGGCGGAGGCAAAATCATAGAGAGAAAAGGCATCATAGTCGTTATTGTGCGCAGAGTTACAATTTCATTGTGCTGTTGTTTTCGATGTGACTGATAGACACCGCTTGTGTGCGGTCTAATGTTGCCCTCTAGTTTTCACCAACCAGTATCACAGTGAAAAATGCATGATCAGCAGTGAAACTATCCACTAATGGGAGCTCTTGTGTAGGATGAAGAGTGAGAGCTCACCGTTGCATAACAGCGTGGTGCGGGCAGTTACGCTCACGCCGCATCTTTAACACAATATCAATAATAGCATAGAGAGGATAGTGCCACCCCTACGTTCACCCGATCCGACCCAATGCCCCCGTCGTTGACGTAATAAGGGGGGGATGAGGTGACGTCTCACACAAAATTAATGACCCTTTTGTGTGCCCCCCTCTCTGGTTATTTGTGATAATAAAAAAGGTTGCAGCTGAGAGGTCCTAAAGAGTGGGGCCCTAACACCCCCCCCCCCCCCTGAAAAAGAGTAGCCAGTAGCTGGAGCTTAAGCGGAGTGGGAATAGAGTGTCCTCTCCTCTCTCTTCCCCCTTCTCCTTACTACATCAAGGATGGTGCTCTCAACGTCACAGAGCTCTTCCGGTCACGTGGGTCGCATGCTCACGTCTATGCCCGATGTCCTGGCAACCAGATTATAAACCCGCTTCTAAGGTGCAGAGCAGCCCATTGTAATTGGAACCTTGCCGCAGTTTGTATTCATTTACAAGCGCTTTCTTTGAGCAAAGGTTCGATCTGTCGCTGGTATTATTTTAGGGCTACAGTGTTTATTCTTTTAAGAGCGCTTTCTTTGAGCAAAGGTCCTATCTGTTACTGGTATAATTTGTTAGGGATATCAAATCTATTATGCTTAGGTATGCCCTAAATACAGGAAGTTGTTTTTATTTCCGTGCTCAGAAGCAGGAGGCTATAGGTCACAAGTGTATTTGTGACGTCTATGTGCAGGGTCTCTTACTGGATTTCCTTCAAAGAATGTCATGCTCTTATACAAGTCATAGGTTCATTACTACTTAGGTCTCTCCTTCTAAAAAGTTTGAAAAGCTTATACCAAGGTGAAGGTACCCTGCGAGGGAAGATTTTGGGCCTCCCCACATCCCTTACCACCTTGTTATAGAAGGATAATTGGCAGTCCCACATTTCCTAGTTAATTAGTGCAAAGAGTGATCTCTATCTATTCAGGGAGTGCTATGGTATCTCATCATTCAGGCCAAACTGGTGACTCTTGAGACGGTAGACCCACTTTTGTTCTCTCAGGAGGAGGGCCCTTGTCCTATCCCCAGTGGAGGGGTTCAAGGTGGGTTTTTCGATTACAGTCCAGTTCAGATCTTCAGCAGTGACACGGTTCTCTAGGTAGTGGGCTGTAATTTTAGTATTGGATTTCAAGCATCTTATCGTACTCCGATGCTCCATGATGCGTGTCTTCACCTTACGGGTAGTCATGCCCACATACTGCATGAGGCATGGGCAAGTGAGCGAAATTGGTGTTACAGTTGGTCTGTGATCTCTGTTCCTATGGATAAGTAAGTTCAATGTCGATGGTTTTCGTGTTTTTAGTCAAATGAATTATGTTGCAAGATCCGCAACATGAGTGACCACGTACCGGTGGTAATAGACCAGGTTTACAGTTCTCCTTAACTGTGGTGTGAACGGTCTTGTGTGCACTAGCAGATCTTTTAGGTTGGCACTCCTTTTGAAGGAGAACAGTGGTTTCTCCACGTTCATCCCATTTGCGTTCAGTATCCTCCAATGTCTTAGTATCACCTGTTTAATTTGGTGAGATGCTGTGTTAAAGGTAGTGACACATTCTGGTTTATCTGTTACTGGTCTTTCTCTTTTATCCAGAAGGTTGTCCCTGTTAGCATTAGTTGCCCTTTTGTGGGCTCTCGTGATCGTCCGGTCAGGATACCCCCTCTGAGTGAGTTTCCTGGAGAGGAGTGTCGCTTCCTCTTTGAAAGTTGATCTCTCCGTACAATTCTTTCTTCATCGAAAGAACTGACCAACCAATAAATTCTCCCCAAGGGATTTAGGATGGAAATTGTTGTAGGCTAACAGGGCGTTTTTGTCTATGGGTTTATGATAAACCCTGGTATGGAGTTATCCTCCCTTGGGTTCAATCATTAAATCCAGGAAGGGAAGTCCTGTCTTGGTTACAGTGGACGTGAAATGAAGCAGGGGGTTCCTTTAGTTTAACCAGTCCAGGAATAGATTGATTGATTCTGCGTTGCCGCTCCAAATCACAAGGACATCGTCTATATAGCGCTGCCACAGCCTTATGTTGGCCAACCAAGGGCACCATGGGTCATGGATAACGGTCTTCTCAAAGGTTCCTACATACAGACCTGCCAGGCTCTGGGCAAAAGTGCTGCCCATTGAGGTCCTGTGGGTCTGTAGGTAGAGGGTCCCCTTGTATTCTGAAAAAGTTTTTAGTCAAAGCTAGCTCAGCCAAGTTTAAAATGAAGGCTTGTGGTGGTTGATTTCTTCATTCTTCCTCAAACAGGATATCCTCCAAAACCCTAAGGGTCTCCCTTTGAGGGATGTTGGTATATAAAGCCTCAATGTTGAGGCCTATCAGATATTCACTGTTTGGGTTGAAATCCATATCCTTGATGCGGTTGAGGATGTCCAATGTATCCTGTAGGTATGCTGGTAACCTCTGAACCAACGGTTTCAGATAGAAATCACAAAATTGTGACAGTGGTTCGAGAATCGATCGATGCCTGACAAGATGGGTCTGCCTGTTGGAGGTCTGGTTGGTTTATGAATTTTAGGCAGTATATAAAAATACGGCGTTTTCGGTTGGTTTTTGATGAAATAATCTGCCTCATGTTTTGAAATTCAATCCTTAGCTAGTCACTCCTCCACCAGGGTGGCGATGTCCTTAGCTAGTTCCGTTGTGGGGGTCCCTTTCTAGCACTCGGTAGTATCTCCCATCCGATAGGAGGCGTAGACATTCGTTGTTATAAGTTGCTTTATTCAAAACAACTATTGCTCCTTCTTTGTCAGCCGGCTTTATGATAATCAATGGGTTCTCCTTCAGTTCCTTCAGTGCTTCTTTCTCTGTATTGCTCATATTTGTAAATGTGCGTCCGTTCTGCTTCTGTAAATTTTCCAGGTCATGTATGACCGCCTGTTCAAATGTACCACCCTCCTGTGGTACCATCATTATTTGAGGTGTGAATGTTGACTTAGGGCGAACCAATGTATCCCCTCCTGTAGTATTCCTTTCTTCGGCATCCTTGAAGAATACCTGCAGTCTCACACTCCTGAAGAATGTGGCCAGTTTCTGATGCAGTAAAAAGTGGTCCAAGTGGTTCGTTGGGATGAAGCCCAGGGCTTTATTGAGAAGACTAATCTAGGCTGAGGTCAAGGTTGTTGAGGAAAGATTAACAACTAGAGATGTTCCCTGCTCGTTCCTGGTAGTATGCTCTGGGCCATGCTCCTGGTCACTCGCTGGTTCAGTTCTTGGTCCTGATCGTCCCAGGTCACTCTCTGTTGGCCCTTCTGTTTGCCTCGACCCCTGTTCCTGCCCCTGCCTAAAAAAGGAACCTGTGGTTGTTGGAACTGTGGTGGTTGGAAATGGGGGTTCTGATAACCTGAGTGTGGGGGAAATCCCATTCCCGGCCAGTTAAAACCCTGGGTAGGATACCCCTGAAAGGGCGTGGGAAAGAAGGGCTGGGTCATCTCTGATACCCTCTGCCCCTGCCACATTGTGGAAAATCATAGTTGCTGCTATCGTTGCTATTACTCGCGGTGTCCTGGCGTTTTTTTAACTGGCTGGGTACCCTTTTTCATATCCAAAAGTTTTTGTTGGACATACAAGTCCACACGATGACATATCAACAGGGCCGGCTCTAGGGCGGTGCAAACGGTGCCACCGCACCGGGTGCTGGCTTCCTGGGGGCGCCGTGTTTGCAAGATTATTCTGCTTTTAAAGCACCTGCTGCAGCGTTCTTTTCCGCCTCACAACAGGCCTCACAAAAGTATCAAGATAACTCCTGTGATTAATGTTCTTCATGGAGAGAGAGATCAGAATTTTGTATAGCTGAGAATTTGACTTATGTGAAGGTAGTGCAGAGGATTAATATGCCTGCTGCAAAGAACGTGCACCAAGTAAATTACAGAGTGCATATAATGTAAATAGATAAGCGGGATACTGCTATTAAGAGACATCCTTTTGTTACTTGCCATTTATAACATAAAAGTTCTAATATAGAACAGTGAGCTATTAACTTTCATCATAGAACTGCATACACACTGCACAGTATACATTAGAACATTGAGTAATGTTGCAAAAAGGGTTAATTTGGCTAGAAATCGATTCTTATTATGAAAGAAAACTCCCACCTATGCTGTTTGTTTCGACTCTGAGTTTGTGCTTCTCCACACCAAGCCTCCTTAAACTCTACTTCCTACCAGTATGGATGACATGTGACTCCTACACTTTTAGTCCTTTGGCTTATGTAACATCTCCTATACACTGATTTACACACGTATGATTGATTGTCACTGTGTAATGTGTGTGTGATGCAAAGTGCTCTGACATCCTTTGCTATGAGTGGCACTATATAACTAATTCAATGCATCTGAGAGAGAGGTTATGGAGACTTGGTCACTGTTAAAGGGTGCTCGTGAGAGATTCTGTGGTGGAGGTCGTCATTGGGGGCGCCAACTAAGATTGTCGCACCGGGTGCCACCAGCGCTAAAGCCGGACCTGCATATCAAACTGGAAGAGCAAACCTGAAAGATGTTTTAGTGGAGTGTGACATTCCAATACATTCTTGATATTTTCAAAAAAATATTTTCTTGGATCGCTCCATAAAGTATTATTTTCAAAGCACAATCAATAATGCTCCTTTTTTTTTAAAGGTTCTCTGATTCTGAGTAGCTCAATAGTATGTTGTTTAGTGCAGTCGATTATTTAGATCATATATTCTTACTTGCAGAGCAGTGTATGCAAACAAGTATCCCATAGAATGATGTCTCTATTGGGATGGGAGTGAGAGAAGCATGAGGGACTCGTGAGCTGAATGCTTTTTCACTTATTAGCTTTTCCTCTTTGACTCCCAAAAGATGATTTTAATGTAGTTTTACATTCTGATATATAGTTTGTGAAGTGGACAGGTCCGCTTAACATTGTTTTATATCTGCTATTACTTTGCCCCTCAAGCCTTCTCCTTCTGTGATCAAGACTGTTTTCCTTAAGTAGACGTGTCTAGTGAAAATAAGAAACACATTTGTTTCTAAACACATAACAGTGGCAGTTAAAAGGCAGATTCTCCACATGCTCCTCCTAAGCATTAGGAGAGAAAATCTTATCCTCGGTAACTAATTGCAAGTTGAATATTTGTGGATGGAGGCAGAGCTTGAACTGTGATGGTCACCTATTGGAACAAACTGTGTTCGCGAAAGTGGTCTTTGGGTGCGAGTAGTTTTCATAGGTGAATGTTTACAAATTATGAGGGTTTTGGTGCTGCACAAAGAGGTTGCTTAGTTTGCTAGGACATCGTATGTACCATAAGCCATGAGATTTGTCCATATAATGGGACATGTGATAGTTACAGTAACACACCAATAACAAATGTGCTACTGTGTATGCAGCCCTGTCAAGTACTACGCATCCGGATTTAGACTAATGTGTATTAGTGATGGTATCCGCAGTAGTGCACTAAAATGCTTATCATGCATAATTATAGCTCCTCTAGATGGGAACAGGCCCTGTGGTTCTATTAGATTAGATAAACTCAGCAGCCAGCGTGCTTGATGTGCTGCCCCAGGAAGTTGTTATGAGCTGCGACTAGGTCAAGGAGCGGTGCCTCGTTGCTATAGAAACCCCTCTGAGTCAGGGAAAGTTGTTTCCTTTCACTGAAGTCAGTAAGAGTTTCTCACGTTGTCTCACTTGTTGATAAAGTTGTTTGACTGCATGTTCATCCAATCTGCAGCCTCTCGGCAGAGCACACAGAACAATGGTCACATATGTGCCAATTGTAATTACTGTTTTGTGTGAAGGGCGGTACACCTCTGTCAAAATATGGAGAGCACCAAAGCAGGAAAAGAAATGCTGCTTTTACAGGAAGGGAGGGAGGGAGGGAGGGAGAGAGAGAATAGTGACAGAGATGATGCAAGGAAGAACATGCAGAAAGAGAGAGTGAAACAACAGTGGCAGAGGGGGAAGAAGATGAAGAGCGGCGTAGAGAAGTGTCAGTGGGAGATGGCAAATAAACGGGTGCATACTACTTCTTCCACAGACTTACTAATATTTAATTCATAGTCTAATATTTTTGGAATCGAAGTATTTTCAATTCTATTTATTTCCAGCAAAACCAATTCTTATTGCGCATGAAAACTGATATTGCAAACAAGGATTGGCAACACCAATAGGTCTGACTTGTTTTAGGCATATGGTCATTGTTGTAGGACATGTCCAGATGCAGTAAAAGAAAACTCCCACAGCGGGACTCGAATACTAGTCATTCGTCGCTTTTATGTATTTGCAAGAAATTGTCACTCAGAGTGGCACACATCTGACAGCAGAATATCACTCTTACCCAAAGTGAAACCCTATCACACATAGGCAATGACAACTTGTCAGTTATGTGTGTGTGCTCCTGGTATCTGCAGGTGCCTTCAAACGTAGGCAGCTTAATGTTGCTCAGTAGTTCATGGTGGCTGGAATTTTCGCTTTACATTATTAAATAGACGTCTTCTTTGCTTCTGCACGTTGATTGCATCATGCAGTAAGCACATTGGTTTACTTCAATTCCAGTGTTACAAAATATTGTATAAAAATGAGCAAGTGTGATCAGTTGTATTTTGGAGCTACAGCTATTTATTTCATGTTGGGTTTTTCAATTAAATTATACATGGTTTATATAACATGCTCACTGTATATCCGCAACTACCCGAGTAGATTGACTTCAGTGACGGAGTTATTTCTGTGAGACTGTTTATTTTACCTATAACGTTGTTGAAAATAGCCATATAAAAAGTGAACGTTTGCATATTTAATGTTGAAGTGCTGCACAACAATTTGTGTTTCTGTAAACAATTAAACTGATGGGTCAGGAATTTTCTTAGTACTACTCGCTGAAAAAGCGCTGTCACACCTCATCAGTGGTAGCAAGTGCTATAAAAATGCAAACCTTTTCCCTCTTCGATCCCTCCACTATACTTCTCAACTCAAATAACTGACTGACATATCCACCACTCAAATTACTTTCATATTTCACTATACTAATTCACCACTAATCGTTTATGGTTTCCGAAGTAGCGTGCTACTCGCCGAAAAAGCGCTTCAACACCTCATCAGGGGTAGTAAGCGCTATATAAATGCAAACTTTTTCCCTCTTCTATCCCTCCACTATCCTTCTCATCCAAATAACTGACTTGAAGATCCACCAGTCAAATTACTTTCATATTTCGCTATACTAATTTACCACAAATCCTTTATGGGTTCTTGAGTAGCGTGCTACTCACTGAAAAAGCAATTCGATGCCTCGTCAGGGGTAGTAAGCACTATATAAATGCAATTACAGTACAATACTGATAAATTGAAAGATTTATTAAGTGCCTGCCTGTGATACCAGCCTTCTGTACACTTTTAACTATTATACTGCTACAGACACATAATATATCAACATTTTATGTTTAAAGATCTGAAGGGATTTTAATTCATCCAACTCTCCCTTTTCTTTTTCCAGTTCATTCAGACTACTCTATCACAAGTGAGTACAAGTAGATGCACGTATGTTCACCAGTAATGCCTGAAAATTAATGTGTATCACAACTGTTGTTAGCCCTGCACTGTCAGTATGTCTTGAGGCATTCACTCACGCTTCACCTTGTGCGACATATTTTCTTTCATTCAATAAGATTTTTTGAAATGTCTAATCCACAGGCCGGGTGTCTGGGCATCACCAAGGGCATAGTCAATTGTGTCTACTACAACTGGGCAATTATATTCTGTTATGTTATCACATGTTATTTGTAAGCCAGGTAGGCCAGGTGAGATTGCCTCAGCGGGAAATGACACTCTGAAGGTGAAGATGGTAGAGAGAATTGGTATGACACGAAAAAACGGATCAAGGGATCCTTTTAGGAGGAATAGCCTAAAAAAGTTGTTAAATTTACATTTGTTTGAAGGGCGTGGTTCTCTCAAAAAGTTTAGCATTGTCTATCATCTTCCCCGACAGGAAACAAGGTGAGATGTAACCCAGCCCCCTCTTTCTGTTCCTTCTTTGTCTTCACCTCGCCACCAGCTCCATTCCCTGTGCCACCTACCCCATTCCCTGTGCCACCTACCCCATTCCCCTCGCCACCTACCCCATTCCCCTCGCCACCTACCCCATTCCCCTCGCCACCTACCCCATTCCCCTCGCCACCTACCCCATTCCCCTCGCCACCTACCCCATTCCCCTCGCCACCTTCCCCATTCCCCTCGCCACCTTCCCCTCGCCACCTTCCCCATTCCCTTTGCCACCTTCCCCATTCCCTTTGCCACCTTCCCCATTCCCCTTGCCACCTTCCCCATTCCCCTTGCCACCTTCCCCATTCCCCTTGCCACCTTCCCCATTCCCCTTGCCACCTACCCCATTCCACTCACCACCTAACCCATTCCACTCACCACCTAACCCATTCCACTCACCACCTACCTCATTCCCTTCACCACCTACCTCATTCCTCCCACCACCTATCTCATTCCCCTCGCCATCTACCTCGTCCACAAGTGAACTACAAGGTTTTTGGACTATCTTCCTAAAATCAAGAAACTGAGATTTACTATTTTTGAATGTGAGGAGTTGCAAACTATTAGGAATTTCTCTTTTGTTCAGTAGGGCTTTGGGGCCTACATTTAAGAGATTTTTGACCTCCGCTACTACACCTCTGGTCATGCCATCTGCCTATTCCATTTCTTTACTTGGGAATGCTGGGCCACTGACTCACAGGTTGCAATCTCTCATGCACTTGAAGGGTTGCCTAGGGAGGTTGACTAGGTACACAGCAGGACTTTCCCAGGTTTCTTTGTATGGTTACCCCGTTTGTTTTCTCTATTATCAGCTGATTAAAACTTAAAGGCCAAACCTGAAGGCAGATGCTTTCAATACAACCCAACAGCCTGATGGAACTGACAGACAATGGAGACTTACAACTCAAATCTCTTCACCTTGAGAAAAGAATCAAAAATGCATTTTTTCTAGAGTTAGTTTATTTAGTCTCTGTTCCTTAATGCCAGGATTACCGTGGTTTAAATGGCTGTTATAGAATTAAATTATGGTTGATGATGATGAGTCTACCCTGGCCCGTCATCGGATGGCACAAGTATCAACTTGCCAAAGACCGCTGTCCTCTGCATTTTGCCTAGGTTTGTGCAATAGAAATACTAAATCCATACATGTATAGAAAGCCAGGTGGCCAGATTCTGAAAATCCACTGTTTGCACATGTAGGGCGGGCAGAAGACAGTTTGAAGCAGTTTGAGGGCCTATATTATCAAGGCATGCATATCATGCTTAAAATCCCCCCGAACACTTACATACACAGACTGTGCATTCCCTTCTTCTCTTGCATAACTTTCCACATCATCCTGTACTCCTCTGTGCCAAAGCCTCACAGAGGCATGTTTTTTCATTGAACATCACACAGGCAGAACAGAAATACCTTGGCCAAGAATAGATCCTTGGGCACCATGCTCTTATTAATCTCTTACTATTAAATGTTTTTTGTGTAAATTTTATTGGCGCCATTGGTTAATATTTGCAAGAAAAAGCTGCTTGTGGTAACCTTTTATTTTTTGTTAATACCTACAGATGAAATTGAGTATTAGTGGCACTATTTAATATTTTAAATACATTGTCATGTAAGAAAATTAGGAGTTTTATTGACAATTGTACTCTGCTGTATCATATATGGTGACTGTATTTCCAAGCTGTGTAAAAGCCTGGTTACTATTGTTTTACTTAATGATGCAATAACTCTTTCTTGTTCCGTTCGCTTATGGTACCAGGTTTTCCGAATTTGGACTTTACCAGTCAATGAATAATATATCAAATCTCTGTAGAGTGCTGACACCTATGGTACCTAGCCAGCGTCGTTTAAAATTAAGTAGTTAAATAGGAGTTATTTATCTTACGCTGGCTTCTGTTGGGCGTTGCCGCCCATGCCAAGGCATGCTTTGACTTGCCGCTTGAAAGCGTCCACACACTCTGACAATTTAATTTTCTGTGAACGCACCACCTTTGCAGTAAAGGACAGCATGTCCTAAAAGCTTCATAATCACGTGCATTAAGCTTTTCTGGTTCATGGGCTCTATTTTTACTTGCTCGGAATCACGTCTTGCACTTGAGTCATCACAACATTTGCCGCTCCACGTGGCTAAAAATTTCCTTTTCTTCGCACTTCTTATTCTCACAGGTATGATCGTGTATGATGTAAGATTTTATAGATGAACGCTAACGGAAAAAGTATTATAATGTAATAATTCCTGTCTTTGAACAACGATGCTCTCCAAATTCCACATACAACGACCTCACAGTAGTTTTACCAACAAATAAATAACACATAAAAGCAAAATGTAATTAAATAAATTACTTTAAACTCAATAAATATTCATAGTTGCCTCTTTCAAAGTGGTAAGGGTAATGTGATATATAATATTGTGTGAAATTTTTTACAACATTTGTAATTGCATCTATCACTTCACGGGTGCGGTCAAAAGCTTTACATTTGGACCGTGAGTTATGGTTTGTGGTCCTAACCCTAGCTTGTGAATTTCAGTGTTTTTGTTCAAAATGAATTTCAGAGGTTTTTTTTAACATGCATATTTTGGTGTTCTAATCAAAGCAACCAATAACTTCACTTTGTTCTTTTTGTTTAAAAAACACAATATATATATATATATATATATATATATATATATATATATATATATATATATATATATATATATATATTCACTTAAAAAACCATAGGTTTCACACATGTTATAGTTAGGTGGACATTTCACTCGTAAAAAACCAATTAAATTCCCCCGTTATAGTTATTTCAGATAACTATAACTCGCGCGCCCGCAATCCACTGCTCATGACGTCACATATTACATCACTCATGACATGGTCAGTGGCATCACTCTTGACATCATCCTTGTGATAGAGTGGCGGTCGCGCGAGTTATAGTTATCTGAACTAACTATAACAGGGGAATTTCATTGGTTTTTTACGAGAGAAATGTCCACCTAACTATAACATGTGTGAAACCTATGATTTTTTAAGTGAATTTGCAAGGTTTTTTAAATGCTAATTCCTAACTATAACGTGTGTGTGAAACCTATGATTTTTTAAGTGAATTTGTATAGTTTTTTAAATGCTAAGTTATGTATGTATTATTATATATATTTTTTTAAGGTTTTTCACCTTGCGCGCACCATGCGATTTAAAAAAAAAAAAAAAGTTTTTTTCACCCTTCGGGGCCCTTCAGGGACCCCCTGACAAAGGCTAGGGGGTCAGGAACTCTCTACCCTGCCCTCTTTTCACGTTCGCCACCTCTCTTTTTCAGTGTCGCACCCAAAACAAACAAAATGGCGGACAACACTTCCTGATTTCGACCGATTCGAATGTTGACTGACATGTAACCACCAATCAGAATTACGCTCGTGCACGGCACCGTGCGCGCACGGTGCGCGCATATAGATATTTATGTACTTTTAACTGCAATTTTGTCAGGAACTACTGTACAGATTGACTCCATATATGCAAAAGGCACATGCCTGACCTGAGGACTACCTCTCTGCCAAATTTCAAGTAATTCTGTTCAGCCGTTCGAGCTGTACCTTCGACTAAAGGTCCTATGGAAAATAACATGGGGAAAACGCGTTTTGGGACCCCCCTTTTTTCTCGGCCCCCGCTTGACGAATCACCCCGAGACTTTCAGGGTAGGAGCTGAGCGGAGCGCCCCATTAGTTTTGAAAATTTCGCGAGGGTTCATCAACCGGCGCCAAAGTTATTCAAAATAGAATTGTCAGATTTCCTATGGAAACAGGGTCCTAACTATAACTATCTACTGGCGACCGCCAGTAGATAATATATATATATATATCGTCAAACATTGTATCACCTGCTTAGAGACGCACTTAATGAGAAAGCTGGCACTCAGATTCAGGCAGATTTATGTGAGAGCTTACAAACAACTCCATTAAATGCACTTAAACACCGTGAAGGGCAGAACCCACTGAAGGTTGAAAATATGTGCGAGAGAGAACTACAAATCCCAGATGCCATTGCGAGGTAAGCATTGTAGCAAGCCCACCAGGGGGGGCAATTAGGTATTTAATGGAGTTGTTTGTAAGCTTTCACGTAAATCTGCCTGAATCTGTGTGCCAGCCTGTGAACAAGCGGCGGGAAGCTGCAAAACGTGTAGGGCTTTTTGATGGAATTTGGAAAGGCATGCTGGTTTGCGCTTCAATAAAGGACTCTGTTACAAAGAACGGAGCCCTGCTTTCTCATTGAGTGCGTCTCTAAGCAGGGGATACAATGTTTGACGATATATATATATATATCTACTGGTGGTTGGCAGTAGGTAGTTATAGTTAGGACCTAGTTTCCATAGGAAAAGCACCTTTTGACTTGGCCATAACTTAGGCTTTGTTTGCCCAATCTGCACGAAATTTTCCCCAAAAAATATTGAGTGAGTTCTATTGTTATGAAAAGTTTGGGGATGATCTGTGCGTAGGACCTAGAATTTGAGGCGGTAAATAAGGTTGACTTTGTAATGTTTATTCCCATAGGAACCTTTAGCCACGCCTACAGCCCGAACCGCTGAACGGACTTACACCAAATTTGGCAGGGAGGTAGTTAGATCTCGGTTCAAGGAAGTGCCTTTTGCTTATTTGGTGCAAATCCATTCAGTAGTTGTTGAGAAATAAAAGTTTAAAATTATAGTGATGTCTCTGGCCATGGATATTTCGTGGTGATTTCGTGATGAATCGCGAATGCACATGCCAACATGAATGCTCTGATTGGCTGGAAGCAATGTGGACAGAAAGTTGCGGCTGCCATTTTATTTATCGGGAACAGTTCCCTGGGCTGAAAACTTGTGTGAAAACCCCCATGAGGGGTCAGGGTGGAGATACACTGACCCCATGGTTGTGAAATTGGGGTGTTAGTGACACAAGTTATGTGTCCAAAATAGATTTTTTTTAATCGCGTGTGATATTCACGGCGTTGCAGAGGCTGACAGTGCGGCCCCCATGTATCATCGCGGGGACATCGCGACTATCAACATCATCATGAATATTGGTGAAAATATAAAAAATGGATCCGTGAATCATTAATATGCATTGTTATAGAGATTTTGATAAATGTTTTTATAGAGTTATTTATATAGTGAGTTATCTACTGTGGTGCTTAGAATTAATTATATAGATATCATTTTTTTATGTGGTGGTGGCGGCTATTTATTCCTGCTTTTGCCCATAACCCTGGGGATCACAATTACCGATGTCATCGCGATATCTGGCCTCACCGCAAAAATGAAAAAAAAAAGGATTTGGAAATGGTTGTTCTAGACATACACCAGAAAAACAGGAGTTTGAAGTGTACAGTAATAAACCCCTAGTGTGTAAAATACTGTAATATGTGTGCATATGTGTTTTCCCTTTATGGAAAAGGCGCGACTATCCTGGTTAAGGGCGACGTCCCAAATAACCACAAAACTGAAAATAGGTCTGGAAGATTGTTTTTAAAGATGCTTAGTACAAAAATATGAGTTTAAACATGCTGTGAAAGAAGTATGTATATTATAATATGTGTAGGGCAATGTTCAGAATGGATTTTTTTCACATATTTTTGGATGTGTTGGTGGTCAATGAATGTCTGCTTTTGTTTTCCGTTTTTGCGACGTGTTTGCGGGGATCACAACGTCATGAATATAAAAAATGTTTTAAAAAACGCTTTTTAATCCACTGAAGAAAATACAAGCTTAGAAAAATAGCCCTTGTAGAGCCATTTTAGATAGTAAATATAATTTGAAAACCTTAAAAATTCAATAAAAAAATCATAGATTACATGGACGTTATAGTTAAGAAATAGAATTTGAAAAACCTTAGAAATTCACTGGGGAAAAAAAAAAGGTTACAGGGACGTTATAGTTAGGGTGATATTTCACTTGTACAAAACAAGAGAAATTCATCAGGTATAGTTAGCGGAGTTAACTAAAACTCGCGCCCCGCAATGCACTGCTTATGACCTTGCATATTACATCACTCATGACATGGTCAGTGACATCACTGATGACATCTCAAATGACATCACTCATGACATCATCCACAGAATCTGATGCACCCACTCACACTCATGTAATCTGTCATAAACCACCTCCGACTTTCACACTACCATTCTCGAAACCATTGACATACCCGTACCAGTACTTACATACCCACTCACTGTTTCATAGGTCTACACACACATCCACTCAGTCACCCATACAGCCACTCGTACAACAACTCACTCACTAACTAATAAAGCCACTGATATATTCACTCGTACAGCCACTCACACACTCTGTCACCCATAGAGCTACTCTCACACCTACTCACTCACCCATAGTCAATCACACAGCCACTTACTCACCTATACCGTTATACACCCAGCAACTCACATATTCATACACATACTAACATATACTTACTCAGCTATACAGCCACTGACACAAGCACAGACTCGCCCATACAGCCACTCTCACAATCACACCCATTCAGCTACTCTCACAATCACTCACCTACACATAGTCACTTAAATACTCCAACACTAATCTATACTGCCTTTCACATATGCAGTTACTCACCCATATACCACTGACACATCCATTCAGTTACCAACACAGCCATGTGCACACTCACTCACCCACACAGCCCCTCTCAGATGCACTCACGAACCCATACAGCCATTGGTTCACTCACTCATCCATGCAGGGAGTCACTCACCCTCAACCACCCACACAGACACTCATACAGGTACTCAGACAACCAATCAATGATCCATACAGCCACTTATGTACCTACTCACCAACCCATGCAGCCACTTACACACCAACTGACCGACTGATACAAACATTCACACAAATTAGTCACACACCCATACATTCACTGAAACATGTATAATCACTCCCATGTGCAGTCAATCACACACCCGGTAAATCATCCATACAGGCACTCATACACCCACTGATTCATTAATACACCTTGGTGTATATATATTTAACACTCAACAACTTTTTAGAAACACTCACAGTCACCGTATGATGTCATCAGTGACTTCATTTAAGATTTCATCATTGATGTCACTGACCATGTCATGAGTGATGTAATATGTGAGGTCATAAGCAGTGCATTGTGGGTGCGCGAGTTGTAGTTAGCTCAGCTAGCTAGAACTGCAAAAATTCTCTGGTTTTGTATGAGTAAAATATCACCCAAACTGTAACCTTTAGTTTTTTTCAGTGAATATATATATATATATATATATATTTTTTCACCAAAATGCCCCAAGCATTGAGAATGCACACGACTTCAAAAGAACCTTCCGGTTTATTGACACAAGGCAAACGAGCTTCAGTGTTCATGTAAGAGTTTTCATTCCGACGCGTTTCGAGGCTCCTGCCTCTTAGTCATGGACATCTCTTAAACAGTCAGCAGATGGCTCCGATTCAGTCTGCTTCATTTAAATACCCTCAGTGGGCCTCGCACATTGCGTGATTATTTAATTGCAGGCTGGGACTTGTAGTCTCAATCAGAGTAAACTTTTCACCTTTAGTAGGCTCTGCATCATGTAAAAATATTTAGAGTTCATTATTACCTTCCAGTAGGTCATGGCACTGAGCACGTTCGATTTTGCCGCTTTTGAAGTGCTGTAAAATGAGTTAAGGCGCAGTTCCTTCTCACAGCCTTTCCTTTGTAGTTGATTGGAAATGGTGCAACTCTCCACGGCCGGGCTGCCGTGTTAATATTTTTTCACCAAAATGCCCCAAGCATTGAGAATGCACACGACTTCAAAAGAACCTTCCGGTTTATTGACACAAGGCAAACGAGCTTCAGTGTTCATGTAAGAGTTTTCATTCCGACGCGTTTCGAGGCTCCTGCCTCTTAGTCATGGACATCTCTTAAACAGTCAGCAGATGGCTCCGATTCAGTCTGCTTCATTTAAATACCCTCAGTGGGCCTCGCACATTGCGTGATTATTTAATTGCAGGCTGGGACTTGTAGTCTCAATCAGAGTAAACTTTTCACCTTTAGTAGGCTCTGCATCATGTAAAAATATTTAGAGTTCATTATTACCTTCCAGTAGGTCATGGCACTGAGCACGTTCGATTTTGCCGCTTTTGAAGTGCTGTAAAATGAGTTAAGGCGCAGTTCCTTCTCACAGCCTTTCCTTTGTAGTTGATTGGAAATGGTGCAACTCTCCACGGCCGGGCTGCCGTGTTAATATTTTTTCACCAAAATGCCCCAAGCATTGAGAATGCACACGACTTCAAAAGAACCTTCCGGTTTATTGACACAAGGCAAACGAGCTTCAGTGTTCATGTAAGAGTTTTCATTCCGACGCGTTTCGAGGCTCCTGCCTCTTAGTCATGGACATCTCTTAAACAGTCAGCAGATGGCTCCGATTCAGTCTGCTTCATTTAAATACCCTCAGTGGGCCTCGCACATTGCGTGATTATTTAATTGCAGGCTGGGACTTGTAGTCTCAATCAGAGTAAACTTTTCACCTTTAGTAGGCTCTGCATCATGTAAAAATATTTAGAGTTCATTATTACCTTCCAGTAGGTCATGGCACTGAGCACGTTCGATTTTGCCGCTTTTGAAGTGCTGTAAAATGAGTTAAGGCGCAGTTCCTTCTCACAGCCTTTCCTTTGTAGTTGATTGGAAATGGTGCAACTCTCCACGGCCGGGCTGCCGTGTTAATATTTTTTCACCAAAATGCCCCAAGCATTGAGAATGCACACGACTTCAAAAGAACCTTCCGGTTTATTGACACAAGGCAAACGAGCTTCAGTGTTCATGTAAGAGTTTTCATTCCGACGCGTTTCGAGGCTCCTGCCTCTTAGTCATGGACATCTCTTAAACAGTCAGCAGATGGCTCCGATTCAGTCTGCTTCATTTAAATACCCTCAGTGGGCCTCGCACATTGCGTGATTATTTAATTGCAGGCTGGGACTTGTAGTCTCAATCAGAGTAAACTTTTCACCTTTAGTAGGCTCTGCATCATGTAAAAATATTTAGAGTTCATTATTACCTTCCAGTAGGTCATGGCACTGAGCACGTTCGATTTTGCCGCTTTTGAAGTGCTGTAAAATGAGTTAAGGCGCAGTTCCTTCTCACAGCCTTTCCTTTGTAGTTGATTGGAAATGGTGCAACTCTCCACGGCCGGGCTGCCGTGTTAATATTTTTTCACCAAAATGCCCCAAGCATTGAGAATGCACACGACTTCAAAAGAACCTTCCGGTTTATTGACACAAGGCAAACGAGCTTCAGTGTTCATGTAAGAGTTTTCATTCCGACGCGTTTCGAGGCTCCTGCCTCTTAGTCATGGACATCTCTTAAACAGTCAGCAGATGGCTCCGATTCAGTCTGCTTCATTTAAATACCCTCAGTGGGCCTCGCACATTGCGTGATTATTTAATTGCAGGCTGGGACTTGTAGTCTCAATCAGAGTAAACTTTTCACCTTTAGTAGGCTCTGCATCATGTAAAAATATTTAGAGTTCATTATTACCTTCCAGTAGGTCATGGCACTGAGCACGTTCGATTTTGCCGCTTTTGAAGTGCTGTAAAATGAGTTAAGGCGCAGTTCCTTCTCACAGCCTTTCCTTTGTAGTTGATTGGAAATGGTGCAACTCTCCACGGCCGGGCTGCCGTGTTAATATTTTTTCACCAAAATGCCCCAAGCATTGAGAATGCACACGACTTCAAAAGAACCTTCCGGTTTATTGACACAAGGCAAACAAGCTGCACCATCTCGATACCAGGAATGAGAGGCTGTGAGTTGGAACTGTTTCTTAAACTCATTCACAGTGCTTCAAAAGAGGAGGGAAAAAAACGGACAAGCTCAGCATAATGGCCCACCGGAGGGTAACAAGATATGAAATTACATGCACGAAGTAGAACCTACTAAAGGGAGAAATAATATACTCTGATCTTGACTTCAAGTTCCAGCCTGCATAGCAAGATTCACGTAACCAATGAGGCCCACTGAGGGTATTTAAATGAGGCAGGCTGTCAGAGCCATCTACGTAGAGCATGCAGACGATCCATGATTAAGAGGCAGGCGCCTCGAAACGCGTTGGAAAGGAAAAGAACTTCACATGAATGCTGTAACCTGCTTTCCATGCCTAATAAACCGTAAGGTTTCTTTTGAATGCGAGTGCGCTTCTGATGCTTTGGGCACTTTGAAATACAAATGTTGACACGGCGGCCCCGCCGTGAGAAGCTGCACCATCTCGATACCAGGAATGAGAGGCTGTGAGTTGGAACTGTTTCTTAAACTCATTCACAGTGCTTCAAAAGAGGAGGGAAAAAAACGGACAAGCTCAGCATAATGGCCCACCGGAGGGTAACAAGATATGAAATTACATGCACGAAGTAGAACCTACTAAAGGGAGAAATAATATACTCTGATCTTGACTTCAAGTTCCAGCCTGCATAGCAAGATTCACGTAACCAATGAGGCCCACTGAGGGTATTTAAATGAGGCAGGCTGTCAGAGCCATCTACGTAGAGCATGCAGACGATCCATGATTAAGAGGCAGGCGCCTCGAAACGCGTTGGAAAGGAAAAGAACTTCACATGAATGCTGTAACCTGCTTTCCATGCCTAATAAACCGTAAGGTTTCTTTTGAATGCGAGTGCGCTTCTGATGCTTTGGGCACTTTGAAATACAAATGTTGACACGGCGGCCCCGCCGTGAGAAGCTGCACCATCTCGATACCAGGAATGAGAGGCTGTGAGTTGGAACTGTTTCTTAAACTCATTCACAGTGCTTCAAAAGAGGAGGGAAAAAAACGGACAAGCTCAGCATAATGGCCCACCGGAGGGTAACAAGATATGAAATTACATGCACGAAGTAGAACCTACTAAAGGGAGAAATAATATACTCTGATCTTGACTTCAAGTTCCAGCCTGCATAGCAAGATTCACGTAACCAATGAGGCCCACTGAGGGTATTTAAATGAGGCAGGCTGTCAGAGCCATCTACGTAGAGCATGCAGACGATCCATGATTAAGAGGCAGGCGCCTCGAAACGCGTTGGAAAGGAAAGGAAAAGAACTTCACATGAATGCTGTAACCTGCTTTCCATGCCTAATAAACCGTAAGGTTTCTTTTGAATGCGAGTGCGCTTCTGATGCTTTGGGCACTTTGAAATACAAATGTTGACACGGCGGCCCCGCCGTGAGAAGCTGCACCATCTCGATACCAGGAATGAGAGGCTGTGAGTTGGAACTGTTTCTTAAACTCATTCACAGTGCTTCAAAAGAGGAGGGAAAAAAACGGACAAGCTCAGCATAATGGCCCACCGGAGGGTAACAAGATATGAAATTACATGCACGAAGTAGAACCTACTAAAGGGAGAAATAATATACTCTGATCTTGACTTCAAGTTCCAGCCTGCATAGCAAGATTCACGTAACCAATGAGGCCCACTGAGGGTATTTAAATGAGGCAGGCTGTCAGAGCCATCTACGTAGAGCATGCAGACGATCCATGATTAAGAGGCAGGCGCCTCGAAACGCGTTGGAAAGGAAAAGAACTTCACATGAATGCTGTAACCTGCTTTCCATGCCTAATAAACCGTAAGGTTTCTTTTGAATGCGAGTGCGCTTCTGATGCTTTGGGCACTTTGAAATACAAATGTTGACACGGCGGCCCCGCCGTGAGAAGCTGCACCATCTCGATACCAGGAATGAGAGGCTGTGAGTTGGAACTGTTTCTTAAACTCATTCACAGTGCTTCAAAAGAGGAGGGAAAAAAACGGACAAGCTCAGCATAATGGCCCACCGGAGGGTAACAAGATATGAAATTACATGCACGAAGTAGAACCTACTAAAGGGAGAAATAATATACTCTGATCTTGACTTCAAGTTCCAGCCTGCATAGCAAGATTCACGTAACCAATGAGGCCCACTGAGGGTATTTAAATGAGGCAGGCTGTCAGAGCCATCTACGTAGAGCATGCAGACGATCCATGATTAAGAGGCAGGCGCCTCGAAACGCGTTGGAAAGGAAAAGAACTTCACATGAATGCTGTAACCTGCTTTCCATGCCTAATAAACCGTAAGGTTTCTTTTGAATGCGAGTGCGCTTCTGATGCTTTGGGCACTTTGAAATACAAATGTTGACACGGCGGCCCCGCCGTGAGAAGCTGCACCATCTCGATACCAGGAATGAGAGGCTGTGAGTTGGAACTGTTTCTTAAACTCATTCACAGTGCTTCAAAAGAGGAGGGAAAAAAACGGACAAGCTCAGCATAATGGCCCACCGGAGGGTAACAAGATATGAAATTACATGCACGAAGTAGAACCTACTAAAGGGAGAAATAATATACTCTGATCTTGACTTCAAGTTCCAGCCTGCATAGCAAGATTCACGTAACCAATGAGGCCCACTGAGGGTATTTAAATGAGGCAGGCTGTCAGAGCCATCTACGTAGAGCATGCAGACGATCCATGATTAAGAGGCAGGCGCCTCGAAACGCGTTGGAAAGGAAAAGAACTTCACATGAATGCTGTAACCTGCTTTCCATGCCTAATAAACCGTAAGGTTTCTTTTGAATGCGAGTGCGCTTCTGATGCTTTGGGCACTTTGAAATACAAATGTTGACACGGCGGCCCCGCCGTGAGAAGCTGCACCATCTCGATACCAGGAATGAGAGGCTGTGAGTTGGAACTGTTTCTTAAACTCATTCACAGTGCTTCAAAAGAGGAGGGAAAAAAACGGACAAGCTCAGCATAATGGCCCACCGGAGGGTAACAAGATATGAAATTACATGCACGAAGTAGAACCTACTAAAGGGAGAAATAATATACTCTGATCTTGACTTCAAGTTCCAGCCTGCATAGCAAGATTCACGTAACCAATGAGGCCCACTGAGGGTATTTAAATGAGGCAGGCTGTCAGAGCCATCTACGTAGAGCATGCAGACGATCCATGATTAAGAGGCAGGCGCCTCGAAACGCGTTGGAAAGGAAAAGAACTTCACATGAATGCTGTAACCTGCTTTCCATGCCTAATAAACCGTAAGGTTTCTTTTGAATGCGAGTGCGCTTCTGATGCTTTGGGCACTTTGAAATACAAATGTTGACACGGCGGCCCCGCCGTGAGAAGCTGCACCATCTCGATACCAGGAATGAGAGGCTGTGAGTTGGAACTGTTTCTTAAACTCATTCACAGTGCTTCAAAAGAGGAGGGAAAAAAACGGACAAGCTCAGCATAATGGCCCACCGGAGGGTAACAAGATATGAAATTACATGCACGAAGTAGAACCTACTAAAGGGAGAAATAATATACTCTGATCTTGACTTCAAGTTCCAGCCTGCATAGCAAGATTCACGTAACCAATGAGGCCCACTGAGGGTATTTAAATGAGGCAGGCTGTCAGAGCCATCTACGTAGAGCATGCAGACGATCCATGATTAAGAGGCAGGCGCCTCGAAACGCGTTGGAAAGGAAAAGAACTTCACATGAATGCTGTAACCTGCTTTCCATGCCTAATAAACCGTAAGGTTTCTTTTGAATGCGAGTGCGCTTCTGATGCTTTGGGCACTTTGAAATACAAATGTTGACACGGCGGCCCCGCCGTGAGAAGCTGCACCATCTCGATACCAGGAATGAGAGGCTGTGAGTTGGAACTGTTTCTTAAACTCATTCACAGTGCTTCAAAAGAGGAGGGAAAAAAACGGACAAGCTCAGCATAATGGCCCACCGGAGGGTAACAAGATATGAAATTACATGCACGAAGTAGAACCTACTAAAGGGAGAAATAATATACTCTGATCTTGACTTCAAGTTCCAGCCTGCATAGCAAGATTCACGTAACCAATGAGGCCCACTGAGGGTATTTAAATGAGGCAGGCTGTCAGAGCCATCTACGTAGAGCATGCAGACGATCCATGATTAAGAGGCAGGCGCCTCGAAACGCGTTGGAAAGGAAAAGAACTTCACATGAATGCTGTAACCTGCTTTCCATGCCTAATAAACCGTAAGGTTTCTTTTGAATGCGAGTGCGCTTCTGATGCTTTGGGCACTTTGAAATACAAATGTTGACACGGCGGCCCCGCCGTGAGAAGCTGCACCATCTCGATACCAGGAATGAGAGGCTGTGAGTTGGAACTGTTTCTTAAACTCATTCACAGTGCTTCAAAAGAGGAGGGAAAAAAACGGACAAGCTCAGCATAATGGCCCACCGGAGGGTAACAAGATATGAAATTACATGCACGAAGTAGAACCTACTAAAGGGAGAAATAATATACTCTGATCTTGACTTCAAGTTCCAGCCTGCATAGCAAGATTCACGTAACCAATGAGGCCCACTGAGGGTATTTAAATGAGGCAGGCTGTCAGAGCCATCTACGTAGAGCATGCAGACGATCCATGATTAAGAGGCAGGCGCCTCGAAACGCGTTGGAAAGGAAAAGAACTTCACATGAATGCTGTAACCTGCTTTCCATGCCTAATAAACCGTAAGGTTTCTTTTGAATGCGAGTGCGCTTCTGATGCTTTGGGCACTTTGAAATACAAATGTTGACACGGCGGCCCCGCCGTGAGAAGCTGCACCATCTCGATACCAGGAATGAGAGGCTGTGAGTTGGAACTGTTTCTTAAACTCATTCACAGTGCTTCAAAAGAGGAGGGAAAAAAACGGACAAGCTCAGCATAATGGCCCACCGGAGGGTAACAAGATATGAAATTACATGCACGAAGTAGAACCTACTAAAGGGAGAAATAATATACTCTGATCTTGACTTCAAGTTCCAGCCTGCATAGCAAGATTCACGTAACCAATGAGGCCCACTGAGGGTATTTAAATGAGGCAGGCTGTCAGAGCCATCTACGTAGAGCATGCAGACGATCCATGATTAAGAGGCAGGCGCCTCGAAACGCGTTGGAAAGGAAAAGAACTTCACATGAATGCTGTAACCTGCTTTCCATGCCTAATAAACCGTAAGGTTTCTTTTGAATGCGAGTGCGCTTCTGATGCTTTGGGCACTTTGAAATACAAATGTTGACACGGCGGCCCCGCCGTGAGAAGCTGCACCATCTCGATACCAGGAATGAGAGGCTGTGAGTTGGAACTGTTTCTTAAACTCATTCACAGTGCTTCAAAAGAGGAGGGAAAAAAACGGACAAGCTCAGCATAATGGCCCACCGGAGGGTAACAAGATATGAAATTACATGCACGAAGTAGAACCTACTAAAGGGAGAAATAATATACTCTGATCTTGACTTCAAGTTCCAGCCTGCATAGCAAGATTCACGTAACCAATGAGGCCCACTGAGGGTATTTAAATGAGGCAGGCTGTCAGAGCCATCTACGTAGAGCATGCAGACGATCCATGATTAAGAGGCAGGCGCCTCGAAACGCGTTGGAAAGGAAAAGAACTTCACATGAATGCTGTAACCTGCTTTCCATGCCTAATAAACCGTAAGGTTTCTTTTGAATGCGAGTGCGCTTCTGATGCTTTGGGCACTTTGAAATACAAATGTTGACACGGCGGCCCCGCCGTGAGAAGCTGCACCATCTCGATACCAGGAATGAGAGGCTGTGAGTTGGAACTGTTTCTTAAACTCATTCACAGTGCTTCAAAAGAGGAGGGAAAAAAACGGACAAGCTCAGCATAATGGCCCACCGGAGGGTAACAAGATATGAAATTACATGCACGAAGTAGAACCTACTAAAGGGAGAAATAATATACTCTGATCTTGACTTCAAGTTCCAGCCTGCATAGCAAGATTCACGTAACCAATGAGGCCCACTGAGGGTATTTAAATGAGGCAGGCTGTCAGAGCCATCTACGTAGAGCATGCAGACGATCCATGATTAAGAGGCAGGCGCCTCGAAACGCGTTGGAAAGGAAAAGAACTTCACATGAATGCTGTAACCTGCTTTCCATGCCTAATAAACCGTAAGGTTTCTTTTGAATGCGAGTGCGCTTCTGATGCTTTGGGCACTTTGAAATACAAATGTTGACACGGCGGCCCCGCCGTGAGAAGCTGCACCATCTCGATACCAGGAATGAGAGGCTGTGAGTTGGAACTGTTTCTTAAACTCATTCACAGTGCTTCAAAAGAGGAGGGAAAAAAACGGACAAGCTCAGCATAATGGCCCACCGGAGGGTAACAAGATATGAAATTACATGCACGAAGTAGAACCTACTAAAGGGAGAAATAATATACTCTGATCTTGACTTCAAGTTCCAGCCTGCATAGCAAGATTCACGTAACCAATGAGGCCCACTGAGGGTATTTAAATGAGGCAGGCTGTCAGAGCCATCTACGTAGAGCATGCAGACGATCCATGATTAAGAGGCAGGCGCCTCGAAACGCGTTGGAAAGGAAAAGAACTTCACATGAATGCTGTAACCTGCTTTCCATGCCTAATAAACCGTAAGGTTTCTTTTGAATGCGAGTGCGCTTCTGATGCTTTGGGCACTTTGAAATACATATATATATATATATATATATATATATATATATATATATATATATATATATATATTTATATAAAAACTTACTGGCGGTAGCAAGTAGGTAGTTAAAGTTAGGACCTAGTTTCCTTAGGAAAAGGTTTTTTTGTTTTGCTAATAACTTTGGCCCCATTTGACGAATTTTCATGACATTTTCAAAACTAGTTTGCCACTTACTTCAGCTGCTGTTTGAAAATTTTGAGGGTGATTCCTCAAGCGGGTTCTGAGAAAAAGGGGGGGTCCCAAAACGTATTACCCCCATGCAATTTCCCATGGGGACTTTAGACACAACTACAGCCCAAAACCGCAGAATGGAATTACACTAAATTTGGCAGAAAGCCAGGTCATGGTCCAGAAAGAGTGCTTTTTGTAATTTATTGTAAATCTGTTGGGTAGTTTTGGGATTATTAAAGGAAAAAATATATATGTATATCTATAGACGCGGATACACCGCAGGGGAGCCACGGATCCACTCTGCAACAGCAATGCTGTGATCGGCTGGCCACAACCTGAGAGAAAAGTTGTGTCTGCCATTCTGACAATGGGTACACGGTCCCTTGGAGAGGGGGTAAAGTGGAATGGGATATAAAAGGTCAGGATAGATGTATCCTGACTCCATGGGACTGATAGAGGCGTCTGTAAAGAAGAAATTGTAAAGACACACTTTTTTGGGGCACGCTAGGATCCATTGATCCATACCCAATGAAAAAACAATATACCCACTCATACGCACAGACTCGCGCACCCACCTACACACCTACAGAACAACTAACACACCTACTCACATCCATACAGCCACTTTCACACCCACTCAGAGAACCAGAGCACCACTCACAGACCCATAGTCACACACCCTTAAGCCACTCACACTCCAATTCACAGACCCACACAGCCACTCACCCATTAACAGACCAACACAGTCACTCACACAGCCACCCACAGCCAGTCACACACCCAATCACAGACCCACAACGCAGTCACACACACTCACACACACACACACTCACTCACTCACACACACACACACACCCCCCACCACCACCACCGGCTTTTAATGCATATTTCCTAACTATAACATCCATAATACTATTGCTTTTTTTCAGTGAATATATATATATATATATATATACACGTGTGTGTATATATATATATATATACAGAAAGTAGCTTGCAGTTCTGCACCATAACTGAGGTGTATAACAATGGTACACAAATTCTGTGGTCTGCTGTCACAGGACGTTATGGGCATTTTCTTTGGCACGATTATTTTCATAGTTTGTCTTTAGTCAGTGGCTGTGTAATGGACGTCGTCTCTGGGCATTTCAGTTATGAAGGACAGCAAGTTTGTGGCTTTCAGTACAGATTGATGACCTTGCCTGCTCACTGATATTGCTCTATTGCACTCCCTCTGTTGACACAATGTAATAAATCTCATTGTATGTTAATGCATTTTCAATAATTATTTTGGATACTTTTTCATGCTTGCCAGTTTCCTTTTTATAGGTCTCGCTTGAGACGGTGCATGTGTGGTCACTTGCGAAACATCTTGTTTTCTGAAGGGCCAACTTGGAGCCCGCCCATTACTTAACATTCGCTGGCTTCATTGACGCTCTTGTTTGCTGGCTCATGGTTGGTCAGCACATGCAGGTTTTACTTTGTTCCTTTCTACTTTGTTGTGGAGCATGGACCAAATACTGGTTGCTTCTTTTTTAATTTCTTGTCCTCCGCTGCTCGCACTGGGATGGAGTTGCTTTTTTTTTCTTTCTTCCCTGTACTTGGAGTTGCTTGTTCTTCCGTTCCACCTCCTGTGTTGGTATGTGTACCACCACCCTACCATCATCACCCAACCACCACACACACAATCTTACCATCACCACCACCCTTCTCACACCTCACCTCACCACCCCACCCTGCCACCACCCTAAGCACCACTATCACCACCACTGCCCTAACCACCACCCTAACCACCATCTCCCTTTCTCTCAACATCGTTCTCAATTTGTGTGGAAGCCCTTCATTTCTTTTTTTACTACAATTCTTGACAAATTAACACATCGCATGTTTTCATGGAAAGTTACTTGACTGTTGTTTTCATGGAAAGTTGTGATTTCTGTTTATTAACTCTTGAGTTTCTTGTTGCCTTAAACTATGCACCAAGGTATCCAGTAAAGCTAAGTCATAAAGTTTAAGAAACATTTACACGTCTTCTATAGTTATCTACCAACCTGTCGGCCTTATTTATGGAAATCAATATGTGAACATCGAAACGGAACTCAATTGAAGGATGTTGCTCTGAACTCTAGGGCGAGTGCTCTCTGGGCAGATTCACATTTCCATAAACTTCAAATTTGCTTGCTGTGTGCACCTTAATTGCTGTGCAGTGGAAATAAGAAAATTAAGTATTCATTGCATTACCTAACATGTATTTAATAAAGCAACATTCAAACACAGAAAATCCTGCTTTAAAGACTTATTCTGTGGGTTTTCCTTCCTTTTTCGTGTTTTTCCATCCCTGGTGAATAGTATTACTTGTATCCCTCCACTGCTTAGTTTTCAGACAGTCCTTTCATTTTTGTTAAACACTCCATTAGAGTGCATTGTTTTTTAGCTGTCTCCCTCTTGTTCTTCATTTCACCCATCCACCTCGTTCCATGTTGCCTTCCCCATGTGCTTCCTACCCCCACCCCTCTGTGTTGTGCTTGCCTTTGTGTGCTTCTCCTATGGTTTACATTCTCACCTGTGAGCCTCTTCACATTGCGCTGTCTCTTGTCTGCGTTCTTCTGTGGCCCCCGCGCACCACATTGCTCTCTCTCTCGCTCATGGTATGTACTTCTGCTGCCGTCCATGTTACTTCCAAGCCTGTCCTCTGTGAACCTCCCCTACCCCCCAACTAGGCCCTATGTGTGGCTCCCACTCCTTCTCTCCTTTTTGTATGACTTTATTTTTTTTTTTTAACGCTTTGACACTAATTTAGATCAGTAAATCAAATAAATGGACCCCCCCCTGAATTTTCACATTTTGTAGGCACGTGCATGTACCTACTAAATGACACTGCTGCTGTGGCTGAGTCATAGCACCAATTAGGCATGTTGGTTTGCCAATGTTTGTTTTTCCCCATTGCCATGCAGTGCAAATTGGTCCAGCATCCCACACATCCATCCCTTCGCCCTTTACAAATTGATGATTGCTGATGTTTATCTGTATTTTAATATTTGGGCTCTGTAGTTTGTCATGAATAGATACATTTTTGTTGTAATGTTTTTCTTGTTTTTTTTTTTTTTAACTCTGGGGATAAATGGCTTTGTAGACCTGACAAATTCAAAAGTTATACTTGCACTTACTCATTTTGTTTTGGTCAAAATTTGGTACTGTTTGGCTCAGTTTTGAAAGTCACTGAAACATTGCTCATCGTCATTCCTGGAGACTCCTGCGTTCACCGGCTCAACCCGGACTCTCTTGGACCTTGGGGAGCCTTTGCTGCATCATCCTTCTGCCGGTGGGACTGCGAGGACCAGCCTGCACAGCGCTACCATCACCGCTGCAGCTGGGGCCTCTTCCCGCCCGCTCCTCCCACCAGTTCGATAAGAGATTCGCGGCCCCCGCTCCGCGGGCGCCGCTCACTGAAACATTGCTCATCGTCATTCCTGGAGACTCCTGCATTCACCGGCTCAACTCGGACTTTCTTGGACCTTGGGGAGCCTTTGCTGCATCATCCTTCTGCCGGTGGGACTGCGAGGACCAGCCTGCACAGCGCTACCATCACCGCTGCAGCTGGGGCCTCTTCCCGCCCACTCCTCCTCGGGTCCTTTCCACCATTTAAAACGTCCCATGCACACGCGCTAGCGGAACGCGCGCGGAGTGACGCACGGGGCGAAGACCGGGCAAAGAGCGGGCCGCTTGAGGCCGTTCGAGAACGGGAGAGCTAGGGCTTGGGCCATTCCCCCTTGCCCAAGACTCCACATTACAATCTTGGAACCTAGCTCGGGATCATGACATCAAGAGAAACGAGGAGCAAAACCACACAGGCCGCAGGGATGGCAAAAGGTACTCTGGACACGTATTTTGCTGAAGGGGGGTCTCTTCTTATTGATGAAATTACTATTCTCGAAAGGCGTATTTCGCAAGAAATTGACTGGGTCAGGAGATCTTCTTTGGGACCCCTTGCACATGCTATTACCCCAGAACAAACGCCTGACTGTTTATTATCAGATCCAGGGGGGATAAATGGCACGCTTGTTTTATCTGACCTAAGTAGCTCTATCATACCCACTACCAATTGTGATATCTCTGCCCTCGTAGAGCTTAGTATATTACCTCTCCCATCACCTAAGCCCCCTCCACCACCAATTATTGCCAAAGCGAGTGTCTTTAATAAGGATGTAACTACTGACAGGGTTCATCAGCTTGTGCAGTCATCACAGGGGGAAAGGGAGGGAGCTATTCCGAAAAGGAAAAAAAGGGCACAAATTACAGGGGGGCGAAAGCCCAAGATCCCAAAGCGTAACCCTAGGTGTGTGGGCAATCAACATGATATAGTTAATAAGGGGCCAAACCCGCCACAAAAAAATAGGGCCCCGCCCTCCCAGACCCTGGCCCAAACCCCTCCCAGTCCAAATGTCATTTCGGGGGAGGGGGATTTCACTTTCACTCTTTCGGATATCTGTACTCTCCTGAGGAAAATGCTCAATCCCCTAGAAGACCGCTTAGAAAAGATGGAAATGTGTTTATTGAACATCCAAAAGGGAATCTTACAACTAGCAGACGTCCCAAAAAAAGCTAGTCAACTCACAAGCGGAGGGTCGGGTCACAGAGATAAGAAGTCTATACCAGCGCCTCCAGTTAAGGAAGGGCCCCCTCCTTCTAAGTTGATACAAACACACCCTCCTACACCATCAACTTTAGAAGGCCTAAACTCACAAGCCCCAATTTGCGTAGCAACTGCAAGTCCTAAAGTGAAGCTGGCTGTGCCCGCAATAGGGGTACATCCTAACGGTATAAAACACAGGCCAGTTAATTTGCCACCGGAGGCCATTCCGTATACAGTTATCTTAACAGGTATTCCTGAACTAAATCCACGTACAAGGGAACCTGTGGATGCCATGAAAAATAAGGTAATCCACTGGCTTTCTACTAACAGGCCCCTTCCCGAAGGAATGCATAGTGAGGTACTCATAGTGAGGAGAGTTCCGTGGCTGGGCAACACCAGGAAATCTATCCATGGAGATTGTATTCTGATCAATTTTAGGGACCCTTCCACTGTCTCACACATATGTAGCTGGCCATACCATGCCCAGGGGACTTCTATCCAATCCCTTCCTCTATCCTTTTTTTACCCATCCTCAACCCATCAGCAGGAAGAGGAGGGCTGGGAACTAGTACATAGGAGAGGAGGCAGATGGGGTCTAAGTGAAAGAGGGGGTCACCCTCCTCCCAGATTTCCGCAATATGACCATTTTTCCACCTATAATAGGTTTAGTAACCTTGACATGGTGGATTGACCGAGTAAGACGGGGGGTGGGGAGGATTTGGGCCCCAATATGACCCCTACACCTAAAATACGACCAGTTACCCCCATGGAGAAGGCTTACCCTGACCAGAAATCTGCAAATGGAGAGGTAGGTGCAGAGACCCATAGCTCTTCATACAACACAATTGAGGTGATGGCTGTCCAAGTGGGCAGCTTGGATACTAACCTACCACTGGGGATGCACTCCGGTACGGTCGTACTCCCAAATTTACTAACAGAGAGAACCAATTGCTCCTCTCTCAAGTTACTATCATGGAATGTGGCAGGCCTGAGTAACAAACTGAATTGTCCGGTCTGGAGCTCCTTTATTGAGGACAAAGATATATGCCTGTTCCAAGAAACCTGGGCGAGGGAAGAAGTCACCCACATAGGCTTTGCTGCATTCTCCATACATGCAGTATGGGGGGGGCAGAGGGCGACCATCGGGAGGCCTCGCAATCTGGGTGGCTAACGACCTGGGATGTAGGGCCGCTGTCTTTCCATTGAACAAGAAGGATATTCTAGCTGTATTGCTGGAATGGCCAAATTCACAGAGCCTTCTGTTGATAAATGTTTACTCCAGGCCAGTCAACATTACGCAGGAATCGCGCACTATTGAGGAGCTTTTGTTTGCCCTAAATGAAATTCCCGAGGGCATTCCTTATTTAGTAGGGGGTGATCTGAATTGCCATTTTGAGCCCCTTCCGGGCTTATTGGATGGTTTGGCTCAAGAGGAGGATTTGCTCTGATCTGTACCTCCTTCGCAAGCACCGGCTCCAAGAGCTTGGACCCCTCTGGCCCTACAAATCACATCCCTAACCCTGAAATATGGTCTCCGGGCCTGTAATGGAAGGACAAAATCCGACATCCCTCCAAGATGCACCTACAATAGATTGGGCAGGGAGTCAAGACTAGACTACATCCTGGTCCCACTGGCCTTGTGGTCACTTATTAGAGACTTCCGGGTGACATCTAGGGAAGATAGCGACCACAACGCATTGGAACTGGATTATGATCATCCTGGTCTTGAGGTCACGGGGAAGCAGAGAGTGGCTTCTGAGGTGGTGGTTAGGTCTTACGAACAATAGACGCAGAGTGAAGTGGGAGAAATTAGCTACTCAACCAGGGAAGATATCCAAGCTGTACGCCCGGGTAATTCCTATACTAGAAAAGGTCCAGGCTTTAAAGGTGCAAGGTATTACCCAGGGTGCTTACAAACAACTGGGTCAGTTGCATGATGATCTTGCCAAATCGGTGTCTGAAATCCTTATTATCGTACCAAAGAGGACTAATGGACGTGTCCCTGGTCCCCTTTGGTACAATACTGCATGCCGCAAGGCAAAAACTGATCTCCTGACCTCGATTCAGGCGGGGAAGGGAAGTGCGGAAATTAGGGCCAGGAGAACGGCCTACAAGTCTTTGATCACCAATGCTAAAAGCGAATGGGAGTTCCAAAAATGGGAAACACTTACCATTTCCCTTGCATGTGGGGACTCGCGTAAATTTTGGCGTTGTGCGAATACAGGTGCTGAGGACCTGGTCTCTGCAATTGAGCCCAACATTTCGGCCAAGGTATGGTAAGACCATTTCCAGTCTCTATATCAGTTACCCGAAGGGGATAGGACTAATCCCACCCAGACGGTTAGTATCACTCCGAATGGGGTGCCACTCACAATAAGGGAGGTGCGAGCGGCTATTGTTGGGTTGGCATCAGGCAAGGCACCTGGCTTGGATGGCCTGCCGGGCGACCTATTTAAGCAAGAACCGGATGTCTGGGCACCCTATCTAACGATTCTATTCAATTCCATTTTGGGGGGTATGGAGGTGCCAGATACTTGGCTGGGCGCAGAGATTGTCCCAATATATAAAAAGGGTTCACCTCTGCTCCCAGCCAACTATAGACCCATCAGTCTCATCGATGTTTCACAAAGATATTCGGTAGACTGATGCTCAATCGCCTTCAGGATTGGATTGAGGAATGCGAAATTTTGAGTCCATATCAAGCAGGGTTTAGAAGAGGTATCTCTACTATCGACCAGATATTCCGTTTGAATCTCCTATATTGGAAGTCAGTGCTAATTGAGGGCGGCAGCTTGTACACGGTGTTCGTGGACATGCGTGCGGCCTTCGATTTAGTGCCCAGGGATAAACTTTGGGCCGTCTTAACGGACTTAGGGGTCCCCGCCGACATTTTACTAATTATGAAAAGATTACATCAGGGAAACTTTGCCAGGGTAAGGTGTGGAAGAGGGGGAACCCTTTCGGATGGCTTCCCCGTTGACAGGGGGGTTAGACAGGGTTGCGTGCTTGCACCGACCCTCTTCTGCCTCTTTGTCAACGGGGTCATTAACCATCTCAATGGGCTGAGTAATATCGATGCCCCCAGGCTGGATGGCAGCAGGGTGCCTGCCATTATGTTTGCAGATGACACCCTGCTGCTTTCCAAATCCCCTAGGGCATACAAAGGGTGTTGGACGGATTTGCGAATTTCTGCGTCGAGCGCGGATTGGAGATTAATGCTTCTAAAACTAAGTATATGATCTTCAACCCGCCCTCCTCAACACGCGCGAATCCCATGATAGGGTCCTCCAGACTCCAGAGGGTTTATACGTTCGATTACCTGGGGGTAACAATTAACCAGTCCATGACATGGGATTCACACCGAACCAAGGCAAATTTGAAATTGACACAGTTGACGGGTGGCATTTTTAGGATGGCAAGAGGATTGACCTATAAGCCATTTGGTCCCTGCCTTCAAATTTATAAAATCCAGGCAAGAGGGGCAGTGACATATGGGGGTGAATTATGGGGGCATACTGGCGCCCAGAAATTGCTGGTAACGGAGAATAATTTTATAAGGCAATTGGCAGCTTTACCGTCTAGTACCCCACTCCTCCCACTCCGTTTAGACCTGGGCCTAAGACCTATTACAGAGGAGTTGGGACTTAAACCCATAACTTTCTGGCGCAAAATATGGAGCACGCCGGAATTATCTAATTATAGAGCTGAGCTTCCAGAGATTTTGCGTCTTCCTCAAGCTGCACAAATCCCATGGCTAAAATATATTAAACAAACATGTGAGTCACTAGGAAGACCGGATTTGTGGTTTGATCCAGGAAATGCATGCTGCAGGATCTCACGCAAATCTATCTCTAAGGTTTATTACGAGCATAATTTACGTGTCTCAATTGAGAGTGTACGGGAGGGGTCCCTATCCGAACATTTTCTGAGGTTTAAAGACTCATATCATTTTGAGCTCGCCTTTGACGATATTGGCCCTCCTATTACAAGGAAGCTATATATGCAATGGCGATACAGTACTCTTCCCCTTAGGGCATACACAGATCGCTGGACATATTGCCAGCCCACAGCGCAATGTCCAGCTTGCGCTCACCCGCGAGAGACTGATTTGCACATTATATTATTCTGTCCAGCATACCAAAGAGCAAGGAATTACTGGCTTGTCCCACTCCTCAAAAACCTCGGTTTTAGGCAGCATTTCCCAGCATTCAGAATTTTGAAAACAGATTTGTCGGCCCCAATTGTATTTGCAGTCGCAAAATTTTTAACAGCAATGTGGTTTACCCGTAACCGATGCATTAAGTTAAATATAGCTGAATGAATATTCTTGACAATTTTAGCCTGATTGTCCTATGACTGTTTTTTAAAATTCAACCATGTGTGTAAATCTTCTTCCTTTTTAAAAGTGTTTAATTTCTAATTGTACATCTGTTGCATTCTTTTATGGTCCTAGTGACCGAAATAAAAATGAAGAAAGTCTGTTTGACATGTATCGGCTTCAATCCCATTGCTAATGTCTTGTTGTGTTGCATATAATGACAAATGTATAGCTCATCGTGAATTTAACTGATATTGGGATTTATTTATTAAATTTACGTCCGTTCTGGTGGTTTTGATTTACTGTTGCTTGCTCATTAGACACCATGATGCAAAGGGTCATCTCCTCCTTCCTGTCCCGAAATTAATTATATTTAATTAATAGCGTTCATGTTTTTTCTTTTGGGCATGTCTGTAATATTTACTTATGTGATTAGATCATGCTTCTACTAAAGCTTTGCTGCCCTACCAGAGTTCAGACGATTTTCCTTCAGCAATGCCATTCTTGCTCCTTCCCTCCAAGTTCTCGAAGGACTTCCTTCACAAAGCCCTCTCTTTGCAAGTCAGAAATTTGCTCCTGCAGTTTGAATCCTACCTTTTTGAGCACATTTCCTACTTTTGTGGTATATACAAAAGAGCTACAGGGTAATACAGAACAGTTGTAGATTTGCTGAATAATCAAACTTGTTGCTTTTTACATATGCAAATTCTCTGCCAGCTGGAGTCATCTGTATGTTTGGTGTTCACTTTCACACTTTTTCTCTTGGAGAATCCCCTATCCACTACTGTTGGTATGGGGATGTTTCTCCCTAATCCGTCATGGAAAAAGCATTTACTGAAACTCTTCACACACATTTTCCAGTTTCGGAAACCAGCTAAAAGGGATGCGCAGATACCCACAACCATATGCCTTTGTGGGTATTCAGGTATTCCTAATTATGTGAATGCAAGAATGCCACTTTGCAACTGAGGAAATTCTACCTTTAAATAATTTTGTCTAATGAGAGTTGGGAATTTTAGGTGTGCATAATGCACATTCTGCACATCCAATTTCAACTTGTGTGTGCAATATATTTTGTAAATTCGACCCGTTGTAAAAAAAAAGTTTTTTCTGGTGTGGTTTCTCTGTTGTTCGTTTATTTTGCTTCTGTTAAAATGTCACCCTCTTTGCATCTTTAGATCCCCAAATGCAATCAATGTTTGTCTTATTCACAAAGGATCAATTAAAAATGTTGAATTTTGGTGCTTTAGGATTTCAAAAATAATAGAATAGTTCTGGAAATGTTCAGTGGTGTAGTATTCATGGAGTTCTACAATACGTAAAATGTATGCATGTGGAATCTACACTGGGTTGGACATTTCACATGCAGGTACCATTATTCAGCAGACACAGACAAAGCCGATATGGTTGGTGTTTATAATGTGCATGCACTCAGACACACCCTGTATGGCACATAGGCACAGATAGCATATGAGCACATACATACAGGGCATCAAACCTGCATACATCAATGTGCTCATGTTAAAGGTCCTACATTAGTTTCTGCTGCAGGTGTTCTTGGTTAATGTTTATCAGTGGAGCACATGATTATGTGCAGTAAAAGGGGCAAAGGGTAATGTGTATTTGAGCTTTAGTGATGCACCTCACATCACTGTTTGTGCCTCTTTGGATCACTGGGTGATGTGCCTCAGTGCCACATTGAAAGATATGCATCATAGGAGCTCTGGGAGTTCCTCTTCGGAGGATCACTGAGGGATATGGCTTAGGAGAAGACTGAGTGTTCAGGTAGCCTTAAACAATGTCTAGTTCAGGAGCGTACGGACGTGTGCATTCTATGCGCACCTGGAGATGTTCTGCTAGAGACCCAAATGTATCTTCAATGGGAAGACTTAATAAATACAATTGAGGAATCACGTTGACGAGTTCCATGTCCTGTTTAACATCTTCATTCCGGAGATTTTTTGACTAGTTGCATTTTCGAAAAAAAGGATTTTTAGGCCAACCAATATAATGATAGCAATACCAGCATGTACCGCAAAGAGTTCATAAACATGTTGCTCAACTCATATTAGGCCTAAGGCAATATGAACATTTCATACCCATCCTCAAAGTGCTCCCCTGGTGCCCAGTCAAAGAGAAAGCACAACCCAAAATTTTGTGCACAGCCCTAAATCTCCCATTGGCTGTGTCCTAAGCTGGTTTAGCAAATCATCTAGCCCTTGACAATAATGTAAACTATTGGTTATACTGCCACTGATGCTCAAAATATTTGTAATTGAAACTTCCACAGTCAGGGTTCTGCCCTCTGTAATAGTCAGTCTCCAGCTAAAACATGAGGATTATTACCTAAAATGTATAGGTCTGCTTAAAGACCATTTATATTCAACCTGGTTGTCTATCAGAATATTGATTTTAAAAAATCTGTTAAAAATCCTGGTCTAAATATCATTTACAAAAATATTGCTCTAATATCTGTAGATTTTCTATAAAGTCTAATTGAGTGATAATTTTGGGAATTAAAATTAGGCCACTATATTTTTGTCAAACAGTTTTTAGGCCACAAATTTCTGGTACCATACCCTCAGCCTACGGTTAAGTCCCATCTGTTCAGACATTAAAACATCAACAATAGCTTCTAAATGACTAGGAATTTAGCAGCAACATCCACTTTTTATTAGTCAAGTGCCTAAAATCGACCTCTAAATCCATTGTTAAGCTCATGCAAATCTTATCTATTGTATATTGTATCAAGTTTGAATTCCAAGATCTTGTTCTGCACACCACCATCGCCTGAAACTCAAATGTGCCTCACATTCGTCCATTACTATCAGTCTGTGTGCCCCATTCCTTTGTACCCCTTCCAACCAAACTCTCAGTAAAGCTCATGTAGGGTTGAATGGATATTTTACTGCTCTAAAGGTTTCTCTGGGTTTTCAGTATTTGTGATTCCGATCAAAAATACATGTCTCATGTCCACATATTTTTCATTACTGTGCTCCTCAAAAATATTTTGTAATCAGTGTTTACATTGCACTCCAGGTGCAAATTGTTCCATGCAACAAATGATTGTAGTCAGATGTGCGAAAGATAACATTCACGTTAACCTTGTTATGTAATTGTGTGTGTAAGTGGCATTTATGAAATCTGTATATCTTTTCTAACATCCCTAAACCAATTAAAATGGCAAACATTCCATTGTGGAACCCTGACCACCATGGCATCTCAAGTAATTACAAAGCTAGCATTGCTTGCACCACAGCCAATACAATTTGCGTTATGTTTTTGCGATAATAAATACTGCGTTACAGCATTCCTAAAACCAAATAAAAAAAAATCTAAAAAAGGCCCTTGAAAATGCCCTATGTAGCGTTGCATTGAGCATGACCCACAATCCGGGCTTTTTCGCAAAAGCATTTTGTGTTGTCTTGTTATTGAATCAATAAACATATTTAAACCTAAAAAGGCCCTTGGCAGACATAGGGCGGTTGTTGTCATCTCACAGTTGGCTGAAGCACTCACGCTGGTTAAGGAGAGAGCTTTGGTTCTGGCATTAGGTTGTGAGTCCTCCTACACAGCTAATGCTGCAGCCTGAACCGGCTTGTGATATCGGGAAACATATTATCGCGTCGGTAGATCGGATATTTAATCAAAGTATCTGCCAGTATATATGTTTTTTACAGCTTCCCTTTTGCTGGTTTATTCGAGGTTTTACAATAGGGTGTGTGTGGTGACCGCAAGCCTCTCTGTTTGATCTGGGGAGGAGCGGTGTGTGGCATCGACAGACTCTGTTCTGCTGAGGTCATACGGGTTTCGAATGTCAGCTCGCCTCGTGACTCTACACCGCATGTCAATACAGTGGTGACATCCCCTGACTGCTAATTTACATGCATAGAGGGCAGGCCACGTCAGCGAAGAAATGCTCCAGGGAACCTGGTCCCCAAACACCCTGTGGTTTGTGATTGTTCTAGGGGCATATGCTCTGCGTCTTTTATCTGATCTATACTGATTTAACTCACTCGTGATCATGTCCTCAAATTCTATTGTTTTGTAATTGCATTTAAATAGCGCTTACTACCCTGACAAGGCTTTGAAGGATTGTCCGAAAAAGGTTTTCTTTTCATGACATTCAAACAATGTTAGCAAAACCATGATGGACGGAGTGTTGAACATTGCAAGCACTCACCCCCAGTCAATTGATCTGGGTTTAATCCATCATCATTCTTTAGCTCACCCCGCCACCCCAGTTCAGCCATGGCCATATGCAAATCAGTCTGACCCTGTGCCTCATGGGAATAGTCCAGCCCGAACTGCCAAGCCATGTCTTCCCTGGACCGGAAACAAGCATGAGGCACAGGGTCAGACTGATTTGCATCTGGCCATATCTGAACTGGGGTGGTGGAGTGAGCTATCCCATGAGGCACAGGCTCAGACCGATTTGCATATGGCCATGTCTGAACTCGGATGGTGGAGTGAGCTAAAGAATGATGGTGGATTAAACCCAGATCAGTTGACTGGGGGTGAGTGCTTGCAATGTTCAGCACTCCGTCCATCGTACCCTTTGGTTTTGCTTTGTTCCCCCTAAGTTGGCAGGGTATGCCCAGACATGGGTCCCTTACTCACTATGCCACTGGATTCAAGCTAGCTGTCTGATGATGGCTGATTAGCCAGAAACCGGTCCCAGGATGCTTGTTTCCGGTCCAGGGAAGATATGGCTTGGCTGTTCGGGCTGGACTGTTCCCATGAGGCACAGGGTCAGACTGATTTGCATATGGCCATATCTGAACTGGGGTGGTGGAGTGAGCTATCCCATGAGGCACAGGCTCAGACTGATTTGCATATGGCCAAATCTGAACTGGGGTGGTGGAGTGAGCTATCCCATGAGGCACAGGCTCAGACTGATTTGCATATGGCCATGTCCGCACTCGGATGGTGGAGTGAGCTAAAGAATGATGTTGGATTAGACCCAGATCAGTTGACTGGGGGTGAGTGCTTGCAATGTTCAACACTCCGTCCATCATCCCCTTTCGTTTTGCTTTATTCAAACAATGTTACCATTTGTTCTTCTTCTATAGCAACGGTTCTTAACCTGTGGGCCGCAAAAACTACTCAGGAGTCCGCTACTGCTTAGAAAATTAATTATTAGCAGATGAATAAAGTGTACAAAAATGTACAAACAAAATGGAAAATGGAAGAATGTTAAACTTTTGTAAACGTTAAGGCTTTTGAAACTGGAGGCTAAAAATGCAAATAGTATCCTCCAGAATGATTCGTGGGAGCAGTGCAAGTGCATCAAAGGTATATAGTATGGACGATGAGTGTCCTCAGTTAAATTTAAAAAAGCTGCAATCTTTCCATTAAAATTACAATTTGGATTTTAATATATTTGTTTGTGAATTAAATAAAACAGTTCATCATTTGTTGGATGAATGCTTGTGTTTTCTTTTTTTTGTGTGTGGTTATTGTTTTGCAGTCCAAATCATAGAAAATGATTAGGCCTGGGTTCCAGTAATGACTCAGTGGGGTGCCCAGATTACACTAATGATTCAATGGGAGTTCCCGGGTTCCAGTGATCATTAGGTGGGGGTGCACAGAAGGCATACGATTAAGAACTACTGTTCTGTAGCATACATTGTTTTATATGATATAATATTTGACTCGCAGTGTATAACCCGTTTGCGTTTTAAATGCCTGAGTGCAAAACTATTCCTGAAAATTACTGAACCTCCACATAGTTTCCTCCCCCCGTTTTTCAAGCACTCTACAACTTCTTTTTTTTTTTTGTTCCTCACCCACAGACAGCTTTAAACCTTTTGATGTCAAACACTTGTTGTGAACACTATAAATACCTAAGGTGTGCTTAGGGACACTCCATTGTGTACCATTAGTTGCTTGGCTTTTTGTCAGTCTTGTTTACTTGCTTCTGGTTCGATGGCTTTACTTTCTCTTGTGTTTGTTCCTCTGTAGGACCATAGCTTCTTTACCATCCTTTTATTTGGACGATTTGTATTCTTCCAATATTTATATTCAAGAAACTACTTTTTATTTTCGGCACTGTGTTTTGCAGTAGCATAACAAAACTTGGGGGACTCCCCACAAAGTACATGGAGGGGACCCCAGTACGCTCTGGACCCAATCAGGAGCTTTCAGGCAAGTGGCCCGGTGCCTGTGCATCAGTGCCAGAGGGTGCCTCCTGGAGCTCAGGGGCCCTTTCCGCACTGCGGTGGCTTTTGTTACGCCACTGTTTTTTTTTGCTATGTTCTTTGTGTGTTGCTTCCCCACTGAAATCCTGCTGCGCTCTTTGTTGCTCTCCTCTGCCCCTCCTCTCCCCCCGCCCTCTCTCTCCCTGTCCCAGCTAGTATGTTGCTCCATCCAATGTCCTCCACATTTCTCCAACATTGCTCCCCCTTTTGTTACTGCTCAATCCACCAGCCACCCCTACCACTCCTGTCACCTGCCTTTCTGTCTCGGTAGAAAAAAAAAACTTTTTGTGATGGCCCGGCAATTGCAACTTGCTGCCGGGCCACATGTTTTTTTATTCCATCTATGAATGATGAATAAAAGTGAAAAACAGAATGGCTTGCCGTGTCACCACCCATCCAGGTGCATGCATGGTTTTTTTATTATTCACTTTTTTTTTTGGCAATCCTGTTTGGCTTCATCAATACAATAACGTTTTTTTTGGTTGCTAATCCAGTAGGAAAAACATTGGCAAAGCCGACAGGCGAGACCTTCTCTATTGCAATCAGATTTGTGGTCCTCGTAAATGTTTTTATACTATTTGAGCAGTTGGTATGTCCCTATATCTCAACACTGATTTTACAGACTCTGTTCGGTCACCAGTAATAACAAGAAGAATCTGGCAAATGCTATAGAGAATGTGTTTTTTCTGTTCAAAATTATTTCATTGGGCACAGGGAGTGTTCGGGGATTCCATCGGATGTGAGGCTGGTGGGGACTCCTTTATTGCCCTCTCCCTTGTGGCTGACATCGTCGCGCAACCTAGATAAATTGAACTGCCTACTCTTCCTGAACCGGACTATGTCTTGCTGCGTGGGAGGCGGTCGTGGGCTGTGAACGGCTGTGAAATGTGTCGTGTCCTGGTGTATTGCAAGAACTCCTACTCTTCTTTGGATATCCTTGTCTATTGTACTCTTGGTGTTTTGTTGGCTACGCTTTGTGCGGACTGGGACACGTTTCTGATAAAGGCCGGGTGGGGCTGGGTTACAAAATGGTGATTGTTTCCCTCAGATGCTGAAAGGGGGGTGACTGGGTGGGCTGGCGGGGCGACTACTGTTCTGATTCGATGGGTTCCTCGGAAATTTTGCAACAGCGCTGATATACTTGTAAGCTACGCGGGGGGCCGGGAGCCTGTACTGGGGGACCCCCCAATATGTCTTTTTCTTTTATATTTCCTTCTTTTATATTTCCCCTGTCTTCTATATTTCGGGTTCCGTACACCGGGCGACAGGCACGCTGTTAAGGGGGAGGCCGTAGCCATTGGCAGAGGTGCAGGGTGGGGGGTTAGGGGAGGGGTACTATTGCTCTTTCCTTTTATGTTCCTAGGGCCTCTTTCTTATTCTTTGTGTCTCTTGGCCTTTTTTTTTTCATTTCTCCTCTTTTTTACTTCTTTTAGGAATTGTTTAACAGGTTCCTCTCTATACGTCCTGGTGGTACAGATTACAGGGGTGGATGTTTCTATAACGTTTTTATGTTGCAGCGGGCATAAATCTGTATTGGTGGGCGAATTGTATAGCTCATTATTTACCCTGCTTAAGGTGCGTCAACGCCAACGTCCTGCCTGCAGTAGTCCTGCCTGTGAATATCCTGAGCTATGGTAACCCCTTGCTTTTGTATTATTGGATTGTGTGGCATCAGATCCTGTTCCTTCCTAAAATTCTAAAAGAAACCTCTTTCATCCTGGTGCCGATATGGTACCGATAATATCCTGAGTTACGACGGGGCATTTGGGAGGCGGGTTGTTGCACTCTTATGGCTTGATTGATTTGCTTTGACCGACTCTGTACTACTGGCCGGCTGTGATGGTTTCAGGCCCGGGTTTGTAACTGCTTTATGTACCAATAAAGGTTTACCAAAAATAAAAAAAATAAAAAAAAAAATAAAAAATATTTCATACATTTTTTAAGCAGGAGGATATAGTCATAACAAAATTCCCCTCTGAATGGCACATAAAACGCCAGTGTCTATAAAACTCAGTATGTATATACAAAATGAACAATAGAGTTTGTGGCTCCGATGATAATGTAATGTTACGGTTAATCAACCACAGTCGCCTAATTTACTCAATAGATCACGCGTTGAATTCTGTAGAATGACCCTTCACCTCCCTATCAAACATATTTTTCTGTTTTTTGAAATCTATATTTATTCGTTTTTCAAAGGTAACAGTCAACCTTCTACCAACAGTGATAATGTAACTGAGTAGAGTGAAAGTCTGACATAGGCAGGGAGATGTATTTCCCCTGCAGTAGATAGAGGAGGAAACATGCAGCGCATGAAATCCAAAACTGCAAATCAGTGATAGACAACCAAACTCCTTTCTCCTCCCACTAACTCTCTTTTAACTCTCTTTTACAAGGATTTGTGATAAGTCCAGGGTTGATAAAAGTAAGAGTTCAATGTATGCAACAGTATCTTCATTGAGGCTTCACAGAGCCGTCTTTGTGAACGTGATAAGTTTGATCAGAAAATATTAAATCCTCATGGTGAACGTCCTGGCCACTCTATATAACTTTTCTAAGCCTATGTGACAGTCCTTTTTAACACAACTCAACATGGGTCCTGTACGCAAGTGGTAATAACATCAACAACATCTGACTTTTTTATCGGGGGGGTATTTTTTTTGTACTTCAGGTTGCAGACCCTTGCTCTGTTTTACCATGTTTTTACAATTTTCATAAAGCACAATAACCCTACTGGGCCACTCATTGTGACAGTCTTTCACACACCCATTCAACTATGGCCAGCCTTTGCAGTTGTGAGGCATCCATTCTGTCATGTCTTGCTATGAGGACAATCTTGTTGCTCTGCAGTGAGTGAATGTCTTTTCCTCTGCATATTACTTTTTCACAGCTCAGTTCATAACTCTTCCATCTATGGTAGCTATATACTATATAGGGATATATATATATATATATATATATATATAGATATATATATATATATATATATATATAGATAGATAGGTATAGTTATAGTCTTTTACCCTCCGGGAGGGCTTTCTCTCCTACTTTTAGTTCTTCCACAGTTTACCAGTTGCCATGAGCCCCGATCTGCCATCTCTGTTTCTCACGAAGCAGAAGAATAAAAGAAAAGCCAACGTCCGCACCTCGTAGTAATGTAGCAAATGGGACTATATTCAGGAGAAGAGATCCCAACAACAGCATAATGAGTTGGTCAAGCGTCCCAATATGTAGCAATACAGTATAGTGTATCATCCTAGTTGCAGCAAAGAAATAGCAAGAACAGCTCATCGTTTTCTATATAATACACATAATCGCCAGATAACAGTTCTGGTGAAATACATACCCCCTCCCACCCTAACCCAGCCCTGTAGCCAGTCTTGCATCCTGACCAGCATGGCAGCCTTTCAAATGTGTCTCGGTGTACTCTTCGCCGCGTTACCAACTTACGATAATCAGTTTGTCAAATAACTCATAAAAGGTCCCCGACCAACATGGCACATGTAATACCATGAAGAAAGAAGATCTGCTTGTTTGGAACATTGATATGTTTCATTAGCAGTCACTGGTGCCCGATGCCTAGAACAGGGGGTTTTATTAATCCGTTGTGAGAACAAGTTTAAGGAGTGAATATTTTGTAGGTTAAAGGTAAAAGACCTTTAGAACACATTGAACTCATGCTTGTGCAACAATTCTTTTGAACTTCACCTGACGTGTCAGTGGACTTTAGGTGGAGTAAATGTTAGGATAGGAGATCCCATGGGCTCTTGTCCTGTCAACTCCATGTCCCGGCAGCTACCTATTGGATCTTCTTAATGCACTGCTGAGGTACCATTTGCATTGCAACTTTCATGACTGATCCAGAGCTGCCCCAAAGATCCTGCTGGTAAACATACCCATTCATTGGTGCATGTAATGTGCTCTAACCCTCGCTTTTACATCATATAATGTGCCTATTACTCAAACTCATTGGTTCTAGACATGAGGGCACCAACCCTAACATTTTATATTGTTTTTCTTTTGGAAATCTTTTTACTCTTTTACCTTCCTTCTATTCTTTCTTAAGTTCATGCAGCTTGTGCCACAGTGCTCCACCTTTAGACCATGCATGGCAAATCATTGACCATTTTCTGTAGCGGACTTTGAGAACCTCTGCATCTCTTATTTGGGAAACAGCCATCCGGTGTGCACCTATGCTGTGTGTGTTACTATTAGTATTATGTCTTTCAAGAACACTCCTTCCTCACTTGCAGAGTAGGGGCTCAAGATACAGGAGGAGATGTTATATATAATTCAGAAATAAAAGTAAGGAAATAAGCAGAGGGTCTCTGCCACTGGGGATGCCCCTGATCACCTTGCCTCCTGTTAAGATGGTATGCCAAAGTACCCAGGGTTGAGGTCATCCCACCTAGCGCTGTGCAAGCAATTCCTGGATAGATGAAAGATGAAAGTGCGGTTCAGAAGACCTTTTTTTTCTCCAACACTATAGGACCTGTTTTAGTCAGAATTGATTGTCAATCTCTAGGGAACAGGCAACATCCAGATCATATTGGAAGAGGAATTTGCACTGAATTCCTCAGTGGCACAATCCCAAGGCTCCCTGAAGTCTCATTGGGGATTATCTATCTCCTAAGGACTCAGTACCCCTATCTTCAAGACTGTTTAAACCACTTAGGTTCCCTGGAAATGAATAAAAATCCTCATTGCTGCACCCCCCTCCCTACACCCCCAAAATATGATTTAATTCTTTGAGGGGTTGCTGGATTCCAGTTTGTAAAGGGCTTCCCTTCAGAGGGGATAATTGTCTGACCCTTACAGCGGAATGCTTTCTGATCATAAGCAAGACCATATCAGCCCTTTGGTTTCAGAGGTTTCTGAAACTATAGACATGTATGAGTGGTTCCCCAGGGCAAGCTCCGCACGTGCTCCCTGCATCTCCCATCTGATGGAACCCTGGTGCTAGTTGTTTGATTTAATTTAATTTTTAATTTTATGTACTTGTATAGTGCCTGAATCGCCCCCAGAGGGGTATCTCCGTGCAACGGAGGTGCTATAGATAGGTGGATGAGAGGTGGTTGATTAGAAAAGGTCAGTTTTAAGGAGCCTTCCGAATAGAAGGTAATCTGGGCATTTCCAAAGCTGAGTACGGAGCTGATTCCAGTAAAAGGGGTCTAGGTGAGAAAATACCTTCCCACCCAGGCATGTTTTTTTTAAAAAATGCGGGACGAGGAACACATATTTAGCTCCTGAGAGTAGGGGTCTTGGTGGCTAATATTTACTGAGTTTTACTGCAAGATAGCCAGGACCTTTCCCATTTAATGCTTTGTGCACAATGCAGCACATCTTAAATTTGACCCGTTTGCGTACTGGGAGCCAGTGAAGCCATTGTAGAAGAAGGAGAGAAGATGTTCTAGCAGGAGAATTTGAGACAAGGCGGGCCGCGGTGTTTTCAACTACTTGAAGTCTATTCAGAGAGGACTCACTTGCTGAAATCAGGAGAGCATTACAGTAGTCCAGGCGGCTTATCACCAGTGCCTGGATGAGTGTTTTCCGCGCGGTTAAGGGAAGAAAGGGAAATACCCTGTTCAGGAGACTTAGCATGTGGAAACATGAACCCACTGTAGCTGTAACTGGTAAGTTTCTTGTCCAAACGTATGCCAAGATTCTTAACCACTGTCTTAGGGACCGGTGTGTCGCCTAGCTCAGCCAGCCACCATTCTGGGGAGCAGAACATAGGTGCATTTCCAAACAGCATGTCTCGGTTTTCCCAGAATTAAGCTGTCAGAAATGATTCCTCACCCAGGTCGCAATGGCAGTTATGCCTTTCGAGAAGGCAGTCTGGGTATAGTAGGTGTTTTTGTCAAGTGACAGTAACCGCTGGGTGTCATCAGAATACTAGCATACAAGATTGGTGTGAAGCCCAGCTTTCTAAGCAATCCAGCTAGCAGAGCCACGTAAATGTTGAACAAAGTGGGACTAAGACTGGATCCCTGAGGTACTCCTTTGGTCAGTTCTATGGTCTGAGATCGGAAAAGGCCCAGATTGATGGTCTGAGTTCGGTGGGTGAGAAAGCCACAAGGCTTGTCCTTGAACTCCAGTTTCTATGAGTCTCCTGAGCAGAATCTGATGAGAGACCATGTCAAAAGCTGCTGACAAATCCAGCAGCACTAGTAGTACTGCTTGTTCGTTGTCAGGGGAGTGCCTTATATAGTCGGTGACAGCAATCAATGCTGACTCCGTACTGTAGATTGGTCTAAACCCCGACTGAGATGGGTCAAGGCATCCAGTTGATTCGACATGGTCAAAGAGATGTTTATTAATATGCTTTTCCAATATCTTACCCATGAGAGGTAGAAGAGAAATCGGATGGGAGTTGGACAGGTCCTCCATTGGGACATTGGTTTTCTTACGGATGGGAATTATTTGTGCAGCCTTCCATTCAAGTGGTAGTTGGCCCTCTCTCATAGAGAGATTGAGAATTGAGCAAATAGATGGTGACAACTGTCAATTTGGCTGAAATAATGTCCAAAGGGGAACCTGATTTAACTGTGCTCAGCAGTGTTTTCACATTATCAAGTGTGAGAGGGGGAACGGATTTCTCCTGATGTGTATTTAGAGGGGGGATTCCTCGTCTGCTGGTCATGTGTAATGTTGGTCTGTAAGGCCTTGGGTGTGAAAAATTTAATAAAATCTTTAAAAAAAAAAAAATCAAGTGTGAGAGGGGGAACATTTTCCACCAGATGCACATTGGTCGAGAATGGGGGACAGCAGGAGACGGTGTCATTCAGGGGGTCCTGACTTTAGTGATTGTATCGTAAATCAGCTCATTTTTCTGTACAAAATGGATAGCTATTTTATCGCAAAGTTCTTGAGTTGGAGTTATTCCTCATTTAACAACTTTCATCTCTCCTGGGAAACGTCGACTAGCAGTGATCAGTTTTTATTAATATGAGGGCTACAATTTAGCTGTGTAAGACAGAACAGTACTCTCCTTGTTCTCCTAAGAATTTGAGCCAAAGATTGATCACCAGTAAGTGTTCTATTACTATTTTGGGTGTAAAGCTTGCTTTTATGAAGGGCAATAAACATTTGCTGGTATCAGATAATTTTTTGAACAGAGTGCTGAGTCGGATGTATGACATTACAACGCGGGTTTTTACCACGCGTGCAGTTACATCGCATGCGTTACAACGCATGCGATGTTACAACGCCATGCCATTCCAACGCAAGTCTTTACATCGACTTGCGCTAGATGGCGTGGTAACATTAAAAAAGTGTAATTTACTATTCCAACTCCAGTCCACTTAACAGTAGGGAAGGTGTTGGGATAGTAAACTACACTATTTGTAATGTTAGCACGCCATCTAGCACAAGTCGATGTACAGACTTGCGTTGTAATGGCATAGCGTTGTATCATCACATGCGTTGTAACGCATGCGATGTAACTGCACTGCGTGGTAAAAACCGCGTTGTAATGGCTGTTCCCCGCTGAGTCATTTAGCCTCAATATTGGTTACTCTTTTATAAGCTTCAGTCTTCTGGCCGTGTATACAGAGAGGGAATGGAGTGGAACTGGGTAAGGGAGAAAGAACTTGAGCAAGAACATTGAGGAAGTGGAAGAACAAGATACTTCTCAACTAATAATTATTTCGGGGGTGTTAATAAATCCTGCTTAAAGTTGTGTTGTGACAAGGGCAACTAAGACCTTATGGCTTGCAATCTTCCAATAGTCTGAACCGGGACTGGACCCATCTTCCTACATGGGGGGTTGGCATGAAGTAGGGTTAAGAAGAGACATATTCTAGGGTTGTGCTGCATTTGGACAGCATGGGGGGGAGAAAACTTCCCCCACCCCAAAATGAAAAGTAGACCAACAATATATGTAGCACAGCTCACTCACATATCTGGGAAATCACTGTGAGGGCTTCAGGGTAATGCAGAGATAGATATACTTCAAAAGGGCGGTGAGAGGTTTGAGACAAGGCGGTAAATAGGTGCTTGCCATCCATGATTGAAATGTGTGACTGCCTGATTTTATTTGTAATCCTCCTAGTAAATTGTGAATGTCCTTTTTTTTTTCGAAAACATTTTACTGGTGCTCAGTATTTCAGTTAACTATATAAACCAAAGACACCCACTGGTTGGTCATTACAAATCACGTTGATCATGTGATATAGCTTTAGCAGTATAGAGTTCTCTGACGACTCGTACCCGGTCTAGACAGTTCAAATATTTTCCCAATCTCTGATTGTAACACCTTTTTTCGCCACCATTTTTAAAGTCAATTGATAATGCGTTCCCAATCTTGATAAAAAATTGCAACACCTTCTTGCCTCAAAATCTCTTTTAGCCCTTAAGCACCTGTCCATGTTTGCACGCTATGTCTCCATTCTCAGTGCCTCCTGACTACCCCCATAATTTCACCAAGTCTCTTCTCCAGTGTAAACCCCAGTTCTATAATAATTTGGTGCAAGGTATTTTCCCCACACTTCCAGGATTGCAGTAAATGTTCAGTCATCTGTGAACATTGCCTTGTTATGTGCGGGTGAAAGGGCGGGGTAGTAATAGGTGTATACCAGGGTATATATTTGATTATTGACTGGGCGGGCAAGAGCTCAGAGTTTTTTTCCTCGCACAGAGATGACCAGTTGCTTAAGCAAAATAATGCTCTTGGCCCTGAACCGTTGCAATCAAACATTATATTCTTTTCAGAAAAATTACTTGTTAAAATGATTTTTTAGCTGAGGTGTTTGGTATATTGTGCTGTGCCTTGCTCATTCGGTGCATTATTGCGGCTGCTATGGAAACATTACTAAGACGTCAATGTTTGAGACCCATCCTTTCTTGAAGAATGCATGATGTTTACACTTGGAAGTCTGATTCTCTGGTTTGGGGCCTTTTCATACATCCCAAGCTAAACATTACTAATGGATCATATTTTAGATTGGAGAATGGAAGCAATATAATTTACTGAATAGGATGTTGCATTATTCCTGAAGTGATGAACTAGCCTAGGTAATTTACTGGTCAGCAGCTGTTCCCGGAAGAGCCTGATTGGGCACCTCCCAATTCAGCAATAATGCTGTAGAATCCATTCTCTCCCTTCGCACGTTACGTAGATTTCCCATTGGTGCGTGTGCAATAAGTCAGAATGTTGCCTGGCAAGACGCAGGTCTGCTTTATTGCATTATGGCACACGACTCAGATGAAAAATTGCTCATGAACATTGCAGTGGCATGAAATAGCAGACCTGATTTAATTGTCATTTAACAGAGCATGCGTTTATTGGGTTATCCTTTAGACTGCTGTCTTCAAGCTAGTTTGCATTTCCTTTTTGTTGTCATAAATGATGATTTGTTTGATATCTAAGCAAAATAAGCATTTTGCGACACAGACTAAAACGAGCAATTATTTTATGGTTGCCTACATTTTATTTATTTATTTTTAAAGTTTTGTATAGCGCGAACATGACCCAAGCGGGTATCAGAGCGCTTTACATACGAGATGAGGACGACATAGGTAAATAGCTGTGGGAGAAAAAGCATAAAAATATATACCAGGAAAACAATAGTACATTGGCAGGCACACTGAGATCAACCCATCCAGGCATACACGATACCTGGATGGGTTGTTACTACTTAGTACATACGTATTTTATTTTCGCCTTTATTTTAGAAGACACTCTGGGTTTGACAGTAAGAGCTATGTTAAGGTGTGCATTGTGTCTAAGACTCTGGATGCACAACATGGAAGGACCGTTACAGTTTTGTGCATTGTAAGTACTGTTGTGTTTTCATTGTGAAAGCTCTTGTGCAATGTTTAGAGTTGATTCAGATGTCTAACTAATGACTGAATAACACATGTCATACCGCTTTACCTACTTGCATATCTAATATGAAAGAAAATGATTTCCTGATTTTAATCCGTATCCCCTCTCTCTTCTTAGTCTTTTGGCAGATTCACTAAAGTTTGACAGGGTTTAGAAGGCTATTGAAGTCTTGCTTGCAAAGCGTTTTCTTAGATGTCACGTGCCAAAAGTATCATAAACAGCATTGATATTTGCTTGAGGAGTAAATCCTACTGTAACCTAGATAGTAGTGGGGTTGCTCCAACTCCCCTTGCAGGGGTTGCATCAGACAGAGCATGAATCTGGAGCTGAATACCTCAACTCCTTGGACTCGATGGAAATACACGTGTTAGTTACCTTTGTTCCTTTGATTAAGTAACAGCAGGTTTTTCATGGCACAGTCATGAACTGTGTAGTTGTTACATAAATTAAGATGGGTGGAAAAATGCTAGTTCCTGATCCAGCCCTTTAGCAGTGTTGAGAATAAAACCAGAGTAACTTGGGGTTCTGGTTTGTGGTATCCAGACGTAGGTGATGGATATGCGGTCCTGCAATTACTGAATTACCTTAGGCATGATTTTAGTAAGGGTAAGTTAATGTCTGCCCTGGATCTTCCATGGTTGAAGAACCCCCAAATATCTCCTGCTGGAATATTGGCAGAATGACTGAGGACTATAGGTATGAAGACGAGCGAAATGTCATGGCACAAACTATCTGTGCCTTCAGAAGACTGGGTGTGCAAAAGGCTCCGGAGGAAGGTGTCTTAAGGTTGTTGAGGATAGAAGTGGAGTCTTTAGAGCCAATGCTAATATTAACCTTAAGTGTACTGAAGCTTGGATTAAACTGGTCTGAGAGATACTAGATTCCTTCTTCAAAGAGTAGATCAAAATACGCAAAAGGCTAGTGGGGGCATTGGTACTAAACAATAGGATGTTGGAGATATTCAAGAGGATGTGTTAAATGAAATCTGAGTGGTCTGCCCACATGTTCTAATCAGTAAACCACTTAAATTGGTATACAAATTATTGAACTCTTAAGAATGTAGAAAATGCATATAAGTGGAAGGGCTGTAAACCTGCAGATTGGCCTCCTATGTGTGCATTTGACTAGGGTAATAGTGCGAGCAGAAGCGATTATAGGATCATTAATTTTCAGAGCTGGTTTCTGGTTGTTGATATAGGTTTGTTGGAAAGTAAGGAATCGAACCATAATCTGCATGTGACGACTGAAAGTTCCTATTCTCTTATAGAGCATCTGATCTGTCATAAATGGCACAAAGTGAAAATAGAAGACCTCTTTCCAAGCTACCTTAGTCATAATTTAAAGCCCCTAGAAACTGTTCTAGATAGCCAGGCCCAGCTCCATAGTGTGTTACTGAAACATTTCATGCTGACCATACTGTAGCATTACTGATAGCTTAATAAATGTTTAAGGGGCGTTTATAAATCGCTTTACACTTGGTTTGTTGAGCCCTACTGGGCTGCACAGAAGAACTTAATTAAAGCAGTTAGACTGGCAAAAAGTCACCTGCCTCATTTTTCTGAGGAGACACAAGTAGCAAGAAAGGCGTATAAGTAACTGATACAGAGATGGGGCAGTCAGAATATCAGATAAGCAACAAAAAATGTTACTAAAGCAGTAAAATCACAATACACGGATAGTTTTCTGCTTGTGCTGTAGGTGACTGTCACTGTATGATCAAAAAGCATCAATGGGGATTCATAGGCTAGCATTGCAGATCAATATAAGAGAACTCCGAAATTGATCCCTTTCTGCTATTTGAGCCTTTTTCAAGAATTGTAGGATTATGGCATTGAAAGTGTAAAAAGAAGCATGTCCCCCAGACTGTATTCCAAGTGCAGTCTCCGTTTTAGGTCTCGCCTGGCGTTAGCAGCACACCTGCGCTGCAGTCTCTATGCGAGGGCTTATTGGAATCAATACGGTTTCAGAAGCTTTTAGAAGCCCTGCACATCTTTTTCATTTGCTGGCGTCATCCTCTATGGTAAACGCTGGAACTTGATTCAAAAGGAGGCTTCTTAGTCCCTCCTGGTTACTGCCTTGTCCACTTTTGGCCCCGCCCACTGGGATTGGATCTTTTACTACGCGGCGTGACAGTGTCTTCTAATTACTCAGTGAGCACTTTCTTTTTCCATTCCCACAATGGTGTGGCGACAGCTTTTTAGGTCTCCCTGAGGACCGCACTTGTTTCCGTAGCCATTACACAAGCCGGCACGTTCGCGCGCATCAGACAACAGCACTAAGCGTCAGCGAGCATATTCTCTTCATGTGCCCCAAGCCGCTACTTTCCTTAAACTGTTCCTTATGCAGATACACTTGCACGCTTCACCCAGCCGCGTCATTGCGAATCAGTAATAATGACGGCAGGACTGTTCATTTTTTACTGAGCTTACAATGGTGGCACTTGCGCTTTAGATTTATACATGTAAAGCTAAAGCACGGTGCCGCCATTGCTTCAAAAGTGAAGAAATAGAAAAAAATATATATAATTTTTTTCTATTGCTTTACTTTTGAAGCAGTCGTGGCACCATGCTTTAGCTTTACATGTTTAAATATAAAGCGCAAGTGCCACCATTGCAATAAGGTTTCATCATGTCGACCATGCCCCAAACTTTCATTTACACGAGCGCCACTTTCCTTTACAGGATTGCGGCAGCCACCATCTTTCCCATGCTTCCAATGGGTTTTCAGTCCTTTCTGCCTCCATATGCCCTCCCACCCTCGTCAGTGCCAGGCTGGATGTGAATGGCTCGGGATGTGGTCCTGCTTTACATTGCGACTAACTTTTATTTACACGGGTGCCGCTTTCACGTTACAGCACGGCACGCGCTTTCATTAATTCACAGGGTTGCACAGCCGCCATCAGTGGAATTTCCTTTGTGTGCCCTTAATATATGCAAAAAGAAGCAGGCGGGGTTGGGGGGAAGGGAGGGACAGGCCAGAAATACATGCAAACGTTTCCATATTGTGATAGGCTGACGCTGACAGATTATCGACTTTAAACTCACAATGGGTGCAGAAAAAACACACAAGCCCAGGCTGGCCGGTTCCGCGCAGCTAGCGACTGTCTGCAGCACTCAACCTACCAGCGCTCCTCTGCAGAGTTCGGGCTTTCAGTCTTTCGTAAATGATCACGTCCGCCATTTCAGATTTGTTATCATAAGGCTACTCACATTCTTTCCACCGAACACGCTGCACTTGCAAAATACATCCAACACATAAAGGGATTTAAAAAGATGGCAGGAAAATATGGACTCATCCATTTACTATCTGTTGTCACACTGGTCAAAGGATGAGTTGGTGTTTCGAAAGTACATTAACAAAAGGCCTGAACGTCTTAAACACTGAACACACGCGGTGTAATGTAATGTGTGTTGCCACCTCCAGGGCACGCATTCTTAAACAAACAGTGAGAAACTTCTAAATGGGGAGAGGATGTAGCCTCACGGCTAGAGCTGCCGAATTTTGGAGCTGGGGAACCGGGTTCGAACCTTGGCGTCCTGTGATTCTGGGCAAATCACTTAATCTCCCCGTAGAAGCAGCACGTGCAAGACACTTACATTAATGACCTACAAGGACCGTGTAAATTTGAAAATGTTGCCGTTGCCTGAATCCTGTGCCTGAGAGTCTTTTAAGCTTGCAGTAAATGTTTGTATGTGACGTCCGGATTTCTCGTGTGGTTGGCTTTGGCAGTGTAAAATTGTTGTGTGCATTGTGAGAACAACTGGACCTCTGCTGACACTGCACACATGTGCATTGAATTGGGAGTCAACTGTAGTGCTTGGCAACAGCGCCTACAACAACATTATTATTACATCTGTCATAGCATGGCTGAAAGAAATTACAGCCTGCAGCCGGTGACATTTCACTTCGGTGAGCAGCCACCCTGGTGCCGGTACAGGCAGGCACTTTCATATTTATTGCGTAGGTGGATGAGGTACGAACTTCCAATGAGCACTGAGGTCACCGCTGGTCAGATTTAACGCCCGAGGCAGTATGAAGTACGGGTTGGTTGCAGTTGCCATCAGAATTTGTATTCAATGTTGTGTGCTGCTTTATGTAGGCATTCCTTTCTCACATGGTTGTACCCAACTCCCTTTATTTCTGATTTTGTCACATTCATGTCTTGTCACGAATACTGGCTTGTTTTGGCTTCCAACACCCTGACCAAACAGTCGCCTTATTCTGCTAACTTCCACTTTGCACTATTAACTTCTGCGCGGTGTACACCGGCTGACTGTGCTTGCTAACTGTCGGTGCTGGTAAAATAAAACCCTCACTGACCCATCAACTCTAGCTCATTCCACTACCCTCCAAAACTACCAACGTAAAACCGAAGTGCATATACTAGGGGGCTTATTTACAAGACCCTTACGCCGCAGGTGCGTCACTTTTAACATGGAAAAAAGCGTTGTACCTTCGGCGCAGGTTTTTTTTTTAAATAAGCCTCTGGGTGTTTAGGGTTAAATGTTATGTTACTTCACTTGTCTGTTTATGCGTGACATTGTCTTCATTTATGCCTGTAGGGAATACATAGACTGCATGTCCTAGTATATAGTAATTGTATAGCTATTCAATCCCTGGCAGCACAGCACCCAGGAAAATATCTGCCATGTAGCACATTTCCCACCACTCGTCTGCAACCTATTAACTAGGATTGGTTTAGCGGGCCAGACTGACCGCTTACTGGGGTGGATGATATACTAAATTGGGTTGTAGCATCACTAGTTACCTAATTAAGAAATGACATGCGCTACTATTGCAATTGCAGTGTTTATTTTTTTTAAATTGTGTTTTTTCTGAAACATACGTTCTTGCAAGGAAGATGGATAAAAAGACATTGCCGCTTTGATCAGGCCCATAGAATTTAGTCCTTAAACCAATTGCAGTGGGTTTTTATGAACTATCGGGGGCTCTACTGTAGTCAGGATGTACACTAGTTGAACCAAAGTCCTGTTTTCTCAAACATGTGCAGTTCTGTATTATAAATGGACTACGCTCGTAGCTTTGCCAAAAGTACTGAGTTTAGCGGGACTCCACATCATTATGAACCCCACATGTCTCAGGAGTCTAGTAAACATCCATCTTACACAACTGCTTATTTGTCTGGTGCTGCTTACCCCTACTTAATGATGTTATAACCCAGATATCAGCAAACAGTTGTTTCTTAAAGGGTTACAATAAGTCTTGTTTCTAAGGACCAGTAAAAACAAGAGGACTGGGTAAACATGCTGCGAGAGTTAGGAAAGAAAGAAGGATATACAGAAAAGAGAGAGAAAACCAAATAGACTCAATAATGCACTCAATAATACGTAGATAAAATACAATACCATTAGCAAAGCAAATGGCTTTAACTTAAACAAAGGCGAGACCTATTGCATTTCCAATGCTGGTTTCAAATGTGATCTTGAGAAATGGGCCCCATACCTCGTTTATGAATTCCCTACCTGAAACTTGACTTTTCCAAAGATTTAGAAATTGTCTGAAATATTTAACATTGGCAACAATTGGACATTTTCTCTCCAGTTACATAATTCTGTATCTTGGTTATCTTCATCAGTTAAACTAAATGGCGAGCTATTTCTGATGAGAATTCCTGCTTCCAAGCACCTGATATTTGAGTGGTTTACAAACAAGTTTCAGAAATAGAATAATCGCTTTGAATGTTGCCTAAAGTTAATACCTCTAAATAAAATAATTATAGTTTGAAGCAGCTGCCTAATTCTGCTGAAGCTAGATTTTACTTTGTAGCAGAAGAGGGATGGTGAGATAGGAGCTGTGTCTTGGCCTCACCCGCTTTCTTTAACATCCTAATCAATTATTTAACCAAATGTTTGTTGACAATTACTGGAAGTAATTCTATGCCAGGGCTGAGCCTCATTCCTGTCCTACTCCTTTGTTAATGAGTACTAGTCGTCAGAAGAGCAAATACCTTTTGGACTTTCTTGGGCTATTATCATCCTTTCATTGAAAAACTTGGTTGGAATTTAAAAAAAAACAACAAAAAAACGAAGATGGCGTGTTATAGTCACTCATTCTTGTCCATACATTTGAAATACAACGAGATCATTCAGGCAGTGTAGCAAATGTAAATGTAAATGTGCAGATATTTATGTAGCGCAAATCACCAACCGGTCTCTAAGCGCTTGCTTAGGGAACCCGTCCTGGTATTCCCCTGTGAGATAACCCAGCAGGGCATCCACAAGGTGAAAGCCAGGCATCCCGCCGCGAGGGGCCATTGTGGAGATTAAGCAAGCTATTGCCCAGAGTCGCAGAGTGTGAACCCATGAATCGAGTATGCACTGGAGCGAGAATTATCGAGTCCATGGACAATTTATGGACTCAAGACCCAGCCGAGCCAGGAATTGAACCCTGGTCCCGGGCTGACCTCTGCTTCCAGGTCTGCCTACTCTAACCAGTGAGCCACACTTCTCCACTCAAATCGAATGTTGTACCTGTATACTGTTCTGAAAGACAAAGTTGATTTGTGCAAATTGATAATATACCCAAGTCTTGAACATTCTTCAGGGGCTATATTGATGTTTTGCCTAAGTTTTGGGGCTTAATGAGAAGGCATTTGTGAATGCCTGTGCATGGAAAAACGCAACTTCCCTTTGTGTGCAAATTTGAGTATTTACACAAGTCTGCAATTCAATGAAATTCTTAAAAATATTTCTGAGATAACCTGTAATAGTGTATTTGGGTACCCCATAACTCACTGGGATTGGACCTAGGGATGCAATTCACAGATGCTTCCTTGCAATTTGCTCTGGTTTCTCTCATCAGTATGCTTAGGGGCTAGAGGTGAACTGCATTTTACGGGACCACATCCTAAAATTGTAATCACATATATCAAATTCAGTCACTTAATTTCCGTGGTTCTCTCATACTTCGCTCATTTTGTTTAATATTAGTACAATGAATGGGATTGAGTTGGTTTACAGAATATTACTAAGGAAATCCCCCAGCATAATGAAAAAAAACATCTTCATCAGTAAAATACCTTGACGTTATGTACAGTTTGGGAACTGATTAATAAGTCGCCTTTCAGAAACAGAGTGACAGGTCAAAGCACGTCTGTTGTGACACCTGTGATGAAAATGTGACTGCAATGCAATTCCACCTTCCAGATCTACTGCCTCTTTTGCTCTGTTGCAGGTGACTGATACCAGGTTTACTTGATTTAGTACGATATTTGTTTTCTGTGAAACTTTGCCTTAAACATTTTTCTGTGCATTTAGCTAGCTTTTGTGGAATGTATTTGAATGGCTTCAAAATGCAACCCAAAAGGTGCCATATGCTCCCTAACTACTTGCGTATTCCAAGGAGTTGGTCATTTGCCTTGGTTCAACTGTTTTACATTTTTAACTTATGATATGCTGAATCAATTAAAGAGAAGTGGTCTTTCTAAAAGGATTTATAACATTTTAATGGGAAAATTCTTTTATATTTATATATTTTTTTATTATATAGAGTGGCTTGAGCTATCTCTTTATATACCCTTGTAAGTGGGTTTTTGAGGTCTGCTTTTGTAATTGATACCTGGCCAGTGGTGTGAGAGGGAAGATGTGCTGTTGCTTTTCTAAGCTGCAAACTGCTTTTCAATTCTCTCAACATTCACTATCTCCTATTTTCCTCCTTAGGTGCAGGGGCATCCTCCACGCCTCGTAAGTACAACAGCAATGTATCTAATTCGTCTTAAAGTATAATGTAAAGTATAATGTACTTTGAACAAACAATTCTGTATGTGGGTGTTACGTGTCTGGCGCTTGTGCCATTTATTGCGCACCTATTCTGTTTTAGTATACTTACTTTAAGGTGCTTTGAGTCAGCATCCGTCAGTCATTGACTTCTTTTGCTCCATATCCCACTGGCTTGAGATATTGGCAAGCTCATCTTGAATGTACCATAAGTGTATTTTAGTCCCACTGTTTCTGGTGTCTGTTTGGGTGTGTCCTTCTGACTCCAGTGGCATGCATGAGGCAACATTTTGTGTCCAATTTAATTCGGCAAGTGAGTACTGACAAAAGCAGGTGAAACCAGCATTGACAAAGCCAATAGGTCTCGCCTTTGGAAGAGCTATTAGTTTTGCCAGTGTGTTTTAGGTGTGTTATACACAAGTGTGACTGCTCTTCAACATGGTTAAAAATTAGTGGCGTAGAGTAGAGTGGCATGGAGGGTCGTAGAGTGGAATGACGAAGAGCATATTTGAGTGTTGTGGAGTGGCAGAGAGTGTTGTGTATTGGAGTGGCATAGTGTGGAGTCACATTGAGTGGCATACACTAGAGTGGCATAGAGTAGAGTGGACTGGTTTAGAGTGCATTGGTGTAGAGTGTTGCAGATTTGTTTTGATCATATTCAAGTATTTGTTTCCAACAATCATTAGAATTAACAAAAATGTGCTTCATTTGTGTTCCTAATTCTGATATATTCTGAAATACTTACACAGTTGATACAAATGTTGTTGTGTGCTAGAAAAAACTCTTTCCGAACCCCACTATCCAGCAAGATTGTCACACAAATTCTTTCACTTTGAAGTCCCAGAAAGAAAAGTAAACAAGAGCCCTCAGAAGACCGTGCCTGACATTTGACCTTGGTCTTTGAATGCGCAGCAAATGTGACAAGATTTACAGGCCTGTTTACAGAAAGGGAGCACTCGGAAGGTTACTCTAAATAAGGTTTGGGCAATGGAAGGTATGAACTCAAGCTGGACACACTAAAACAAATAAAGGCAGCAAATGGAAAGCAAGAAAACCTGAGTTACAAACCACAAAGCCAGTGTCCAGCAACGGGCAGAATGCATTCCTAGGTCAACTTTCTGAATGTCCCCAAGATGTCTTTAGCAAACCAGACAGCTGCTCTGCCTGGTAGGCTGTGACCTATAAAGGATTCCACAGAAATAAAGGTTTCCTTTATTTTCTGTTGCAACTATTTTTCAAATGCTTTTATTCATGATTCACTTCCTGGTGCTGTTGTGCCTTTCACCAACTGACTATAAAGACGGCACACCAACTTGTAACAGTACCCTCTTATAACTGTTTTAGCATTCCAATATGGTTGATATGCATTTAATCATTTGGCAAGCAACCCTTCAGCACTGGGAAGGGAATCAGGCATTGACATACTCCTCTAAAAAATGAACATTAAAGAAAAGAAAACAATTATTTTTTCCTGGAGCATCTATTTTTGAAATGCTTTTGTCGTAACTCGTTCCCCAGTACACATTCAAGCGTTGACAAAGCCATTAGATTTGGTGTTTGCACAGCGTTAGCCCACTCAGTAAGAATGTCAAACTTATTGGCGTGTCCAGTGCTTGTTTTTTTGTATCTGTTTGTGTGTGAAACTGTTTCAGTACAGAATGAATTGATAGCCCTCAATAAATCCTGATCTTGTTGAAAGGTTGTGCAACATCATATTGACATCAGCTGCTCTTTCAGTCATCCAATCACTAATTACAAAGAAAAGGACGGTTCGTTACAGCAAGCAAAATATTTCTTGGGCAGAATGGATGTTCCCTTTTCGCAAGTCCAGATATCTTAAGTACAAGTATACTTTTAAAGCTTGTGCTGTAGCCTACTGTTGCATAAAGCACAAACCTAAATTGTAGTTGCATTTATATAGTGCTTACTACTCCTGACGAGGCATTGAATAGCCTTTTCAGCGAGTAGCACGCTACTCCGGAACCCAAAGAGGATTAGTGGTGAATTACTGTAGGGAGATATGAAGTTAGTTTGAGCGGTGGACATGTTAGTCTCTTAGTTGGATTGAAAAGAATAGTGGAGGGATGAGGAGAGGGAAGGGTCTAGAAAGTGTTCTTTTTGGAGGTCATAGCAGTAGTAGAAGGTTTGGGATGAGTAAAGAGGAGGTGGAATGGGAGGGGGAAGAGTCAGAGGAAAGGGTTTAGAGAGGCTTGTTTGGGAGACCTGAATAGTAAGAGTTATGAGATGATGCAAGGAAGGGTAGAGAAGGGAAGAGTCTAGAAAGGTTATTTTGCGGATTATAGTAGTAGAATGGAGTTTGGGATGAGTCGGAGAGTGGAGGTAGAGGATATATTGAGAGAGGTATAGGGTGAGATATAATGTAGTGCATTGGAGATGCTGAATTAGAGGTAAAGTAATACATATAATGATACATAAGTACATGGAAGGTGTATAAGGAAGGTAATATATGTAGATTTAAGTTGTATTTAATAAACTCAGACTTTCAAGTGTTGCTGTACATTATTTGTTTTTATTTAAAGAAAATTGTAATTCAATAGTGAAGCAATTGCAGATAAATGGTTATGATAATATGATAAAGATTTACTTATTTATGCAGTGACCTATATACATGCTAAACGAAGAATAAGTTAGCCATATGTAATATATACATTTGTTCGGCAGGACTAACTAATATTAAAGTATTTATAAACATATTTATTATACACATTTATGCAAAGCAATACACATATGTAGGTTCATTTATTTTTGTAATTCAATAGTGAAGCAATTGTAGATAAATAGTTATGAGAAACATTTACTTATTTAAGCAGTGACCTATATGCATGTTGAACATAGACTAATATAACCAGAAGAAATATGTACATTTGTTAAGCAGAACTAATGAATAGCTATATTTTATAAACATAATTATTATACACTTTATACAAGGCAATACACCTATGTAGGTACACATCTATAGTCCAAATAAATGCTTATATACAAAGGGATATTGCTGTACATTTATCTTTGAGTATGGGGGTTATGTGGCGACTCTCGAGTAGTCTTCTGAAGATAAGGTAGTTATCCGTGGATCTTATGCTTGGGGTAAAGAGTTACATAGTTTGGCTGCTTGAACAGTGAAGGATGTGCCACCTATGGTCTTTTTCTTGTATGGTTGGTATTTGATGCAACGTGCCAATCTAAAGTAGAGGTTCCTTTGTTGAATGCATTCGGTGATTTTATTCTTGATGAAGAACGGTCCTGTTCAATGTATTGCTTTGTGGGTGAAACAAAGCAGCTTGAATGTGGATCTCCTGGCATCCTGTTAACCAATGTTGGGCCTTCAAAGCAGGGGAGATGTGGGCTTGTGGTTTTATATGTAAGAGTAGTCTGGCAACAAAGTTCTGAATCAGTTGTAATCTTTTCATAGTTGTTAAGGAAGATCTGTGGTAGAGACTATTGGCGTGATGGAGTTCAGGCAGAACAAGAGAGATAGTAGCCTGGACTTTGTGTGGAAATCCCAGGTGGGGGAAGATGAGTCGCAGAGTTTTTATAGTAGCGAAGCTTGAATCTTGCTAGTTGTCCAGTTGGGCATTTATTGATAGCTTGGAGTCCATGGTAATTCTGAGGTTTCTTACTTCCTTTGATACTTTGGGCGGTGTTCCTAGATCGTCAGGCCAGGAGGCGAAAAGGTAATAATTTATCCAATCACCACATGTGAGTATATCCGTTTGGGAAGCATTCAATTTGAGATGGCTCCATGTAATCCACTGATCAGACGAGAAAGGAGGGGTGTGGATGACATTAGTTCTGTTTTGAAGGTAGGATGTGATCCAGTCGAGAGCAGTCTGCTCTATGCTGGCTTCATAGTCTTTGTATTAGAGTGTCATGGTCCATCGTGGCAGCTGAGAGGTCCGAGAGAAGTAGTACAGCAACCTCACTTCGGCCAACTGTGTTCTTAAGGTCATCCCAGATGCCAATGAAGGCAGATTCTGTGCCTCTTTCTGGACGTAATCCTGTTTGGAAGTCTGAAAGTATGGAATTATCTTCAATGAATTGTGACATCTTTGTGAATGCTGCTCTTTCTATCAGTTTTGACAGGAAAGGTGCATTTGTAATTGGTCTGTAGTTATCCGGGTTAAGCGGGTCCAGGTTTGGTTTCTTTAGTAATGGTCGTAGGTATGATGTTTTTTTTTTGATCTTCTGAAAATATTCCAGTAGTTAAGGAATTGTTGATTCTTCTTACAGGTGGGGCAACAGAGGTAGTTAGAAGAATTTTCTTGAAGGTTTGTGGTGGACATGGGTCAGAAGGGCTTCTGGAAGGCCTGCTTGCTTTTACCAGGTCCATAAATGTATTGTTGTGATATTTGTTGGAAGGAATGCAGAAGCTGTGTTAGCCTACTCTTGGAGGTTTGTTTTTGGATAAAGATTGGTGCTGGTGGTTTTTCTTTGTTTTAAATAGGAGTCCAACATGTCTGCTTTGGTTGTGTAATGATTTGACAGTTTGTCTGAATTCTCGAGTAATGGGATGTACTCCTTCTAGGCAATTTGGTTTACAAACTTCTGTGATAACTTTACTGAATTCTTTATTTGCACATTCAGCATTTTGAATTCTACCTGAATAGTATTTTTCTCAGCTTTTTTGATTGCGGTCTTGTATAAGCTGTTAAGTTTCTGTAAGTGAAGATTGTCTTGATTGGTGTTTGTTTTGATCCAGGTCGTTGCAGCTTTCTAATTTGCTGTTTTTTCTCTTTTACCTCTGTATTTCTCCAAGGTGCCTGTTTTCTTTTGTTCTGTTGTGGTGTTCTTAGTTGTATTAGGATATCAAAAGCTTCCGGTAGCGACTCATATATTTTTTGAACAGTTCTGTATTGGATGTTAGTTGTGTTTCTAAGTGTTCAAAATGAAGTGTGTTCCACGGTCGATAGGTGGATGCACGCAAGTTGATTTAAGGTGTGTTGCTTTGTGATGTTTTATGTCAGAAAGCAAGCAAATGATGGTCTGACCATGTGACTGGAGTAATTGTTTGAAAGGTAACTAGTTCTGTATTTGCAAAAATGACATATAAGGATGTGTCCAGCGATGTATGTTGGTTTGTGGACGATCTGATGTAGGTTCAGTGCGTCTAGGCCAGGATGATTGTGTTTGGATGGGGCATGTTGGGTTTGTGAAACCAAATGTTTAGGTCACCAACAATGCATAGGTCGGAGTGTAGTGTTATAAGACTTGAAACTGTGACTAGAAGTGTGTCTGGGAATGTTGCATTGCTAGGTGGAGGTCTGTAAAGGAGCACAAGTTAAAGGAGGAAGATGGTGTAGGGTTGAATCTGGTGAAGAGGGCCTCACCACCTTATATAGAGACGTCGACAACTTTAGTTATATTCAATGTTTGTTTGAATACAACAGCTATGCCACCTCCTCTTTTGTCTATATGATTTTGTGTAATAGTTTGATAGCCTAGAGGAATGGCTTCATGCAACACTGGAGTCATGTCATCTCCCAACCAGGATTCAGTTATGCAGAGTAAGTCAGGTTGTGTGTCAGTGAGAAGGTGGTAGATGTGATGCTTCTTTTTTGAGAGTGAGCAAGCATTTATTAGTAGGCAGTTCAGAGACCGTGCTTTGGTGATGGTGTGACTTTGTTTTGTACAAGAGTGAACAGTGTTTTGTGGGCTTGTAGCAGGTGTGTCCTTAGTGCTGGTATTAGATGTATGAGGTTAGCAATAGTGTAGATGTCTCGTATCGTGTTCCTCATCCAGCAGGCTAAGAAGGCATTCTGATGGGTCTGCGTGTGTAGGTGGTGGAGATGGTAGTTGACGGTGAGTTTGTGAGCTGTGTTGTTTTGTAGAATAGCCTTGTTGTGTAGTAGACATGGAGATACAAAGTTTTGAAGAATGGCATGTTGCTTATTTTGTTTTTGTCTGTTTAGGGTGGAAGGTGTACGAGTTAGGGGTGGTGGCTCAGCATGTGGGTCATGTTGTAAGGTTCTAAATTGTCCAGTGGATGAGAGGCGGTTAATAGTACGTTTCTGGGTTGCTGTATATGTGATAAGTGTGGGAGAAGAGAGAAAGCTTGGTAGTGAAGTCGGTTTAGGGTGTGTATTATTTGTGTGGTCAGGAAGGTGGAAGTGGGTGTATGTTTCTAGTTTGTGATGGAACATATTATGAGATGTTGTGTGGTCTGAGATTTTGTTGCGCTGGTGCTTGTGTTATGTTTTGTTTTTGAGGAGTTGTAAGAGGAGGTGATGTATTTTAAAAAATATATATTTCTATTTAAAGTATTGTTGGTCAGTGGAAGCTGCAAGGTAAATGTGTTGTGTGAGAGGGGATGAACAAGAATTAAGTGTTTGTCTTAAATTTGATTGATAAAAGAGGTAATATGTGTGATGTAGTGGAGTTTAAGGGTTGTGTTGTGGTTTTTTGTAAAAAGAAGAGGAGGGTGTTGGATGAAAAGATGGAAGGCTGAGTATAGGTTTATTGGTGACACGAAGGGGGTTTGTTAGGAGTAAATAGAGCAGGGAGTGTGTCTGGATGAAATATAGTTATGTATGGTGTGGAATTGGGTTGTGTTTGTGTCTGTGATGAGTGGATTGGTTAGTGGTACAGGACAGAGTGGTGTTTTATGTGTGAGTGAAGGTTCAAATGTGTGGTAGTTGGGGTAGAAGGGTGTAAAGGTGTGGTTTGTGGGGTTTTGTAGTGGGTGCTGACACATTGAAATGTGTGTAGGGTTGCTTTGTAGTAAATGAGTAGAATATATTTGCTGTGAGTGTGTTAATGTGGATGTGGAATGGGTAGGATGGGTGCTGGTGAATGGGGAAAATGGGCAACATCTCTAGCCCTAGGCCCGACCATGTCCGACTATGCAGCTGCCCTTGTCGTCTTCGCTCTTAGCCTCGACGCCCGGGCTGAGACGCCTTGAATCCTGACATTAAATAGCCCTAGTGATCCGGTGACCCCTTCGGCAATGGGAACCCGAGCCCTAACCAATCACACCACTAACTAACTAGGTCCAGAAGAAACCCTGGGCGCAGGAACCATTCAATAACCTTAGACCTATCCACCAATCTGAACACTAACCCTAAGCCCTACGTCCAATAAAATTAGTAACCCAAGGACCAATCAAAACCCTAGACCTATCACCAACCCTAAGGCCAATAGAAACTCCAGATACAGCAGCCAATCAGAGCACAGATGTAATGTCCAATATCTAACTTACATAAGGAGCGTGTGACCTCAAGCACAGGCTGATGGCCAGAGGGCAGGGAGAGCTGCTCCTGAAGTCAGAATCTCCTTGGATGTAGACAGGTTCAAGCCACACTTTTCAGGTCCTGTTTTAGCCTGCAGGTAAAACCCAAATGTAGATCTAAAACCACTAAAAATACTGTTTTTCGTGCACTTGAACAAATCACTTTTTCTAGCCAAAAACGAGTGCTACATACACTTTCCAAACACAGTTTAAACCATAAAGCAGATTAAGCAGTCTCTTAAACACACTGTACTTATCCTCTGAGGGTGTAGTTTGCCTTTTTTTTTTTTTTTGCTTTCAAAGACACAAGGGCAACGTCGTAGACCCTGCTAAGCGTGGCCCTATAGTGCACCTTAGCAGCTCCTGTAGCCATATCAGTGAATTCCTTGACTTTAATGCGCAATTCCTGGCCTATCTTCGCCGAGTCATGCGTCTAAAGTGCGTTCTCTAAGTTTAAGATTTCCCCCTCTAAGTGAGTCAGACCCGCACTCTTTTTCTTACGCTGTCCCGCAATCTGGGCCAAAGCCACCCTCGCATGACCACTTTATAGGCCCAAAGAGTTAACACAGAGTCTACCGACCCCTCATTCTCCTGAAAGTAAAGATCCGACTCACCCAAGATCTTGTCCCTGATTTTGGGATTTGTGAGATACAAGGAGTTTATTGGGGCAATGCGGCCATACGAGGGCTCACCCACTTCGAGGCGGCACAAAATAGGCCAATGGTCGGAGATACCCCTGGCCAGGTGCTGTATTTCTTTTATGTTGTGGAGTTGGTGTGCTAGTGTCAGCACATAATCTATCCGGGACATGCTGTGGTGTGGGCCTGAGTAGAAGGTGTATTGCTGCTCCGTCGGATGGAGTCTCCTCCAGACATCCACCAGGCCCATCGCATCCAGAAAAATGTGTATACGCATGCGGGAGGGCGGCAGGGCCCTTTGTGGCCACCGGTTGAGGGAATCAGAGACAATAGAGTTAAAGTCTCCCCCTATTAGGATTCTGCCGTCTGGCAAATCTAAGAGGAGATCCCGGAGGTCAGCAAAAGCCTGAGTGTGTAGTCCCGGCGGTATGTAGACCGAAAGAAGGTTGAGTATTTGTTCCTCCCAGGTCCCGGAGGCAGCAACATATCAACACAGGACATCAGTGTGGATCGGGTCAATGGTCATGGGGAATGACTTACGGACCATTATACCCACTCCCCCGGAGCCAGATCCAAAGGCCGAGTGCGCCACCAGTTGGAAACCCCAACGCGACTTGGCCTTGCATGCATTACCTAGCAAGGGGAGTGGCGCTTCATAAACTGGAGCACTATGCCTCTCTTGATCTTGTCTCCCAGCCCATTAACATTCCACAATAGCAGCTTCAACCCCTGTCTAATCGTCTTGCCCATCTCGTCTTGGGTGGTGAATGATCAATCGCCGGGGGAACCACTCACGAGCCCCCCCAGGAGGAAACACCTCAGCAGACCTTTTCCCCAGCAGAGACCAAGGTACCAAAAGCATGCAAAGCTCACACAAGAGAATGAGGGGTGAGAGGAATACGTCCCTCCTCAACCTCCCGCACAATATCTTAATCACAATCTAGAAGAGGGACAAAAGATCTTGATAGTAGAAAGTTAGTGTGTGGGAAATACACGAGTGATTAAAACTGCCCTCACACACAGCAAGCTGTGTCATGCTTCATCATAGGGCTGCTAACACACCTCCGCGCAGACCAACTCTGGAGGTGGAGCAATAGGAAGGGGGAAGACAATACAACATAAATTGAGAAAAACTGAATCACACATGAAAAAATGTGCAGATATAGTGATATAAAAACCAAAAGCATGCAACCAGTTACTGCCCTTGCATGGAGCAAATCATATGTGTCATACCCGTGAAACAAAAACCCATGCAAACCACCCAAACCCATTAAACTGTGAACCCCCCTCCCTTCCTCCCTGCATGGCGGTGTCAGAACCTCCCGCCCACCTGAACTTGCAGAGTGCCTAATGCCCACCCCTTTAACTTTGTGGGTGCGTGTGACCAACCGGGCACCCGTCCCAGAAAACGTGAATAACTGGCAAACATAGAAGTCAGTCAAAGATGCTCAAAAGACTACAAGTCCATGCTCGATTCACCGTGTGTCCATCACGGAGGAGTCCCAAAGCCACAGATCCACTGTGTAGCACTGACTAGGGAGACCTGGACCACCTCCCAGTCCGGCGGTGAGCAGACAAGTCCCCAACCCAGAAATAGAGAAGCATACAGACCAGTCATTCGGAACCTCCTGTCGCCGCTTCCTGCTCGCCTGGTAGGGTACCTCTCTCGGAGTCTTTGGTGCCCTTTTCACCCCTTGTCCCTCGGGCGCGGCCACCACCTCGGCCCACGGTGCACCAGCCGTCCAACCAATCCCAGGCCTCCTCGGGGGTAGCGACGAATCAAGCCTTCCCGTTCGATTCCACCCTCAGCTTGGCCGGGAAGAGCATGGCGTATTTCAGATCTTTCTCGCGAAGTGCCTTTTTGACCTCGAGGTAGCTGCGTTGCTGTCGCTGCACCTTGAGGGTGAAGTCTGGGGAAAAAGGTGATTTGACTGTTCTGGAAAGTCAGTGGGGGTGCAGATCTAGCTGCCTGCAGGATGATGTCCCTATCTCTAAAATTAAAAATCCTAGCTAGTAAGGGCCGCGGAGGGGTACCCGGCCTCGGCCTGCCACCCGGCACTCGGTGCGCTCTTTCCGCAGCGAAGAAGTTGGATAGTCCACTTGGTTTGAGGTGAGTGGTGATCAGTTCCTCCACAAACTGATCCGCTGCCCGCCCCTCTGCTCTCTCCGTAACCCCCAGTATGCGGACGTTATTACGCCTGGAGCGCCCTTCATAATCGCCCAGCTGCGCCTCCAGTCTGGTGGTGTGGGCCTGAAGATCATCCATCCTGTGCTGCAGTTCAGAGGTGTCTTCGACCAAGGAGATAGCTTTGATTTCGGCGTCCTTCAGTCACGTGTTCATGGAGCACATGTCTGCCCGGATGAGGGATACTTCTGTGGACACCGAGTCAATTTGTGACTCCAGCGATGTGCAAACAGTCGTGATGGCCGTAAGGATATCCTGCAGCACCGGTTCTCTCACCTCTTCGCCGGGCTGCTGCTTTTCTATTGTGGCCGCTCCTGCTTTCGGGCTTGCCCCAGGGGCCTTGTCCCATGCAAATTTGTTTAGCTTGGCCTGTACCGCTGTCTTGGTGCCACGACCCCCAGCCATAACTGAGCCGCTGTTTTCCACGTAGGATCCTAGGGACAGGGGCAAACCATTCTTGCGCAGCTGGGGTGCTATGCCAATTGTCTATAGGGATTCTCCTGCAAGGTTGGCTGGGAGGTAATGAACCACGGGCGGCCAGGAAACAGTCAGTAGCAGCGGGCCAATGTAGTACACCCCCAGGGATCAGTTCTCCATCCCACCTCCAAGCAGGAGGCTGCCAAATCCACTCTGCGCAGGGTGCCAATAAACAGTATCAGCGGCCAGACCTCACCTCTCAGCGGTCTTTGCTTGGCCCCCTTCATCTGCCGGGAGTGCAGTCCAGTCACTAGGCCACCCAGCGTCCACCTTGCCGCCTCGGGAGAGGGTGCACGACGATTTCCTCAGTAACTATCCGCGGTCTCCCCCACCTCCTGTGTCAGCTTCAGGTCAGGGCCACGATCAGCTGGGAAGGCAGCAGGTGGGGTCCATGCAACGTAGGACCGGCAGGGTCACGTTTCTGTCTCCCTCCCCCGCTCTTGGAGGCAGGCAGTGCCTAAAGCTGAAGCTACCTGTCACAGGGCAGCTGGTTTATCCTGCCCGCCACAGGGCTCAGAAGTTACATGTGGGCCACACCCTCAGACCAGTAGGGTGGCAGCATTCATTTGACTCTGGTGTACGTGAGCCCACGGTGCACGCGGCATTCACAGCCCCTAGTGATGTAGCGGGCCCCGCGAGGCTCAGCACCCAGTGTGTAGCGCGGCGCTAGCTCCGAGGTCCGCGCGATGATGAGGCAGGCATCGGTGCCGCTTTCAGGCTCAGCCGGACGCTGCTTGTCACAGCGCGTTCTCCAGGGCAGCCGCCCCGCCTCCCCTCAGTCACAAGTGCCGGAAGGATGAATGGACGCAGCTGAGCCAAACAGAGCTGCCTGCCCGGGAAAGGAGCGTCAGTCTGCAGCGCAAACTCCTTCAAGGAGCAGGCCGTGCGCCGCCTCCGCTGGGCTGCGATGTTCGTCGTCAGGGCCAGGGCCGGAAAACTGGAAACGGCGGTTTCACGGCTCCCTCGATCCGAGGTGGATTCAGGTGTACGATTATATCCTTTTCAGCCAGTTTCGGTACGGATGATTGGGCGGATTGACCCTGGAATGGGCGCTCTTGGTCGGAGCCACCTCAGAAAGCGGCCATGTCTCTCGGGGGTTGGCCACGCATCCATGCAAAAATATTGAGGCAGGCAACCAAGATCAGCCTGGCCTGTAAGGTTTAATTTTTATTGCACGTTGTCTCAGGCAGCAAATGCCTCCCTGTTCCAAACCTAAGCATTAGAACACACCCGGGCTGTGAGAGAAAACTGAAAAGAGCTCTATAAACGTGAAATATGGGTCCTCCTTCTGTAACCCTGGACAATAGAAGTCAACACTGTACATTTTAGGACTTTTAAAGGTGTGACGGTCTTATTCTTCCAACTATGAACTCTTGTACCAATAACATTGTGTATCGGTAGCGAGTGCTTTCCAAAAAATATATTGCAAAAGAGCAGATCATTGCTCTTTCTGAATCAGATTTACGGGATTATTCACTTTGCGTACCACCTGAGGTTTGGAAAAATGGGTCTCTCTGCATCCTCCTGCATAGGATTAGACACCACTGTGCAACTGAACACAAGGTCCCACGTTGACTGAGTGGGAGCTACTTCCCTGGCTTTATCCAAGTCTTGTGTCCTGCATCTTGCCTCAAGCAGTACTTCATCTGAGGGACAACTGCTCCTTGTGAGGCTGAAGTGCAGCTTGGAGTAAGTGTGACTCTATGAAGAACAAACACTCTTGTGGACTGGAAAAAAAGTGCTGCTAATCACCTATTGTATGTCAGTCACTAAGAATAGTACAACAACACTTTATCTGATATCACTTTCGTAGACAGTCATCAAACTTAATGAACGTAAATGGTTTGTCTTAATCTGATAGTGTGTGAGAGGTTTAATGCTCTATGCAAGAGAGCATAGTCCTAGAAATGAATTGTAGACTATGCAGCTTGGTTGCATAAAGATGTTAGATGGGTTTAATTAATCTGGAACTGGGAATAGTTAACGGCTTCGATGAGATTGGCACTTCATTGGTATTTACTGTAGGGTCATGTTTTATTGTGAAGACATGGCTATGGAAGAGGGTTTTTGTTTGCTTGTAGTCTAGACAGTCAGGATTACTGCCATCAGATGCTATCTGCAAACATCGTTTTTCACTGACACAGTTCTACTGTATCTCTGAAATTTCGATAACCGTGCATGCGAGACATTGAGACATTTGTGTTCTTTCTCTTCATCAAGGGGCAATAGAAGTCTTCCAGGTGAAAAGTAAACCAGTGCTTATTCTAAGAACACTTAAGTATATCATTTTTTCTCACTCTCAATGATGTATTTTGCTTCCACCACCCTACAGGTTGCAAAAACACATCTCATTCTGCGATCCACATGACTTCATCCCTCATTGATTAATGATTAGCCTCTCCTGAGATTCATCACTCAGTGGCTGATGTGGTGCATCTTCCCTTAACCCTTTCTGACCACTCAGCTTTTTAACTGATGTTGAATTTGATGCCTTCTCGATTTTTCCATCCTCATGGGTGTCTCCCAAACAATTCCCTACTAGACTCTCTTTTCAGAGATTAACTTAGAACCTCTGTTGTAGAATGCTTCTGGTTTTATGTAGACCCTGTGTGCAGATACACAGCTATTTGGGGGCCTTCAAGGCCTGCATCAGGGGCCTTCAAGGTCTACATCAGGGGGAAGGTCATTGCCAAACACTCTGGGGTCCTCAAAGACATTTGTAGATAATTGCCACACATTGAGTCAGACCTCACTGTCTTGTCTTAGAACACAAAATTGCTGTTCAACCTCTCATTTTCAGAGGCAGAGTTGCCTTGTACATGAATACAGAGATCTAGCTGACAGAGACATTTTACACAGTAGGGAAATATGCCTAGGCCAGACAGTATGGTAAAGGCAAGAGGCCGGTTGGGCATTGACTTGGCTTCCCTAGAGGGACAGGCACACTGGAGAAGTGGACGGCATTGAGGGCAGCTCAGGCAACCTGCTCACCAACAATGAGGACATAATGGCAGAGTTTGTAAGCTATTGCACTCAATTATACTCCACCAGTCCCAGGCACTCTCAAGACCACGTTGCGGTATATCTTGATGATGTTGTCCTAGTCTGGCTGGAGGAATGTCATTGTCAAGTTTTATCCCACCCCCTAGAGCAAGATGAAGTAATGGCAGCCATTTACTTTTTTGTGGGTGGAAAAACGCTAGGTACAGACTGGCTCACCGCAGAATTTTATGAGGCCTACAAACCTATACTAGCCTCACACCTTATGATGAATATGGCCACCAGGCTCTCTCTCTTCTTAGAATACATCATTACCCTGGCACAGGCAGGTTTTGTCCCACACAGATCAACTACACTCAACTTGTGCAAGCAGGTGGCCTGTGCACATGCAGTCCATGTGTTACAGCATAAATGCAGCACGTAAAGATGAAAACAGTCAACAATAATAACAACAACAATAGTCCAGTGTGACGTATCTCTCTTGATTTAATGCAGATCCGATGCCCTGCCAACACGTGTTTCATCAGGGTGTTAACCCACGACTTCTTCAGGGTTACAAAGATGTATAATAACAATGTGTAAAACATTTTTGCATATTATATCAAATATCACAAAACAAAAACGGACGAAGACTGTGACTCAAGTGTACCAATCCCCAAGTGACAAGGCCATTCACAAAATAATGCTCAAAAGCGTAATATCAACAAAATATTTCAATGATCACAACAGTGCCGGTACGGTGTCAGTGTGAGGCAGGCAATACTTTTTCTAAAACAACATCTTATCTAGATGAAGACAAGGAACAAAGTCGCTACATGGATGTGTAGAATCTAAGTACTACCAAGTATAATCATTTCACGTGATTCAATACCCAGTAAAGACTGGCCTGCATTTCGCCATATAATGTATGCATAGTATTTAAATGAACTGACAGAAACATTAAGTCAAAAAGTGACATTTCGTCAGTAAACAGAACATCAACCATGGTACACGAAAGGGGGAGAAGGTAGATGTAAAGGAATAGAAGGAGAAAAGGAAAAAGTGCAATAAGTGTGACATGTATAGTCTCATCAATGATCATACTCCAGAGTCTCAGGCAGATTTAGACAATGCAAAGACTTCTTACCTATAGGGCTGACGAAAAAAGAAGAGTAATCTGTAATTACAAAATGTAAGGGATTGACTCTGGGCGCTTCAGGGCTTAAAACTGAAGTGCCTAGGTGCGAGGCAATCAGTGACGCTACCCCTCGTCACTGAGGGGAGGGCCTCAGCAACCTTTTCTGAGCTGAGAACGTCACGCCCACCGGAGCTCTGACTTTCTCAGCCCAGCAAAGTTCAGTTCAAGCAGCCAGGAGCCAGTGCTAAATGTGCATGTCTGGCTCCTAGCTGCTTAAGCTGAAAGTGAACAGTCTGTCAGGCTGACTTTTGTTCAGCTTGACAGACACTGTTCGTACGGGAAAAAGGTGGAGGGGCGTGGCCCTTCCGCCCAAATGGACCAGCTGCACCTGTTTACACGTATGCATTCCCACACACTGCCCTATCACTTTGGGCAGCAGATGCTGAGATCCCTTCATGCAAATTCCACTCTGTTGCAGTCTTGTGCCAGCAAAAGGAACAATCTCATCCACGAGGGCGAAAGCTGTTGTGGGCTTGACAAGGAAGTACTTTTACAGGCTGGTTCGGGCATTTTGCCAGGCAGTTTGCAGTGTTGTGGTACTTAATGTGCCTCCTATGCTGATAAATGCTAGGCGTCATTGTGTCTGTTCTTTCACAGCTGTAGTTCTTGCAAGAAAAAGTAAACAGTATAAAAACGACATCAATAAGAGCAGTGCTGCTTCGCAAGCCAGTCTGTTGCTCAGGCTTGCCATTCTCCTGAAAACAGAAGTGTTATGTGCCCCTAGGTAGATGTTGTACTTGATTGAAATGTACTCCTCCCCCTGATCTTGGATGAAAGCTCTACAAACAGAAGGGGAGTTGTTTCTGTCTGCCCACACTAGTGTTGAGAGCATGTCTTATTTTTAAGTAGATCACACACCCGGGAGCATGTAACACTACCATAAAGCTCCAGACAAGACTTCATTATGAACAAAGGTATAGCGCAGTTGGAGAAGCTAAATAACCTATGGTAAATGCCACTTCACAATGGTGAGCTGGGTAGACAGGTAGTCCTGTACTGTCTTCTCTAAGTCATTGTTCATAATTATTAATCATCTACATCTTTGCAGTTCACAACTTATATACCAGCTCACACAAAACCATAGTTGCATCTGCCTTTTTGTCTCTTGAGAAGGGCTGTTACATCTGACCAACCTCCTCTAAAGTTAGACAATTCTTACACAATGTGGAAGAAACCAATTTCGGGCATGCTACGAGGGCTTCTAGCGATGTTAAGTGTTTGGAGTGAGGTAGGTGCTATTAAAAGTGAAGTTACTATAAATTGAAACAGGAATTTCTGGACACCTTGGCAGGGTAATGCAATGTAGCAGTTTACTCTTCTCCCTTATGGCACAATATTTGATGGTTACTAGTTTCCTGCCCAGAGAAGGACTATGTTTAGTGAAGCACCAACTTACAGTCCCAGGTCAACTGCGCCACTCTCTCTCGAGCTTACACTCCCAGGTCAAATGCGCCACTCTCGAGTGAGCAACTTGTCCCACTGGAATATCAAATGAGTACCTGAATTTGGCATAGTCTGACATTACTTCTTTTTTTTTTTTTTGTATCCGCTTTATTCGACAGATAATGTCATAAAAGCTGTAAAATACAATTTTAAAAGAAAAAATACAAGCAGAATAAGTATGGCGTACAACAACATGAAACTTATATGACGGACAATACATCAAAATAGACTATCGAACCCTCAACACATAGTACAATTATCACATTCAATTTGTTAAAAGTCCGTAGACCACATTAAGATTCACATTTAACTACAATAAAAGGATAAAAACTGAGTAAAATATCATCTTAGTAAAACATTTTATGATGTCATAATTAATTGTTAATTTGCTGAAGAATTTTGGATTTTACTAAAATAGCAGCAGAAATTAACAAATAAGGTGCTTGTGCATGAGGTCTAATTTCATAACTTGACCGAACACCCTTAGACTCCTATCACAATTTCGTCACAGCCTCGGTCAAGTTAGTGCTGTGCCACTCTTGAGAGGGCGTTCCATCTAATAGGTCATGCCCGGCTGAGAAACTTTGCCACGCAGCAAGTAAAAGGAGGTCTAGAATCAGACCTAAGGATGCTAAGGGCTGTCTGGTAATCCAATGTACCCAGTTGCTAACAAATCGATTTTAGCCACTTGGCCCGCAAGGTGTTCTATGCGGGGCAGACAAATATAAAATGGGCAATACTTTCTAATGGCGCTCGTCAGCATCGGCAGTTTTTTAGTGTCTCATTGCATGCGTGCCATTTCGCCGTCCTCTCGTGGACTGGGAGAGTTCCGAACCTAAAATGTGTATACAACATCCTGTCCCTAGGGACCTGGATTATATGTAAAAAGGGCTCTAAATATCTAGCTTGTTTGTGTAGAAAAAAATCTATTGTTAGTCTGCCCACGTTAGGTTTACAGCTTTCCCATTGGTCCACCCATTCCCAGTACAATCGTTTGAGTTTGTCTTTCCTTGGAGGTTCCTGCCTTTCCCAGTGAGCTATAGCTGGCTATAGCTGTCAACATTTTTCTAACATTAGAAATCCAGCCAATTTTGCGACCCATATCTAGCTGGATGATCTCAGTATGAGCTTCAGAGTAGGGGAAAAGCTCTGGAGAATGCCTAATGCGGTCCGAGAAAAGCAGTGGGCGTAACCTAGCTACATCTCCTACCCATATCCAACAATAGGGGGGTAAGAGGGACGTTTTTAGGCAGCATCACCAGATCTCTAAGAATTTTGTACTCAGATCTGCAGAGATCATCGGTCTTGTCAGATCCCCAAACCTCTGCTCTGTAAAGGGCAGAGCTGACTGCTTTAGCATCATAGACTTGGTGGGCAGGAGCTACAGGCCTAGAATATGAAAGGCGATGTTCTTTCCCCAGTGCTCCAGCCGCTCGGTTGTGCCCCAACAGCATCTTTGCTAGGTGGGGCCTCAATGACATTTTGTCAGAGAGTCCGACACCTAAATAGTCGAAGGTGTCTACCCTTTCCAGGGATATCCCGCCCAGCCAAGGGCTGCTCCTGCATGACTTGTGATAGTTAAAGGCCATGAATTTGGTTTTTGAACAATTTATGACCAACCCCCGATTGTCACAAAAAAGTTGGAACCTACTAAGTAGGCGATGTAACCCGACTGGGTTCTTAGATATCAGCAAGGTGTCGTCGGTGAACAACAGAGTTGGTACCTTATTGCCCCCCAGAGTTGGTGAATCTGCCGGGTCTTCTTGGAGAAAGCTGACCACCCCATTCATATAAAGAGAGAATAGGGTGGGGGCTAAAACACAGTCCTGTTGAACTCCTCTATTGACAGGGATGCGTTCTGTTAGTTGTCCTTGCGCCCCTCATCTGACCTGGACGAAATAGCCCTTGTGTAGCCGGATTAGTAATTTGAGGGAAAAAGGGGGAATGCCCATCTCACCAAGCTTCCTGCCCTTGCCAATCACCACTACCTTCCAGTGGATAAGGCGGAGTCTAAACACCTGGTCCCTAGTTCCAGTTTTTGGTCTAAAACCTGCCTGCTACTGGGAAAGGATAGCTTCATCCTCAGTCCATGACTTTATCCTCTGGAGAAAGACTGAGCCAAAGACCTTCTGCAGAGCATCAATCAAACTGATTGGTCTATAATTGGGAGGGCCGTCCCTGGCTCCCTTTTTATTAATAGGGACCCCCTCAGCGGCCCTCCATGACTCAGGAACCGGGGTGCCACTTGCTATAGCGTTTGCTAGGAGTAAGATATAACGTGCCCAATTAGAGGGGTCGGCGAAAAAAAGATTGCAGGCCATCTGGTCCTGCCGCTTTGGAGAACACTATTTTACTTATTGCAGCTTCTATCTCCTGTAGGTCAAAACACTCATCTTCTACCTAGGGCCCATTTAAATCGTCTGGCTCCATAGGTGGGTTGACCACTGGCATTGAATACAGCTTTCTAAAGTGATCATGCCATTCCTGGCCCGTGATGTGGTTCGTAGGTGAGCACGAGCCTGATTTTGTCCCCCAGGTGACTAATTTCCAAAACAAATTAGTATCTTTGGCTGAGCATGCTTCCTTGAGTTGCTACCAGCGTAATTCATCCCATGCTAACTTTGACTCCTGCAGGGCTACTCGTAGGACTTCCTAGCAGTTTTTATGAGCAGCTGGTTCTTATCTTTAATGGCTGCTGCTAGGATCAATCTTTTTTGCCTACAATATTTTGTATACCACGAATATGGCTCCTTAGTGGGGATGCTAGATTTTTTGCCCGTATTAGGGACTTGAAAATATGCACTAATTTGATTGACAGATAGGCCTTAGGTACATCCCTCAGTCTGGTTATGCTATGGGCCGCAGCCTGAAGCTCGAGTATGCCTACAGCTAAATCGTGTTGTATACCAGTGATCTTTGTGTCGTGCAAGATTACCTTCCGCCATTTTAACAACTTTTTACAATTTGAGGGGATAGCCTCCCTAGTGGAAGTCAATGGTGAATTGTTTGCTTGGTAGTGAGGTGCCTCCCACAGGGGTTTTAAAGTTAAGTATAGAGGATTATCAACCAATTCCCCCCACAGTTTTACATCGAGGAGGATGTAGTCAATCCAAGATGGGCAACTGACTCTATTATAGGTATTAGCACCGTGTTTGTCCAATAGTGTGCTGCCATTAACTGCCCTCAAACCATGCTCTATTGTGGTGGCATTAAGTTGGAGTGCCTGCTGCATCCATCTGTTAACTGGAGGTCGGTCTAGTTGGGGGACTGACCATCTGTTGTCATGTTCCTCAATTCCCGTTGGATCTTCATTAGCCAGGGGTCCAAAGGTGCAGATGAAGTCTCCTGCAACCACCACTCTGGCGTGGGGTATGCAGTTAGCTAAGCTTTCCTCCAGTGCTGAGATAGTAAGTGAGGGCATGGCCCCTTTTGTGCCCCTCACATAAACATTGAAGACATTGATTGTGGATCCACCCCTTGGTCCTCTAATGCTGAGCCACAGAATGTTTGCGCTCAAGCTTGCTTGGCTAATGATTTGACAGTTGAGGGCGATATTTACCCAGATAATCCGTCTCCCTTACGGGCGCCCTCTCCCTGTGGAAATTGCAGGTGAATGAAGACAGGCATAACCAGATTTGTGTAGTGGAACCAGACTCCAGGTCTCTTGAAAAATAAAAACATCGAATCCTTCCACTAGTTGGTTCCAGTGAGGGATTGGCATTTTGCTACTTAGCCCAGCCACATTCCATGATAAAATCCTCAGCTGTTGAAGGGACGCTGGGTCGATAGAGAGACACTTTGTATAAAAGTGGAATTGTTGATTGGAAGATAAGCTGGTGTTTGCGAGTTTGAGTGCGTGAGAGTACCATTGCCCTCCTCTTCCTAGGTGGCAATGGTTGGTCTGCTTGATCTTGCCTCCCCTGAGAACTATCTGTATTAAGATATGAGATGGACTGAAAAGCCGGAATGCCAGGGGGGCTAGCTATATGACAGGAAATGGTGGTGAGTAGACCAGGGCGTTGTGGGGCTAAGTTCGGTAGTCAATCGTTGGTCTCCATTTGTGGAAATGAGCCTTTTTAGGGGCCCACCGGTGCAGGGGTTCACCCTTATCTGTCCACTGGTTCTTAAACCAACAAAGAAGAGATTGGCTTGGAAGCTCGAATATCAAATAACAAGTTTGTTAATCTCTCATGAGTGGGACTACATCAATACAGCACCCTCAGGCACTGTGGGAGGTAGTCCATGGAATACAGAAACCAAGGGTCTTATATACCATGTTTACAGCTGAGTAAGCATGGAGACTCAAATGGGAGGTACAGGCATACACAGGAATAGTGTCTTAGTCAGCAAAATGGGAGGGGGGATAGAACTGCTTACATCAGTGGAAATAGCCTGACACTCTAAAACAGGTGTGTTCTAGCAGCTACAGGCATTTCTGAGCTTACACAGTGCTCTGGCTCAGTACTGAAGGAGTTAACTACAGTTGATAACTTAAGCAGAATAGAAAGGCAAGCAACAGTGAAGGCGGGAGAATCACATGGCTACCAAAAATGGATGCCACAACTAAAATGGCTTCAGCTCATGCTAACAGATTATCTGCGATTTCCACAGACGGCCCTTTTAGCATTCGCTGAAGACATCCGGTATGCAATAGAAGAAACATGGAAGGTATCACGGATGTCGATTGACATTAGTTCTCTTATTTCTTGGTCAGTTACTAGCCGGGCATTTACATTCTTAGTATTTTGTTTAGCTGGTATACATGAGGTACAAGTAGAAGCACAAAGGGATCAGAGCATAGGGCCACATTGTATACATAAACAGCAGGAAAAAAGAATCGCAACAATTATATATAGGGCTGATAATAACTTCCAGCCCCAGACAGAAAACAGTGTCCAAAGCCATCCAGTCCAAGTCCATGTCCCTGAATTCTGGTGGATTTCAGTGGCTATTTTAGGCTGTTTGGAAATAGCCAACAGCACATGTCTGATGCAATGTCTAAATAAAAAAATATTCTTGATAAACTTTCCGGTGTTCTTCTTTATGAGGGCTAGAGTGCCAATGATATGTTCAGGAGGAGGGCAGAGTAGTACTTATCAAAGTGTGCACAACATATTTTTCTTGAAGGACCAAACAGGGCCATGGGAATTAGGACGAGGAGCCGCAAAGGGCTGCTCCTCCTTAAAAATGGGACGACCAAAGGGGTACATTGCTAACAAAAAAGTACTTGGGGAATTGAAGCCGCTGTACAACCAGCCAGAGGGGAGTCTTCTCCCTGTGTCCGTCTGAGCCTCACAGGCAGGCTCTTATCGTTCATCAAGTGTTCACTTCTCCCACGGTGGAGCTGCACAACTTGCAACCCAGAAAAACAATCACGGCCCAGGCCTAAGGCAAAAGTCTTTCTTTCAGGATAGGGCAATCACCCTCCAGGGCAAATACCCTCAACGATCCTGTCCAGTGTCTCAGGCAGTGCACCAGTATTCTTCACTCTAATCTAACAGGCATCAGAGGCACAGCACCTGTACCCTGAACTCAAGGCCTTCCGTAACTCCTGTGTTGCTCTGCTGGTGCACTGCTCTTTCGTCGGGCCGCAGATTGTACCTAGTGTGTCCAGGCACCTCCTTATCAACAAATAAAGGTGCAGACTTGCATTCACTTGGGGACCGGGACTAAGAGATCTGATGCACAGAAACTGGAGTATCTGAAGCAACCCTTGTTTCAGAGGGGGTCACCTCAAGCAAAGCCTCCTTGCCGTCCTTGTCGGTTTGTGCCTCTCTCAGCTGGGCATCAGGAAAAAAGGAACAAAGAAAGGAATCCGCTCTCCGTCCTGGTTTGTGACCCCGTCTTTCGCCCAAGACAGTGGTAGGGGTACACGTTTCTTCCGGCATTCCACCTTCACCGCTGTTATAGTGGTCAGCAACCCCTAGGCTGGGTCCCTTCACCTCGGCTCCAAATTACACTTGTGCTGAATCCCCAGGCTGCATCTGATGTCTGGGCTCCTCTGGCAATGGTTGTAGGGCAGCAGATATCTGTTAGTGAACAAAACAGAAATCTTTAGACACAACATACAAATTATCAATCAAAAGAGGATATTCAATTTCCGATACTCCCCAATATTGTTCTTCTGAAGAACTTCAAAGAAAAAGGAATTTCAAAACAACTATTCTTTTAACAAACTTGACTTATAAGTCATAGAAATCACAATACAGCTTCTACTTTGTGAACCTTCACTATTGTGCAAAACTGCAGACACCTCTAAAATTATTTTCCTTGCATAAGAACAACTATGTTTTGCTCTTATGACCATGCTCTCAAATTATAGGTGTAGTGGGAAACCCTAAAACTGTGAATGTAACAGAGATCCATATTACATGAGTAATTGATAAATTAAGTATAACCTAATAGGTACATGAATTTTCCAGCAGAACTTGTTTGAGGCAGACAAGAAAATAAGCAAAAGAACGTTTTGTTATTACAAAATGTGTGCTAATGGCATATGGGCATCTTTCCTAGCATTGTGAACCATATGCATCATACTTTTCACAATCCGGGCCATGTAACATCATATTCAGGGGAGAAACCTATTCACCAGCTCTAGCAAGGCTGTTGGCTTGATTACATAGACTAACTAATAAGGGACTTGTGATGCCTCTGCCACTTATGTAGTTCTGCAATAACATAAACAATAATGGTGTTGCCACCTGGGAATTTGGAACAAAAACCACCAACATATATTCACAGCATCCTGTGAAATGAATGACTAAAGCGAGCCCAACCGATTGTCTCATGGCCGTTCTTAGACAGCTTAGACAGGCTCGAAAGAGAGAGTGAGAACACACAACAACAAGCTGCCCTGCGTACTTTCCACGCAGAATAGCTCACAATAATACACCTAATAGGCACATAAACCAAGAAAAAAGACACAATAATACATATACCAAGCATAAAAAACAAAAAAACACAATGTGTTACTTAATTTTGCCTACCCTTAATTTGCCCAGGAGCTAGTCTCCTACCCCCCTTCGACAGTAGGTAACCTAAGCAGGTGACCTCCTGTCGACAATACTTACCTATTTTGGCAGCTGGGCACAGACAGTCTAGTAGGAGGTAAATAACTAGGGGAAACCACACCAGGGAGGCCATGTCCAATATTATTGGACTGTACCACTTTGTAAATTTTGCTATACAAGCACATTGAGCTAACTATAAAACATGAATCCAATAACCAACTACCAATTCCTTTAGCTTATTGTGCTGTTTAACATGATGGCGCATTAATTCAAACTTCATTTCATTGCCCCTCCTTCTCTCTCTACGCTCTGTCCCCCTCCTTCGAAACCCTCCTGTGTGGGCATTTTGCTTTCAGCTGTGCTAGTTTGCTAAATACAGAACTTTACCTCTGACCCTTAAACCTGTTGTCCCTTTTCTGAGCAAAGTTATCCCCATCACAATTCAAAGTAACTCCCCGAGAAGCACGACCGAGGGGCATCCCTGCTTCGTGCCTGTGTGCTTATATTTCAAGGGTAGGATGTAACGTTTGCTCTTTATTTTTTATTCTTGTGCACTGTGCTTTCTAGCATCTAAAGAACTGGCTCAAAATGTTAGTTTTCAGAATGCCATAATGCGCCAAGAACTATTGTGCATTAAGGCGTGCAATGTAATTCACATGTCTCTAGAGCTACTCCTTTTGTATAACTTTTAATTGTATTTGAGACTGCAGCCATTCGGCCATACTAGAAATCGTATTTTAAGTTTGTTACTAAGATCCAGTAATATTGTCATTGCTAGAGAAACTAATATTCACCTTTTTAATTTTGACGCACAATATATTTAACTATTTAGACATAGAAATCTTAATGCACACTTTGCACAGGGTAATTTTCTGCATTGCAAAATATTATTGAATTTTCACAGTAGTGTTATTAGACATTATAAAGATCATAATAATGCAAAAACGATTTTAGTGCATTGACTTTTAATAATTTTTTTCATGTAGTTATTTTTGAATAATGATCACTAACCCTTTTGTTTCTACATATGAAAAGCAAGCCTCATTCCTTTCCTTTTGTCTTTAAATGCATTTATTTATCGCACTTACAAAACTTCTTTTGAAACTAAGCACAGAAGGTTTACTGAAACATAGAAAGTTTGTTTCCCCCTTTTGAAAGTAGTAATTATTTACCATCAGATCCACAGATGTGCTTCTTAGGAAAGCAACAGGAAAGAAAGTCCTTACTTTTATTCTTTCTCTTTTATCCAAAATAATGTAGCTGTATTTCTAACTTACAAAATTAGTAGTCTTTATTGCACAAGCTTTTATGCCATTTTGTACTAACTTAAAACCTAGTTGCCACAGTGTTTCTTTGTAACTTGTGCAAAAAAAAAAAGAAGAGTAATCTGTAATTACAAAATGTAAGGGGTAAGGCCTGTCTTATTTATGTAGCTGTGTTTTATGACCCTCAGGTGTTAGCTTCTAGATGTTTTTTCAGGAGAGAAGGCATTGTGTTCTAGGACTGATAAATCCTGTCTGACCATTAATAGCACAGGGCCCCTTATGATGCTATCTGTTTCCAATATGACAGCAATGTGCTGTATTCTAATGTCCTCACAGAAACCCCAAAAAGTTGATAAACCACTCATTACTTCCCTCTGCTCTGACAGACAGCTTCCTTCGGATAGACAGCTTGAGCAGCTGTTAAAAGCTCTCTTTCTGGTGCTGGGAATGAGGCTCAGTTCATTCTATTAAAAACCAGGCATTCCAAGCCAGTCAAAATGTATCGTTTGCAGTGTGGTAAAAGGAGGACCCTTTTATTTTAGCAGCAACCGATAACTCATATAATGTGAATGTCTTTTAATATTTATTATGATGTATCTAAGGATAGTGCTGTAACGTTTTGCACAGCTGATAGGCAGTACTAACAATATGTTGGACATCTATTTTAAATTTTGTTAAGTTCTAGTTGTGTAAAACACACATTCGTTTTTCTCTGCGAGGCCTACTTTTTCCTATTGAGTTTTAATTCAAATTTTTTACCATTGTGACAATATAATAATTGAATGTTCACACATCTATACTTTGTTACTGCTTTACTTTTTATAGTAGCGTGCAGCTACTTGACATATTTTATATAGTTCATTCTTTGAAATTTAAAGTCTAATTCTTCCAATGGCATCTACAAAACACAATGACGACAACAAACCAAATTGAGCTCATTCCAAACATTTTCAAGACAACACACAACACAGCTTGCTGAGGTAAGCCATTCTTACACAGCACAGTCGCTACTCACTCAAACAAGTACCTCACAAGCATTACCACCGGTGTCAGTCAACAATCCTCATAGACACTCAAACACACAATCAACCCACAAATCAACTTCAGGACAAAAACAAGAGGCAGCCCACAGACTGTACTCAAACCAAACCAATTGTAAATCATATTTACAAACAAAAGAACTCTCAAAAGCAGTCCAGAGACTGCACCAAGACAAGTAAACAGCCCATAGACTGTTCCATGTTCAAGAAGACAGGCTCTAGCCCCAGACCTTTTTCCAAAATACTCCCAATTACCAGTTGGTCTGGCAGTGTTCTCAAACACTCTGTGTCTTTACCAAATTCTACTTATTCCAGAAAGCATGCCTATTACAGTAGATCAGGATCCTTTTTCATATATTTGTTCCACAGTGTACTATACATTATGGAAGAAATACCATATTTAATATACATAAACCTATTAGGTGTCCCCTCTAGGGGAGCCGTCTGACTACTTTCTAGATCCATATTGTTACCTCCAAGACTGCAACACATTCTACGAAGTGTGCTAGGAGCAGGGATGCCAAAAATATTATAGTAAATATGTTATAACTAAAGTAGTACTTATCCCAAACATAGTACTTATGCCAAATATATTAACATTAGAGACAAAACATCTCCTCATTACCTGCCCTTGTTTATTGCAATAATCAAACAAACGAAACCAGAATCTTGGCCAAGCAAATCCAAAACAAGAGTGTCGCTTCAGCGACCTTACCAAACCAAAGTCTCCAACCTCCACCTGCCAAGCTCTGGATCGGCCTAATGGTCACTTACGCCAAAGGAGATCTCAGTCGGGACCCGCCAACACCTGGAGGGTCAGATCGGGAAAACCGGAAAAACACGTCGGTCTACAAAAACAAAGGGTTTCCTCATGCAGGGTACCTCCTCAGAAGATTCCTGTACTCCGTCAAGACCACTCCTTCGGATGGCCGCGTCTCCGATGAGCCCCACGAGTCGGGCGCCAATTTGTGGACATGAGCCTTTTTAGGGGCCCACCGGTGCAGGGGTTCACCCTTATCTGTCCACTGGTTCTTAAACCAACAAAGAAGAGATTTGCACAGAAGCTGGAATATCAAATAACAAGTTTATTAATCTCTCATGAGTGGGACTACATCAATACAGCACCCTCGGGCACTGTGGGAGGTAGTCCATGGAATACAGAAACCAAGGGTCTTATATACCCTGCTTACAGCTGAGTAAGCATGGAGACTCAAATCTGAGGTACAGGCATACACAGGAATAGCTATTGACTAACATGGGCAGGCAAATATTACTTAGTCAGCAAAATGGGAGGGGAGATAGAACTGCTTACATCAGTCGAAATAGCCTGACAGTTACACTCTAAAACAGGTGCATTCTAGCAGCTACAAGCATTTCCGAGCTTAAACAGTGTTCTGGCTCAGTACTGAAGAAGTTAAACAGTTGATGACTTAAGCAGAATAGAAAGGCAAGCAACAGTGAAGGCGGGAGAATCACATGGCTAACAAAAATGGATGCCACAACTAAAATGGCTTCAGCTCATGCTAACAGATTATCTGCGATTTCCACACAGTGAGGAGCCACCTGCCAGACAAGCTGGTGGTTGGAAGGCGGTTGGCTTCACTTCTTTTTTGGAATCTCCTGTCCTTTAGATTATTTCTAAAATACAAATTGATGTATTCACTATCTGTGCAATGCTCTGAAATGTAGGGATATATTAAAATCACAATGTTTCTCATTGGCGTTAATAATCATATAATTATCAATTTATCAGCAACAATGCAAAACATACATTTTGTAATACTTGAGATACTCGGTGTAATATACATGAAAATGCCAAAAAAGTGCATTGTGTCCCGTGTGAAACCTGACCACCCTTAGACAAGGATAAAAATAGATCCAGATAGTAAGAAATCTAAGTGTGTTCCACAGAAACCAAATAACCACAAATATTTTATTCCTTAGGTTTGATAAGCCTGTTTCTGAGTTAGGCTTGTTAAGTTAGTTTGTATGTATGGTGTCGACGTTTTGACCCTGTATTAGATATAGGGCATGGGTCTCCAACCTTTTCTGTACTGAGAGCTACTGATATTAATGAAATTATTAGTGTTGTATAATTTCAATTTTTTTATATTTTTGTATAATGATTCAACCAAGCAAAAGCTATCTAATTCAATATGCTGGGTTGCACACAGCTGAGCAACTCAGAGGCATCTGGAGAGGTACAGTAGCTCACAACCTACTGATTGGAGACCCCTGGTGTAGGGTCTCATCAGGAAAAGATGATATGGGGACATCTTTTTCAATGTAGCAATGACTACATCTGTCAAAAATAATCCACAATGGGACAAACACCACATGTGTGACACCAAATGTGGTGTAAAATAAGGTAATTAATCAGGGAAATTCCTGTAAGACACAAAGTGGGAGAAAGAAAATTCTCCAGCACGAGCGGGATCGTAGGTGCATAGTCTGCTCGCCCGTAATTCTCCTAGTAGCTAATACGCTGATTCTCATCAAGAGGACAGTCTATTAAGAATCTTGCTCTGTGCGGAGAATACTTTATCTCCCACATTGGTAATCATAGAAAGAACCTGCACACACAGTCTTTCGTTCTGCGACTAAGCATGAAGAATTCAGGGCGATCAGACTTTCCACCTAGGATCCTGTTCATAGTGGACGATATTCTTCCTCCCGCTTTGAGTAATGCTATACATAACATTTGTTGTCACACATGGGTGTTTTTTCCCATTGTGGATTATTTTGGACAGATTTTGCCATTGCTACATGGAAAGTATGCATGCCACATTTGTGTTGGTCTTCTTGATGTTCTCTTCTAGCAGTATTGAGCTACTTGAATCAACCTGGGGTATGCATTGCCCAAATGGCCTTTCCCCAGCAAGGGGTATGCAACCGCTTGCTTTCTGTGAGTATTGGGTTTCAGCTCCGCAGGCACATTGTAGCTAGCTCACTGCCCATTGCTGGTGGGAAACAAAATAATAAACTTCAAAACCTTGTGCATTATGTCTGCCTTCAGGAATCTGGAACTGCGGCTTGTTGAGCACCTTTCTTCTCCAATATTGTGTTTAGTCCATTAAATATGGACCACAGGATGACCACTGGCACATAGGCAAAATAGTGCAAAAGTCTTAGCAATATAGCAGTTTTAGTAACAGCCACCCGGTACAGTGGTCCGCTGCACAATTCTCAGCCGGCTTGATTATTGTAATGCCTTGATGCTCGAGTCCCCGGGATACCTGATCCAGCGCCTCCAACGCATTCAGTCAGCTGCGGCAAAACTCGCCCTTTCGAGACCTCGTATTTCATCCAGCTCCAGGGCACTATCTGATCTCCACTGGCTTCCGGTGCAACGGAGAATTCTGTTTAAATCCCTGTGCATAGTTTTTACGGCTCTGCATGGCCTTGGTCCTAGACCGCTACAAAATCTCTTCAGCTGGTACACTCCCACGCGCAGTCTGCGCTCTTCAGCAGCCAGATTGGCCATTACCCCCAAGATAAAGAGATCTACCTTGGGGGGACGTGCCTTCAGTGCTGCGGCAGCCCGTCTCTGGAACAGTCTCCCTACGATGCTCCGACAGGTCCAGGAACTGACAGCATTCCGTAGGCAGCTCAAGACCTGGCTCTTTCCCAGAGCCTAACCCCTTTTTTCTCCTCCCTCCCCTCACTGTGTCGTCAGCGCCAGGATGCCCGTAGGGTTGCAGTGCGCTCTATAAATATTTTATACATACATACATACCCTCTTAAACGTGACTGATCCACGGATGACTGTTAGAGCCTTAGTTGGATTACCGTTGATGATATTCTTTCTCGTGTGGTAAATTTTGACACCAGTACATTGAAAAGTGGTTTCCTTCCACCCCAAAGCCACGCTTGACAGAGTGCTGAAGTCCTGTGTCTGTCAATGCTCCAGCGGCAAGATGCACAAAAGTTCCCTTTTCTCTGCGTAAATAGAAAATACAGTGAATGCATTCATGAAGGCCCAACACCAGTTCATATAAAGCAGGACATCATCAATATAGAGGAAGATAGCATGCAGGCTCCCGTCGATCATGATCGTATGCTTGGGCTCCTCTTTAAGAACATAGGGGCTGATTTACCGTTTGGCGGGTGGGTTACTCAGTCACAATGTGATTGATGTCCTGGTGCAGTGCTTGATTTGTAAAATATTAAGTGCTAGGGCTCTGACCAGGAGGCCACTGCAGCTTGCACCACCCATCGCCCTTGTCATCGCTGCCAGAACAACTACTAACCATCTCTCTCGCATGTAAATGCAACAGTTCAGATTATTCCAGGTCCCCAAAGCTAAAGGAATGGCTGGGAAGGAAGATATTAGCAATTTTAATGTGCATTGTATTCTTAAACTACCATTGTTCTGCTAATCTCTAAATTAGATGAGCAGCGCCACCATGTGATGGACTGTCGTAAGTAGGGTGTTGACAATTAAGTGCCAGTGCTTAGCACCGGAAAGCCCCGGCTCAAATTAAGCATTGTCCTGGTGGCCCTATTAAAAGTGTCATAGGACATAATGCACTTGTAATAAAGCAGACAGGAGATCTGTCACTGTGACAGAGTAACTAACCTGTTTGCCAAACTCTGAATCTGGACTATAGTTTGGAAGAAGCGTCATTGCCAAAGAAAATAGCAGGGTCGAGGGGAGTCCATGTTTAGTACCCCTTTTCACATGCTAGAAGTTGTAAATGATAGAACCTGTTTGAAAGTGAGTTGTAGGCTTGTTATAAAGAAGACGTATCCAAGTGCGACACTAATTGTTTAATCCCACTGCCCTTATTACTTAGTATGTCGAACAATTTCTCCATATCAATTCACGCTACCACTGAAGTGAGGTCATTTTCGGAAGTATTTTAATAAAATGCAAAATGACCTACTGAGGTTGGGAGATGTACTCCTTCCCGGCTCTGGTCAGAATGTTTCAGATAGGCCAGAACCTGCAACAGAGTTGTAGCCAGAACTTTACCCATGGTCTTGTAGTCACGGTTTTTCATTGCTGGGGCGGCATGCCATTTTATTCAATGGGTTGTGATAGGGTTTGAGCAAAACTGGTCATTGCCTTCGTGCTGGTTGATAAGGTACCCTTATACCTTCCTGTGAAATACTAATCAGTTAGTTGTGGTAACAGCACATCCTGAAAAAGTGTGATAAAATTCAGAAGATAGGCCATCACTCTCCAGTGATTCACCACTCTCTGGTTGTGCTATAGGATTAGTGCCCTCAGTCTTAGTGAACAGGGCTTCTCTCTGTGTAGAGGTGAAAGTGTGTTCTTCTATGTTGCAAATGTGTATTCTCATAATTGGGCCTATCGCAGGAGGCTTTGAGTATGGGTGGCAACAGTACTTTACAAAAATGATAATGCACCACAGTCCAATCTCCTCCCATCATGGGAGCAGCTGGACCTTGCGGAGGGTCTGTCTGGGCCAGAAGGCATTCTGCATTGTCTCCATCATGCTGCGTGCCAGTAGCCACGATAACAAAACCACTTCAGCATATTGAATAAAGCTGCACAATTGATTCAAATCGGGAGTAAGTTTGGTCCCAAGTTTGGTCACTTATCACCAAAGCCTCAAACTCCTCATCTCGCCTCAAACTCCACAAGAAATCTTAATGCACATGGTACTCATGAAATCTTAAAGAGATTATACTCTATTTATGTGTTGCCCTCTTGCACTCCATTATGTTTGAAATATTGTGTGATGGACTCCCTTTTTTCCACCATATGCTGCTGCAGTCAGGAAAAACATAAAAGGCATTCCCCAACATGTGATCTTTATGGCATTATGAAAAACTGAGCAAGATTCTCGCTCTGTGTGAAAGAACATGTCCAACACAGTGTGCTGTTCATAAATGTAAGCATAGTACTGGTATTTCCCTTGTAGGGGTTGCTTGACTCTTCAAGTGTCAGTCAAGCTCCAACCCTTTATCCAGCTCTGAAACCTCTCAGTAGTCCTGCCAGCAACTGTGCATATGAGACCTATGCATGTGCACCCCCAATACGTAATTAAGACTGCAACCCCACAATATAAGGATGTTTAACAATTGGTCATTTGATTTGACAGGTAACTAAGAAATGTAATTGTGAAGTATTGGGCACATGCATACCTAATATCATCAATGTGTCTTCATCCTGGAGCCCATCAAGTAGCACCCACCTCACGAGCTTGTCAGTGTGTTCCTTTTGCACCTCAAACGGAGCCTCACACAGGACACCCCTGGCTTAGGCAGAATATGATGTACAAAATAACTATCTTCTCCAACTCTTTCTTGGTTGAACACAGTCTCACTTGGACATATGGGTTTCATGAATAATGTCAAATTTACACCATGCCTGGACCATGTTCGCCATTCCCCTGATGTTCCACGACAAGAGTATATAGCTTCTGGGTTTTGCCATGGGGAAGACTGTATGGATATTGGTTGAATATGTCTCACTGGTGTTGCAAACAATTTAAACCGGGGTCACCATCTGGAGACAATCTCTGTGTATACCAACTTCAAGCGAACAATAATCAGGACCTCTCCCTAACAGTAGATATATGTTGGAACCCCACATTTGACCTAACAAAATCCAACTTCACCAAAACACCCGCATGGCAGGTCCAAAACAGGAACATGCCAAATGTAACCATCAAGTCTATCAGCAGATCGCCATTCATATCTCTTGGATAATGAGTGCATGAAAAGGGGCCTTCCACACAGCCCCCCCCCCAATCCCCAGCAATGCTACTACATTTTTTTTAGTAGTAATATATAAGAAATTCAACCATTTTGAATTTTTCCTGGCACTCTTAGGTGTAGCACTGGAGTACGCAACAGTGTTACAAATCTGGAGGTGCTAGTTTTCAATATGTTGATGTGTGTAGTCATAGGAAACGCACATAAGAGTTCTTCTCTTCTGTTCCAGAGTTGTTGGTGTTAATTCTAATCACTGATTTAGTTACATCCAAGTCACTTAGATAATGGTATTCATATTCTTGCCCAAGTCCAGCCAAAATGGCGGTTATTAATATTCTCTCTGCCATTTCTGACTTCTCATTGTTATCTTGCCTTCATCTCCTATTTCTTTTGCATTGCTGCTGTTAAAGTTTTTAAGTGTGTCCTAGTACTTTAGATACCACACATTTTTCCGCCCAGTTTCAGGCTGCTTTCAGTTCTGTAAAGGAGGTCTTTTTGCTAGCCACCATCTTAGGTTTACCCAGGAACAGTAGCATGTATTTCAGACCTAACTAGCAAAGTGTACTTTTTGTCTACAGGCTTGAGCTGCTCATGTGTTGGACTGATGCATCCGGGAAATCTAGGATCTAACTTTTACAAACAGGGAAGGAAGAAGCAATTCTGAATTGCCCTCTTTAGTAAAAGGTCCGGTTCTATGTAGTTCAGTAAACAGGCCATCACCAGTCAGAGTGGAATCCAATGCCACCACTAAATTCAGAAAGGAAGTTCCCGTCCTCATTTGTTTGCCCTGAGTATCAATGTGTTATTTTCCTGGTAAGCAAAGATTGGCTACATTTTGCATCCAAAGATGTTTGCAGGCATCCTTTAAGTTGACATTAGGATTCCCTTACACTGCTTAAGTAGGGCACACTTTATGGTAGATAAAATATCCCATGCCTGAGTAATACTTTTGCTGCTTCATTTTCAAATTCTAAGAGATGGTGAAAAGAAATGCAGAGGTGTTATTCTTGGAAGGCAACAAAAATTCTGATACGCAAACATAATGATAAAATTGTTTACCTGTTTCACTCACTGGTGGTTTTATTCAGTCAGCGTACAAAATCTTGGATGAAGAGGAATCTCTTGGTTTGAACTAGTATTTTGGGCATGCCTCCCAATGACACACAGCCAGATTGCGAGGAGTGCCAATTGAATGTCTCACTTGTGTTTGCAGCATGACCGTTCAAAACACCCACACTAATTTGCTGCTGTGTGGAAGTGCTTTTTTATCTGATTTAATGTTGGCACTAACCCCAAGGTTGAAGTATTCATGGAGGAATGTATGCCTCTTTTTTCCCAGTCTTCTGTATGGTGCATCTAGAAACTAGTTGCAGCAAATTAGAAACTTTGGCTCGCTTAGGAAGTACATCAGTTAAATCCTCTCTCAAAGGTTGCTTCGCCTTCAAGACCATAGCGTCCTTCCCAACCCGGTCTCATGTAAATGAATCACGCAACACACAGTACTCGGTATTACACCTCTTTATTCGCTAGAGCGTAACCGTTAACTGACAGGCACTGCGTCATGAATTTTATTAATCACACCCAGTCACTTAACGTCACTAGACTACGGAGCCCGTTAGGGACCATTGGGGTCCCGCACTCTATAATACACAAAACACTACAAAGATATAGGGAGCACAGTGTGTTTTTTTGTTTACCGCAGTGTCTTGAATTTTCCATGAAGCACATGATTCCCAAACCCTATTTACCCTTTAAAGTTTGCGGGCTCTTTATTGTGCCCCCGTCCAATCCTAACTCTTTATTTATTGGGAAGACTTTGAACACTTAGCAAGGGGCAGAGAAAGTTGGCTGCAGAATTACAATAAAATAAAGTGAGGCAAGTCGGCATGTCCCTGTGGTTTTGCCCCAGTCCTGTACATCTGCTATTTATAGAATTCCCTCATTGTTTCTGTTGTACTTATTGAGTATGACTACAATTTTGCCATGGTGCTACCTGATGAACCGTACTGAACAAAAATATATTTTCCCCCTCATTACTTGATTTTTCCTTCACTTGCAGCCCATCATGTACTTGGATTCAACTATTATTTTGTGAGAACCCACTTTCAGCATCACAATTGAACAAACCATGCATTTGCTACGTGATTCATTGCTTTTTGGCAGACCACTGGCAATACAATTATGTACGTATATTGAAGGTTGCTCCCCTTATCCAGCACAGGTGAGCGACTTTGTGGAACTTCAGTGTAAGATTGACTTTGTTGCGAAACAATTGACGTTTCTGTAGGTAGGATGGCACTGGTAGTCAGTGCAGGACAGATATCCACATAGTTTCCCTTCCCAGGACATGCATTTTATTCCTTATTCTGCATTGGTTAATAAGACCAGATCGGTGGTACAAAGAGAGAGCACACATTTCATGAAAAGCTGGGATTTGCCAACTCTGCTCTCCCGAGCTTTCGCTCCAAGAATGGTTGCTATGGTCGAGGACCAGTGCCTCCTCTCTGTCAGTTCTAGAGCCTCTGTCCTGAGAAGGGTTGGCCAGGCTTGCTCCATAATCTTGCAAAACCTGTGTTACGAGGTGTGAGCAGGTGTCCTGGCAAGTCTCCTCACCCATCTCCCTCATACATGATTGATCCCTAGTACTACGGTGCTAAATGAGGGATGGAGGACTCGTGTCAATTGCATCACTGCTATTTCTGGTACTGTGATACCAAGAAAGTAGGACTTCACCACTCCTGGTCGTTTTCTTGGTGGCACTTGCAAGGTTCCATTGCCTGCCATTCTAAGCCAGGGCGTGTGGCTTGTCTCGAAGATTGCTTAGGAATTAGGAAACATATAGTTTTCATAGTTTCTTTATGAACTTGATCTCTGCCTTCAAATGGGCAGGCTCCATAGTCTGTAACTCTGTCACACTTTATTGATAAGCACACATTTAACTTCATTGCCTCTGACGAGCAGAATTCTTAAGAAATTAATGCAGATTGTGTACTGTTAAACTCAGGCTATTCAGGGCACCTTTTCCTTAGGATTTCTCTAAAGAAACAACTCTATTGAGCAATTTTTCGAACAAATATAAATCTCCACATATTCTATTATTTTTCAGTATGTCACTAGATCTTGAATTTTGGATGGCTTATGTAGAAGCTTTTCATCACTATATTTAAACTGCTTTTTTTGTGTGACAGCCTAGCAGCTTCTGTCTGAATGGTAGCTCTAGTGTCTGAACAGTGAGATCTGTCTAACTGGAGGGGTTACTCTGCTATCCATTCCACCTGGATTTTCCTATCTTGCCCCTTCGAAGTAGTTCTTATATTCATCTGAGAATATACTTTGGAGGGGCAGTGTAGAAAAATAAGAGGTTGTGGTTACTAGAAGTTGAGAGTGGCTGCATTAATTTTGTGAAATAATGGACAGCAATATCAAGTTAAACTGTCCGATTATGTGTTCTCTCGCAGCTATATCTACGTGGAAACATTGTAGGGAAAAAAATCACAATTTTGCCACCTGGTTTGAAAGTCTTCGTCAGGTGGAAGAGGGAATAGCCCCTCCCTGACCGCATGTCGAGGATATGACTGAATTGGTAAAATCTGAAAGTATTGGGATTTTCCATGAGTTTACATTCAAAACCTCCAGTAAAACGTGTCTCGTTGTTGCATTAAATTATGAAGCACCTTGCACCATTTGTTTTTTTTTCCCGCCAACATTTCTTCAAGAGTGAACTCCTACAGTCGCCGCCAGGGTAACGGTTTACACCCCACTCACTACTTTCAATGCTCGCCTGTGAACACTGCCTATCACAAGTTGTCCCCTCATTGTTTGTTTTGCGGAATGTTTTTGTGTTTTGTGCTAGAGTTTCGAGATGATTATCCAAGCCAAATCTGTAGAAAGGCATTTAACAACCATTGGAATGTCTCACCTTTGATGCCTTTATCACCTTACTAGCGCTGGGCCAGCCACAGGTTGTCAATATTATAACTTAACAATTTCCTTTATTTTGTTTGGTTGCTTAATGCCGTGTGGGGGAGAGCGCGAGACAGCTGCTGCAACCAGCACCGAGTTGGTTTAAGCTAAGCCGCTGCTAAGCAGCTCACGCTTCTGACGCAGTGTGTCAGTGCATTGCTCGAAGGAGTTCCCTCATCTAATCTGTCGGTGCGACGGACTCCATTTTGATCAGCTGCTCACACGGCGCACGGACACTCGGCCGCAACACTCGGATGGTTCCGCACTTTTTTTTCTCATTTTTTGGATTCTGTCGCTGAATACGGACCTTCATACTTTTTACTCCAGAGTTTATAGTTTATTTTATTTCAGGCATGTAGCTTTCAAGGAACATATCAACAGCGCCTAAAGGGTTGCGCGAGTGTAACAGTATGAGTCCATGGCTGCTCTTCTGAGATACAGTTCAGGCCGTGATGGAAAAGGCAGGTAAGCAGTTTTCTGTAATTGCAAAATGTACAAGCGGCTTGATTTGGAAAAAAATAGGTTGAGATACCAAGAATAGTACACCTTCTGATTTTCTCCTATTTCATTCACCGCGATGTTTTTTTTAATCATTGTTCATTTATAAATACTCCAGCCAGTGCATTGGTTTGACCTTGTTGCTGACGATTTTATCCCGCAAATAGTGGCATTCACCACTCAGGCTCCCCTGCATGTTAAGTTGTCAGACCAAAGTAAAGCAGATGCAGCTCATTTTGGGGGGTACTGTAAGTCTTTTGAGGAAATTGAGACTTTAAACTCATTCCGAAGTGAAATTAGGCGAGGCACACACCTGCAGTTTATATTATAGCAGTCTTCTGATCCAGTTTCCTGCCTCTTAGTCTGATAGGTGTTTTCTTCTAGGAAATGACTGTTAAATCAAGCACAACTTTTTAGTAGACTTCGAGCGTTGTTGATCCCGCTGTGTACTGCACATTTGCTTTGTTCAGCTTTACAAGTCTCCTTGCATCCCCTTGAGGGTGCTTGCCCACCAGACAGACATAAAAATAGCTGACTCATTGATAGATTAGCAATTTTGATTATTTCATTGACCAAAGCTTATATCGTCCGGAGTCTGAAGAAGTGTGTAAAAGATTGTGGTGGCCCTTGCCCAGTGGTGTGCACTATGCCTCCTGTCCAGTCTGCAGAAATTGGGACCATTGGTGGCCTTGTGGCGGGCGCGTGCAAGTGGTCCTGCTCCTGTGGTCTGTGACGTCTGAGGTGTGGCGATGGCCTTCCCGGGAACTTGAAGACTTTGAATATTTCAGCGCAATGGATCCCGGGGCAGCTCTCATCTTCAGTAGTGTCAGTCTTGCTCAGCCGGTTTCCGATGGTACACTGGTGCAGCAGCTACAACCTCCGGGCCATTCTCTAGCTCATTGAGGACTTCGGTATTCTGAGTCTTTGATCAAACCAGGGTGCTCACATCTGACATCGCTTAGTCATGACTGACTGCTGATTGCACTGGTTCTTGATCTTTTGCAGAACACTTGATAAGGTTCACTACCAGAACCATTTAGGGAGTCTAGGGGACCACTTTCGCACTTGCATTGCTAATGTCTTAGTTCCCCTGTAGTCTCTTGCTTTCTCTGGCTATTCTCCATGGCGCGAACATGCTAGGCTGCTCCTCCAAGTCGATCTCTTCTTCTGTAGGGTCGGCTACAGACTCTACCTCCGCAAGCACATAGGCTCTAGTCAGAGCCTCTTCTCTTCAGCAAAAGGAGCAGACTTCATGTGTGGTCCCCTCACCTCTTGGTGACTGGCGGTCATCCAGTACCAGCCCTGGTTACAGAGCAGCTTTTCAAGTACTTTGAGGAACACTCAAAAAAGAACTTCAAGTAGTGTGGATCCTACTGGTAATACGCATTTTCCAGTCCGGGGATGTGGATCCACTTCCTAGAGTTCAGTATCAGTTTGGAGTGGTTCTCTTTCAAATGTCACTTTCTGTTTGCTCATCAGACACAGCCTTTGTGCTGGTGGTGGCTGTCACAGCAGGTAGCAGTGATGCTAAATCCAAGCAGGAGTATCCAAGACTAGGATACAGTGAAGTGTGAGATGTCTGGATTGGTCTTATCCGCTTTCCTGGAGCATCAATCTGGGGAAGACAGAAACTGCCTCACCTTGAACAGAAACTGCAGCCCAGCCCCTCAGCCATACCATCTATCAAACGACAGAGCTGCGAAAGAACTAATTGGCAGCCCTTTTCTAGCAAGATCATCAGTGAATATCTAAAGGGAGCCCTGTCTCAATTCTTCAGTTCATTGTTTGCGTCTGCACCTTCCAACCACAGGAATACAAGGAATACACTTCCACTGTCTAGGAAATATATCTCCACTCTCTCTTGTGTCTTGCTGAATTAGAGGCATTTCTAAACAGATTCCACAGTTCTCAGAACTCAACCTCCTACCACACACAGATTCCTACTAAAATATATGTGCTTCCCACTTACTGCACATACATATTCGAAACATGCTTTACATACTCGCCCATGACATGCACACACACACGGGGGAAAAGATCTGGTTACACACTTGTTCACAAAACTCTGTACGCTGCCACCATTGCTTTGTGCCTTAGCTCGGGCACGAACAGTAATCCTATATCCACCATAAGGGTATGCTTTGTGCGCCTCTGCCGGTCACAGAATTGGTTCCAGACTTTGCATTACCAGGGACAGGCCAAGGTCTTTGCACATTAGCTGGATTAGTGTGATGCCAGGGCCTAATAATAAGGCAGGATGCCTGCTTCACAAGCAGTCGCGCACTTATAGCAGGAATACCATGCAAGTGACAGTGGACCTCAGTCTGGGATCATCTGAGTGCAGTGCTGTCCTGGAGAACGAATTGGGTTGGTGAAAACTGAGCTCTTCTCAGGCAGGCAATTGCTGCTACTGGTCATTTTCTGCTCAAACAACCCGTTTTTCACCGTGTCTTCCCGTCCTACATTTGCAGTGCTGTTACAAAACAGATCTATAGAAAAGTCACTGCACTTACAGGAAAGTTACTTAGACCTGCATATTTTAAGTTTTAAGTTTCCAGTCTTCTCAAAAAGGTTGTCTTGGGAGCAACAGGGGAGTCTATAAACAGTCCGTTATAGAATGCACATCTTCTAGGCAATTGCGCTAAAGCTACCGTTTACTTTTTTAAATTGAAAGAAACAAAAAACAATATTTTAAAGGTAAAAAAGCAGGCTTGGAGGAAAAACACAAGTGGCTAAACAATTAAGACAATAGACAAGTGAAAAATCCTCTAAGAATAAGTAAATCCCAGATATTGACAGGCATGTTGACATAAATGTCCATTACCCATTATAAGGCAGTATGTATTTCAAAATAACTAGATTAACTAACCTCAAACTTCGAGAGCCCCACCTTTATATTATGCATGGTCTTCGATAATACTATTTGAGAAGTATTGACTTTATTTACTGCTTTAAGTTTTAGCACAAGTGATGTTTTGTTGTGAGAAAGTGTGCACAAACACACTATTAACATTTCACTGGTTCGTTTATTTAGGTCACCTTATGGAACTATGGAACGTCTCAGTGCTCGTTGTGTAGCAATTCACCCAGATTATCAAGCATTTGAAATGCCAATAGATCTGGCTTTAAATGAAAGCTGTATCGTAATGTGAAGCATTACCTGTAAATAGCATGGGATGGGCATATATTTGTATGAAAGCAAAGAACTGTAGAATAATATTTGTGTAGGTTAAAAGGTCAGGTGACAATTGCTCTTTCAAACGGAACCTGAATATCCATGCAAGTTAATGACTGCCCTCCTAACTGTGCTGCTGCCAGAGAAAAAGACCACAAACTATCTAGTTATCTGAGACATTTTAATAGTATTACAATGTCATGTCTGTGCCACGGAACGTTCAAGCTCAGGCAGCTGGATACATTAATACAATGAGCAGAGCTGTGTGGAGGCAAGCACTTCCTTATGGAAGCACACAACTTCTGTCCAATCAGAAACGTACTCCTTACTCCCAACATGTGGCCGAGCCAAAGTCCCTCTTTAGTGAGCCCTCACCATTACAAGGAATCCGTGCTGCAGAGAACAAGGGCAGACATTTCACCCAATAAAACATTTTATTCTATAGGGCGTACATTAGTTGCGTTTCTTTCGATAGTAAAGTGCAGATATCAATGTAATTTTTCTATGACAATTAAATAGAAAACATATTTGTATTGAGTTTCAAAATAAAATAAAATTTCAACAAACCAACATCTCTCAAACACTCCCACCCTCCCATCACTTCCCCAGCCCACGTAGGCATCAGGTGATAAGCACATTGCCTCCAACATTGGTATCTACTTTGTGTTCATTGGTATCGCCCCATAGGTCAGTGACTGGTCAACTGGTCCCTCGATCATGTTGCTCTCCTTGGGCAAAACGCCCAGGCTGGCCATCCATTGCAGCCTACCATCACTGCCCCCTTCCAGAGTCAAAGTCCATATCCTCGCATCGGGCCGCCCATGCACCCCAGATTTTTTAAAACTTATTTGGACAGGCCATGTTGCGTTCACAATCTTCCACCTGCGGAGCCCCGGCACTGTTCCCTTTTCTGATCACATAACGCCAAAGCACCATTATGGCCACATTACAAAGAAGCAGATTTCCTGGTGACCCGAGAACCTAGGATTCCGTTCTTTTATACTTTACCTAAAATCCACAAGGGGATCACCCCGGTGCCAGGTCGCATAATTGTCTCTGGAATTGGCTCTCTCCTTGAGCCTCTTTCTAAGTTTTGCGATCATTTCTTGCAACCCCTGGTAAGAGACATTCCTTCGTTTATAAAAGACACAACTGACGTCCTTAAGATCATTGATAACTTCACAGACACAGGTGATATATACTATCTTGTCACCCTTGACGTGGAGGCCCTCTACACTAATATTCCCCAGAGGGCTACCTTGGCAGTTATAGAGACCGCCCTGCAAGCATTAGATTGGTCTTCACCTACACCCATAACATTCATAGTTGACGGTGCTACCCTGGCTTTGACTGAAAATTTCTTTGAATTCAATAAACAACTCTATCACCAAAGCCAGGGCACTTCGATGGGGAGCACCTTCGCGCCTAGTGTAGCGTGTCTCCATATGGCAGCTTTTAAAAAGGACTTGATTTTCAACACCTCCACTCCTTTCCGTGACAACCTCACGCTATGGAAACGATTCATTGACGATATCCTGATCTTCTGGCATGGGACACACACTAACTGTGTAGACTTCATTAAATGGATCAATGTGCAGAATGAATATCTCAGGTTCTCACATACCATATCAGAACTTTCCATACCATTTCTAGACTTGAACATCACATTGCTTGATGGCACTCTGAGCACAACTCTGTATAAAAAAACCACTGATGCAATAGTTTATTGCGTTATGACAGCCACCACCCCAAAATGTTGAGGGATAATCTACCCTTTGGCCAATTTTTACGCATTAGATGAAATTGCACAAGGGTATCTGATTACAGAACAGAGGCCAGAGTTCTATCATCTAATTTGAAGGCCAGGGGTTATCCCGATATACAAGTTCGAAACTCCATGAAAAGAGCTAGGAATAACCCACGAGAATCACTACTTGAGGCACAAACTAAACCTAGCTCTGACATACTCACCTGTGTCACCTCCTTCACACCAGACTCTGCTAGAAATAAGAAAATCATCTTGAGAAACTGGAACATTTTAGACACGGGCAGTCTGAATATACCGAAACCTAGGTTTGCTTATAAAAGAACACAAAACCTCAAGGACCTCTTGGTCCATACCAGACCAAGGCAAAACACAACTAACAAGCAACGCACTTTGTGGGATCTCCCCGTAGTTACTGGTCATTTTGCTTGTGGCTCATGTGTGGCGTGTAGTTTGACCACCACTACGAAGGACATTACCTTCAAGAATGATTTCAACTGGGTCTTGACTAAACACATTAACTGTAACACTAGAAAATGGATCTACATGATTACGTGCCCCTGTGGCCTACAGTATGTAGGCATGACCATGCGCACTGTAAAGACCAGGATAACTGAACACAGAAGTAACATACGCTGTCAGAGAGTTACTACTAGACTCTACACACATTTCAAGGAAACACGACATCCCGCTGACTCTATGCGCTGGATGGTTCTAGAGGCACATCCACAGATTTCTAAACACGCACTGTTCAGGCTTGAACAGAGATGGGTCCTCAGACTATCTACACATTTGATGGGCTTGAATGATGACATTCCGTGGGGTGCACTCACATGATTGGATCTTGTTAACCCTAGTTTTAGTGTCTTTCCGCAGCAGTTTCCTCGCTGGTCTATTCCCTGCAAAGAACCAATTCTGCCCCCCTGACATGATCTTCCTCTAGAGTACACCATCCACGTCTAGCTATGACGGTGCTACACTCCCACGAATGTCGGTATACCTACCGTTATTCACTGGCTTGTTTGACATATTCATGGCACCTTTTGAGTGATCCATGACCCCTTGCCGGGTGTCCATTAGGTATCCTTCCTTTAACTAACTTTTTTGACAACACACTTCATTAGTGTTCATGATCTGTGAGAATACTCCCCACACTACACTTGTTGTTATTTAGTATTTTTTTAAGTCAATACCTTTTGACTCCTTAATTCTAATATACCGCCCGCTTATTTACGGCATTTGTTTGATTTGGATTATTTACTTTATCGCCCATACCGTCATTACCGCACCGGTTCTTTGTCATCCTTGTTTAGGACCGCCTCCCCGTTCCAAGATGGCTGCCGCCTTTTACGTCTAGCTACACTGCCCAGTGACGCCCTCCACACCACCGTACCGGTCACATGACCGTGCGCACGTCACAACCCCACAGCACATTAGGCACCAGCCGCCGTAAACCTCCCACCATCCCGGTTCCGGCGCAGGGGTAGGTTGAAGAGCATTAGCGTTCCAACACGCTGGTGAGTACCGCGGCTTTTCTTCCCTCTTGTGCGCTCCTATTTGGAATCCCTCCTTGGTGAGATTGCAATCGAGGAACTGAATGCACTTCCCGTTTTGCACTGACATGGCGCTACCTTCTATGATTCTCTCCGTTACCCAGGGGGGACGGCTCATGCGCCCGGCGCCACGAAGAGAGTTTGGTTAGTTTACCTCTTCTCCTCCGCTGCGATCAGTCATTGACCGCTAGCTGCTGAGTGCGTGGTTATCATGGCTGCAAATTGTATCGCATGTGGGTGTTTGAACCTTGGCAGTGTCCTTTCCTTTCCCCATTCTCTCCCCTCAGTTGTTCTTTTGGCAGCAACACGCTGTTTTTACACTCCGCGTTAACCACCTTTTTATCCCCCTAACTTACCTTTCCATTCCATCGGTATATGCTTACAGGACCCAAATTGGAGTCCTTTCGCGTCCGCCGGTTACTGCTGCAAGACCTCCTTGTTAGCGGTCTAGGTGAGTCTCTTCCTTGTTTAATAACCGCATCCCTCATATTTTTCACTATGAGATACTTTTAACATACTCACTTATCCTTGTGGTGCCCTTGTGCACATTTTTATCCCCTGTTCTCACAGCCCCTTTTTTGTCTCACTGACAATACATATACAAAAATATTCTTTACCCCTGTATATTGAAGACAAGATTTTTTATCATACTGTGAGTGCACCTGCATGTATTGATCATCGTCACTTCACGTTTCTCGTTTCAGGTTATCTTGCCAAAGCCTGTTAGGTGTGTAGATTCTTCACGTACCCACGCATTGTAGACAGTTCAAACACTGATCCTGAGGAAGTTCCCTGACCTTTATGGCTACTATGGCACGAAACATGTAGATCTCTTTGAGAGTAGGGCATGTACAACTAGTTTCATTACTTCTAGTTCTAATACCCACCTCCACCAATTTTTACTTAGGCTGTTTACCACTATAATAAAAGTATCCGTGTGGACAAACAGTACCTATTTTACACTCACTTCACTTATCACTTACATCTACACACATTAGGGCCCTTTACCCCCACTGCACCCATCGGCAGGAACAAAAGATCCCCGCCAAAGAGCCCCAATATTGGTTGCCCGTCAGGTATTGCAGCGCCGACCTGACGAGGGGCAGGCTCATATGATGAAGCATGACACCTAGCTTGCTGGGTGTGTGAGAGCCCTAGTTCCAACAAGGGACTCTCCCCCTTCGTTTCGACCTGCTTCACTTACAGCCAGGCCCACGTGATTCCCTTGACACATGACTATACATCTTTCTTGGAGGAACTCTGTGCCCTTTTTGCACTAATAGTATTACAGTGTCATGTCTGTGCCACAGAACATTCAAGCTCAAGCAGCTGGATAAATTAATACAATGAGCAGAGCCCAGGCTGGCCATCCATTGCAGCCTACCATCACTGCCCCCTTCCAGAGTCTAAGTCCATATCCTCGCATCGGGCCGCCCATGCACCCCAGATTTTTTAAAACTTATTTGGACAGGCCATGTTGCGTTCACAATCTTCCACCTGCGGAGCCCCGGCACTGTTCCCTTTTCTGAAAACATTGCGCCTAAGCACCATTATGGCCACATTACAAAATAGATGGTTGTATTTGTTTAATGATTGTTCACCCCAAATGCCTACCATGATTAGTTTCAGTGTGAGGTCTAGTGTGATGTCGATGACCCCAGACACCCTGCTCCCTACACCCGACCAGTATGGCTGTAACTTAGGACACTCACATATTGTGTGAATCCGTGTGCCCTGTAGTGAGCAGCTCCTCGAGCCCCTGTCAGATGGGCATCTGTTCATGGCAAAGAGTTGTGACTTTGTGAAGTATGCCCTGTGAAGGAGTTTTTTTGCCTGAATCGCTACTTTCCTGAGGTAACAGCCGGCCTCCTTCCCCACTCATCGACCTAGAGTCTGGAGAGATTGCCCTCCCACCTGTCTCTGTGTGCTTGGAGCGGTGGGGTACTATTGGCCAAGAGGGTGTTCTACATTGCTGATATAGCATGCCTGTGTAAAGGAGCACAAAGCACCCTAAACTGCAGGGGGCTCTCCTCTGGGATCTCCGCGATCTGACCTAGGCATCCTCTGATGAGGTGTCGGATCTTGAAGTACCTCTAGTATTGACTCCTCGCCAGTTAATATTCTGCATTCTGTGTTTCAAAGGGGATCGGCCCCTTGTAGTCCACATATCCCCAAGCTTCAAGATCCCCAGGAGATTCCATTTGGCCCCCCTCTCGACTCCTTGTAGTGGCACCAATGCATTGTGGGGGGAATTGTGAATACATAAGGAGCGCCCCCTTGAGTCTTTTGCAGTGGTAGGGTTTATTGCCACACGCTGCTGTTTTGCCAACAGGTGTCCCAGCCCTACCAGCATCTGCTCATGGGGCCGCCAGCGGATCCTTCTACCAACAGGATCAGCATGATATGCCCATCCGAGTCCACTCTGCCTACCAGGTGGCCACTACCTGGATCTGTGAATTCAATGTCTTCCTGCTGCAACCATCCTATGCACCCCCAACTGCAGGGGTAAGTTCTCTCTAGGGCCCAGAATCTGCCCTCAGGATTGTTCCCCATCTGCTTCCAGCCACTACAGCCCAGAAATGGTGCCTCCAATGTGCTGCCTGATGTTTCCCCTTCGAGCCCAGGGGCCTGTACACCGTCTTCGGCTGCACCCCGCTGACTTCTCTAGCTCAATTGGGCCTTTATACTCACAACCAGCGTCCAGCCATTGCCCCTGGACTGGGAGGAAACACCATGTGTGTACCACATCTCTGCTTGTGGGCGCAATGCTTGGGCCAAAACGCCCTGTCATTTGGGGTCTTAACCACACTTCCACAGTTCGGCTACCAGATCTTCCTTGCTGCACCACCCTTAAGTCCTTCAGGGAAGACTCATCCACCGGGGGTTGGCCACCTCAGGCCTCCTCAACCCAGGAATGTAACCTCTGAAAGGCTACCCGTTCTGTCCCTGGTTGGCCCAGGGCCCAGCACTCAGTCTTTGGCCATGCCCCGCTGACTTCTACCGCCCAAAATAGGCCTCTGTGTCCTGCAGTGGCTGCTCCTCTCCGGCTACAGCGTTGTCCTCACTGCACCAACCTTAAATCCTCATGGGAAGGCTCTCATCCACCGGGGGTACTCCACCTCAGTGCACCTCAGCCCAGGAATGTCACCTCCGATAGGCTGCGCGTTCTGTCCCCAGTGGGCATAGGGTCCACACATCATATTTGGCCATGCCCTGCTGCTATCGCATCACCTTATTACAAGTGCCCTAGAGTATAATCGGGGCCACTGCAATTATGCGATTGTGCAGCCACTGCAATTTTTACATAATTATAGATTTGCTGCATTTGCCATATAATCAAACATCTGCCGCATTATCTGCAGATTCGAATAAAACATAATGTTGTTTCTAGCCCAAACAGTTCAAAAGTTACTAAAAAAGCAACAGCACGTGTTGTCGTGCAGTGGAAGGCCCGTGTCAAAGTTGTGCTGGTCACCTCTCTGTGCCATATTGCTGTGTTTGGATGTTAAACTAGAACTAATGATGTGCAACCAATTCTCAGAGTATTGCCAAGTTTAAAAATGCCTAAATAATGAAGTAGCACTCTTACAAAACGCGCCGCATTATGCTGCATAATTTTCCTTTTCTTCCCGCATTATTTACTCAACCCTGCCACATAATTTGGCACTCACCTGCTGCATACTTCCAGTTGCTCTGAGTAATACTGCACATGGACGTGTAATAAGGCCAACAGACTATCCATCATGTTTGTCACAGAGTAACCCGTCACCCAATCTCTAAATGAAGTCCTAAATCATACATATTTTTTCACTTGTAGGCACAGGGTCATTAAGTGATCTGCCCAAAACCGAAGCAGGTTCCCCATGTTCAGAAGTTGATGGCTTTAGCCACTAGGCCACATCTCCTCTCTTTGATATTCATTAAGTGTTTTTTTTGTTGTGTTAGTTTTCAGACACGTTTATCTGCGGTGCTGATCAGTTTTCCGCTGATCTGTCAATAATCTTTGAAAGCCAGGGGAGTGGTCAGTTACCCTGTATTTTGCTATCATATGTCCTCATGCATGCAGCCTTCGAATATACTGGATTGTATTACAATTTAATCCTGCTTTTGCCATCCACGAGGGCTGTAGAGTGCTACCATAAGATGCTTGGTGTTCTAATTTTCCACATTTCTATGGTATTGCATGCTAGGCGTGGGCTGTTGGCATAAGCCAGAGGAGCCTTGAACATCCATTTGTTACACCGTCACTTCGTCCTGTGCAGGATCTCTTCCTCATAACCATATGAAGTGGAACAGGACTATTGATTTGTTGAAATCCAACAAAACCAGAGCAATAATAAATACAGTTAAACTGGCATCAATTGTTAATGAAATGATCCTCCCTGTATGGAAACAAAGCAGCTGGGTAGACCAGGAGATGAGGCCCAGCCCCTTCATAGGGGCAGCAGTCTAGAATATCAGTTCCTCTTTCTCTCCCTGTGGTACAGAGTAACCGTCTTGTTTCATCTAAACCCTTTATTCTATGGTATTCTTTCTGCACCCCAGTTTTGCTGGATTTAGAACTCTATTTACACCTGCTAACCAGTGGTAAAGTGCTTGTGCTCCTCCTTTCAATATGGGATTTTGAATTGGCATATACCTGTTTATTTAATGCGCGCAGAAGTCCCTTATGTACCCTGGGCCTGTTAATTAAATGCTACATTGTGCTACCCAGTGCAGTAGAGCTGTAAAATTCATCTACAGGCCTTCCTTTGGAACCTGCCTGTGTAGTTTTAAAACTTAAAATTCGACATGTCAAAATAACCCTTTTTGAAGGGCCTAAACATTTCTTATACATATTATGAAGCCATCCCTAAGCAGGTATCCTAAGCAGGTATTATTACCCATAAGGCAGTGTTTATGATATTTAAAATTAGGGCAAATAAAAGTTTAATACTAAACATGTCCTTAAAGTGAAAAGGCACTAGAAGCTATTTTCACTATAGCAGAGTTAGTTGTTTCATAGGAAAACATTGGTATATAATATGTTTAAATAAAATCTCCGGCTAGAAAACAACTAGAAATTTCATTTTTGGACTTTCTTGATATTTATTACAAACCCAATTCACTGATGTACTTAGATTTGTAATACATGTTTTGGGAAGGAGACGTCAAGAAACTGCTGTGGTTATTCATCTGTCACTGAGGGCGAACTTCAAAGAGGTCTCTCCTCGCACAGGCAAATGTTAGCTGACACCTGGGCTGCCCTCCCCAACTAGGCAGGCCCCAATTACAGTGGGCCCCTTTTTGACACTGGTGTCACAGCCTGTTTGACAGGTCTTCTGGGGTTTTCAATATAATGCTTGGAGTGTACTTGAGAAGATTAAGGCAGGATGCCAAAACAATTGTTATTCATCTTCTGTCTGGTTGCCGAAAACCGTTTTTGTTCTCCCAGACTTCTGTCTCTGAATATGTTGTAGGTACAGGACCTGCCACAAACTAGATTTTAGTGTTTGATGTGGGAGGACACTATTATTACCATAGTACACTCACCACACACACCTTAGAGCACAAGTTTAGTGAGGTTGAAGAGTACAGCCATTTTGAAAATGCCCAAAGTGGGTAGGGTTAGCCCCGGAAATCTTTACCCCATTGTTTAGGGTGTGCCCAGGGGTCATACCCACCCTCTAGCTTGTGCCGAGCATAAATGTGTCATCTTCAACCACGCACTTCAGACCATCTCAGAACACTTTCTGGACCTGTGGAAGATCTGAAGAGGGATGAACCTGCTGTCTGCGACCTGAGAAGAGCCCGGATGACAGGACCTGCCCTCTGTTTTGTACCTAGGATAAAGAAGTGGACTGCAAAGGTCATATGGCTGACCTCCTGTTAAAGCTACATGGACACAACAGACTTTTTTCTGCAGCTGCCCAGCTGATCTGTGGCAAGTAAAGCTGGACGGAACTCTGCCTGACACCCTTTGTGTCTGAAAGTGCCTCCCTTGAAGTCCCGTTTTTTTTTTGTTTTTTTTAGAGGTGTGCTCCTTCGTCGATTGGGACTTAAAGGACTAAAGTCAGAGGATAAAATCTTTGACCAGGATGAACATGGTTATTGTATCTGACTTGCGCTTCGTCACAGTCAGCATCAAATTGCGGCAAGATCCTGTTCTACTGCAACATTTGACCATCATTGGCACTTTGTGCTTTTTGAAGCTATTCCTGCTTAAAACTTTAAAAATCCATACCTCTGGTTCCCCTTAATGCATTTTTTTTTATCAATTTGTTTATTTTCACTGTATTTTTCTATTTCGTTTTTGGATTTTTTTTCATTTCAACTTTGTTTTTTAGTCTGCATAAACATATTGCACATTGCTTCTAAGTTAAGCCCGTCTGCTCTGTGACATAGCTACCAGGGGGTTGAGCTTAGGTTTACAAGGACTGAGATTAATACTTGAGGGTGGGTACTCACCCATTCAGCCTATAACGCAATTTCTTATACATCTGTACCTGTGTTTAAGATTTGATTTTTTTTTAATGAGTTGCAGCATAACCAAACGGCCCTTAAAACAAGTGGGGAGCACAATTTTGTGGGCCATCCTTCTATGTAAGTGAGAGCTTTTCAAGTAGAAACCATTAACAGTAGTTTGGCTCTTAATCTTGAGCCAGTAAGCTTGAAATCTAACCTGCAGTCCTCCACACGTCTGCGACAAGTCAAAGTAATGCATTCAGTTTCTCCAAGAATGGAGTATGTATCATATCTCTATGGCAAAGACCTAACCAATAACTACGACCTGTTAAATAGCACCTATACCGGCGGCTCCTCAAGTCATTCCGTTCATTCCACATCACCCCCAATTGTACAACTCACCCAGTCCCTGGTTACAGTACCCCTTCTACAGAAGTACCATGCAATTGTTAATGAAACTGACCACCTTGACCGAATTGCTATCACTTACTGTGATGCTTTCACACTCTTCTTCCACGTTCAATAGCATGGAATTGGTGATTGGCCGCCTCTACCATCATTCTACCTTCCACGGACCATAATAACATGATTTATTTGCTGCCTCTAACATCTAGACATTAATTGCACCATGAAATCCTGTCTCTCAGCCTGAGTATTCTTCTTAATTTTAAGGAATGTACTACTTTACCGTCAAGTTCAGGATACTTTGATTTAAACTAATATGGGTGGCACGACTGCACTTAAATTTGTGAGAACATAGACTATACATGAAAAGTTCGACATTTGCTCCAATAGGATTACGCCGGGGTGTTAAGCAAATTTCCAACTTTTCCCGAAATTTCTCTTGTGAATTAGAAATCTCCCAGAAACAGATTTCAGTAGTAAGTGGCATCTTTGTTATCCCCTACAAATTTTTCACTGACTGGACATTTTTGCATCTGGAAATGTGATGTAAATGTGAATTTGCAAATGTAACTTTGTTTTTCCTCTTTTCCTACCCGGGGGAGCAAATATTTCTTCTAATTGAAATCTCTGATAAACACCCACACACACCCAAATTAAATTTAGGGTTACCTTCTCAATCACAAACTCAAAACGCACTATTGCTCTTGCCAGGACAAAAATAAATGTGGGCATACTTCCACGATGAGAAGCTAATAAATTGGGGTATGGAAATACTTTGATGTTCACCTACCTTCGCATGTAGTACCCTGCAATGTTCACATACCTTCCCTGAGCCCAACATTTACAAATGGGAACATTTCCTCTTTCCTGGTTCTCTGAATCGGTATTAATGTTTTGTGTTTCATGCTGGAATATCTGCGCAGCTTACATAAATTTGGCTTCCCAAATACCTTATTAAATCAGGCCGTGACACTTGCAGCACGGTCGCAAAGCTAGAATACATATTTTGGTGGACGAAGTAGAAGTAAGCAGTCTGAAAGAAAAAGTGGTTATGTGTGAATAAAACATAGGTACAAATTACGCAATTCTGTTTCAGAAGTAAATGTTTCTTTAAAAAAGCCTCAGAAAATACATAATGGTAAGAGAACAGTAAACCGTGATGACCAAAAATATAATGCGTGTATTGACACATACACACAAAAACCTTCAAGGGTATTTAAAAAGGGGCTTCATTGAAGCAGAATGGGAACACAATGCAAGAGATAAATAGGGGAATGAAGAAAATTCTTCAGCTAAAAAGTCACTTTGCTACACTAAAGCAAATATTTTGTTGTATTAAGAAACCCCATCCTTAATGGAGTATTTGTGAAATGTTAATAGTGGCTATATCTTCCTGTGATCTTTAGTTCTTGAAATTGAAATCTCATGTTCATTCTGCATTCCCAGAGAACAAAAAACATTCCAAGTTTATGATTTTGAAACCAAGAGTGTTGGCCTTCATGCACACTTTTATTTCATTCCATATGGTGCTCCATTCCATGTTATCTGAGAAGTGCTCCTCCCACTGTTTTGCTTGAAACTCGCTTCAGTTCAGACTTCAGGGACATTTTAAGGATTTTGGGGCCCCTGGGCCAAGCATATTTTGGGGCCCCTGTTAGGAACAGTTTTGCATTTATGATCCAATTTCAGCTCTTGCATGCCATCTTTGGCCTGGTCACTGACAGTGCACATGCACACTCCTCCAAATTCTAATTATGTTTACATGTAATATTCAGGGGTGGTAATGTGTGTTTTCAATATGTAACATAGCAACTACTCTCTGTTAGTACTGCAAATAATCTCTGACACTATCCCATTTCTCATATGTGTGGTTCTGATTTGATCTTAAAGAAACATTTTTATAGCTGTTGCATGAAACATCAACACAACATTTCTCCACAAAATGCCTTAATAGACACTCACACATCACCCACATTGAAAATAAAGCAAAGGAAAACGGCATTTAAAATAATCTGTGTAAGAATTATTCAAGGTCATTAGGGCGAGACTCTCTGCAGAACAGAGGGGCTCTTTCAGGGGGCCCCCTGAAGCGCGGGGGCCCTGGGCCAGAGCCCACTTTGCCCATGCCTTAAAACGTCTGTGAGTCCAGTCATGGAAACATCTGTGAGTGCAAAATGACCCATTTTCTGCGTTTTGGGGGGTATTGGCCTTCTTGTGAGCTTTACCCCTCTTTTCTGTCCTTGAGTTTCCAGTTACCAGGGAAATGTCATATTATGTGGATCATTTACACAAGTATCGCCATGCATTTTGCTATAGTAAATGACTAGACACCACTTCCAGACTGGATACTGATGCAAAGGGAAAAAAGCTAATCCAGTAGTTTCATGACGTCTAGTTCGAAGTTTGTATTGTATTTTCACTCCAGGCTTCCTTGTCCCTGCCTTGGCTGCAGACATAATGTTCCCTCAGAAACTTACTGGTATTTTCTCAGACCTGATTTTAAGGCACGTCCCCTCATGAACCGTCTACCTCATCACAAGGGGTGAGGTAGACCGTTCATGAGGGGATGTTTAAGCCCCAGTCTTCACATTTTGCAAGCTGTATAACTGTTTTCAGTCTTATGTATGACTTAAGGATTTGTAAGGTCAAGCACCATGTACTTGGCTTTCGTTTAGCAGCTTAATTAATACGTTTTAAGAGTTATCATCCTGGTTCACTTTAGCTCAATCAGTTGGAGTGACGTGCCTGATTATAATAGTTTGTGAAAGTAAAATTAAGGGTTGGTTCCTATTGTTTGGTGACCTGGAGTCCGCTGAGTGAGTGTTTGTTTCAGTTAATTAAAACCTTTACAAAAAGATTTAAAAAAAAGAGGGCTAAAAACATAAAACAAATCTAAAAAGGTGTCGCGTTTCTGCATGTAAGATCTAGTACATGATCTAAACCAGCACAGTCGTTAACATAGGAATCAGTTTTCAGGTACAAGTATCTCTAAAGTGACTAAGTGCATGAGCAAGTTACACAGTTACATTAAATTAATTAACTGAATAGGATTATTATGTGCTTAGGTCGATAATATGGATCTGTGCTTCATTTCAAAGCATTAACCGTAAGTCACAACAGCTTGGTGGAAGGGACTGTTTATAGCTTAAATGTCGAGCGCCGCACCTAAAACTCAATAAATCGAATTAATTTCTAAAAATACTGGTCATTCTAACGCAAATTGTAAGTCATTAACAAGTTAATCATTTCTTCGTTGATTGTTTTCTTAATGCTGTCAATCAATCAGGTTTCTTGTATAGCGCGCCTACTCACCCATGAGGGTATCAAGGTGCTGAGGGGGAGGGGAGGAGAGGATCTGCGGTTCAGTCGAAGAGCCAGGTCTTGAGGTCCTGCTTAAATTGCGGTAGCGATGGTCATTGTCTAAGGCGCAGAGGCAGTGAGTTCCAGGTCTTCGTAGCGAGGTAGGAGAAGCATCTTCCTCCAGTCAAGGTCTTGCGGACCTGTGGGATGGTGGCCAGGGCCAGTTGGGAGGCACGGAGATGTCTGGTGGGAGTGTAGAACGAGAGACTGTGTTAGAGGTGTGCAGGTCCGATGTTGTGAAGAGCTTTGTTGTTGTGCATGAGGAGCTCAAGGGTAATTCTTTTGTTGACAGGTAGCCTGTGAATGTCTCTCAGGTGGCTGGTGATGTGGCTGCGGCGTGGGATGTTCAGGATGAGTCTGGCAGAGTCATTCTGGATGTTCTGCAGTTTCTATTGGAGTTTCTGTGTGGTGCCAGCATACGGTGCGTTGCCGTAGTAGTCTGCTGCTGAAGAGAGCATAAGTAACCATTTTCCTGAACTTGATGGGGATCCACTTAGAGATCTTATGAAGCAGGCTGAGCTTGTGGAAGCAGTAGGTTAAAACAGAGCTGATTTGGCGGTTCATTGAGAACAAGGAGTCCGGGATGATTAAGAGGTTTTGTGCATGATCCAATGGTGTGTGGGGGGTGTTCAGAGCACTGCGGGCCACCAGGAGTTGTCCTAGTCCACACACATCTGGATTCTTAAGCTGAGACTTCTGCTTACAAAGTTTTCTTATTCAGATACTTAACTGCCTGATGCATATATTTCAAATAGTGAGCTGACAAATAAATAGAATTTCCTGGACTGACAGGCAGCAACTGCATCTTTACAAGTTCTCAAGTTTAGTTACAGGAAGACTGTCCGCAGCCAGTATCTTCTAAGAGGTATTAAGGGGGCACAGATACAAATTTGTGCATTGGAGGCTCCGACTGCAATCCACAAAGCTGACATGACCGCATGTCGTACCCTTGATTCACCCTAAGTGATATTCTATAAATTAAATCACCAAACACCTTAAGAGTTATAACCTCTGTGAGAAAGGGCTACGGATCAGGATCACGAGAATTCCAAGATGTCTGCCACTTTTCTCCGTTATGGTGAAGAAAGTGTAGGTATAATGGCTCACCTGCTCACACTTGAATGCAATCTGAGAACTGCGGAGCCCTTATATGCCTGGAGGGGAACACACAAGGTGTGTTTTCAGGTAGAACGAGAGCTGAGCGAAGACGCCAAAGAGGAGGTAGACTTGATCATTGAGGAGTGATGTGGTAATCTAAGAACAATGGGCCAGGGACGGCATCGAGCGCAGAGGCTGCAACCTGGCAGGAATCCCAAGCAAAGGGTGCATTTCTGTCTTCGCCCAGCGGTCCCGACGGAGAGGGCGCCGAGTTCAACAACACTTTGACTCAGGAGATGAGCTGTAGCCCAAGGCAAGTAGCCTGTTTTGTGCTTGTAAAATGGTAATGGGATGCACATTTTCTGGGTCTACTGGTGGTGCTTAAAGGGCTAGTTGAGAGGCCCAAGATTGCGGTGTTATTTGCAGGGCACTTGGAACTCCACTAGTGTTCTCAATCATGCACCCAAAATAGACTCTAGCTGTCACTGGTGTTTGGTGGTGGGTTCAAGCCGGGTAGCCAGATTAGCTAAAGGTCTTTTTTGTTTTCTCCTGAGGGTCCACGTCTATCAAGAGGAGAAGTGATGCCAGAGGACTGTGAAAGAGAGAAACGAAACCGAGAGTAAAGCAAATCTAAAATTCTTATTTTCCTCCCTTGAGATGTTTTCAGATGACATTTACTAAGTGATTCTGACCTCTTAGACCTTTACAGACTCTATCTCAAGTATATTTAACCCCTTCGCTGCCAGGCCTTTTCCCCCTCCTGTGCCAGGCCTTTTTTTGGCTATTTGGGGTAGTGCGCGCTTAGGCCCCTGTAACTTTTTGACCGCATTAGGTAGCCACGCCAAATTTGCGTCCTTTTCTTCCAACATCATGGGGATTCTAAAGGTACCCAGGGTTTGTGGATTCCCCTGGAGGGGTCACAGAAAAGAGCCAAAATACAGCAAAATTTTGGTTTTTTTTGGAAAAATTGGAAAAACGGGCTGCAAATGAAAGCATCTGGGTTTTTCCCTGCAAATGTTATCAAAAAAGGGTTTGTGGGGTTGAAATCACCATTTTCCCAGCTTTTCGGGGATACTTGACTTTTGATAGAAATCCAACATTTTTTACACAGTTTTGGCATTTTTCTGGGACATAGCCTATTTTTGCAATTTTTTGTGCTGTTGACCTCCTTCCAGTTAGTGGCTGAAATGGGTACAAAAGCAATAGTGGATCCTGGAAAGCTATACATTTTTGAAAAGAAGACAACATTCTGAATTCAGCAAGGGGTCATTTGTGTAGATCCATCAAGGTTTTTTTTTATAGAAACAAACAGTTAAATGTAGGATAAATTGAAATTCAGTTGAAAAAAACAGCCTTTTGTGTCAACGTTTTCACCTGTAACTTCTTCTAATTATGACAGCTCTTTGAAAGCAATTTACCGTTGCATCCGCTGGACATTACTGGTTGTGGGGATATATAGGACTTGTAGGTTCACCAAGAACCCGACGAACCCAGAGCCAAAAACTGAGTAGTAACTTGCAATGGTTTTTTATTATGTATCGGGTATATAGTAATTATTCTGTAAAAAAGTGTACATGGAAAAAACGGTATGAAAGACACCTATGTATTTCTGATTTGGAACAAAATATAGAGTTTAGAAACAGTAGATATTTGCACATTTCTGAAATTGGGAATACTCATACTAGCATGAGAATTATCAGTCATTTTTTAGAATGACTTCTTTTTTACACAATATCTTTCATTTGGAAAGCAGAAATGCATGTAAAGTCAATAGATAATAACAGTTCCTTTACAAATCTGAATTACCCTAAGTCTCCCGATAAAAATGGTACCTCACTTGTGTGGGTAGGCATAGTGCCCACGACAGGAAACGGCGCAAAACGCAACGTGGTCACACCACATTTTCACAATGCAAAATTACCCTTTTTTTGCAAAGTGCCTAGCTCTAGTTTTTGAACCCTAGCTCTGCGGGCACCTTGGGAAACCTAGCAAACCTATACATTTTTGAAAAGTAGACAACCAGGGGAATCCAGGATGGGGTGACTTGACTGCCTCCCACCAGGGTCTGTTACCCAGAATCCCTTGCAAACCTAAGAAATTGGCCAAAAAAACACATTTTCCCCACAATTCTGTCGTGGAAAGTTCCGAAATCTGCGTGGATCCACAAATTTCCACCCACCCCGCGTTCCCCAAAGTCTTACGAGAAAAACGGTACCTCACTTGTGTGGATCGGCCTAGTGCCCGCGACAGGAAACGGCGCAAAACGCAACCTGGTCACAACTCAATTTCGCAGTGAAAAATGACCCTTTTTTGGAAAAATGACTAGCTGTAGTTTTTGAACCCTAGCTCTGCGGGCACCTGGGGAAACCTAGCAAACCTATACATTTTTGAAAACTAGACACCCAGGGGAATCCAGGATGGGGTGACTTGACTGCCTCCCACCAGGGTCTGTTACCCAGAATCCCTTGCAAACCTAAAAAATTGGCAAAAAAACCACATTTTCCCCACAATTCTGTCGTGGAAAGTTCCGAAATCTGCGTGGATCCACAAATTTCCACCCACCCCGCGTTCCCCAAAGTCTTACGAGAAAAACAGTACCTCACTTGTGTGGGTCGGCCTAGTGCCCGTGACAGGAAACGGCGCAAAACGCAACCTGGTCACACCTCAATTTCGCAGTGAAAAATGACCCTTTTTTGGACAAATGACTAGCTGTAGTTTTTGAACCCTAGCTCTGCGGGCACCTGGGGAAACCTAGCAAACCTATACATTTTTGAAAACTAGACACCCAGGGGAATCCAGGATGGGGTGACTTGACTGCCTCCCACCAGGGTCTGTTACCCAGAATCCCTTGCAAACCTAAAAAATTGGCAAAAAAAACACATTTTCCCCACATTTCTGTCGTGGAAAGTTCCGGAATCTGCGTGGATCCACAAATTTCCACCCACCCCGCGTTCCCCAAAGTCTTACGAGAAAAACGGTACCTCACTTGTGTGGGTCGGCCTAGTGCCCGCGACAGGAAACGGCGCAAAACGCAACCTGGTCACACCTCAATTTCGCAGTGAAAAATGACCCTTTTTTGGAAAAATGACTAGCTGTAGTTTTTGAACCCTAGCTCTGCGGGCACCTGGGGAAACCTAGCAAACCTATACATTTTTGAAAACTAGACACCCAGGGGAATCCAGGATGGGGTGACTTGACTGCCTCCCACCAGGGTCTGTTACCCAGAATCCCTTGCAAACCTAAAAAATTGGCAAAAAAAACACATTTTCCCCACATTTCTGTCGTGGAAAGTTCCGGAATCTGCGTGGATCCACAAATTTCCACCCACCCCGCGTTCCCCAGAGTCTTACGAGAAAAACGGTACCTCACTTGTGTGGCTCGGCCTAGTGCCCGCGACAGGAAACGGCGCAAAACGCAACCTGGTCACACCTCAATTTCGCAGTGAAAAATGACCCTTTTTTGGACAAATGACTAGCTGTAGTTTTTGAACCCTAGCTCTGCGGGCACCTGGGGAAACCTAGCAAACCTATACATTTTTGAAAACTAGACACCCAGGGGAATCCAGGATGGGGTGACTTGACTGCCTCCCACCAGGGTCTGTTACCCAGAATCCCTTGCAAACCTAAAAAATTGGCAAAAAAAACACATTTTCCACACATTTCTGTTGTGGAAAGTTCCGGAATCTGCGTGGTTCCACACATTTCCACCCACCCCGCATTCCCCAAAGTCTTACGAGAAAAACGGTACCTCACTTGTGTGGGTCGGCCTAGTGCCCGCGACAGGAAACGGCGCAAAACGCAACCTGGTCACACCTCAATTTCGCAGTGAAAAATGACCCTTTTTTGGAAAAATGACTAGCTGTAGTTTTTGAACCCTAGCTCTGCGGGCACCTGGGGAAACCTAGCAAACCTATACATTTTTGAAAACTAGACACCCAGGGGAATCCAGGATGGGGTGACTTGACTGCCTCCCACCAGGGTCTGTTACCCAGAATCCCTTGCAAACCTAAAAAATTGGCAAAAAAAACACATTTTCCACACATTTCTGTCGTGGAAAGTTCCGGAATCTGCGTGGTTCCACAAATTTCCACCCACCCCGCATTCCCCAAAGTCTTACGAGAAAAACGGTACCTCACTTGTGTGGATCGGCCTAGTGCCCGCGACAGGAAACGGCACAAAACGCAACCTGGTCACACCTCAATTTCGCAGTGAAAAATGACCCTTTTTTGGAAAAATGACTAGCTGTAGTTTTTGAACCCTAGCTCTGCGGGCACCTGGGGAAACTTAGCAAACCTATACATTTTTGAAAACTAGACACCCAGGGGAATCCAGGATGGGGTGACTTGACTGCCTCCCACCAGGGTCTGTTACCCAGAATCCCTTGCAAACCTAAAAAATTGGCAAAAAAACCACATTTTCCACACATTTCTGTCGTGGAAAGTTCCGGAATCTGCGTGGATCCACAAATTTCCACCCACCCCGCGTTCCCCAAAGTCTTACGTTTTGGGCCCTTGCCTGCGGCGGGTACTTGGGCCTCCCACACAAGTGAGGCACCATTTTTACCGGGAGACCTGGGGGAACGCTGGGTGGTGGTAAATTTGTGTGAGCCCGGTGATGCCACTACTTTCCCACCCCAAAATGTGTGAAAAAAGTGATTTTTTCAGCAAAAATTGAGGTTTGCTGGGGATTCAGGGTAAGGAAACGTTGGGGGATCCACGCAAGCCATACCTCCCTGGAAGCCGCCGGGTGTCTAGTTTTCAGAAATGGTGGATTTGGTAGGTTTCCCTAGATGGCCGCCGAGCACGGGCCAAAAAGACAGTTGACCCCCTTGCAAAACAAGAAAGTTTCGACATTGTTTCTACAACGTGAGAATTTTGGAACAAAATTGCATGGACAATGTGATCGATATTTTGAGGTTTGCAGGACATTGAGGATAAAAAACCTTTTTGAAATTCACAAGAGAGACATCACCATGAACTCCCATGGGTTTACCACAATATCTACAGTCGGTGGGTTATTTTTACATGGAACATACACTTTGGCAGAGAAACTAAACAGACAAAGAATCCTGCACAGCCACCTATTCCTCAAACACACACACATACTGGTTGGATTTGGCACGAGGGCGAGTGATGGGTCAGTATATTAAATTTTATTAACAAGAGATTTCACAAAAATGAAATGCACTGTCAATAATTCAATGGAGAAAAAACTGACCCAATGACTCGCAGCTCGTGAGCTGTAAAGCCACGGCAAGGCACCAACCGCTTTACAGGCCATTCACACATCTTTCATACGTGATACACACAAGACCATTCACACCACCAGGCACAAAAAAAACACATTACAAAATTCACAAAAGGGACATGGTACACCCTGCTTCATAAAGGCAAATATTACTGCACAGCCATCTAAACCTCAAGCACACACACATACTGGTTGGATTTGGCACGAGAGTGAGTGATGGTTTAGAATATACAATTGTATTAGCAAGTGATTTCACAACAATGAAATGCACTGTTAATAATTGAAAGGGCGAGAAACTGAACCATTGACTCACAGCTCGTGAGCTGTAAAGCCACGACAAGGCACCAACCTCTTTACAGGCCATTCATACACCTTTCATACGCGTGAGACATACAAAACCATTCATACCGCCAGCCGCGGGCCCATCACATAACAAAACTCCCACCAGCACACAGCGCCATTCAAGGGCCCATCACTTTCACACGCCCACATTCCTGAAACAGAAACTACACAAGTAGATGGATTGCGTGGAGTGGCACTCCGCTAGCAGTGTGTGTAGTGACCAGCAGCAAGTCACTACTCACACAGCCAGCCGAGCGCCAGTCCACGCACACCGCTAGCCGAGCACCAGTCCAACCACACCGCCAGCCAAGCACCAGTCCACGCACACCGCCAGCCAAGCACCAGTCCACGCACACCGCCAGCCAAGCACCAGTCCACGCACACCGCCAGCCAAGCACCAGTCCACGCACACCGCCAGCCAAGCACCAGTCCACGCACACCGCCAGCCAAGCACCAGTCCACGCACACCGCCAGCCAAGCACCAGTCCACACACACCGCCAGCCAAGCACCAGTCCACGCACACCGCCGGCCAAGCACCAGTCCACACACACCGCCAGCCAAGCACCAGGCCACGCACGCCAACAGCCAAGCACCAGTCCACGCACACCGCCAGCCAAGCACCATTCCACGTACACCGCCAAAGAAGTGCCAGTCCACACACACTGCCAACACATTTAGGATTTTTTTAGCCAAAAATAAAAACACAAACAAATCACAAATACATAAAAATCTACAAACACAAAATCAGAAACTTAACACATTGCACTAAAGCCAACCTGGAAACAGAATCACATTTTCCAAAGAAAACAAACCAATCAGTTAACTTTACCACTCATGATTGCTCCCAAAACTTCTTTTGGGTATGGTACGCTCTAAAACAAGCAGGGACACACAGCCCAGGTTTAGATGGACAGTCGGAGCAGTACATACGAGTCTCCTTCCGCTTATCTCTTCGCCAACAGACTCTACATCTCCTAGTGGGAAAATCTTTTGCCGGTGTGGGAGGGATGAAATCAGGAAAGTGGCGATCTTTCAATCGAACCACATCCTCCACCACTCCAAATCTAGGAACACTTGCCTGTTCCACAACAACAAGGCTAGCTATCACAGAGTGCTGAAACTGAATAAATGTCAACTTTGACGCAGGAGAACACTCCTTGAACACAATAAAAGCATTGAACATTGCTAATTCGAAGAAATGGATGGCCAACTTCTTATACCAAACATAAGCCTTACGAATAGCAGAGTAAGGTTCCAACCTCTGATCTACTCTGTCAACACCACCCATGTGCTTATTGTAGTCTAGAATGCACACAGGTTTGCGCACTTCAGCAACCTGACCCCAAACAGCCACAGGTGAAGTACTCTCATCATGGATGGTAGTCAGCATGTACACATCCCTCCTGTCCACAAATTTCACAGCTAGTAGTTCATCACTACGCAAGGAACTGCACTGCCCCCTCTGAAGTTTTTTGCAAACAAGCTCTTTCGGATAAGCTTTACGGTTAGAGCGGATTGTGCCACATGCAAAAGTGTCCACTTTATACAATTCCTTAAATAATTGCACAGCAGTATAGAAGTTATCCAGGTACAAATGGTGGCCTCTGTTAAACAGTCTCCTAGCAAGATCCCACACAATTTTCTCTGCAACTCCAAAAGTGGACGGACATCCTGGGGGGTCAATGGCAGAATCTCTACCAGTATACACACGAAAATTAAATACATATCCTGTCCTACTCTCAGACAACATATACAGCTTAATTCCATAGCGTGCCCTCTTGCTAGGGATGTACTGCCTAAAAACCAAACGGCCCTTGAACAAGACCAAAGACTCATCAATAGATATTTCTTTCCCGGGAGTATAGATCTCAGAAAACCGATCCACAAAGTGATCAAGAACGGGCCGAATCTTAAAAAGACGGTCACAGTCAGGGTGATCTCGTGGCAACGCCATTGAATTATCAACAAAATGCAGCATACGTAGCAAAAGTAAATACCGATTACGAGTCATAACTGCAGGAAATATGGCAGTTGCCAACAAGGGGCTAGTAGACCAATATGAAGCCAAGGTTGGCTTCCTTACCACACCCATCAATAAAGTCAAACCCAAAAACTTCTTAATCTCTTCCAGATATGTGGGAGTCCACCGGGTAGCTCTAGACTGGGGCCTAAGTTTGTCACTGTTGATCCTCAAAAACTGTTCAGCATACAAATTCGTCTGCTCAACAATCTCACCCAAAAATACATCATCCATAAACAACTGAAAAAACTGAATAGGCAAAAAGTTTTCACAATTCACTGTACACCCTGCAACACCACTAAAGGCAGGCAACACCGGCTGCACCATGTTTGGATCAACCCAAAGTCCAGCACTTCCAGTAGGAAGCCTAGCAGCCTCAGACTGCAATCCAGATGCCTCTTGCACCATCGGCACAGCAGTTTCCTCCTCTAAGACAGGCACTTCATCCGCACTGAGAGTTGCTTCATCCACACCAAGAGTACCTTCATCTGCACTGAGAGTACCTTCATCATCCGATGATTCCATGTTGAGTGAAAACTCACTGCCAGAATCTTCCCCTCCCTCCTCTCCCTCAGACGCACTGTCAGTCTCATAATCATGATCAGAGGAAGATTCAAGAAGCATACCGACCACCTGTTGAGCAGTCATTCTACGGCTAGCCATATTGCTTACTAATAAATGTAACTTGTCAACAACAACAAACTCTTTGTAAAATATGTAGTAAGCAAAAAGCACCTTTATCAAAAACTCAAATATACTCCAAAACAATACCACTCACTTGCCAGAGGCAGCAAAACTACTCACCACCACCTACTCTGTACAGACACAGTATGGATCAATAATATCCCACTAAAAAAGAAAGAGAAGAACAATTACACATAAGACTATGCAAAACACATCGCAAAGATTTTCATGCTCAAACCACTAACTAAATATGCCGCCATTATGACATCACTTACAAAAAAAATCATTCGGACATTACATTATTACTCATTTGGTGTAAATACAACAACAAAAAAATTCTTACCAACACAATGCAACTACACAAAACTGCAGAACAGCCACCGTTGAAAAGCTTTAGTCTAGAAAAAAAAGAGGAAAAAAAACTTTATTGTAACATATACATATAATGCTCTAGACCATCACGTACTGCGCAAAATGTTTTGCTTGACCCTCCCACTTTCAAAAAGGAAAGATTGATGGCCCAATCCTTTACAAGCAACGCGGCAAGATTCTGGAACTGAGCCTCAGCTCCGGACCACCCCCTCCCTCTTCCCAGTCCTTCAAAACTAACCTCAAATTTCTCCTCCTGCAAAGACACTTCCAAACTTAATTCACACCCTCTCCATTGTGTGAAGTAAGTCTTTACATTATAGGAAATTCTGTTCTCCATGCCCGTAGAAGTGCCTACCCAGTGTGTTCCTGTGTTTTGCGTGTCTGCCATTTATTGCACTTTTATACCTCTAGTCTTAGCACAAGCAGGTGTAATGTAGTGGTGTCAACTTACAAAGAGTATAAAGTACAACCATGGTGCACATTGTGTTTTCCAATTCATCCATCAACCAGGTATTGCAGTACCTACAGAAATGGTAACCTCTCCCACCCTAGAAACAACAATGCTGTTCAAAGGAAGACGAGAAAATGAAAGTAGCAAAACACTGGCAAACTCAGACGCTGGTGTACTTGGATGCAAATGAAATCAATCTGGCCACTTTGCAACCCCTCTGTCTTACATTATTTCGCCCCCCCTGGAAACAACAATGCTGTTCAAAGTTAGATGAGAAAACGAAAGTAGCAATACACTGGCAAACTCTGAAGCTGGTGTACTTGGATGCAAATAAAAACAATCTGGCAACTTGGCAACCCCTAAGTCTTACTTTATTTCGCCCCCCCTGGGAACAACAATACTGTTCAAAGTTAGGCGAAAAAACTAAAGACGCACTGCACTGGCAAACTCTGATGCTGGTGTGCTTGGATGCAAATAAAATCAATCTGGCCACTTTGCAATCCCTCTGTCTAACTTTACTTCGCCCCCCCTGGGAACAACAATACTGTTCAAAGTTAGGCGAGAAAACTGAAGACGCACTGCACTGGCAAACTCTGATGCTGGTGTGCTTGGATGCAAATAAAATCAATCTGGCCACTTTGCAATCCCTCTGTCTAACTTTATTTCGCCCCCCCTGGGAACAACAATACTGTTCAAAGTTAGGCGAGAAAACTAAAGACGCACTGCACTGGCAAACTCTGATGCTGGTGTGCTTGGATGCAAATAAAATCAATCTGGCCACTTTGCAATCCCTCTGTCTAACTTTTATTTCGCCCCCCCTGTGAACAACAATACTGTTCAAAGTTAGGCGAGAAAACTAAAGACGCACTGCACTGGCAAACTCTGATGCTGGTGTGCTTGGATGCAAATAAAATCAATCTGGCCACTTTGCAATCCCTCTGTCTAACTTTTATTTCGCCCCCCCTGTGAACAACAATACTGTTCAAAGTTAGGCGAGAAAACTAAAGACGCACTGCACTGGCAAACTCTGATGCTGGTGTGCTTGGATGCAAATAAAATCAATCTGGCCACTTTGCAATCCCTCTGTCTAACTTTATTTCGCCCCCCCTGGGAACAACAATACTGTTCAAAGTTAGGCGAGAAAACTAAAGACTCACTGCACTGGCAAACTCTGATGCTGGTGTGCTTGGATGCAAATAAAATCAATCTGGCCACTTTGCAATCCCTCTGTCTAACTTTTATTTCGCCCCCCCTGTGAACAACAATACTGTTCAAAGTTAGGCGAGAAAACTAAAGACGCACTGCACTGGCAAACTCTGATGCTGGTGTGCTTGGATGCAAATAAAATCAATCTGGCCACTTTGCAATCCCTCTGTCTAACTTTATTTCGCCCCCCCCTGGGAACAACAATACTGTTCAAAGTTAGGCGAGAAAACTAAAGACGCACTGCACTGGCAAACTCTGATGCTGGTGTGCTTGGATGCAAATAAAAGCAATCTGGCCACTTTGCAATCCCTCTGTCTAACTTCATTTTGCCCCCCCTGGGAACAACAATACTGTTCAAAGTTAGGCAAGAAAACTAAAGACGCACTGCACTGGCAAACTCTGATGCTGGTGTGCATGGATGCAAATAAAATCATTCTGGCCACTTTGCAATCCCTCTGTCTAACTTTATTTCGCCCCCCCTGGGAACAACAATACTGGTCAAAGTTAGGCGAAAAAACTAAAGACGCACTGCACTGGCAAACTCTGATGCTGGTGTGCTTGGGTGCAAATAAAATCAATCTGGCCACTTTGCAATCCCTCAGTCTAACTTTATTTCGCCCCCCCTGGGAACAACAACACTGCTCAAAGGAAGACAAAAAAACGAAAGAAGCACATCACTGGCAAACTCTGATGCTGGTGTACTTGGATGCAAATAAAATCAATCTGGCCACTTTGCAATCCCTCAGTCTAACTTTATTTCGCCCCCCCTGGAAACAACAACAGTGTTCAAAAGAAGACAAAAAAACGAAAGAAGCACATCACTGGCAAACTCTGATGCTGGTGTACTTGGATCCAAATAAAAATAATCTGGCCACTTGGCAACCCCTCTGTCTTACTTTATTTCGCCCACCCAGGGAACAAGAATACTGTTCAAAGTAAGGCTGAGAAAACGAAAGTCGCACTGCACTGGCAAACTCTGATGCTGGTGTGCTTGGATGCAAATGAAATCAATCTGGCCACTTTGCAATCCCTCTGTCTAACTTTACTTTGCCCCCTGGGAACAACAATACAGTTCAAAGGAAGACAAAAAAACGAAAAAAGCACATCACTGGCAAACTCTGATGCTGGTGTACTTGGAAGCAAATAAAATCAATCTGGCCACTTTGCAACCCCTGTCTCACTTTCTTTCGCCCCCCCCTTGGTACAACAATGCAGTTCAAAGTTACAGGAGAAAACGAAAGTCACACTGCACTGGCAAACTCGGATGCTGGTGTTTTTATAAGCCAATAAAATCAATCTGGCCACTTTGGAACCCCTAGGACTGACTTTATTACGCCCCCCACCCCCATCCCACGCTAGCAGCACCCCCCAGGTGAAACAGACAAAGAAACGAAAACGAGCGTTTTTTTTTTTTTCGAAATTCGCATCAAATCGCCTGCGCTTTGACGATCAAAGAGCAGAAACAAAGCAGAGATCTCAAAAACCCACTTACACCCCCCCAACATTGTGCCCCCACCCTACCTAGCGCACACATCCACTGATACCCCCTCCCCAGCCCCAAAACTGACCTTTACTCTCCGACGCGCAGGAAGCAAATGGCTTCCAGCGCCTCGGAGAGCAAAGGGGAAGCCTCCGGTGACGTCAGCGCGGCTCCCGCGCTGACGTCATTGATGACGCGGGCGGGGGGGGGGGGCGGGGGTAGGCAGGGGAAGGTCTTCCCCTGCCTCCCAAGCAAAAAAAAAAAAGATCGCGGAATCACGGGGGGAGCGCCAGCGCTTCCCCCAAGGGTGGGTCCCATGACGAGCTGGACTCGTCATGGGCACAGCGCGACTGTGCTCCATGACGAGTCCAGCTCGTCATGGGCACTGAAGGGGTTAAAAAAAATCCCCATCAATTACTTGGCGACCCCACTGTGTTTATTTTGACTAGCCTGTTGCGCTCTGCTTCATTGACATTTTCTAGGGCAAGTCCAGAAACTTGGAAACTCGACTCATTGTATTAGGAGAGTAGAATCCCTGATCTCTTCATAGCAGAGACGGCCTCAGTGTCCATTGATCTAGAAATTAGTCTGACTTGCTTGGATAAAACTCTGGACTTGAGTTTTGGAGGTATATTACTGTCCCAGATTTCTTCTGCTGCTAAGGCATTAACTGCTGATACAAGATAATGGGGCCACTTCAAATCCTTGCTAGAAATTGACTGCTAGATCAAGTGTCTCAGAGTGCCAATCTCTGCACTCCTTGCCTCTGCACAATAGTTAATATAGTGGGAATTTAATATTAAGCTCTGTCCAGGCAAGTTAAATTCGAGACACAAGTATGCTGCAGGTGTACAGTTAGGCAGCGAGAAAACAGCACAATAACATTGGTTCCGAGCATGAGCTAACCAGACCTCTAAGTGATCTTTGTAAGCGAAGCCTCCACACATTACAGTTTAGAGTTTGTATTTTAACATAGTGCTGTTGCTTGTGGTCTGTTCATCTTGCGAATTAATTTGCAAAAATGAGACAGTTAATATTAAGGCAACTTGCTTTGCACAAGGCTAGATGGTCTTGATGACTGCCTTGACTGTTGAAATATACTCCTAAGTATTTAGTCATTGGGGTTGTCTCCAATTTGTTTGTGCCCAGATGCCTCGATCCTATTTTGATGCAATTCCTATGAATCATTAAAATTTTTGTTTTCCTGCTGTTGATTTCAATATTAGTCATTGGACAGTACTTGTTAAGAACATTCAAAGAGCTCTTGTAAGCTTATTTGGGTTTGATCAAATATGATGTTATCATCTGCATATTAGAAGAGGTGGATCTTAGCCACTGCTAATTTTGGTAGAAAGGCTCTCACGGTGGCTAGATGATTGTTGATATCAGCAAAGTACAGATTAAAAAGTAGCGGGACCAAGATTCATCCCTGTTTCACCCCCACGAAGTTGGATTTTTGTCTGATGTTACCCAATCGGTTGTGATCTGCACTTTACCCATGTGTTGGAGTAAAGACTAATAATGGCATTTAGTAGTGAAACTGGTACCCCCCACTTATGGAGCTTATGCCACAGCCATTCCCTGGTTATGCAGTCAAAAGCAGTGGCAAAATCAATAAATGAAGCAAACAAGGTGGAAGAATTCTTCTTCATGGCCAAGTCGGATATGCAGGCTAGTGTCATTAGATTATCTTCCATCCCACATCCACTACGGAAACCTGTCTGGGTTGACGGTATTATCCTCTTTTCCCTCGTCCATTGTTCTAGCTCTTGCAGTAAGATCTTGGAATATACCTTACTATCTATGCCCAGTAAAGTTATTAATCTGTAGTTGACAGTGTTGTCATTGGATCTCTTTTTATTTATAGGAACCAGTACCAAACCACACCAGCTCTCTGGAATTATGTTATGCATCCGACATTTACCAAATAGGAAGTACATCATTCCTGGTCATTCCTTACTTGCTTCTTTAAAAATACTGCCTGGAAGGTAATTTGGTCCCGGTGCACCTGCCCGCTGCATGGGACTTATGCTCTTGTGTACTTTTAAAGGGGTTTGCCATTAGAGATCAGGAACCTGGGCAAAGGGATGCTTTACAATTTCACAAATCTTACTGATTCCACTTGTTGATTGGCCCCATACAGTTATGCTACGCAGGTCGGCCAGGATATTGCTGTATTGTTACCATATGTATGTTGGTTCCTGGGTTTGTTATCCCATGTACCAGCACCCAGAAAGCACAGGGATTGGTGAATTTTGCTGCTTTATGTAGCTTTATCCACAGTTTTTCTTCTCATAATTGGTCAGAGTCCCATCTTTTCTTTCTGTACTCCCTCTGCGCTGACCTTCGTGCAATCGGTGCCGACTCTTTCTCTCTATTTCTCACCAAGAACCTGGCACAACGATTCATTCTTCTTTTTATTTGAGTGATCTCTCTGATGTCAGTTCGGGAGAGTTCAGTTTCTGGGGTGATTGTATCACTGGGTCTATTTGGCTTTCCAACCTTCCTTGTGTACTGTTTATAATATTAGGCCAGGATGCTATTGAGACTCATTTTTAGGTCTCGCCTGACCCAGCGCATGGGCTGGTCTGGCGAGACTTATTGATAGGGCTCCAAAAAGTGCTACCAGGCCAGCCTAGAGCCACAGTGCATGTGCGCGGGCGTCGCGCTTGACCGCGATTACTTTCACTTTCGCGCCCGCACGGCCACTTTGATGTTTGATCGCGATCAATTTCGCAGAGACACGGCCGCTTGGCATAACCAATAGGCCTCGCTTTTGGGACCTTATAAGTATTTAGTTAGGCAACTGTTGCATGGCTAAACTCTTATAAGGTCCCAAAGGCGAGACCTATTGGCTATGCCAATGCTTGTTCCTTATTCAGGCTGGTCAAGGACCTTGTTGGTTTGGTGATATCTTCTTCCCAAAGCTCTAGTCCCTGTCTGAATGTCTTAATTGTTATGATGTCAATTTGATTGATCAGCAGGGAATTAGCGACCCTCGCACATGGATTCACCATTGCCAGTATAATCAACGTGAAAACTTTTTATTCTCTTGAAGTGAGTCGCTGTAAACCAAATGTAGTCCAGTTTTAATTCTTGTGGCTCCCCAGATGCAGGTATATGAAGCAGGATGATCAGTTGCGAATCTGCTATTCAGTGCTTGGAGGCTTAGGTTGCTCAGAGTGCTGGCTAACTGGAAGTCATTCCGAACTTCTCTAGTATTGTTCTTACCTATGGGGTGGATCCCCAGCTTTGAATTCTTCACTTGTTGCCACATCGATGTAAGTGTTTGCACCAACAAGTTTGAATTAAAGTCCCCATGTAATGAGACATAGCTCATCAGGCTTGGACAGATAATTACTTTGTAGAACCTTAACAAGAGATCTTTGGCAAACATTTTTCTTTGCGCGGCACAGGTTTCCGATGATTGTTGTTTCTTGCACCCAGAGGACCAGTGATTGAGGAGTATAGTTTGATGATAACAAGCTCACCCTATCTTCTGTGTATTACTGCGACTTCTACTCCCATGTTCCTGGGTATGTATGTAGCCACTCCTCCGGGTGGGTGGCCGCCTCCTTCCGATGGCTCAGCCGGGGCATAATATTCATTGTGAGTTTACCACTGGCATGGTGATCGCTACCAGGTCTCTTGAAGACATACTGTTTCGTTTTGTTGCAATTCCTGTTGTAGGTCAGGTCTTTTAAGCAGATTGTTCAAGCCTCTGATGCTCCAGTACACAATGGTTAAAGTAGGATCTAAAATGTGGTTTTGTTCACTAGTATAAGTGTAGCCTTCTGTGTTGGGGACAATGCTCATCATTACATTGCAAGTGACCTGTGTTGCAGGTATACTTTGGATTTGATATGCATCTTGAGATCGATGCCCCCTGAAAGGAATTACCAATTAATTCATAGCCTTCGAAGGAAAGGTTTCATCTGAGTTTTGTGATCCAGCACATTCCTGTGACCCATTTGCCTGGACGACTGCCTTTCTTGGTCACTTGAGAAAACAAAACACTTATGCTACTAACACAAGCAAGATTTGGGACTGGTAAGGGCTTAGGCAGGGATAGGAGTTCAAACAAGCAAGAATTGGAACTGGGAAGGGCTTAGGCAGGAACAGGAATTCATATAGCAGGGTTCCCATTTCTTAACTCTTTATATTAACTTATCTTGTTACTAATTTTTTTTCTTTTTTGTAGCGTCTTTTTTTATTTTCAACTTAGTGGTTTTGCATTAACCTGCTTTTCAGCTGTGCTTTTAAAGTGTACTAGGTTTCTTATTGGTGTGCTTTAAATGTTTTTTTAAAGCCATGTAACAATATTTGAACAAACAAAACAATGTACATTGATAGGAAATCATATATTACAAAGTCATTTCTTTTTGTCCAAACGCGTTTGTATGACTTTAGTTAAAAGTAATAGTGTGCTGGATAGCAGTTCAACAAGAAATCAAGTGTAACATAATCGTAAATAAAAAAAATTAACTTCAGTACCAAGCCCCTGATTTAGACTTTGGAGGGAGGAGGCAGTATCACCTTCACTCACACTGTGTATTTGGTTGATCAAATCAATGATCAAATGTTGGAGGCTATAGGGAAGGGGATGGTGAAGACATGGTCACCTTTCCACTGATGTTTGCGTAGTCATAGACCCCGTGTATTCCCTTTGCAGACTTCATGGATTCAAAGGTGCTCTCCAGCTTCTGTGTCTGGCCAAAATGGGAGTCTGCAGAACTCACTGAGCCTCAGAAATGGTGAAGGGTCCCCTTAGTCCATTTGATTAACCCTTCTGGATCCAATCACACCCCTGATTTAAGAGATGTCTTAAGGGATGCCCAAGGGTTCCCTCGCTCCTCAACATGTACATGCAGTAAACCCATGGGAATTTGTGGGGCTTTGCTTGAGGCCAAGGGTGGGGTGAGGTGAAATAGGGAGTGAGGATTGGGGACTTTAATCCAAACAGTTTCACTCATGTCACGAGCACCCTATGAAATCACAGCTGCAAGGGACAGATCCAGTGAATCCCCCAGGGCCAGTAATGCATCCGGCCATGGAGTTGCAAGCCACTAGCTGCGAGAACTTACTGGACAACATGATGGCAGCATATGTTTACCACCACCTCCAGAATATATTTAAGGCAATTGGTGACTGTTGTGATGATGGTGAAGAGTGGGTGCTTCCTCTCCTCCCTCTAGTATAAATAAGGGGACTAAAGGCATATGGAAGATCACAGATTTTATTTTTTTTATTTTTAAAGGAACCTTTTGGTAAGTGGATCCGGCGTAATATATATAACATAGTTATCCCTTACTTGAGCAGATGCGCTAAAACTTCATTGAGAAAGATGAATCCAAGTATTGCTCAGAATGCTTGGACTTTTCGTTAGGTTCTTGTTTTTCTGAATTTATATCTGAATGCCATGTCTACTTTAGAATTCTCGTTGAACCTGGTTTGATGACAGTGTTGAAAATACTATGCGTTTTGTTGTAGTGAGAAAACAGAGTACTTATCCAGTGAAAGCATGTATGTATTTTTGTTAGGTCGGGATTGAGAGTGCAGATTTCTGCATGGCCTGTTGTTGCCAATGCTTTAAAATCTGAAGAGTGAGCTTTGTCTCCACTCAGGGAAATACTGCATGCTCACCTCATGAAACTGGCTGTCTGGTGTATCATTTCTCCTCCTATCGATAGAGTGCTTTTCAACGCATGAGGGACTATTTTGCATATCAAAAAAATGTTGTATTACCACACATTTAATTATTTTCTCACTTGTGCACTGTATAAGAAAATCAATCGAATATTTGTTTAACTGCAGCAAGAGTTTGCTGAGAATTAATAATGCAAGGGTGACCCACTGGCTTTGACTATCTTCGCTTACTTTTTGCAAATGTTATTGGCTGCAAGCTGTGCCTGCTAGTTTCAGGGTCGTTCTTCAGTCACGAAATTAAAGGGACGCTGCTATACTCCTTATTTGCTTTGTAATGTAGCCCTCAGAATTTTTTTTCTCCATACAGAAAACCCGTTTCAAAAGTATATGAGCCGTATTCAAAGAAAGTATTTAATTGCGATTTTTTTGGGACAGGGACAGCAGTTACTGGCTGTGCCCCCCCTCCCCCCACACACACCCTGTGCTTGTATTTTTATATGCAATGCTCTTGTAAAAAGACCAAGCTAGCGACTGGTGGCCTTGCTGCTGAGAGTGAATTGATAAGCATATAGAATAACAAAGCTTCAGTTAATGGATTTTGAGTTTATTTTGCTCCTTAATTCCATATATGAGCTACTTTTATCCTGGAAAATAATTGTACAGTGTACTGCAGGAAGCCCGAGAGGTGCATCGTTGCATTCTTAAATGTTGATCTGCTGGCAGTATTTGGTGAAAGCTCCGTTAAGTGACATTGTGTTAAGGATTTTGGTCTTGAAATAGTTTTAGCTTAAGGGCGCCTAAGCAGATAATGCGCATTGCCGGCTGTGCAGCTCCTGGGGCTGGTTGTAGGAGAAACATTTCTTCTACTCTGTTGAAGTGCATGTTGCCGTCGCAGCATCCAGTGTTTTTCTGATTGCCTTAAATTAACCGTTGGCCATTGTGACAGGGTTTCCACGTGCAGTTTGTGCATTAACTCCTGAGCGAAAGCTCTGTAAAGGGCCGTCAGAATAGGGGCATGATAGACTCATGGGACCAGGGTTAAAGTCCATTCAAGACTTGCTGGCGATGCCGCCCTTATTGAGAAACCATGGACTGCAATATAAGACAACGCTTCCGTAATGTACATGATTGTGTTAATGGTAATACCTACGTTGGCATGGCTGCTTATGAACAAATGTGTATTGGTAACTGATTGTAAAAACTAAAACGTTCAATGACAACATCTCCCAAGAAAATTGTCTAGAGATCAAGAAATATAAAGTCCTGCCGTCACATTACTGAGTAGAGATCGCTCCCATCACATCTCTGGACCAGACCAGCTTCAGAAAGGAACTCATCTCCTCCCATGCGATGTTGTCATTGCCACACTGCATCAGGAACACATTGCTGGTGTGAATATGCCTTGCCCTTAACAGGCGGTAGCCAAGGAACAACATCAGCATAATGAACCATCCTTGAGTGGTCACAAACTATGGAGTGCAACTATAGCCGGTGCCACCATCTTGGAATTCTCTAAAGATGATGATGAGGAGACACTCTCTCCATCAAGCAAAGACTGATTAACACTTTTGGCAGCACCAATTACCCATCCAGTAATTGGTTGTCAAAGACAGTCGGCTTCAATCCCAACGGAGCATACAGCCTCCAAAGCAAGAGCCCAAAACAAAGCAGGAGAAATAGTGTTGCTCCACAGCTGTCAGCTCCACCCCGCTTTTAAGGTGCTTTTAACTGCTTCAAGCTGTGACTGTAGGTTTCTTGGAGCACCAGCCTACATATACCACTCTAATCCTTATAGATGGTCAGGATTAACTTGCCAATTAATAGCATTTTGTGACTGGCTCTGTTGTACGTAGTAGGGTGTTGAAATGATAACACTATATCATTAATGAATCGTGTTGAGTCAATATTTTTACTACGAGGAAATCACAAACATTTGTTGCATGCTCCTTCATGCAATTTCTAATTAACTTTTGAAATGGCTTTAAAAATGCTTTTAGAACACGTTAAAAATATTAGTCTATATACAAGAACACAAACTAATCCCACTACATCTCTGAATCCACTAATAACTCCACTCATACCCCAAATCTCCTTTAGATCCTTCTATTCAATGGTGTCACACACAGCTGAGATATCCATACTAAAGATCAAAGCTTCAGACATATCATTGAAGCTGTGGCAGTCATGATTATAAACACATATCCGCACTACGGACAGATATCACTAAAATTATTAATAACTTCTCCAGAGGCAGCGGCCTGGAGTTAACGACATGTGGGGCGAAGTGCTTTTCATAAGGAACAGTCTGCTGAACCCAAGGCTTGACTAACTACTGACTTAGGGCCTGATTTAGATCTCGGCGGACGGGTTACTCTGTCACAACGGTGACCAATATCCTGTCTGCCGAAATATAAATCCCATAAGATATAATGGGATTTATATTTCGGCGGACTGTATATCAGTCACCGTTGCGACAGGGTAACCCGTCCGCTGAGATCTAAGTCGGGCCCTAAATCTCAATCTAACTCTCCGAACTGAGATTATTCACTGAGTGTAACATGAAAGTAACTGAACAACTAAAAGAAAATATGGACACCCATAAAGTTCTTTACAATGACCAATTGACCTTATGTGTATTAAGAACTATCAAGCTGGGGCTGTTCAAAATTAAGGACAATGATGCCGCCCGTGTCAGTAGGGCAGCAAAGCTTAGCCAGCGCTACCTTGCACTGGCCCTTGTCCCAGATTAGCTCCCTAAGGCGGGTATTAAGTAGAGAAGGAACTTTGCGATTAAAAGGAGTAGTATATTGATGAAGGAACAGAATAAAAGGGGGTAGCATAATTGTCAGAACCCCTTTCAGAGGGCCACGGGGCACGCATGAGTTACTGGGCCCAACCGTGGGCGTTGTGGCCTTTTCTCTGATGTTCCGGTGTTTAGGGGTGGGTAAAGGGTGGTGAGGGTATTTTGGGGGTTTATGGGTGGCTAGAGGTATAGTAGAGTGGAAAGGGTAATAAAAAAGGGGGAGGTTGGAGGGTTTCTGTCAATAAAGAAAAATGTGAATTAAAAAAAAAATATATTATATTATATCCCTTTCAGAGAAGCACGCAGGGGCTACTGGGCCCAACCGTGGTGGTTGAGTTCTTACCCCCGATGTCCCAGGGCCCAACTGTAGGAAGCTGGCTCTGTATATACTATACCAAAGTGAGGGATATTGTGCACAGAGTCCAGCATAACCCAAAAGGTAGGCAGAGGTAAAATAGATAGCACCTCACTCTCTATTTGTGGTAGTGTGGTCGAGCAGTAAGGCTTCATCAGAGGACAGTGTTAAGCATTTGTTGTACACCCTCAGTCAGCAAATACATTCACACTCTCAAAGACTGACCTTCAGACCAATTGTTTTTGTATAAAAATATTCTTTTAGTTATTTTATTTTCTAGAACCTAGCAAGCCTGGCACAGGTAAGCAATACATACTTTACAGTAGTAATGCAGTTTGTAAATAGTTTCAATTGCAATTGTGAATGTACTTTGATTTAATTACAGTGGTGTTACTGATAATGCAATGCTTTTTAGAATACAGTACATATACTTTGTATAGGATTTTTAGTAGAATATCATGTAAGTTACTTTTCAGATTACTTTTCTTACACAGTGCAGCATACCTGGACACTGCACTGGGACATTTCATGTAAACAGGTAAGTAAAAGCGTTTGGGGTATTTAGTACAGTTGTAAAAGGTTTTCATAGATTTTCCAACTCCACACTTGGAAACTTTTCATAGAAAAAGCAGTCAGTGTTATCCTATGGAGGAAAATAGTGTTATCGGTTCAAAGGTAAGTACTTTGTTGTTGGAGTTGGTATTCTGGGGTTAGACTCAGGGGTCCCCCAGGGTCAAGGATGCACTCCTGTTACACCCTCAGCAGCACTAGGGCGGCTGGGTGCAGAGTGCTGAGGCCCAGTGTTATCCAATGGGGGATAGGGGCCTCTGGTTGGTGGCTGCTGACGAGCAGGCCACTGGTTTGTGGGAGCAGAGCTCATGGACTTAAGCTCAGGGCAAATGGGGGTTTAGGCCAGCACAAAAGATGCACCCTCAGCGGCACTGGGATGCCGGATGCAGAGTGCTGTTTTGGTGTCGGATGCTGTGTATCTTTCAATGGGGAGTCTCCGTTTTGCAAACACACTGCAGGCTCGGGTACGAAGGTCTTCTGGGTGCGGCCACTACTTGGAGAGGTAAGTTGGGATCTTGGGGACTGGTTAGGCACCGTCTGGGCCACCCAAGGCCATGGGGCGTCCAGTGCAGGAGTGCCTTTTCGGTTGGATTTTCTTACCAGCTCCTGGTCGCGGTGGGGAGGACCTCTGGTTTGAGGCTGCAGGCGTCAGCTGGAGGCAGGTCAGGCACTGGATCTCGGTGTCTGGATTGCAGGGGAGACCTCCTCAGGGTGTTGGGCTGCTCAACCTCAGGCCGTGGCCGTCTGGTACAGATTGGTGCAGACCCGCTGATCCTTGCGGAGCTGAAGTCTGATGTTGAACAAATCCGGTGTTCACGGGAGACAGAGTCTTTGGGATTGAAGGCAGGCAGGTCCTCCGGGTTTCACGAGGCTGCTGTCTGCAGGACACACCAGAACTTCCCTGGAGCAGGTTCGAGGTTGGGACAGGCCGGTAGGGCTGGGGCCAAGTCAGTGGGCGTCCTCCTCTTGTTAGCTTAGGCACAGCTGTTCGGTCCTTCTTCTTCTTTTCTTTTTGTAGTTTCTTGCCTGAGGAAGCAAGGTTCAGGGGTGCCCCTAAATACTAGATTTAGGGGCGTTACAGGTAGGTAAAAGGTTGGTACCAATGGGTCCCTTCCCTGGGGTGGGACACCCCCTATTATGCCACCCTCCAGTGGGAAGGGGGTATAAGCCTTTGCCTGGTTGGCTGGGCCCCCCCCTCTGCAAGATGGCGGGGACTGAGAGTTGTGCTTCACCTCGCCTCCCCCACTTGAGGGGTGGAGTTGGCAGAGGTGGGCACACCTCTCGTCCTCACTTGTTTTTCCTGCTGGTTCTAACACACAAAGTGGGGGTCAGAACCAGTGGGAACCAGTTGCTGAAAGCAGAAAGTATCCCAGGGAAGATCACAAAGGCGGCAAGCCTTTGAAGCTTCCCCTTCGTGGACCCTGCCCATCCTAGGGGAGGAGGTGTGTAGAACAAAGCTCTAATGGAGGCCAAAGGGTCCTCGGGTAGCCTGGACTACCAATGACTTAAAAGTAGGATTTAGTCTGATGAAATAATACAAGGAAGTCCCGGAGGGACTTGTATACTCAATATATGTTGGGAGACAAGGTTTGAAGTGACAACACATTTATTATCTGCATTAATGGAATATCATATACTTAAATAATAGTTCTAGTGCTCACACAGAAAGTGAAAGAGCGTGAAGTGGGGAAGTACTGGTGACATTTAAAAATTACATCACATTGAAAAACAACAACAGCAGTCTTCAAAACTCCTAAATAAATTGAATGCAGTAATGGAGTTTTTTGTTGGAGAGGTCGACGACGTTTCGATCTCATAAAATTGAGATCATCATCAGGACGAGAGAGTGTGAGCAGAAAGAATTTGGTGAGTAGAACGAATACATGCTCAGAAGGCCCAGACAATGGGCATAGCTTGAGCGCATAGGCGGGTGCGTCAGCAATTGAACTAGTAGCGCAGACTGGTTGAAGAAGCCGTAGCGTTTCGGGCAGCACTAGGTGCAGCTTGAAGGGGCATCTGGTTTAGGCAGAGTACCTATCTAGCGCCGGTGGTTGTTGGCGCCGCGTAGGACCGATGAGTACGTTGGGAGAGCCTGTAGTAATTCGGAAGAGGAACGCTTTTTGGCTGGCGTGCGCGGTCGTTTAACTTGAGTCTCATAGAGGTAGTCAGTGGGGTGCACCGGAGAGACCCGGTGTCAACAGGAGAATTAATATAATTCTCCTGCCCACCAAATTCTTTCTGCTCACACTCTCTCGTCCTGATGATGATCTCAATTTTATGAGATCGAAACGTCGTCGACCTCTCCAACAAAAAACTCCATTACTGCATTCAATTTATTTAGGAGTTTTGAAGACTACTGTTGTTGTTTTTAAATGCGATGTAATTTTTAAATGTCACCAGCACTTCCCCACTTCACGCACTTTCACTTTCTGTGTGAGCACTAGAACTATAATACAAGTATATGATATTCTATGTATGCAGATAATAAATGTGTTGTCATTTCTAACCTTGTGTCCCAACATATATTGAGTATACAAGTCCCTCCGGGACTTCCTTGTATTATTTCATCAGACTAAATCCTACTTTTAAATCATTAGTAGCCCAGGCTACCTGAGGACCCTTTGGCCTCCATTAGACCTTTGTTCTACACATTGCCTTAAAACTACCCCTGGTCTCACCACTGGGGTCCCCTTGTTCTTTAAACATCCTGGGGGAGGAGGCTTGGCATCTCGTCCTAGGATGTGCATTGTTTCAGGTCCCCGGGAGCAGCAGGCTCTCAACCCAGGGATCCAGAAACATGTCTGGTGGTGGCAGCTGAAAGCAGCCACTCAGCCCGGGCACTAGTGGTAGGTCGTTTTTCAAGGGGTATCTCTAAGATGCCTTCTGTGTGCATTTTTCATTAAATCCCCTACTGGCATCAGTGTGGGTTTAATGTGATGAGAAGTTTGATACCAAACTTCTCAGTTTTCAGTGTAGCCATTATGGTGCTGTGGAGTTCGTAATGACAAGCTCCCATCACCATATACTCCTAATGGCAGCACTGCACTTACAATGTCTAAGAATTGACTTAGACGCTGTAGGGGTACAGGGCTCATGCACCTGTACCCTCACCACTGGTATAGGGCACCCAGCTAGAGGGGTAACTCATCTATGCCAGGGCAGTGAGTTGTAGGCATGGCACACAGGGATGTGTGCCATGTCGACTCTTCACTTTGTTCTGCACCAAGGCATGCAGCCTGCAAAGGCAGTGTGAGAGTGTAAAGGTACAGGACCTGTAAGGGATGCACAATAAGTGCTGCAGCCCTTAGAGGCCTTCCCTGGTCACAGTGCCCTGGGTACCTGTGGTACCATTTACCAGGGGCTGACCTGTGGCCAGAAATGCCGATTGGGTTTTGTTTTCAATGCAGTTTTAGGGAAAGAACATAGGCCCTGGGTACCTGATTAGCAGGAGCCCAGGGCACACTCAGTCAAAGCACATCAGCAGTTCAGCAAAAGGTGGGGGCTACCATGCAGAAAGAGGGCACTTTCTCACACCAACCTACTGTGGATCCTGCTCTACTGGGCCATGTGCCCTGTCTGCACTTCACTTGCAGTGGTAGCTGTGGACAAGCAGTCAGAGGCTCTGTCAGGGTGCACCTTCAGCAGCGAACCCCCTAGGGCCCACAGGCCCTCGGTCAAGTCTTACCCACTCCTGCAGCACTGAAGTGTTTGACTTTACAGCGAGTGCCTTCAGTGCGAGCACTCATGAGATCATATCCTGCTCGAAGAAATTTGGCTGCTCGCTGTACACGTGGCAGCGTCAGGCCGGCGTAGGAATACTCTCCGGAGTGGCATTCCTAGCTTGCTCTAGCAATCAGAGCAGCTTCGCAGAGACACTGTAAGTCAAATCACCCCCTGTGGTGAAAATTCAGTCCTTCGACTCCTGACAGGAATTCCATGAGGGTGCGTTGTCCTCCTCAGCGTCCTCCGGGTCAGTCTGGGCGTCCTCCGGGTCAGTCTGGGCACATCTCTTGTGCAGCTGGACCCGCTGGTTGCAGCCTCACTCCAGTCGTGGGTGACTGCTCGAAACCTTGATGAGTCTGTTCTCAGCAGCCCCTCCAGGCATATGGGTTCACCGCTCAGGCATTCGCGAATCCTGGCTCACTGGTCACACAACTGTTTAAATGGTGGCCCTCTCCTGGCATACCGGGGTCACAGAAAACAGTCCTGCACACCTGCCACAGTCACTTCGATGATCCTTTTCATCTAGTTGCCTCCGAGCTGGCGACTGATTTGGCAGCCTTCCATCTCAAACAAAAAGTCATTGGTTCTACCCACTCGAAAGGCCACCTACTCGACCCTATTTTCTCCAACATTGAGGAGCTATTGGTTAGGTTAGTTTTGAATTCCCTTCACTTGGTCCCTACTTGCGCTATTCCCTCGGTCAGCTCTGTCAAGAGTCAGACACGTTTATGGTCAAAACTTCCTCTAGAATGTTGGATTACAGCTCTGGAAGACTCCAGACCGACCATTGAATCTAATCCCATCATTGCGAATGATAATTTTAATAATTGGATTGAGTCTTCACTAGACCTTGTTCTCCCCAAGAAGTCTATTCATAATAAAGTTAGAACTAACGGTACGCTGTGGTACTCCCCTAAACTCCGCGAGCTTAAACAAAATTATAAACAAGCATTGGCATAGCCAATAGGTCTCGCCTTTGGGACCTTATAAGTGTTTAGCCATGCAACAGTTGCATAACTAAATACTTATAAGGTCCCAAAAGCGAGACCTATTGGCTATGCAAAGCGGCCGCGAAAGTGAAACTAATTGCGGTAAAGCGCGCGTGCCCGCACACATGCACTGTAGCTCTAGGCTGGCCTGGTAGCACTTTTTGGAGCCCTCTCAATAAGTCTCGCCAGACCAGCGCATGCGCTGGGTCAGGCGAGACCTAAAAATCTGAAAAAGTATGAGAAAGGACTATTACTTAGTAAATAAACTGAAATACAGGGAGGCCATCAAAATCTATAAAGCGGAAATTAAATCTGCACAAGCCACGTATTATGAAGGAAAAATTAGCTTGGCATTTAACTCTCCACGCAATACTTTTCGTATTGCAAAAAATCTTCTCAAATCATCCTCCCCTCCAACTACCTCTGATGACGCCTGCTCCCGCTGCAACAATCTTGCAGAGTTTTTTCACAATAAAATCCAAGACATATACTCTGCTTTTCCTCAAGCGGCTTGCTACAGCAATGTGTCCCTTTTAGATTCTGCTCCTCTGATCAGCAAGCACTGACTGGAGGAAATTCTGCCTATGGACCTCAAGTTGGTAGGAACTACCTCGGCTCTGGTAAAAGCCGGCTCACCCAGAGAACCTGCACCCCCTACTATTTTGAACCAAGTAGCTGAAACGGTCTCTCCAGTGATACTTGATCTGATCAACGCCTCTATTGCCATTGGAGTAGTCCCCCCTCCGTGGAAATATACTATGGTGAAGGCATCGCTAAAGAAGCAGTCTCAACCCTGATCTCCTGGGGAATTATCGCCCTATTTCCCTCCTTCCAGGGATTAGTAAGATTGTTGAGAAACATGTCAATGGTTTCCTCTCTACATTTCCGGAATCTCACAATCTTCTTCACCCCTCTCAGACTGGCTTTCGAACCCAACAGGGTACAGAAACTGCTCTCTTAGCAGTAGTCGAAGAGTCCAGGACAATCCTGGATCAAGGAAGGCACTGTGGCTATTATTCTTTTGGATCTCAGTGCAGCCTTCGACGCTGTTAACCACCAACCCTTAGTTTCTAGACTTGGGGATTTGGGGGTGACGGGGGGGGGGGGCATTGCATGGTTGCAATCTTTCCTGGAAGACAGGTCTTTTCATGTTTTTGTGGAAGATATCAGCTCGAAACGGATGCCTCTCAGCTGTTGTGTTCCACAGAGATCATCTTTGAGCACGATCCTTTTAACATATATATGAGCCCGTTTGCTGAGATAGTTCTCCCATTTGGTGTTAAGATTGTCACCCACGCTGACGACACACAACTGGTTGTTGCCCTAAACTGCTCCGACAACCACTCGGATAACCTCTCCCCCGATCTTAGCCCATGTCTGGAGAAGGGGTGGCCCAGTGGATGGAGCTCTCATTTTTAAAATTGAATGGAGACAAGATGGAGTTGATGCTCCTAAGTAATTCCCCTATTGGTAAGACAGGATTGCTGTGGCCAGCTTGTCTTGGCCCCGCTCCCGCCCCCAAAAACCAGATTAAAAGTCTTGGTTTTTGGCTTGATTGCGAGTTGAATTTCAAGCATCATGCTTTGAAATTAGTGGCCACCTGTTATGGAATCCTTAGGATGCTTCGGTAGGTTCTTCTTCTTCTACCTTTCCTTGCAAGGAGAGTCATGGTCCAAGCTTTAATTCTCTCTCGCCTGGATTATGGGAACACTCTCTATTTTGGAGCTCCTCCTGCCGCTATCACGAAATTACAGACTGTGCAAAATTGTGCAGCGCGTATGCTTCTGCGGATTCCTAGCCGCCAATCTGCTAAACCAGCCCTTAATTCCCTTCACTGGCTTCCTATATAGGAGAGAATTACATTCAAGGCTCTCTATATTGTACATAAGTCATTAGCAGGGAAGAGTCCGCACATTAATCGATCCATTGTCTTACCCTATCTTCCGAATATGTGCTTGCAATCGGACAATCCCCGCCTCGCCGTAGTCCCTAGAATAAAAAAAAGCGAGAAGCGGTGGCCGTCTGTTCTCCTATAATGCGGCCAGGATGTAGAACACCCTCCCTCTCCACTTGCATTACAAGTCTAATCATTTGGCGTTATCTTAAACTCCTCAAAACTTGGCTTTTCACTACTCTAGTTGCTAGCTCTGTGCATAACTGCTATTAGCGCTGGGATGGCCTTGAGTAGCTACGCGCTCAATAAATGCTTCCTCATTCATTCATTGGTGCACAGCTGAATCCTCACACCTTGCAAAGGGAGTCCTCATGGGAGGGCTCCTCATTGTACTTCGTTCCTTCCAATGCGCTCCTCTTCCTCACAGAACATGCTGGTCTTGGCAAGCAGGCAGGCACTGGTGCTCTATGCTCCAGGGCAGGTGGTCTTGGTTTCCTTGAATGGTGTTCCTTCACCCAGCAGAGAGACTAGCCTGCCTTGTCCCCCATTCCTGGTCACAGGCAGAAGTCTTGCTGAGCTACCCCTCTGCACAAAGCCCATCTGGCTGTTTAGCAGATGACAACATTTGGTGTTTCAACCTCCCTTTTTTTATAGTCCTTTTCCAGACACTAAATGCGATTTAGGGTCTGAGTCTTTGAAGTTTCATGTTGGGGTTCTGCTCTTTTTTTAAGTGGACACTTCTCTCTTTCTTCTTTACTCATGAAAGATGTGTGTCACAGCAGGCAAGACTGCTAAGCTAACTAACCCACACACCACTCTGGGAGAAACCTGAGTTTACTCCTGGATGTCAGCCACAGTGATATGTGCATCAAAAGGTTAATCCCAGACCCCCCAGCCTTACTTTTATGACTCTTATCTGCCCGATCTCTCTTCCTGAGATGTGTCCAGGCCCTTTCTTGTGATCTATCACTGAATCAAAGAGCAGTCTTTTGAAGCGTAAAGGGAGTCTCTTCTTTTTTAGGTCTTTCCTAGCGTTGCAGCGCGCATGCGCTGCTCGATCTGCGAGGCTTCGTGAAATCAAGCCAATTTCAAAAGTGGAGTCTAGACTAGGCTCCCCCCCTTCATTCCATTGGCTTGCGTCATCGTGCATGCTAAACCCTGGCTTTCCATTGTCAGTGAGGCTTTTTAGTCCCTCCTTGTTACCGCCCTGTCTCCTTTTGGCCCCGCCCACTTGGACTGGATCTTTTACTCGCGGCGTGACACAGTGTCTCTTAATTAGCCGCTAAGCACTTTTTTCTTGTATTAGCACAATGGCAATGCCCTGCAGAGGAGCCCTCTGTTGTGCACTCTTTGGCAAAGGAGCCGCATGATGCAGTGTTAATGCGCTCTTTGTGACCCCCCCCCCTTGTTTTATTTGTCTCTCCCCACTCCCCTCCGAGATCTGTTTATTTATATGTGGTTACGTGATACAGCCCACCGAGGCTTGAACCCTGTTCTCCAACTCTAAAGTCAGCAGCGTTATATGTTGAGCCACCACCCCGCTTCGATTCTCTGCACCGTTTGTTACAGATGCTACATGTGCCGTGTTGTTTATAAATTATATATGCTGTACAACTTGTAAAAAGCAATGGACTAGGCAAAACCCATCATGACTGCAGTTTCTTGGGAGCAGTAGATGTTTGCATTGCACGTTTTTTGATGTCAGAGAGAAAATGCTACTTCACGAGCTATCCGGAGACTGTAGCTTCAGGGCACACTATGCTTGTTCTCCATGACTTCTGTGGTGTCTCTGGTGTTCTTAAATCTCCTGCTAGAGTCTGCAATTTAGGCGATTCTGTTTTCGCTGTCCTAAGTTGGTACATTGATGAACCCACACGCCTTTTTCCAAGGTACATACATGGCAGGTTTTCTGCCGAACCAACACGCGTTCCGTTCCATTAGTCAGTGACCCGAGCTATAATGAAATATGACACACACGCTAAGTCCTTCCGGGGCTGGTTTCTGTGTGTGGAGCCGCAAGGGTTTCAGGTATTTTGTAGTTTGAAAGACATAACTTACAAGTCCATTTGGCATCAAGAATGACTTTAGAGGCCAGTTAGACACAATTGCAGATGTGGCTGGAATTAAATGTGCGCGTTTTAACAGAGAATTCACCTCTAATCCTTTACTACTTGCCGAAAGCGCTTCGACGGGGTAGTAAGCGCTATATAAATACAATTGCATATTCCACACTGAACATACTGCCGGACTGAAGGAGTAAAGTGCCTGATAGGATTGAAGAGGAGCTATTTACCACACGCTGTTGTGACTGAGAGGTGTGTGTGTGTGTGTGTGGTGGGGGGGCAGTGATTCATCACTTGGTGGTGAACAGCATAATATCTGAACACCCCGGGGCAACGATCTCATTACTGATTTCGTCACACTCTGCAGGAAATCGGTGCAGTGATTTCACAAAAAGTCATGCGGGCGTGTGTATATGTTAGCAGTTTTTGTGCAGCTTCGCAGTACTACAGAAGTCCCTCTCTGCTGTGTTCCGCAGGGTGCCACCTCATCAGGGTGACAAGGCCCCCTGTCTTCTGTCTCCAGCATGTGGTTCCCGCGCTGCACCCCGGTGGTGGCTGCCCAGGTGCGTTTCTCGTAAGACCTGGGCGCTGTACCTCCCGCTGCTCTCCGTTGCTCGCTCGTCACACTCGGTTTGTCGGAGGGGTGGGTGGGGGTGATTTCATGAAACTCTGCGTGCGGTGAGTGCTGGCGTAAATTGCTCATGGTTCTTCTCTAGCTCACAGGCCCAACGGCTACGGCGATCGACCCCTAGGTTTGAACAAGCATTTGCAACGCAATAGGTCTCGCATTTATGCTGTATATTTAGGTTTTGGTTTTCAAAACATAAGTAAAAGGCATTGTCATTTACAATGCTAATTGCTTAAACCCGCGTAAATGCGAGACCTATTGCATTGCAAATGCTTGTTCCTTCAGTGTGTGTGTCTCATCCAGCTCACAGAAATGTAGCAGTACACAAGTCTCTCTGGGGGATTCCTCTCCCCCTCATGTCTTCACCAGGCTGGCCTGGGGTCCCCAAAATCGAACCCAAGGTCCTCCTTGTGATGTATCATTGCAGGCACATTTACTCAGTGTACATTCACAGCACATTTACTGTCAGCACCAATCCCTCTATGAATGTTACCCTTACATGGACTCATGGATTCATCACACATGCCCTATATAAGAGCACTATTCAATAATAAAGCTTTTCTATATTTAATCACAATGTGTCATTTACAGACACACATGCTGCCAGCACACACACACACACACACACACGCACGCGCGCACACACACAAATGATGTGCATGCTGCACAGCACTTCACCCTTCATATATTGTACTTCACACAAGTATACATACACCCAGCATATGCTCTCTGTCCATGCACTGCACAGCACTACATCTTTCATGTCATGTAGTCTTCACAGACATACACTTCACATTTACATACACAGTACTTCTCCATCCCTGTACTGTAACCTTCGCAGGCACTCACACACACAACCAGTGCAACACTCCACATCTACCTGACCTAGGCCAAGGGTGAGTTAAGCACACAGCAGCAGAACTTTTAAAAAGGTAAGTGAGCCTGTAGGCCTCTCTCCATTGACACAGGTTAAAAAGGTCCAGTTCAATACAACTGATCACTATATGGTATGCTGCCACCACCGCGCAAGTGCTGCTCAACTCTTGGTGAAGGTGGATACCTTCCAGCACCGTGAGGGTAGCACATTGGGTGCCCCTCCTGGTCCAACAAGACCACAATCCATGAGACAGTCCTATGTCATGACCCGTACGCAAGACCTATGTTCATCTATGACAAAAAATCAGCATTAGGGATCCAGACAACAGTAAAGTTGGGCACTCGGGGCAGGGGTACAGATATATATATCGTCTAGAGGACTTTTTTGTCCGAACAATAATGAAAGCGCAATCCTGTTCAATACTGATGGTGGCAGTGCTCTCCTGAACAATACCTGGTGTTGAAGAGCCATCAGAGCACGCATCATAGTATCATCAAGCAAGTCTGTGTGCAAGGTACTGACTCATATGCCTAGGTGTCAGAAAGTGTGATGTTGCCAGCTGAATATACTGGCACCCTGGTCTAGGTTGACTGATGGAGCTGTGGGACTGAAAGGAAATAGGTAGGACTTCTGCCAGTTGACCTGCTAGCCAGATACTTTCTCGAAATTGCAGAGAGCCAGTGCTATGTCAGAGCAGTCCGCAGTGATATCCTTTAAGTAGAACAGCAAGACATCCACCTAAAGGGATAAGGCATGTAGTCTGTCTCCTAACAAGATTATCCACTTGCTCTCTCTCCCCCACCCTGTGGTGTCGGCAGATAGCAATCTGCTCTATACCCAGAAAAATTTGGAGACGGGACAACCCTGTCTGGTTCCCCAATATTTACAGACTGACTCTGAAATGCAATGGCCAATTCAGACTTGTGCCGGGGGGCACATATAGAGCGATTGAATACGCTTCACTATGCACCTACCCAGCCCCAGATGTTATAGCAGCTGAAACAGGTAATTCTAGGCAAGGAAGTCAAAAAGATTTCTAGTTCTAAGACAGGCACAATGATTTTGGAAAGGTTTGAGGTGCAAACTCCGTGACCATAAAAAGCACCAGGAGAGTCAAAGAAGGGCCCCTTCCCTGTACAATGCCGTATAGATCAGGATGAGTCTACTGTGGCAGCAGGGGGAGCAACCAGTTCACGAGTATCCTACTTCAGATCTTATTTATATTTAGGATCACCAGTGGCCGGTAGAAGGCAAACTCCATGGGGTGCTTACCTGGCATTGGGATAGAAAGCAACAGGGCCTTCTGAAGCGAATAAGCACTACAATGAACACCATTTCATGTAGTTGTTCTAGTTTTGGAGCCTGGAGATCGACAGAATTGCAATCAAATTCTAGTGAAATCCCACCCGGCCCAAGGGTTTTACCAGTAGCTAAAGAGCGTATCGCCCCTTTAATCTATGTGGAGATAATAGGCGTGTCCTACACTGTTCCAGGGAGATTTATGGCAAGTGAATCCTAAGACACTGGGGAGACAAATGATGCAGTGCTAACGGTAGCGGTGCATAACAAATCTGCAGCACACAAGGGAGATCGATTTATTTTTATAGATCTGAGCAGGCAAGATGGTAGAACTACAGCACCTGAAGAAGGAGTTGCCTTGAAGCTGCCTTGTTTCCTTTCAAGACTCAAGGTACTGCATAGGCAAAAGGTGCATATTTTCCTACAAGCAGATGCTGCCCAGGCTGTCTTGATGTCGTTAAGAGGATGGTGTACAGGATGGCTAGCACTGGGAACTAGGGTCTGAGCCGAAGCTTGTTCTGTTGGGCTGATTTAGGACCAGAGTTGAGCGCATATACCTGATCACTCATTTGGAGTAAAGACCAAAGAATGGTCCTTACTAAGGATGTTTTTTATTTCTTTTATTGCATGTTTTGATGTTTTGGGTTTCTTCAACTGTCTGACACACATTGTCAACTTTTCCCCACAACTTCCTAATAGTTGGCACTCCCGCCTGATTTAATGCACCACTGTCGTCTGTTTGTTTTGTGGCTGTAGGAGTTGCGATATAAATGTCAAAATATTTTGAGGGATTTTGTGAAATAATAGTTACGTGCTCATTCTTGTTATCCTCTAGGTTTCGGAGCTGTGCGCTTTTTCTCCAAGCAGATAACATCTCTTCTCCTCAACCGACAAACCAAGTCCTGATATCGAATCTTTTGTGATTTGATGGGTATACTGGGTCCGTGCCTGCAATTCCCTACCACTTGCACCGCTGTCTTAGCTAACCATGACTTTTTGTCGGCCCAGCTCTACCTGTAGTTAGTCCGTGTTTTACATTAACACTCATTCTGTCTTTGTTATTTATTGAATAGTTCTGTCTACATTATGAGAACTTTTCTTTTGTTTTAATTCCCGTTCATTATTTGTTATATATATTTATTTATATTATACCCATAAAATTAAAATGACTGTATTCTGATTTTTGTGTCCGTAATAGTCAGTGCTGTAGATCAGTGTAATACAATACTGAATCTTCTTTATACATCGTATTTTTATTCTAGTCATAACAAAGTCACTCTTAGATTAGGTGGAACAGCGGAATACAGTCAAATTGGAGCCATAATGCATACCTTGCTACACCTCAATCCTTCCATCACCATGCTTTCACCCTACCTGAGGTGCTCCAATTCTGTAGTTTTGGTGGGTTGTCACAGAACAGTCTACTGTTGCTGTTTCTAGCTTTGTGTTTGATCTTCTCAGCATATTGGGCTCCAAATTGGTAGTTTCTGGTGAGTGGACATGGAGTTAAGAGACACACTTGTGTTTGGCCCCTGTGGTGGTGTAGAAATATGGGATATGATGATTTGCCCTTTCAGACATGCCTCAAGATTGGTAAGCAACTTCATCTGCTCTGCCCATTTGATTAATGTTAGGATTTGTACCTACAAGATGCTGTGGTAGCTATCCTGCCCTGAGTCCCTGTGGGCTCCAAGAAGGTTCTGCAGTTTGTCAGCTACAGGCTATGGCTTTCACAGACTGTGCCACCCTACTGCCTGGGGACTATCCTCTGATCGAAGGCTTACAAATTTCTCTTTAGTTATCAAGAGTCTCTTGTGTCCCCTCATCTTAACTCTTCTGCATGCTGAAGCACAGCTTCCCTCTAAATGCGTCCTTTTAGCTGTAACGTTGAAGGTGTGGCCTATGATTGTGCTGGGTGTGTTGACTTGCTCTGCTCCTGAGAATACAGGTCGCAATAAGACCTCTTCAAGAGTCATTCTATCAGGGCGGTCTTCTAGCTTGTAGATTCCCCAGGTCACATTTTACAGCCATGGTTCGTATCAAGAATATAACACACTATCTTTTATATTTGAGATTAGTCATGTTCTCTGAAAGGCTTTTAATACTTGGATAACTCCTGTGAATACAATCCATGAAATGTACCAATAATTGAGATAAAACATGAGATTGTGATACAAAGGTGATGTGTGATGACAAACTTTTAAAACCAAGTTGGCCGTAATTTAATTGTGACTACTGATCGGTAAGTATACAGTCTTCTGCAGTCGATGAAAGGTGGCGCTGGCTTTAAATTCAATAGAACTTGTAAACCTCAAGTTGACCAAGATTGCGCAAACTGCTTCTGGCCAAGCTTGGGTTTCTTTACTTCATTGTGTTCCAAATCATTCAGTGACATAGTTGGCCCACATTTGAAAAAACAATTCCAGGGAGACTTTGCAGCACAGCTATCAATTACTTACTTGAAAATTTACCACACCCACTCCCCCAAAGCTCCACCCACTCCACATAATTAGTATAATTTAACGTTAAGTTTTCGCTCTTGTAATAACAGGATTAAGAAAAGTACTGGAAGATGTTGATAACATTTCAAAACAAATACAGGAGTGCCATCTGCTGGATTCCTGACATGCTCCACCAGAGGTTTTGGATACACACAGGACAGATATCATGTTTTATTTTATCATATTAAAGTGAGCAATCTGCAGATCATGCAAAGCTAAGTGATTTGCCAATTATGCCCCAATGCAGGCCTGCTGGTACTTACCCAGGACTGTCTCCAACTTGCCAGCACTGTCCCAGCAAAAACAGGACAGTTGACTACTATGCAGTGATGTGACTGTTACAATTCAACAATTGGCAGGAAAGAGGTGCTCACTTTTTCTTTCATCAGTTTGTCTTCGTTCTCAGAATACATTTTAAACCAATGGTGAATGGGCACAGTGAGCTTTAAGTGTGACAGTGAAAACCTATATGTTTCAGCTGTGTAGTTGGGCCTATCTTTATTTTTGTAGGCTGTAATCCCAGTCAAGATCAGTGAATCCTATCCTTTTATTTTTAAATAGTTTTGGTATTCTAGTAACATCCTCTAGGCCCACTAAGGTGCCAATATATCTGTCAGTATATGGATGCTTTGAAGTGCATCTGTAATTTTGTTTTCACGTAGGAAGTCATGCGAGCCTACCCTCTCATATTATAGTTAAAAAGAGGCACTTGCTTGTCAGAATGCAATTCCAGGAGGGAATCAACTGGCCAGCTAAATAGCTGTTAGAGTACCAGCATACAAAATGTTGAAGTGTGGTGGTAATGTCTTTAAAAATACTGAGGCTCCCAGTCTTACTGGTAGGCTCCTTGTATGTATTCAAAGCCATTTCACCCTGGTGAAACACTGGTTTAAAGTTAATGGGATGAAAGCTGATTTTGGCAATAGAATTGGAGCAAGAATTGTAAACAGGAGAAGTGTGACTTTGAACTGTAAGGAGAAGAAATGTTATAGTGGTAATGCTACTTATTCTTTAATATTTAGAGGCAATTACATGTTTAGTTGAGATGTGAATCAGTAAACGTTTTGTAATTGCAGCTACATGGTTTGCTGTGAAATTTACAATATTTGCATTGTGCCTTTTGTGATTTGTTATCAGATGTTACCAGTTCACCCCTGGGGATAGTATTCTAAAATTCACATGTAAATTATTTAACTTGTGTTGGCTGCGATAATCTTTTTTGCAGACAAGGATGCCTCAAAGGAAGCAGTTGTCCTGCCACAGGTGACAACATATGGGATTGCAATATTTCAAATTAAGCGTAAAATCTGTGTCCCTGAATGCAACTGTATTCAAAATCAACAGAACTGCATTGGAAGGGTTATCACGTAGTTAAAAAGGCAGCCTTGAAAGATGAGGTACAACTAAACATACATAGAGATGAGGAGAGATTGGATAAAATTGAAATGAACTTTGAAGACCGGTTTTAGACCAGAATAGCAACCCATTCTGGTCACATTCAAGAATGCTACAACCAAAGCATCAGAATAGCAAGACTCCTAACAGGATATTTTAGAAACCAATAAAATCTGATTGGCATTTTGTACCAGTCCCATCAATCATAAGTGTTGTATAGAATGAGGAATGTTCTGCATACCAAGATTAATTGTGATGCCTTGTATCACAGAAACAGCTCCTCTGGAGAGGACTAGGAGAACTTTTGCAAAACAAAATATAACTTTTTTCAGAGAGAGATAATGTAATTGGAAGCAAATTGATCAATTTGACAGCCACAACTAGAACATAAATATATGTTGTGTATGCCTTCCATTGACTGAGGGTAATTCTTGATTCATTGAGTAGAGTGAGCTCCTTTATTGCCTCTGTTCTCTTTAGCATGACTGCTTGCTGTGGCAGCCACTTTACTGATGGTCCAAGATGTTGGGCGTCGTTATGTTATGTTACCACAACTTGTATAGCGCAACAGCTGCCCCAGCTTTACTGAACAAAGCTTCAAGAAAATGCCTTTGCCAGTACTATGGTTCCTTTGGAAATTTTGGGATAATGAAACCTTTGACATTTAGCGATCTGTTACTTGTTTCAGACCTCTTCTGTTTGTCTTTCTTTTCCATGGTCTGGTAACAAATCAAATCAGCCCACGGATGAAGCAGACTGGAAATTCAAAGATGAAAGTTGGAACTTCTATATGACTTTAGTAATCTGCACATTTCCTTTGGATATCATATTGGACTTGTCTTGCTAATCACATCATTTACATTTCAGTACATTTGGGTTAGTCATTCTCTAATCTTCCTCTCAAACATTGATAGAGATGGACAGCTATTAGTTGTGTCCCCAATAATAGGTACCACGTCAATGCGTGACCCCGCAGCATGTTCAGGCTATTTAACCAACAGTATTTCACTTGCTGAGATTTTTGAGACCACATATAACCGCAAAACTACAAATATATGAAGTCTGGTGATGCTACTAACAATGATGAACTAGCTGGAAGGTGCACACAACATGAGAAACGTTGGCAGCAATGTTGACATATGTCCACAGCAGCTTTAAATATGGAAAAATTCAGCCATCAGTGACATATCACCATTATCTTTGATATGCTGATAAATGGAGGATTAGTCTGTGACATGCTAGGTTCACCTTTCAAATGCTGGTAAGGACAAGTAAGCACAAGCCAGATAATTAAGTTTGAAAACTACTAATGTGGGGCGTGGTCAAGATCAACTCCGAAAGGCCAGATTGGGTTGAACAAAGTTCAGTCATATGACACGCTTGCCTCTTAAAACACAGTAGAGTTTTTCCTGTCACGAGGTCAGCTCCTGGTATTCCCCAGAATAAGAGAAAGACAAGGGACTATATTAGTCTCGCTATATATAGACGCTTCACGCCTAACACTCAATACCGGGGCCCACCAGTCCGTACCTCCTTGTGCCCCCTGCTCTAACCGTAGTGTCCCGTCACAGACCACCCCCCCCAGGCTGCTCCCGCTCGGGGAGAGGCGAGGATCGAGATAAAAAGTCAGCGTTACTATTGTCCCGACCCCTGCGGTGGTGTACCGAGAATGAAAAGGGCTGGAGAGACAAAAACCATCGGAGGATCTTGGGGTTATTGCTTTTGTTCCGATACATCCACTGTAATGGGGCATGGTCCGTGTACAGGATGAATGGCCTCTTTTAGTTGGTCCTTTTTTAGGTCCCGTAATTCTGGGTTTACCACCAAGGAGCTCAGGGTGGAGGTCTTCTGGTTATAAGTGGATATTAAGAAATGCGCGGGTTTCGGAGGGGACCCTAGCCATTTCTTGAGTAGGTTTATATGATAGCTTTGCGTTCTGGAGGGGGTCACTTGCAACTTGTAGGTCGAGCGTCCTATGGCTTCCGTTACCATGTAAGGGCCTTGCCATTCACTTTTGAATTTGCTGGAGCTGGATGGTAATAATACGAGGGCCCATTCACCCACTTGTAGTGTCCGCAGTTTTTTTCCTTGGTCGTAATATTTCTTTTGTTTAGCTTGGCTCTTTTCCATGTTGGAGTGTGCCAGTTCCCGGAGCTTTCCGATTTTCGACTTTAGCTGTGAGGTGTAGTCTAGTAGAGTCCGGTGGTCTTGGTTGTCTTCGTTTATCCATGCATCTCTAACAAGGATCGGGGTTGTCTTCCATATAGCAGCTCAAAAGCCGAATACCCCGTACTACTTTGTACTTGGGCCCTCAACACATATAAGGCCAGGGGAAGAAGCTTGTCCCACTCACGTCCTTCGGCCGTCAGCATTTTTTTGAGGGTGGATTTTAGGGTGCGGTTCTATCTCTCCACCAGCCCATCCATCTGCGGATGATACACGGATGTGTTTAACTGGTGGATATCCAGGGTTGCACATACCTCTTTCATGAGGCGGGACGTAAAAGGGGTGCCTTGGTCCGTCACCACCTCCTTTGGGAACCCGACACGGGAAAACAACTCTTATCACCTTTTCGGCCACGTTTTTAGTGGTTGGGGATGTTAAGGGAAACGCCTTTATGAACCGGGTGGCGTAATGCACGATAACGAGGGCGTGTAAATGGCCTCTCTTGGTTCGAGGGAGCGGGCCTATCAGATCCATTCCCACCCTCTCGAAGGGGACGCCTATAATGGGCATGGGTTGTAGGGGGGCGGCTATAGGTTTATAGGAGAACCTTTTTTGACAAACGTTACATGTTTTGCAATACGTCTCAATGTCCCTAAAAACCCCTGGCCAATAGAAAAACCGCAGTACCCCACTAGTGGTTTTCTCCTTCCCTGAATGACCTGCTGTGAGATGTGTTTGTGAGAAGAATAGTATCTGGTCCCTAAAGGGCTGGGGTACTAGCAGCTGCCGATCCCTTCCTTTTTTCCCTTCCCGATATAACAGCTCGTCCTTTATTACAAACCGGGGATATGTTTCTCTCGGGTTTGTCTGGTTAAGGTGAGCATCTTCCCAGGCATTAAACAGGGTTCGGTCATTACACTGTGCGAAGCAGAAACTACGATCTATTATCCAGGGTTCCGCAGTGACGAGACCCGAGATGGGCGCGTCTGCTCCCTTGGTTTCTGGCTCCTTAGTCCTTTTGAACAGTGTTAGAAAGTCTGGGTTGTCAACCCCCAATATTACATCCTCAGGTAGGGAATCAACCACCCCCACCCTCACCGTACAGGCGGGTCCGTTTAAGGGAGTCAGGGGTACTAGGGCCAAGGGATAGGGCCTGACCTCCCTGTGTATGCACCTTATGTGTACGATTCGTTGTGGTTGATACTGGTGGGGCAACACTAGCCTTGATCGGACTACCGACTGTCGGCAACCTGAGTCTAACAAAGCGTTCACTGTGATGCCATTCATCCCCACACGTACGTAAAACGAGGCACCCATCTCAGCCGAGTATAGGACGCTCCGGGGTAGGTACCCCACGTCCATGGGTTCATCGGTCCTTTTTCGGGGGCAAAGTCTGGCGATGTGGCCCCACTCGCCGCACTCGAAACACTGAGGGCCTTTGGGTAGGGGCACTTCCGAGAGAGTGGTCTTGGGCCGGGGTACTGCAGGAGGAAGGGCCACCTTTCTCTCACTTCGACCTCCCATCGGCTGTTTATTACCCTTCTCCACTTCCAGGGGATAAGAGCCGGGTTGTGCCCTCGCGAAATTCTTGGCCATATCTACCGCTTGTTCGGGAGTCAAGTGGGGGTGTTGTTTCAACCATTTTTGGGTCCCGTAGGTTAAGGCCTCCAAAAATTGCTCCATATAAATCTTGGTCATGATCTCCTCCTTTGTACTAGACTCTGGCTTGAGCCATTTGTCAGCGGCCATTTTTAGACGGAAATATAAGGTCTTTGGGTTTTCCCCCTGCACACCCCTTTCTCTTCTGAACTTGCTTCGGTAGGCCTCGGTATCCAGCCCCAGATGTTCCAAGACAACCTCTTTAATGATTTGATAACCGGTGGTACCAGTGGGGTTGGCCACCTGATAAGCGGCCTGCGCTTCCCCTGACAGGAGCGGTGCCAGAAAGAAGGGCCATTTTTCTTCGGGCCATCCGCACGCGCGAGCTGCTCGCTCGAAGTTGGTCAGAAAAGCTTCCGGGTCTTCCCCACTGACATACTTTTGCAGGGACACCCCGGCCGAACTGGAATAGGGTAGCCGCCGTTCTACTGGTACTGGTACACCAGGTTCCGGTGAGGCCTTTGGTATGGACTCAAGATGGGCTTTCATAGAGTTTTGGAAGAGCTCCCTATCCGCCTGGGCGGACGTCATCTGTCTCTCAACGGCCCAACTGAGTTTCTCTTGGCCTTAGATCAAGTGTTGCACGAGGGCCTCCATCTTTGGATCACAGACGGAGTGAGATGGAAATCCCACTTCTGACACCAGTTGCGACGGGTTTTCAAGGAGGGACACTACGCGGGGCCTGGGTATCTTTGGTTTTATTGATATAAGCTTTCTTTTAGTCCGGCTGGTTAGCCTTTCCCTCGCAAAGGCGGCAGGATCCGTGGTGTTCGGTCCTCCGTGTCCTTCTTGGGCAGTCCGGTTCTCTGGGTCGGCCTTCTTTCCTGTCACGAGGTCAGCTCCCGGTATTCCCCAGAATAAGAGAAAGACAAGGGACTATATTAGTCTCGCTATATATAGACGCTTCACGCCTAACACCAGGGACCGGGAGTGAGGAAGCACCTTCAGTGTGGAACACAAACAAAACTTTCTACTTGAGTGTCAGTAAGGGTGAGGGTGTCATAAAGTATAGAGTAATGGAGAGGAGGACGGTTCGGTTAACGCGGGCACTCCTGCCTTCCTATCCAACCCGCTACCCGGTCCCGTACCTGTCCAAGCCACGCTCCTCCCCTGGGATCGTGGCAGGGCGCTTTGCCGTGTCCGTAGCCTCTGGTCCTCTCTTCTCTCGTTCCGCCTTTCTCCTCCTGCTCTCGCTCTCTGGCTTCGCTCGTCTCGACGTCTCCTCCTCCGCTCCGTTCGCCTCCGTCTTTCCTCCAGGGCTCGCCGTCCGTCCACTTCCGGGGTCCTCCCCTTTTTGGTGTTCCGGGCTGCGTGACGTCCTCCAGGGGCGGGGCTTGTGTTACGAGACCTTCCCAGTTAAAGGGTCCCATATCGGCTGTTACGTGAAGGTCTTCTGTATCCGATGCCCACTCGTCCTGTTGAGAGGGGAGAACATTAGGAACACTCGATACCGGGGGCCCACCAGTCCGTACCTCCTTGTGCCCCCTGGTCTAACCGTAGTGTCCTGTCACAGTGTGTGTGTTATATATATATATATATATGATATATATATATATATATACCAGCTAACTATAACGTGTGTGAAACCTATGGTTTTTTAAGTGAATTTGCAAGGTTTTTTAAATGCTAATTCCTAACTATAACGTGTGTGAAACCTATGGTTCTTTAAGTGAATTTGTACAGTTTTTTAAATGCTAAGTTATGTATTTATTAATATTTTTTTTTCAGGTTTTTCACCGTGCGCGCACGGTGCGCATAGCGCACCGTGCGCGCGCTGTGGGCGCTCGGTGCTCTTCGTGCACCGAGCACTCACAATGCGTTGTGCGTGCCGTGCGCGCACGGTGCGCGCACCCCGCGCTTTTTCGTCAAAAAAATAAATGATTTTTTCACCCTTGGGGGTCCTTCAGTGACCCCCTCACAAAGGCTAGAGGGTCAGGAACTGTCCACCCTGCCCCCTTTTCACGTTCTCCACCTTTGTTTTCACTGCCTCAGACTGCGAGAGACAAAATGGCGGCCGACACTTCCTGATTTCGACCGATTAGAATGTTTACTGACATCCAACAACCAATCAGAATTGTGCTCGCGCACGGCACGGTGCGCGCTTATAGATATATATGTACTTTTAACTGAAATTCTCAGGAACTACTGAACAGATTGACTCCAGATATTCAAAAGGCACATCCCTGACCTGAGGACTACCTCTCTGTCAAATTTCAAGTAATTCTGTTCAGCAGTTCGGGCTGTACCTTGGACTAAAGGTCCCTATGGAAAAATGCATGGGGAAAACGCGTTTTGGGACCCCCCTTTTTTCTCGGCCCCCGCTTGACTAATCACCCCGAGACTTTCAGGGTAGGAGCGGAGCGCCCCACCTATTTTGAAAAATTTGCGAGGATTCGTCAACCGGCGCCAAAGTTATTGAAAATTAGAATTTTCAGATTTCCTATGGAAACACGGTCCTAACTATAACTATCTACTGGCGACCGCCAGTAGATAATATATGTATATATATGTATATATATATATATATGTATATATATGTATATATATTACCTACTGGCGGTCGCCAGTAGGTAGTTATAGTTAGGACCACGTTTCCATAGGAAATCCGCAACATTCTATTTTGAATAACTTTGGCGCCGGTCGACGAATCCTCGCGAATTTTTCAAAATAGGTGGGGCGCTACGCTCCGCTCCTACCCTGAAAGTCTCGGGGGGATTCGTCAAGCGGGGGCTGAGATAAAAGGGGGGTCCCAAAACGCGTTTTTCCCATGCATTTTTCCATAGGACCTTTAGACACAGCTACAGCCCGAACGGCTGAACAGAATTACTAGAAATTTGGCAGAGAGGTAGTCCTCAGGTCAAGGAAGTGCCTTTTGTAGGTTTAGTGTAAATCTGTTCAGTAGATTCTGAGAAAATAGCCTTTAAATCAATATATATATCTGAGCCAGCTTACGGTGCGCTTACGGTACGCTTACCGTACGCGTACGGTGGCGTGCGCGAGCGCGATTCTGATTGGCTCTTAGATCTTAGTAAACATTCAAATCGGCCGAAACCAGGAAGCGGCGGCCGCCATTTTCTCTCTCGCACTGAGAGTGATGTTCAAAATACAAAGCACAAAAACATGTAACGGGGCTGTTTGGACAGCTCCAAAACACCTAGCCATGTTGAGGGAGTCCCCAAAGATCCCCCAAGCCCAAAAACCGAATTTTTATTTTTTCGCTAATTTCGCCGATTACGCTTACCGTACGCGTACGGTAAAAAAATATTTAAAAAAAAAAAATTATCCACACTCTCCCCACCCCGTGTGCAAATAGTGCCCGCAGGGCACCATTTGTGCATGGCTTATCAGAGGTGCAAAAAATTAAAATATTACCTTTCAAAATGAAGTGCATCATATGTCCTCCATGTGCGCACGGTGCGCGAAGCGCATCGTGTGTACATGGCCCATCTAGCGTAACGTGGGCACGCGGTGCGCGTAGCGCACCGCGTGCCCACCGTGCGTGCACGGCACTAACTGCGTAAAGTGGGCGCGCGGTGCGCGAAGCGCACCGCGCGCACGGAACGAACTGCGTTAAGTGGGCGCGCACGCCACGAATGGCGTAAAGTAACTTAGCATTTAAAAAAACGTACAAATTCACTGAAAAAACCATAGGTTTCACACACGTTATAGTTAGGAATTAGCATTTAAAAAACCTTGCAAATTCACTGAAAAAACCATAGGTTTCACACATGTTCTAGTTAGCGGAAATTTTACTGATAAAAAACCAATGAAATTCCCCCGTTATAGTTAGTGCAGGCAACTATAACTCACGCGACCGCAATCTTCTGCTGATGACATATGTGTCTTTATGAAAAAAAAATATTTGTAATATATGTATAGCTAAAAATGTATGTAAGAAGACATGGGCAAATAAGTGTCTAAATACAGTATTAGCATCAGCAGAGGATTGCGGTTGCGTGAGTTATAGTTGCCTGCACTAACTATAACGGGGGAATTTCATTGGTTTTTTATCAGTAAAATTTCCGCTAACTATAACATGTGTGAAACCTATGGTTTTTTCAGTGAATATATATATATACACATACATACACATATATTATCTACTGGCGGTCGCCAGTAGATAGTTATAGTTAGGACCGTGTTTCCATAGGAAATCTGAAAATTCTATTTTGAATAACTTTGGCGCCGGTTGACGAATCCTCGCGAATTTTTCAAAATAGGTGGGGTGCTCCACTCCGCTCCTACCCTGAAAGTCTCGGGGTGATTAGTCGAGCGGGGGCCGAGAAAAAAGGGGGGTCCCAAAACGCGTTTTCCCCATGCATTTTTCCATAGGGACCTTTAGTCCAAGGTTCAGCCCGAACGGCTGAACAGAATTACTTGAAATTTGGCAGAGAGGTAGTCCTCAGGTCAGGGATGTGCCTTTTGAATATCTGGAGTCAATCTGTTCAGTAGTTCCTGAGAATTTCAGTTAAAAGTACATATATATCTATAAGCGCGCACCGTGCCGTGCGCGAGCACAATTCTGATTGGTTGTTAGATGTCAGTAAACATTCTAATCGGTCGAAATCAGGAAGTGTCGGCCGCCATTTTGTCTCTCGCAGTCTGAGGCAGTGAAAAACAAAGGTGGAGAACGTGAAAAGGGGGCAGGGTGGACAGTTCCTGACCCTCTAGCCTTTGTGAGGGGGTCACTGAAGGACCCCCAAGGGTGAAAAAATAATTTATTTTTTTGACGAAAAAGCGCGGGGTGCGCGCACGGCACGCACAACGCATTATGGGCGCTCGGTGCACGAAGTGCACCGAGCGCCCACAGCGCGCGCACGGTGAAAAACCTGAAAGAAAAAATATTAATAAATACATAACTTAGCATTTAAAAAACTGTACAAATTCACTTAAAAAACCATAGGTTTCACACACGTTATAGTTAGGAATTAGCATTTAAAAAACCTTGCAAATTCACTTAAAAAACCATAGGTTTCACACATGTTGTAGTTAGCTGGATATTTCCCTCGTAAAAAACCTATAAAATTCCCCCGTTATAGTTAGTGCAGGCAACTATAACTCACGCGACTGCAATCCTCTGCTGATGACGTCAGATATTACATCACTGATTACATATGTGTCTTTCTGAAAAATAAATATTTGTAATATATGTATAGCTAAAGATTAATGGAAGAAGACATGGGTAAATAGGTGTCTAAATACAGTGATGTAATATCTGACGTCATCAGCAGAGGATTGCGGTCGCGTGAGTTATAGTTGCCTGCACTAACTATAACGGGGGAATTTCATTGGTTTTTTCGAGGGAAATGTCCAGCTAACTATAACATGTGTGAAACCTATGGTTTTTTAAGTGAATATATATATAGATATATTTATAGGTGTGTGTGTATATATAATATAATATATATATTTATATTTATATATATATAAATATATATATATATCACTGACATTTTTAAAAAAAAGTTTAAAGTGACTTTATAGTTAGGTGTTGAAATGAGATAAGAAGTAATGATTAAAAACGGAACCCCCTGAAATGAATGACTTGTAGTTTAGTGAACTAACTATAACTTGCACCCCCTCCATGAACTGCGTATGACCTCACATATATCGCTCATGGCCTGTTAAATAACATCATTGATGACACCTCAAATGACATCATTCTTGATACTGTTATTCATATTACTCCATAAGATCTTACATTATTTAAAAAAAGATTTGATAAGGGGCCAATTGTCCTATACAGCATAGTTACTGTGTGTACACCTGTAGGTATGTGAAATGGAAATAATGTAAGCTGTGGAGGCAACTGTGGCTGTACAATGCGAAAGCCACATGACACACGGTTTACCAACTAGTGAAGTATCAGGTGCAAGTAGGTCTCAATATTAAACAAGGTAAAGACTGAGAGCACCTAATGTGAGTTGCAGAGGGTTGTATGTCGGAACCACGCAGGCATTTATCACTCTTGCCTTAATAATGCGGTCTGAAACCCGAATGCGTCTTTACAATGCATTCCTTTACCATGCAAGACGTTACAGCAACTTGCCTTAGGGAAAGCACTGGAGTTGGAATAGTATAGTTTACTATTCCAACTCCAGTCTGCGCAACAGTAGGTAAAGAGTTGAACTTAAAGTTTAACATCAGCCCAACAAAGCTTTTATTAAAGCAAGTAGTTGTAACAAGGATGTGTTGTAAAGACGCATTCATGGTTCGGACCACGTTGTTAAGACACAGCGTGGTTCAAGCTGCGTTGTAAATACTGTTTCCAGTTGTAGAGGCATGTTTCTACGTGGGTTTTGGCTTGAAGCCAAAGCCCTGATGCACAACAACCTGTAAAAAAAGCCGAAGCTTCGGATCACGATAGATCATCCACCATTGGATGTCTGGGCACATGCTGGTACTAAATAGATGTTAGACAGTGCTATCAACAAATTCTATGCAGAGAGGATGCTTGAAGTGTGATCCTCCCCCTCTACCCATGACAAACCGAAGACCTGCTGACCTTCAGGAGACAACTCAAGACCTGGCTTTTTGACCAGTAGCAGCAGCAGCAGCACCCCCCCACCCCCACCCCCCAGCGCCTTGAAACCCTTACGGGTAAGTAGTGCGCTTTACAAATTAACTGATTGATTGATTGATTGTTTATTTTCAAAAGTGTGCTGAAGATTTTGAGGCATTGCAGAGTGTTGAATAATGTAGGGATGACCCACTGTGAGGATTTGGGTATATTATATGGCATGGCAATGCAGCCTTACCGTGGAATACACTTGCAAAAACTGCCTTGGATCCAGTCAGGCTCATTTGAACACTCTTAAGCTCAACCCTACGCAGCCATAGATTCAAGCAGCAAGGCTTGAACAATGGAACTTAGTGTAAAGCATTTAACAGTACCAAAACAACAAAATCAGAAAGCCACACAACACGAAAGAAACAAGACACCAATTTATAAAAATAGATTATATTTTTATGATTTTTAGAATCCTTGATGAGCAAAATTTGCCAGAGGGTTCCAGAGATACAGATTTTGTTGTTGTTGTACCTAGCGATTTGACCTTTAAACCCACCCAGGCTTGGTACAAAACAGTCAGCACGATGATGAACCTAAACATGAAACATCTCCCCGAAAGTCAACATGACCTCGAAGGAGCGTATCTCACTGTCCATGGACCACAGCCAAAGTGGGTGTGGCTCAAGACATATTCCTCAGTGCACGGCCCAGGTCCTTCCAAACTTTGCAGTGTTTTTGTGGACTGCCCCAGTCCTTGTATAACGGGTGCTCCAGGCCCATGCAGTAGTCAATACTCTTTGCCCATCTGTCTAGGGAAGGGGCAGCAGCGTCCTTCCAGAGATAGATATTTTTAAAGGTTTTATCCCTTTTCAATTCAACCGCAAACAAGCACTGGCCAATCAACAGTTTACAAACTTGTGAAAAGTTTGGGAAAGTTAGTTTGGCTACTCCAGCCCGGCTTAGGCGACAGGGAGAAGGTCTGGGCGGCCAGTGGGGTAGATTTACACAGTTACTGGGGCCACCAGAGTGTTTTTCAGTCCAGTTCCAAACGTTATGACGCGACTGCCATAGACATTAATGGAGTGGGCCTGATGCTGAGGTTAGAGGATGAAAAGATGCTCAAGGATGCTTCGGTTACGGTGTGGTTGACGGGGGTGCCTTTGTGGTGATTCCTCAGTCCAAAAGTCGTGTTGAGTGATGTTGGCTACTAAGGTTGGCGTCCCTCAGAGTCCTCTTTGAGACCGTGGAATGCCAACTGCGCAACCGGTCTCCATATACCACGGTCCTTGTGAAATCCTTTAGTGGGGCTAGTTTCCCTCTAGGCCGACCAATCTGGACTTTCAGGGCACTCTCGGGTCTGGCTGACACTGGTTCAATTTTTTGCCACTGAGGATTGGTCTTGTAAAGCACTCAGAGGTACCAACTTGCCGGTTGAGCTTCTTTAGCTTTAAGGTCCCTGGTGCTGTTCCAGGGGGGCAGCATACTGACCCTTGGAGTCACTGCTTCAGTTTGGCACTGGGGAACTTTGTTTCCATGAGCCAGGAGCCACAGACACAGTTGCTAGCCCAAAAGTGCAGCAGATGTAGTCCAGCACACAGTGCAGCCTCTCTTTGTACAGTCCAGGGGAGGCAAGGCAGTCCTTCTTTGGTCCTTATTCCAATTCTGAAGTGATCTGAGGTTCAGGGTGCAAGGGGTGCCATATTTATCCTGGGATAGTCCCTGAGGGGACAACGCTTTAATTAGTCAATGGGATATCAGTCCCCCCCCCTCTTAGTGATGAATGTCTGATGATGTGTGGCATCTGGCAATCCCAGAGTGCACTTTTCTGGCCACTCTCAAGATGTCTGAACCTTTCTTCAACTGAGGAGCTTGGTAGCCCACCCTACAGGTGAGGCTACCTGGGTGCTACACGCCAACGGGAAAAATGGTTTTGGGCAACCCCTCAGGAGTGTCATTATCATTTGCCCACCAAAAGCATCTTCTCCTTTGAAGCTCTCCTTTCGGACTAACACCCTGAGTGGCTTCCTGCAAGGGGAAGGTAACACCTCTCCCTGCAGTGGACTGCTATAGTTTTCCAGCCTGGGAATCATTCACACAACTTCCCAGGTGGGCAGAAAGCTTTCTGTGTGCCAGTGCGCATGTGGGGCTACCGGACCAGTTGGGTCAAAGAGTGGCAACTTTCTAAAAGTTGCTTTACTTTAGTAGTGACATTAAATTCTATCTGGGCATCAGGTTGGGTTTAATGCCACGATTAATTTGATACCATTCAGTACCCTGCTAGGTAGTCCCATTCAGAAATTAGCCAGACTGAGGGGTCACCCTGCGTTAGGCTATAGGGATAATAGCCTTTCCACAGCAAAAAAAGAAAATTCTAGGTGTTTTTCTGCTGAGACACATATAAACATACATTTCCTACTTAATAATACACAGCTCCCTGTCTTAGGGCTCCTTAGACCTTCCTTAGGGGAGACTAGATATATTGTTAAGGGAAGTGGAGGCTTTGCCATTAGTTGTACTGGCAAAGTCGAGCTAGCAGTGTGACAACAGCCCTTCCATTCTGCAGTGAGGCTGGAATCCATTTTGTACCTTGTCCACCCACTGACTAGCACAAGCAGTGCTTCAGCTGTGGGTGGACACTCTGCCTTACATGCCTTTGGTATCATATACCAGGGACTTCTAAGTAAGTCAGTACTTGCCAATCGGGGGTAACCAATTCAACATACACTAAAGTTTCAGAACACTGGCACTGAAGCCTTAGTGTAGTCTGAGTGTAAAAAACGGCAGCTAGTAGTCCAAATGGAGGCAAAAAGTAGGAGGGAAATCTGAAAAGAGCCTTTTTCCTCACACCCACTTAGAAGTGTTTTAGCTCGCACTGGGGTTGCTAGCATGGGTTTAAGAATGTATGCTGTTGTGCTCACCTGAGTAAAGCGTGTAGTATATTGTAGCAAACTACAGGGGTTTGTCCAAATTGCCCAGCAGAAGGTGTCCTATCAATGGCAAATAGTATACCTGTTAGCCTCCAGATTTCAAATTGTGTGTCTTTTAAATTCTTTAACATAGTGATCCTGTTAGGAAGAATAGAGCACAAACTCTTTTTGTAATGTTTTTTTCTTAGGGTTGTCATGTTTAAAAATGGGGCGAATGAGTGCCAAGCACTGTCATGGCAGCCACAACATTTTCTTCAGTGTTGCGGCCAACCAATCAGATCATCCATTACCAAAACGACTGACAGGAGCAAAAGCTTCCTCAGCTCATCTGAATGCCTATGTTTTAAAAGTTGTTGTTACTGCAAGATGCCCACGGGATCAGCTACCTAGAAATACCTAACTTCCTGCCCACCCAAGCCCCTCTTTAAACTTAATTTTCTCAAAAATGGCTAAAAAGATTTAGAACAAATTACAACATTGCCAAATTCTGTGTAGTTCTATTTTGCCATTTTTTCAGTATCTGGAAATTGCACCTTTGAAAGCCCTCCTCCCTTTTTCTTGTCCCTACACTTGACGGATCGTTGGGACACTTCACATCAAGGAGCTAAGCTTTGTCAAACGGTGCCAATGTTATTAAAGAAACTAAAAACGCTGTTCCTACGGAAACTCTGTTCTAACTATAATTACAAAGTAGAGGCTGCCGCTGTGTAAAGTTAGACTGCTGCTAGACTGTCATGAACTGGGCACATAACTAAGCTGGAGTTTCATTCCTTTGTGTTGAAGAGCTGTATCTTCACATACCTGTGTGTACCTGATGGGGTGATTTATGGCTGTTTGGAACTTAGAGCTGCTTATCTGCTCTGAGCTATTATTACACCCCAAGAGGCTTGTGAAATTTTGCTCTTCTGACTTACTGCAGTTGTTCTACTAGTGTGGAAGCCCCAGACATTTAAAGATTCCAGATAGAGCTGATCGAAGTGCCTAGAAGTTCAAGGAGAACTGCCCATAGTGATCCTGGAAGAGCAGTGACGCGGCCTAGCTAGCACTTTCCCTTGCACAATCAAACCACTTTGCCAGTTCTTCCAATTCCCAGTACACTGCAGCTTTCCTCCAACTTAAGGTGAACATATGGCCACATATGTCCACTAACAACCTCTTGGCCTGTATATTGAATGTTTCCTCGGTCCATACTAGGGGGTGCGTTTCCCTTTCTGTTAAATGTGAAGTGGTAATCGGTCAATCCATAGCCCTCACAAGGCAACAAAAAAAAAATTCACATTAAGCTTTAAGCTTTTATCTTAAATTTAACATCATTACTTCTGAATCCTGTATTTATCACATTTCTTGTATTTTCTTTTGTGCTCAGTGAGGAAACAAACCATCGCAATAGCCTGCAGTTCGTCAATCCGAAAATGACTTTAGTGAATCCTTGCAGTTTTTTCATTAGTTTGTTCCATTGATTTCCAAAATAAATCATGTTCTCTTGTTGGAGGAATTCATGAAGGCTATTAATTTTTCTCTGTCCATTTCAGATCATAGTTGTTGTTCTTCACATATCTCCTTCCTTGGCAAATGCTAGAAGTGCCCTCCATAAATGAATATAACTTTGCATGAATAAGCAGAACAGCAGTGCACTAGATTATATATTGTTTATATCCTACGCAGCATAGGATCAAAATAACATATTGCTGTGTGATTGCATAATAAGACAATCAAGACGTTTTTGTGTTTTGATGCATCTATGCCTCTGTTAAGGTATTTTCCGTAGGAAATTCTATCAGGTGCTAGACATGCTACAATAATGGACAGTGGGAAACTGTGAGTTATAGATGTATGAATTAGTCAAATTTAAAACTGTCTTCATTAAATATTTTTCCCCTAGCGGTCCGTTGCCTTCCAGCTGTTTCTACTTGACTCCATACACAGTATACCCTACAAATAAGCTGTTGCTCTGGGGCAGTGATTCCTAACCATTTTCACATGGAGGAACACCTAAAAAGCATTTGTCATATACAGATGAACCTTTGACTATGAAAAAGTTCACAGGCTAGAAAAGCTGAATGGTAGGGAGCGCAGTTCAATTGCAAAACTGTTGTGAAGAAAATAATTTGTAAAAATCCGGGTGCACAAAAACAGCCTGGTTAAACCCCAATTACAAAACTATGCAAAGACTGCAAACCTGTGGATATGTGCCTAAAAGTGGGCACACTGGTGCAGGGTCACTCTCTTGTCCACGGTTCCAGAGACCAACAAAATAGAGATCAGCACTGGAGTTGGAATAAATAAGAAGTTTATTAATCACTCATGAGTGGGACCACATCCACACAACACTCAAGTGCTGCAAGGAGGTAGTACACTGAATTCACAAACTGTGTCCCTTTTATACCGGTTTTCTGCACTGTAAGCATGTGAACAGAAATAGGAAGAACAAGTTTTAGAAATAGTTATCAGCAAACAAGGGCAGATGAATAACCACTTGGTCAGCAAAGTGTGGGGGGGGCAGAAATGCTTATGGCAGCAGTAAACAGTCGACAGTTAACATCTAAGACCAGGTGCACTAGCAGCTACAAACCCCCAGCACGTACATTGCTTTAGCTGAGTCAGGAAGGCAACTAAAATAGATAACACAAGCAGAGTCAAAAGACGAGTAGCAGCGGATGGAAGAATTACGAAGGAAACAAAATGAACACCACAGCCAAAATGGATGTCGCTTATGCTAAGTAAAATATTACACATTTCCACAAACCTACAAAATGGCAATTTGCACTAAGGCACGCAAACCACCACTCATTACATCACTCTCAAAAATAACTTACACTGTTCCTTAGGTAAAGAACTAGAATCTTCACCTATCTTACATAATTTGCTGAACTGGGGGACATGCTACTGAAGATGCTTTAGAATCAATCATTCTCTTGTACAGAAGGCAAAATGTGTATGTTAACATGTTTCCTTCCATATCTCTGCTGCTACAAGTTCCTGAACTAAGCAAGTCCCTGAAAACATTCCTTACTAATTGTTGCTATGATGATTTTACAGTGTTTTCAGTCCGGTACAAAAAAAGTGGAGTCTGACGGTTTTCACGGTTTTTAAAATAAGACTCAGGTTGTTTTGTCGGATTCACGTTGGTAATCCTTTTAAAATAATGCAATTTAAATATGTTTGATCATGCTCTTATATTTAACACGCAATGAAAATGTTGAAGTCCGTGCACATTCATGCAGGGAGATGCAACTACCGAGAAGAGAAAGTGGGGGCAAAATGAAATATTACTTGCACCAAAATGTAAGGGTTTAAAGATTAGAGAGTATTAAGTGACAGAGAACATGTGTATCCTGTGTAATGTATATGTGGAAATGGGGGGCGGGTGCTGGGCTTGGGTAGGTATATCTCTCCAAATGTTTTTAGCTCCTTTAAAAATGTGTTATGCCTTAAATGGCTTAAAACCCATAAGTTGCCCTCACATTTTTTAACCAGCTGTTTTTTTTTTTTTAAAATATCTGCCTTAGCACTTCAGCCTTCTCCCCAGGAAAAGCTTTAAATTCAACAGTGCCTATTCCAATAAAATGGCATTCATGGTTGCTCGTTTTTGTCTTGAAAACAAAGTTAGAACTCTGGCTCTTCATCTGCAGTCAATTACTGGAGGGGGGGGGGGTTGAATGAAGGCCCCCTGAAGAATTGGGGGACACCCCTGCAACATGAGGGCCGCAGGAGCCAGTGTTATGACCCTGCTGTAGTTCATTAAATCTCTATTGAAGCCATAGTAGAAAACCATGCCATCAACTCACAGATTGCTGCTTCTCTTCTGTTGAAAGTATGTGTTTTACCCAACATGCCATACTTTTCCGTCACATGGCTTATGAAGATATTTGTTAATTTATAGAAAGCTTGTTCTCATTTTCGCTTCTGGAGCACCTTTATTAGCTTTTATAAGAAAATCATGAAAAAAGCTGTTCTCTCCCTAGCATAGTTAATCATATCCCATCATAGTATCAGCACTTTTAAAGGGGTGAAATCACCTTAAAATTCACCACATTTCTTAAAATTAGTATGATGCCGCCAACAATTGATTTATAGAGTGCCTAAAAGCTGTTATCACACGTATGTGTTGCTTTTTGTGACCCTCAAATCAAAGCATTCACAACAATGTGTTTCAATAGGACAAAAAGGGCTAACCTTAGCTCAAAAAAATCAAACAGGTATGCTTCTTGTAACCTTCCAACTAAGCAGTTCCATGAAAGCACACCCCAAATTTTAAGGTTCTCATTTATAATAGTAATATTTTCCAAACAGGAGGACACTTCCAGGTAGCTGTTGACCAGGCTGGAGTAGGGCCCTTAGCTCATCTAAGGGACCATGTGACTCCTCCTTAGGCCAATAATTACATTGGAGTGCCCTCCCCCTTAGATAATATTGCTTAATCCTGTGATTTTATCTGCACATATGATGGTTGGGAAATGCTGAACTGGGATAACCCTACCTATACTCCCCTAATCGCCCGACATACAGCCCATGTAAAAGATTATCGCCGATGTGCAGACTGTGGATAATTGAAGTTGGGCTCTCCAATTATCATTGTGGTCTTCTGTGATCATATGAGCAATTACATTTAAGCAACTTGACAAGTGTGGCAGGATGTCCTGACTCATGCCACCCCAGCCCACATGACCTTGGCAGTCCGGATGTGGCCACCCTGCCCGCTTTGTGAACTGTCATAGACGGCATAGAAGTAAGATGAAAAACTGACAATATGCCTTAAAAAAAATCACGCTTCTATGTCCCATCATGTCTCAGAAGTTACAGCTATGTACGTTCATTTTTACTGGAGCAAGAGGAAGCTGTGCATAAGTAAAACACCACATGCATATTCGTCCAACGAGGTGGTAGAGCTGCTTATGACTTTGATGAAGATTCCCTTACAGGAGACCTAGGTTTACAGGTAAATAACATTTGCTTCTCCGGGGGATCCCCATCAGTAGTCATAAGCACTGAATAGAATAACAAGCCCATCCCACTAAAAAGGCTGAAGAATGAGTAAAACTACATTATTACCTACAAAGATTCCTCAAGGAAGCCTATCCAAATTAAGACAATAGTGTCTTGTAAATACATGGGCAGACCTCCCTGTAGTGAAGTTACAGCTTCTAAAAAGGTGCTTTCCGAGTCAAATGTTGTGAAGATGCCTTATGCATAGACTCAAATGGTGGACGCATGAATTTGGAAAGGACAGTGTTAATCTCCCATGGTAAATGTGGGGATCTATTAGATGGAAATACATCTCCAATACCCTCCCCGAAAACAGGTATTTAAACAAAGTTTGTGAATGAGATTTTCGGTATGCAGTGATTGCTGTAAGGTATATCATAGTTGATGAAAAGTGAAATCTAAATCTTGCTAGGTAAAGAAAGTAAGAAATTGCCACATCTTTCTGACTTCTGAGAGATCTTGCTTTGAATACACCATTACAGAGCCTTTTCAATTTGAAAGTGTTTGATGATCTTGTAGGAATACGTTTTGCTGCTTTCAAAATATCCATAGAGTCCTGTGGCAAATTCAAATGCCTCTATTGTAAGAATTACAGATCTAATCCCCAAACTTGTAAAGGAGATCTGGTCTTCATAGGAGTCTTCTGTGTGGGCAATTAGATCATCCTGGTTTTACAGTGGGACAGCTTGATCGACACAGTTGGGATCACACAGACGGAGAAAATCAGTAAAGAAACCTACCTCACCAGTCTTTCATAAGGGGAAAAAACCATAGGTTTCAGGGACGTTATAGTTAAAAAATAGCATTTAAAAACCTTAGAAATTCACTGAAAAAACCACAGGTTTCAGGGATGTTATAGTTAGTTAGACGTTTCACTCGTACAAAACCATAGAAATTCGGCCGTTATAGTTAGTTCAGCTGATGTCACAGACCATGTCATGAATGATGTAATATGTGACGTCATCAGCAGTGCATTGCGGGGGTGCGAGTTATAGTTAGCTGAACTAACTATAACGGCCAAATTTCTCTGGTTTTGTACGAGTGAAATGTCCAACTAACTAGAACATCCCTGAAACCTGTCTTTTTCAGTGAATTTCTAAGGTTTTTTTAAATGCTAATTTTTAACTATAACGTCCCTGAAACCTATGGTTTTTCAGTGAATTTCAAAGGTTTTTTAAATGCTAATTTCTCACTATAACGTCCCTGAAACTGGTGTTTTTTTCAATGAATTTCAAAGGTTTTTTAAATGCTAATTTCTAACTATGCCTACAAAGGTAGGACGTGCAGAAAATGGAAGAAAGGCACAAAAAGAAGCAAGAGAAATGCAGAAAGAGGCAACAGAAGTCCAGAAAGTCGAAGAAATGTGCAGAAAGAAGCAAGAGATGTGCACAAAGAACCAACAGAGAAGCAGAAAGAGGCCTTGTTGCAAAGTCATACTATGCCCCCAACTTTTTGCTGATGGGTACTGGTGGTAACTGACGGACTAACCAGGCCCGGAGCCAGTGCTATGCTTAAGGACACTTAGAATACAGTGAAAACACGTACATACACTAGGGTACACTATGGGTTGGGGTACCCCTGTGAGTGGCATGACCTCCCCTGTATGGCCCTAGTACATAATAGGACAGGGGGATTAAAACTACCTCTAACTAAGAGGTACAGAAGGAGGCAAGAGAAGTACAGAAAGAAGCTACACAGGTGCCGAAAGAGGCGAGAGAGGTGCAGAAAAAAGCAAATGAAGTGCAGAAAGAGGCAAGTGAGGTGCAGAAAGAAGCAAGAGCAGTGCAGAAAGAACCAACAGAGTTATAAAAAGAGGCAATAGGGGTGCAGAAAGGGGTAGGAGAGGTGCACAAAGAGGCAAGAGAAGTACAGAAAGAGGCAGGAGGGGTGCAGAAAGAAAGAAGAGAAGTGCAGAAAGAGGCAAGAGAATTGCTGAAAGAAGCTACAGAGGTGTAGAAAGAAGCAAGAGAAGTGCAGAAAGAGGCAAGTAAGGTGCAGATAGAAGCAAGAGCAGTGCAGAAAGAACCAACAGAGGTGGAAGAGGGGTGGGGAGCGAGGCAAGAGGGGGCAAAAAAGGTAGGATGAGTGCACAAAGAAGAGAGGTACACAAAAAAGGCAGTAGGGTTGCACAAAGAAGGAAGAGAAGTGCAGAAAAAGCCAAGAAAAGTACAGAAAGAGGCAAAAGAGGTACATAAAGAGACAATAGGGGTGCAGAAAGGAGCAAGACAGGTGCAGAAAGGAGCATCAAAAGTGCAGAATGAAGCAACAGGGGTGCAGAAAGAGGCAAGAGAAGTGCACAAAGAGGCAAGAGAATTACTGAAAGAAGCAACAGAGGTGTAGAAAGAAGCAAGCAAAGTGCATAAAGAGGCAAGTGAAATGCAAAAACAGGCAGGAAAGATACAGAAAGAGGGAAGACGAGTGCATAAAGAGGCAACAGACGTGCAGAAAGAGGGAAGAGAACTGCAGAAAAAGGCAAGAAAAGTGCAGAAAGAGGCACATAAAGAGACAACACGGGTGCAGAAAGAAGCAGGGAAAATGCAGAATGAAGCAACAGGGGTGTAGAAAGGGTCAAGGGAAGTGTAGAAAGGAGCTGGTGAGGTGCAGAAAGAGGCAAAAGAGGTGCATAAAGATGCAAGAGAATTGCTGAAAGAAGCAACAGAGGTGTAGAAAGAAGCAAGAAAAGTGCAGAAAGAGGCAAGTTAGATGCAAAAACAGGCAGGAAAGATACAGAAAGAGGGAAGAATAGTGCATAAAGAGGCAACAGGGGTCCAGAAAGAAGCCAATGAGGTGCAGAAAGAGGCAACAGACGTCCGGCAAGAGGGAAGAGAACTGCAGAAAAAGGCAAGAAAAGTGAGACCACACAGGTACAGAAAGAAGCAACTGAGGTGCAGAAAGAGGCAACAGACATGCAGAAAGAGGGAAGAGAACTGCAGAAAGTAGCATGGGAAGTTCAAAATGAAGCAAGAGAGGGGCAGAAAGGTAGAGAAATAGGAAGAAAGGCACAGAAAAAAGCAAGTGAGCTGCAGAAAGAGTCAAGAGAAGAGCAAAAAGAGTCAAGAGAGGTGCATCAAGTGGCAAGCGAGGTGCAGAAAGAGGCAAGCGAGGTACAGAAAGAAGAGAGTGAGCTGCAGAAAGAACCAAGAGAAGTGCAGAAAGAGGCAAGAGAGGTGTAGAAAGAAGAGGGTGAGCTGCAGAAATAAGCAAGAGATGTCCAGACAGAGGCAAAAGAGGAGCAGAAAGAGGTAACAGGTGCAGAAAGAGGCAAGAGATGTGCAGGAAGAAGAGATGTGCAGAAAGAAGAGAGGTGCAGAAAGAGGCAAGAGTGGTGCAGAAAGAGGCAAGAGAGGTGCAGAAGGAGGTAAGAGATGTGCAGAAAGATGCAAGAGAGGTATAGAAAGAGGCAAGAGTGGTGCAGAAAGCGGCAAGACAGGTGCAGAAAGAAACAAATGAGGTGCAGAAAGAAGAGGATGAGCTTCAGGAAGAGGCAAGAGAGGTGCAGAATGAGGCAAGAGATGTGCAGAAAGAAGAAAAAGAGGTGCCGAAAGAGGTAAGAGGTGTAGAAAGAGTCATGAGAGGTACAGAAAGAAGAAGAAATGTGCAGAAAGAAGCAAGTGAGCTGCAGAAAGAGGCAAGAGAAGAGGAAAAAGTCAAGAGAGTTACATCAAAACGCAAGAGTTGCAGAAAGAGGAAGAAATGTTCAGAAAGAGGCAAGATAGGTGCAGAAAGAGGCAGGAGAGAAGAGGCAAGAGAGGTGCAGAAAGAGGCAAGAGACGTGCAGAAAAAGGAGAGAAAGGTGTACAGAAAGAAAAGTGATCTGCAAGAAAGGTGCATAAAGAAGAGAGTGAGCTGCAGAAAGAGGGAAGAGAGGTGCAGAAAGAAGAGTGATCTACAGAAAGAGGCAAGAGAGGTGCGGGATGATGCAAGAGGCGTAGAAAGAGGCAAGAGAGGTGCAGAAAGACACGAGAGGTGCAAAAGAGGCAAGAGAGGTACAGATAGAAGAGAGTGAGGTGCAGAAAGAGGCAAGAGAGGTGCAGAAAGAGGCAAGAGATGTGCAGAAAGAGACAAGAGACAACTAGATTGCTAACATTCTATATTTTTTACAAAAGTGTGGTACGCCTGACATCATCTTGATGTAATCAAAACTGTAATACCTAAAGCATTTCCTTTAGAAATTATAGAAATGAGAGGGTCTTATTTGCATAGTAATTATGGTTAGTGCTCTAAAATACTAAAATGAGGACATATTTTCTGAGTTCTCAAATAGCGACAAAGCACTTTAAAATTATTTATTATCTGTATGCTTTTTTTATCCAGTTGACCACTTGATTAAATGTTATGCTTAGGGGAGAGAATGTGGTGTTACTTCCGGAGCTGCAGACTTTGCAACTGGGGAACCAAGGTGGAGTTTCTGCTTCAGCTCGACATTCTGTGAATCTGGTCAAATCACGTAATCTCCCCATGCCTACAACCACAATGAGTTTGTCCTTGTATGATGTAACCAATGCTCATGTAAAGCTCCCCAATATCTGACCAGCGTGCACTATATAAAACTGCAAAAAAACAAGAGATAAAAAGTGTTTTCCACACTTCTGTCATTGGGCTATACGTGGGCTACATTTGGGTGTTATTTGTGCTACATTTGGGCTCCTTTTTCTCTGGTGGCCTTCTTGGGAGACTTCATTAAACTTTATTCGATCTGATTTAGAAACATAGATCATAAAAGTGTACATAAAAACAGTAAATCCTCTTAATACAATACAGTGAGAATTAATAAAACCAGTTGGTAAAAACAGGTGTTACAAAGCCCGGTTCAGAGCAACTTCAGGTTAACAGTATAGTAAAGTTCAATGTTTCGAAAGATAAATCTCATGTACTTCGTGCAAAATGCACAATAAGGGGTCCAAGTAAGATGCAACGCTCCAATACCATACCAGTCTGCACTATATAAAACTGCAAAAAAACAAAAAAGTGTTTTGTACACTTCTGTCATTGGGCTATATGTGGGCTACATCTGGGTGATTTTTGAGCTACATTTGGGCTCTTTTTTCTCTCGTGGCCATCTTGGGAGACTTATTTCTTATAAAGTTTCATAATTTCCTCATTTACTGCAGTCTCCTCAGTAGGATATGCTTTCAGTTTTTTAATTTGATTCCATCAAGAAGGCATTCAGATGTGTCATGCATTTGCCATAAATTAAGAATGTTAGCACTCTAGTTGCTCATTAGATCACTGTAGTAAAGCTACTGCTCACCAGTGAGTTAACTGGAAGTCTACTGATGGTATTGAAAGTGATTGTTTCAGTCTACATGTCAGAATTTTCTAATGAAATAGAAGAGGATTTAAGATCTCACTTAAAACATGCCCTCATTTTTCTTTCTGCAGCACTAACCATAATTTCTATCGCAAAATAAACCCCCTCATTTTGATCCTTTTTAAATTAAATGTTTTAAGTGTTACCAGTTTATTAAAATCAAGATGCCTTCAGGTGTCCCATAATTTTGTCATAAGTAAGACTGTTAGCGCTAGCTGCAGTAGAACACAAAGGAATCAACTGACAGTCTCTGCCCTTGTTGGATGTACATGTTTTACTGAGAATGTCATACTTCATTCTCACATGACTGAGAAAGATAATGTGAATTTACAGAAAATATGATCTCATTTTAGCTTCTCGGGCACCTTCCAAACCTCTATGGGACAAGCATGAGAAAAGAGTTTTCTCTCAAACATGATTAATGATATCACAGCAGAAGGTTTTTCACAGGGTAAATTCACCTAAGAACACACCACAATTGCTCAAATTAGTATGGTACCATCAACAAATGAATTCTAATGTAACTAAAGTCTGTTATCACCCTTTATAGTTCTCCTTTTGGTGACCCTCAAAATCTTCTTTTCACTACTGTGCATTTCAATGGGGTGCTATCATCTATATTGGTCCCAAGATGGCTGCCAGCAATTACAGGATGAAGTGCTGACAGCCAATCAGATCTCACGATGAGATGTCATTAGGCTCCGCCCAGATATCGAAAGTTTTCTTTTTTTAATTTCCCAGGAACTACTGAATGGATTTACGCCATTTAAAAAAAAGGTCGCTTTCTGAACCAAGGGCTACCTTTTTGCCCAATTTGGTGTAATTCCGTTCAGCAGTTCGGGCTGTAGCCCTGTCTAACGTTTCCAATGGAAATTAACATGGGGAAAATGCGTTTTGGGTCCCCGCTTTTTTCTCGGCCCCCGCTTGACGATTCACCCCAAAACTTTCAAGAGCTGACCGAAGCGCCCCACTAGTTTTGAAAATTTTGCGATGATTCGTCAACCGGCGCCAAAGTTATTGGGAAAAGAATAAATGTTTTTTGAATAGAAACGAGGTCTTAACTATAACTATAACTACCTACTAGCGACCACCAGTAGGTGATATATATATATGTGTGTATAGCTGTCCTTAAATTTTAAGAAACGTGTACAACCATCACTAACATATGCACAGACCATGTAGAATTGATTGCATGGGCACTATGCTGGGCTACTTCACATTCAATTTGATGTTTTTCTGGTGATCTCATACATTGTCTCTACTGTTACGAGAACTGGTGTGATGTTATTTATGTGCTCTATGAAGAAGCCTCATCAAGAGCCGTATGGATTTTGGATGACTTGAAGATGTAGCCAGCATTAAAGGAACATCAGCAGCGAGTAGCCTTCTTGAGGCAAGAGTAACTACTCTCCGAATAATCAATATTGTGACCCCAATTGGGTCACCTAAGGGCATTAGCCAAGACCTCTTGATTTTACTAAAGTTATATATGTAATATACTTAAGGGTGCTTTGACTCAATCGTCTTTATCCATTGGTCTCTTCTTGTGTCGTTCACACTTTTCTTCCGCCCACTACAGTATACAACATGGGGCATCCCACCTCAGCAAATGGCTAACTTCACTGTGAGAGACCGCATTTTGCCCTTTCACAAGGAGCATATACACCAAAGCAGTTACTTTAAGTGCTTGCTATTTAGGAGCAGAAAAATATTTGTGCTTTTAGCCAATGTGCTTTTTTAAATTGCGGACCTGGTAGCTTAGTGAAGATTAAAGATTTGTAAAAACTATGACCAAACAAAACAGGCATTGACAAAGGCAAAATGAAGGTGGCCATTGCCCACCTATTGGCTTTGCAATAATTTTTCCTGAAAAGAGCAATGAGGTGATAAATCAGCAGTGGGAATTAGTGACACCGAAGAAGCAGAGAATAGGGACCGTGGTGCGGACAAATTTGTTAATTGATATTTCGCTGGTCAATTCGTTTTAGGCAAGTGTTTTTAGAATTCTTTTCAAATTACATTAGCTTATCAGTGACTTGAATAATTACGAAAGGTATCAGAGAACAGTGGTTTTTGCCAGAGTGCCAGGTGTTCTAAGGCCTATTTTTAAGAAACAAAATGCTGTGTTTGAGGAGGGAAGATGGGTTTGCAAAAACATTTGAAAACATAGACGTAATTTACTTATTAAATATTAGAGCTGAGCTCCTACTTTGCATTGTGGGTGTGTGTGGGGAGAGGCAGTTACTTGGATGTGTAAAATGGTATTTACAAATTGTGCAATGGTCGGTTAAGGGAGTGGTGTAGAAAATGGTGCAAGCAGAACATTGTGAAAATTGATACCAGGAGAAAAGAGTGAGATCCTGAAGAGGTTGAAGAACTTGTATCAAAGCTTGTATTTACCTCCTGACATAACTCTTCTCTAACCTATGATGTTTTTAAACACTGTAGGACAGTTGACGTTCATTTTTCGTCCCCACCGCCTTCTCTCAATCAAATAAATAAGTAGAGACCGCTAAGGAGCATATGTTGTCATTTTCACCTGATTCTAAAACTGTGCCATGATTTGGCCGTATTTAATTGTGGCTGTGCCAGAAGCCAGCTATAAATATATTTTTTTGTTTTCATTTTGTAGCTGCTGTGCCTGACCTTCCGTGCAGGACTGGAGGAAGGGACATTGAGCGCTGGAGAAGTGAGTTTTTTTTTTAGTTTTAAGAATTTAATATGTTGTATGTTACATTTTTTTCTCCTGCCATCTCCTTTGCATTGTTAGTGTGATAAATGAAACACAAAACTAGCTTTCCAGCTGGTAATAATTCATTATGAAGAAGCAGCATCGTATCCTCTGGTAGAGCCAGCGGTGCTCTTGGACATCTAGGCAGAAGGGCGTTGACTAAAAAGGGTCCTTCCTATTGCATGGGCATCTGCAAGTATCCGAAGACTTGGTTTTACCTTGGTGATTAAAAAATTGTAAATTACTTGTACATATTGTGGAGAGCTGCACAGTATGTATAGCAGTCCTTTTAGTTGCAAACATGATGGCTATAATTTCCTCCTAGCTATGCTGGTATGGCCAAAGACGCAGACTCTTAGAAATCTGAAATCAAACTCGTGCTATGAAAGATGCTTACTACCACTAGGCTTGCATTAGCAAATGCTCGGGTGCAGCAAACCACTCAAAACTATTTTACAATGCTATAATTTAATGTCAAGATGGTGTATTCTGTGACTGTAAAGCAAACATCGGCTTTTAAATGTTTTCAGTTTTAATCTGATATACAATAAAGTAATAGTTTGATTTCATGTACAGCAACATGCAAGGTAGGTTTCACAGGCATTCTTTGAGCTAAACACTGACGTATTTTTACACGTCATATTTTATTCTTTGTATAAACAGGAAATACATCTACAGCTATTTGTAACAGCCATATTAAAGACATTCAAAGTAAGCCTGTTTCAGGTTTCGCACCTCAACAACCTAATATCAAACACAAGAATTCTGCAAAATCTATTAATCGCCCAAATAAGAACAGCCAGTGAAACTCATCCAATTTGGTGCCCATGCCACATTTGACTTGCTCTTGATACTTTGCAGTTTCTCAATCTTTCACTATAGTACACATACCAGACCAGACATTTCATGCAACAGTTCCGTCACTGGGACCACTTCCTGCATTTCATCATCCACCTTCAGATTTCTGTACATCCTTCAGTCACTAGGAATGTCCAAGGTAGTCTCTGGCCCATAGCACATGCCAGTTACACCTTAGATCTCACACACTATACAGACAGCTTCACAAATGTGGCACCCTCTGCTTCTCACCAGGACAGATTGCTATAGAATTTCGCTCAAAATCCATTTCTACTTTATCTCTACAATCAGTATCTTAAAGGAAACAGTAAGACATTGGCCCCAAATGACCAAAGATGAACTAATTGCACTCTTGTTTCAATAAGAGTCACCAAATTCAGTGCAGGTACCACACTAAATCAACCCATTACCTATTGAAGTTTGGCCTCAACACATCTCTACATCTGTGAAATAGCACAAAGCCAAGTGGTTTACCCCATAGATCACACAGACCAGATTAAAAAAAGAAAGTTGGAAAGAACGTGAAAGAATTACATTCTCTAATTAAATTACACATTGCCCCTCAAAGCAATGCCCTTGACTGCTGACTCCCAACAAGAGCTCAGCAAAATCCAGATAAGATCCTAATTCAAATGCAATTTCTGCAACAATGTCCCCCTAACAAGAGGTTGTTATGACTGATCCTTCTTCTGTTCCTTAGTAGATAACACCCATCCTAGCATCAACCTTTGATGCCGTCTTACCACTCACTGTTTTCTTTTCTCCTCCTTCTGTTAGCATTATTATGTCTCCATCAGTCTTGTTTGACTTTCTATTTAACTTCTCCTCAGAAAAGTCAGTCACCAGATTCCTGCTTCATGCTTTCTCTGGGAGAATCTTCAAAAGCACTGTAGCCTTCCTTCCAGCAAAACTGAATAAATTACAACTTCACCACTTCCTCTCATCAGGCGCCCATACTTTCCAAGAACAATCATTACCTATTTTATCAAAAAGCTAATTTCCAGTATCTCCAAGCTTTCCTCGACTGCAAACCTCATTGAACAGTTCCTAAAAATGCATTGAAGACCATCTCTTTTCAACTACTTCTGTGGTGTCTCTGCCAAGCAGAAAGATTTTAATCTATTTTATTCAGCTTTTTTATGATCTTAGTGTAATCTCTGATGCTAGCAGAATGTGTGGCTCTACTCTGCCCCACTTATCTGTAAGCTTCAGTACTGTTAGTTGCAACACACCTCTCCATCATCTTTCAGATGTTGGATTCCAAAACACTGTGCTAGATTTGACCAAACCATTCTTCCAGACGGAACTGAAGCAACTTCTTCCATCCTTACCCATCACAGCACAGCAGCTCTTTTGTTCCTGTGCTTCCTCTATTTTCTTCAAAGTTTACTGCCAATTTCCATCCTCCCCAATCAGTTTATTTGCTTCATTTTCTAAAAGGATATACGCACCACACACATTTATCTGAGACTAGGCACTCTTGATGCTGATTCCGTGACTTTGCCTTCCAACTGAACCATTATTGTCAGCCCATTTACAGCTTGATGCAAAATTGTTGGCTTAAACTGAACTCTGAGAAATTAGTTCAATTCCTTTAACGACTCAACTTGTATATGATCTGTCATAATAGGTTCTTGTCCACATTCAAGTGAGACAGTAAAGAGCTTTGTATTTTTCGTAAACTTCATCGTTTACCTTGCTGCAACTGTGCAACCTGTTTTACCTTGCACTGCTTAATGCATCTAAAGCACACACTTAGTTCATGAAATGATGAGGTTCCAAAGTCCCTGATTCTGTGGTTTCTTTAGATTAAGAGGTTGAAATGGTGGCCTTTCCCTCTTAGAGTGACCAAACTGCAGTGGCAGCCTTGAACAGAAGCAGGAAGGTGAGCCAGCAGGCAATACATAGAGGCAAGAGACACTGCAGAACTAGGGCAGAATAACCAGAGATCTGGAGACCAAGCAGTTACCCGAAGGAGAGGAGAAAGCAACAGGTGGCTGATGGGCTTATAGCATAGTGAAAGATTTAGGGTAAGGAATGCAGAAAGGAGGAGGAGCCTAGCGCGCAACCAAGATGGCCGCGTAGGTGCGAGGCTCCCGAGGACCTCCGTGACCTCCTACATAAATCCTGAAAATATCCTGTCCTAGATGAGGGGACTGTGTTGGTGAGCCCGAGCTGAGGTGTCACCCGTTTTCCGTTTCCAAATTGGACCTCGGACACCGGCGGGAGCACTGATTGAGGTTTGCGGCCTTCTCCACGCCGGCCCCCCGGATTGGAGTTGCGGGGCGATCCGGAGACAAAGTGATCAACAGCGGCGGGCAGGGCTGGGCGACTCGCGTACCCCGCACTTTCACTTTCGCTTTTGCACCCTCCTTGCTGCTCGGGCGAGGTTGGGTTGCGGGGCGGTGTGCGGTGGTGTGGCCTCGTTGGGGTGCCCTGCTGGCCCGCCGGCTGTGATCCGTCCTGCGGACCTGTGGTGGCCCCCCCCGGAGCCCGTGAACTGGTTTGTCGGCCTTTTCCGAGGTGATTGGCACGATTTGGGGACTGAAACCATGTCCACAAAGCAAGATGGCGACCGGGCAAAGGTGAAATCGACCCGCCGTGGCGCGGCCCATCAGTCCAACAGCATGGACCGCTACACCCTCCAGAAGGGATCTCCCGAGGTGCCGCATCGGTCCCCTGAGGGCCCGACTGATGTTCCTACGCTGCCCGCGGATCTGACCCTACGAGATGTTATGGGCGCTATCGCCGAGATGAAGGCCTCGGTGGACCAGCGCTTTGACACACTGGCGCAAAAGATTGACTCGGTCCACGTGGATGTTGGCCTGGTGAGGGCCGATTTATCCAAGACCAATGACCGGGTCGATTCTTTGGCCCACACCACTTCGGGCCTTACGGCGGACGTGGCGGCCCTCCAAAAGGAGGTGCGCCGGCTCGGCCAGGCGAGCGCCCTGATGGATCGTCGACTGGAGGATTCCGAGGGTCGGGCCCGGAGGAACAATGTCCGCATTGTCGGGGTGCCGGAGGGACGTGAGGAGGCGGCGGCGGACCTGTTTGTGGAGGATCTGATTCTCACCCATCTCCAGCCCCGGGGGCTGAGTAAATTCTTTGCGGTGGAACGTGCCCACAGGGTTCCCGGAGGAAGACCTAAGGCCGGAGCCCCTCCGCGGCCTCTCATTGCCCGGATTTTCAACTTTCGGGACAGAGACGCTATCCTTCAGACTTCTAGGCAACAAGGACCGGTCAGACTTGACAATATGGATGTGAACTTCTATCCTGATTTCACCCCAGCGGTCCAGAAGCAGAGACTGAGCTTTCTCGGAGTCAAACGTCGTCTACGGGACCTGAACCTCAAGTATGCGATGCTTTTTCCAGCTAAGTTGCGGGTGGAGGTGGATGGCCGCACGCACTTTTTTGATCGTCCCGAGGCAGCCGGGGACTGGTTGGACTCCTTGCCCGGGGATCGGGGCCGGGGGGGTGGGGGGGGGCGCGGTTGGAGGGGAGGGCTCGCCGGATCAGGACTGAGGGACTAATAGTAGGCCTTGCTCTGGACAACATTGTCGTCATTTTTGACTGTTCGTTAAGTCTCCCTCCTGTGGAGGTGGTACGGGGTCTCTTGGGGGCTCTCCCTCCTCCTCTGGGGGACTAGTTAGTTTAATCATTCATGGGGCGACAGGCACACTGCACTTTGGGGGGGCTATTTGGCCTCATGCAGGGGAGCAGGGAGGGGGGAGTTCTGTTGGGATGGGTGGGTTGGGGTGGGGTGTTGTTTGTTTTTACCGCAAGGCAAACCCTTTATTGTATTTGTGTTTTTAAGGTGCTCTCGGGGGGACGAATGATGGCTTCTGTATGTGATGGGGGGTAGGGACCTGACTTTATTGTCCTGGAACGTTAACGGACTGGGGGATAGGATTAAGCGAGGTGTGGTCCTGCAGTATTTGAAACGACTTTCGCCAGATGTGGTCTTTCTGCAGGAGACACACCTTATTGGTAATTCCTTTTGTGCCATGAATCGGCGTGGCTATCGTTTGGTGGCCCACTCGGGCTTCACGTCGGGCTCACGGGGGGTGGGCATCATGGTGAAGAACTCGCTCCCGTTGGAAATAGACGAGGTGCGCCATGATGAGAGGGGACGCTACACTGTCTTAGTGGGGGGAATGGAGGGTAAAGTAGTTGTCTTTGTATCAGTGTACGTCCCACCGGGGTTACAGTCCACGACTTTTGCAGACCTAGGGCGCCTCCTCCTTGACCTTCCGGGGGGGCTTCTGGTGGTTGGGGGGGACTTCAATGCGGTGGTTTCTGGGACCGTGGATCGTCACCCCCCTAGGGACCTCCCCCGGGCGCAGGCGTGGCTGTCCGGCTTCTTAGATACACTGGGATTGGTGGACTGCTGGCGCTTAAAACATCCCGCGCAGCTGCAGTACACTTTCCACTCGGGTGCCCATGGTAGCCTCTCACGGCTTGATTATGTCCTTGTCCCTGCGGCCTATGTCGGGAGGGTAGGAGAGGTGCGCCATTTGGCGCGGGGTATTTCAGATCACTCCCCGCTCCTGTTGCACGTTGATGTCTTCCCGAGGGGGGAGGGCAGAGTAGCTCCAATCAATGCCTGGTACCTGCGCGACCCCACCATTCGCGCTGATTTGATTAAATCCTTGCAGCGGTATTTCGATGAGAATGTGGGGTCCGTCCCTTCGGCTATCTCCCTGTGGGAAGCTTTCAAAACAGTTCTTAGAGGGGAGGCCCTCTCCTTTATTTCCCATGCCCGGAGGCGCGAGCAGGAGGAGGTGACCCGGGTGGAGGCCGAAATCGCTGAATTGGAGGGTGATCTAGGGGGTGGGGTGACGGATGCTGCACTACATGTCCTACAACTTAAGCAGGCGGCCTACAGGGCCCTCGTCACGGAGGCGGCCAGGGGCCTCTATAGAGAGCAACAGGGGCGACTGTATGATGTGGGAGATAAGGCTGGTAAACTGCTTGCATGGTTGGATAAAAAGGAGAGAGCGAGTCGTGTGGTCCCGCTGATTGAGAGGATGGATGGTGTGCGTGTCACCGAGCCAGAAGACATCGTCTCTTGTTTCGCGGATTATTTTCGCGAGGTGTATTCCCCGGTTTCTCCCTGCTCGGAGGATGATTCCCATGCCCTGCTGAGGGATATCGCGCTGCCTTCCCTTTCGGTGGAGGACAGGGTGTCGTTAGATGCCGCTCCTACCGCCGACGAAATTGCCCTCGCCATACGCTCGGTCGCATCCGGCAAGGCCATGGGCCCGAACGGCATCCCTATCGAGTTGTATAAGCTGCGACCGGATGTACTGGCACCCCACCTCCGTGCGATGTTCCTGGCGGCCCACTCGCTGGGCTCCCTCCCGCCGGACCAACGTCTGGCTACAATCGTGGTGATCCACAAGGAGGGGAGACCTCGAGACCGGGTTACATCCTACCGGCCTATCTCGCTCTTGAATGCGGAGCCCAAAATCCTCGCCAAGGTGCTAGCCAACCGGCTGGTCGGCGTGGTGGGCGACCTGGTCCACCAAGACCAGTCCGGCTTTATTCCCCATCGCAACACGGCCTTTAATCTGCGGCGCTTGCATTGGGTGCTCGCGCGTGTCCCGTTTGTGCGGGAGCCGGCCATATTGGCGTCCTTAGACGCCACCATGGCGTTTGACACGCTCGAGTGGCCATACATCTGGGCCATGCTGGCGAAGTTTGGATTTGGCCCGGGGTTCATCAGCTGGGTCAAATTGTTGTATTCGGGCCCATTGGCGCAGGTGGTGGTGAATGGAAGAGTATCGGTCCCATTCGAGCTGGGACGGGGCACACGACAGGGCTGTCCCTTGTCGCCGCTCCTGTTCGCGCTGGCCTTGGAACCCCTGGCGGAGTGGCTGCGGTGGCACCCTTCCATCCGTGGTCTCCGTTGGACCCCCGAATATGAGGACCGCGTGTCCCTATACGCTGACGATATCCTTTTGTACCTAGCCTCCCCGCGTAAATCATTGATTGTCCTGGTTGATGTTTTGCGCTCATTCGGCCGCAATTCAGGCCTTGTCATCAACTGGGCTAAATCATGTGTGTATGTGCTTTCCGGGGAGGCTCCCGTCCTCCCGCGGGGCTGTCCGATCCAGATTGCCTCACAGGGGTTTCGGTACCTGGGGGTTTACATTACTCTGGACCCGGAGGCCCGCTACGAGCGGAATTTGCTTCCCCCCCTCCAGCGCTTGAAGGAGGACGTCGCGCGCTGGCGGCGCCTGCCGCTTTCGCCGCTCGGCCGGGCGGCATTGTTTAAGATGATGTCGTTGCCACGCTTCCTGTACGCTCTCCAGAATACTATGGATTTAGTCCCGGCGCGCTACTTCCGTGAGGTGGAGAGTCTACAGCGCCGCCTGTTCTGGGACGGGAGGCCGCGTATTGCCCTGGCGAAGTTGACGCTCCCATGGTACGACGGGGGGATTGCCCTCCCGGATATTAAACGGTATTACTGGGCCTCCCAGCTGGCTGCAATTAATCATGGCCTTTACGGGCCCGCCTTAAACCCGGCATTTGAAATGGACAAGATGCTCCTGCCTGGTGGCGATTATAATCGAGCGCTCTACTCTGGCGCGCCCGGCCCCCGCCTGACGGGACCTACGCGTGTCATGGTACGAGTATGGCACGCAGCCAACGCAGCTATGGGGTGGAAGGACCGTTTGACCCGGGCATCACCGTTGTACGCGTCTGAGAGATTGGGCTCCCTGTGGACCTCGAAGGGCTTCGAGAAGTGGGACACGATCGGCATCAGTAAAGTGGGGGACCTCTGGACGAGAGGGGGATTTAAAACATTCGAGACGCTGCAGACGGAGTTTCAGCTGCAGGGCAGTGAATACTTTCGGTACTTGCAGGTCCGTCACGCGCTGGGCTCAGTCTTCCCAGACGTCGCCTCCATCCCGGAGTCTTCCCCCCTGGAGGATAGAGTGCTGGATGGCCACGTTCCGGACAGCACGATCTCCCTTATTTACAAAAAATTGATTAATGACCGCTCGGGCCTGCTGATTGGCCTCCGCGAGGCTTGGGTTGCCGACGGGCTGGAGTTGGACGACGAAGACTGGATTTCCGCGGTGGCCTCTCCGAAGGAGGTGGCCATACCGGCTCGCCTTCGCTTCGTCCAGCTTAAGATACTCCACCGGGTTTACATGACGGGGCCAAGGCTTCTGCGTATGGGCTATGCTGAGGATGGGTTGTGTAAGCGTGGGTGTGGTGCTTTGGCGACTTTTTTGCATATTTTGTGGGAATGCCCGAAGGTGGAGCGATTCTGGCGTGGTGTGCATGAGGTCCTGCGAGTGGTTACGCATGTCGCGCTGCTGCCTGAAGCGAGGAGATGCCTGCTGAATGTGTGGGAACCAACTGACTACTCCGTTCCGCAGACGCGATGGGTGACTCTGGGATATATGATAGCTAAGCGTGACATTGCTCAACTGTGGGGATCCCAGAGGCCCCCGGCGGTGTCGGCCTGGAAAGAACACATGGATTGGTGCATGTTCCGAGAAAAGGTGGTGTATGTGGCGAGGGGTAAGCCTGGGGCATGGGTGAAGGTATGGGGCCCCTGGAACGCCTACCGCGGGGGTATCTGCGCGCCACCATTGCTGTGTGCGGCCTCACCAGCCCCGTCCCCTTAGTTGACTCCTTTCCTAGCCCCGAGCACGGAATTCCCCCAGTCCTCGATCTGTTCCCCTTCCCCTCTTTAGACTCCTGTGGATGGCTGGGGTCCCCCATTCGGGGAGCACGTGCTGTTACTGTCGATTGCAGGTTGCCTTGCGGGTGTGGTTTTTGTGTTGTTTGTGTAAAATGAAACCGTATTGTGGGGTCAGAGTGATGTGGCCCACGACGCTGATACCTCCTGATTTTGCTCCTCGGCAACGCCAAGTGTTTTTGTATGTATGTCATATGCTCCTGTCATTCTAGCGGCCGGCCGGACGGTTGTAGGCCCATACCTGTATATTCTTGAGATTGCAATAAACGGTTTCAAAAAAAAAAAAAAAAAAAAAAAAAAGGAATGCAGAAAGAGTGGTGGCTCCCCAGCTGACTTGGAAACTTCACCTGTGAACCTTCCACTTACTCTTTGAAGGCTCTAGTGTTTGGTAGTGAGTGAGTTTCCAAAGTTCTCTGTAACAATCAGTCATGACTCCATAGAGCAGAGTAATGTTTCAGAGGTCTGCATTGCAATAGGAACTGATAATGAGAAAGAAGGGGTGAAGTTGCATTGATAGTTTGTGTAGAGACCCGGACCTGCAGATAAGTAAAACTTTGACTGGAAGGGAAGCCCAATAAACTGCAGAGCTTATTAGTAGTTTCATGACAGGAGCCTTGGTGACAGCTAACTAGGCAATGGTTGCCCCAGCATACCCTATGGCATTAATCTACCTACTCAAATCCCGAAAATCCAAATTCGATTAGCTATTTTAGGTGGCGCCTCTTCAAAGGCTGAACAAGGTGATATTGCAGAAACCCAGTGGTTGGAGAAGTGCCTCTGAGCAACAGTTGCACTGTAGGGCAGGCGGGATGAAATCGGTATTCTACCCAGGAAATGCAGCAATGTACTGTTAGACTATATATACTCCATTCCTGTACATGCCCTACTTGGTATTGCTTATTTTCTACTGTCTGTACTGATGGATTGCACTGTTTTAATAAACAGAAGTTTTTTAAAAAAAACAGTTTCACTGTAGAACATATGAAATGTATAGTGAAGCAGAGTGTTACTATTGAAGATCACCAGCTGATCAATTTTGGGCCTCAAGAACCAGATCCATCAAGAAAAATGTACTTTGACCACTCTCGGTTACAGAGCACTGCTTGCCTCAGCACACAGAAAGACCCGATAACGTATGACAACATGGAAAACAACCCCAAAGCAATCAAAGTAGAAATAACAATAAAATAGAGCTTAAGAAAGACCCACATAGATCAGAAGAAAGTTCAACAAGATCAGTGGGTAGATGGCTTAATGAGTGGATTTGGAACAACACAATTTCATCTTGCAAGAGAAGCATGCAGAAGAAGCAGGATGACCTGGAGAACAGTTTGCAGTGAAAGAGCATTCTTATGAGGGGGCGTTCTTCAGTTCATAAACTTTATTCGTTTTTTTAGTAAACCATAAAAGTCACATGTACACACAAAAAAGTACAGAATATTTAAAAAGGCATGAAAGACATAAAATCAACCATGAACAGCTAAAAAATGCAACACCGGACCTTAGCAGTAAAACAATCATTTTTCAAGGTGCATAGTGCCATTTTTGTAAAAAAAACTTTTAGTGCAAGCCTTCTTGGCTAAACAGCAGTATGTAAGCATGGCCATGTAAACATTTAAATAAAATGCATGATAGCTTTCTACTGATGCTGTCCGGTTATAATCAAATGAAATACATTTTTTTATTGCCAGTGACTTTTAGGGGAGAATTAAATTTCAGTCAATAAATACAATAAATAAATGATAAATCGACGTCGGTCATTCTAAAAGTGTAATAATGCTTAATTAACAGTGCCAGAAGAATCAATATATTAATTATACAATCCTCCACTAGTTGCAGGTGATCAATTTAAAGGACATCTCAAAGGGTAACTGATAAAACAAACTCTCAGGCAAAAAGACCCATTATTTTCCAAATAAACTCCTTCGGCGAATGGCACCAGAAATAAATCTATATTTCATTTCACAGATGTATTCTGATTGTAGCAGTCTGAGATAGAACAACGGTGTGAGAGGAGTTGGCCTAACGGCTAGGACGGTCGACCTCGAATCTGGGGAACCGGGTTAGAGTCTCGCAATGATACTGAACATCCTGTGATTCTTCGCACTTAATATCCCCGTTCCTAACAAAAATGGATGTGTCCTCATATAAAGCAACTGGTGCTATGTAAAGCGCTCTGATACCCGATACCTTGTGGTCAAGTTCGCGCTATATAAAACTCCGTTGAAAAAAAAAAAATTCAAGACCCTCTGAAGTAGTAAAATGTATTCCCTGCATGGTTTATTGTATAATTCACAGAAAAAAAGTTCAGCCTGTTGTGGCTCGATCTGCAGTCACAGGGGCATAGATTCAGAAAGGCCTCGTGATATGTTTGACTCCGATACGAAACGAATAGGTGAGCAGAGCCAAATCTTAATCTGGTAAAATAAAAAAAATTTAAATGGCTAAAAGGATACAAAAGATATGGCTCAATTCCTTTGGATGTGATCAGGGGTGAATACTCAGCTAGCTGCTTTTTGCTGCGCTCCTTATACTCTCTATGATCTCTTAGGATATTCAGAAAATCTCCGTTTAGTTGGGGTTTTGTGACAGACATAATGAGCTGAGGGTTTGCGAAAAAATCCTACCTTCCCATACGAGTCTGCTGGGTCTTCACATAGCTTTTCCGAGCATGGTCGCAGTTTAAACAGTCTTGAATTATTTCCCGGTGAGGGACGGTTCTTCATTGACCCAAATTGAGCGCCATACCATAATAGGCGTGCTCTGTATGCGGTCCGCCAGAGGGGTTAACCCCAATTACCGGTGACAAATAATAGAAGGCAGGCTGGGGGGGCCGACAATAATCTTCTAAGAAATACATTTTCTGTCCTATAGGGATGATAAATTGCAGAAACCCCACACCCGCACCGTACAGAATCACAGCAGAACATTGGGCAGTATAGATGTTAATAAGGGACTCGGTTGGTCTACCGCCGAGTTTCCTAGAAAACCTGAATAAGGCTTCAAGCGTTCTATCAAAACTCTTCTTCTTGACCTCTACGAGATCGGTCCAAGAACCTTTTTTCTCAAATGGAATGCCTAGGTAGCAAAAAGTTGACAACTGAGCTAGTTTTTCATTTTTGATGAAGCAGGGTCTCATTTTACTTTTGGCTTTCCCCACTACCATGACCTGTGAGTTAGTGGTGTTGGTCTGCAGGCCCAACTTACTCATTAATTCATTAAATCTGTTGAGGAGGGGTCTGCAGGCCCACACATGTTCTTGAGATCAGTATGCAGTCATCTGTGGCACATCGATCGCCCCTTCATTCAAGAAACTCTCCAAATCATGTATATATAGGCAAAACAGGATGGGGACTAACACGCACCCCTGTCGGACACCACTATTCATTCTAACAGGTGCTGAGAGTTCTCCATCTGCCCCATATCTTACTCTGCCTTGACATCATGGTGCATTTGCGCTAAAAAGTGGACAGGGGGGGCATCTATGCCCATATCTACCATCTTTTGCTATAATTTCCCTCTCATGACCCAGTCGAAGGCCGATGTCAGGTCCATGAAGCCTAAATAAAGGTTAGTGTTTTTTGCCATGGTGTACTTGTCAATTATCAAATGAAGGTTAAGGCATTGTTCCACCGTGCCCAGGCCCCTTCTAAAACCATATTGGATGTCCGAGAATTTTCCCTTTTCTGCTTTCCAACTTTCAAGGCGGTCAAGTAGAACTCTGCCGATCAGCTTACATGTGGTGTCGATTAGTGATATTGGGCGGTAACATTGGGGTTCGACCTATCTCCCTTTGTAAAAATAGGGATGATTATTGCTGTTGACCACGAGGCTGGAGGGCACGTTACTGTGACACAGCATAAAATGTTAGTTACGAATGGGAGCCAAAGGGCAGGCATTGCCAGGAAGAGATCAGCACGTATATTCCGTCAGGCTGGAAGCCTTATTTTTCTTTGTCAGGTCTAAAGCCTTTGTGACTTCCTTAATTGACGGTGGGTCTAGTTTACTCGCAGTCCCTTTTGTATGATAGCCACATTCTACAGAGTCAAACAGTGCCCCCCCATTATTATAAATTGCCTGGAAGTGGTCCACTCACTTGTTTGGGGGAAGTGTGGCATCAGTGGTGGTGTTATGGTTATCTTAAAAAAAGGGGGCGTTGATAGCCTTCCAGAAATACTGCTGTTTTTGGAAATTCTCGCTTCGTATAGCCTCTCCCATGCCTCCTTCCTAACAGTCTCCCTGCGTTTTTCTAGATTTTTTTTTATTCTGGGATTTGCAGTCTCTCACCCATGCTAGATCACTGGGCTTTTGTTTTAATGCTTCAACAAGCTTGTTGTGGTTCCTTGTGCAGTCGTTATTGAACCACTTAAACTGTTTGCGGGCCATGGGTCTTCTGTTGCATTCTAGCATTCTGTTTAGTGTGAATGAAATGTCTGTAAAAGCTGCTAGCATGGACTTTGGGTTTAATTAGTCTTCGAGGCAGGTCAAAATTTGTGATCTATTTTTTTCCACAAGTTTTCCCATAACTGCCTTCGGGTTCATAGATGCCCATTTACACATGAGGCCCTTATTTTTATAATGGGTTACAGGTGGAGCTACTACTAGGAGCAGCTCCTTGTTTTGTGTTTCAAATTGAATTTCTAGCGGGAAGTGGTCTCTAAAGGATACTTTTAAAATTGAAAAATGTACCAGCTTGGGTTTATAATAGTCAGAAAGGGCAATAAGATCAATGAGGCTGCCCTGTCCATGACTAGCATACGTGATCTCATCCTGCCCAACCCCCGGATCAGGTCAATAGTTAAAAAAAGAGAAAATTTAGATAAAATTGAATTGAAAACATTGTCACAGGGAGTGTGTTCGAAGTGACTTTGGCCCTCAGAAAGATCTTCCATGTGGGTGCCACTATTCCTGTATTAAGAGAAATAAAACTGTTATGAAAAAAGTTTACAATAATAAGTCTGACATTTAATTCATATGCAACATTTATAAATCGAAAGTGCGGAGTGCCCAGGGTAAAGGTCCTTACTTTGTCCCCCCAAGTTGTAGTTATTAAAGTGAGCAAGCCACATCGGTCATGTCTTCCAAGCGAGCAGACAGCTGGTGTATTGATTGATATAAAGCCATCTATATATGTCTTCTCCCAGGCCCACGTCTCTTGGAGACAGACAATGTCGTTGCCCTTCATAAAATCTAACCACTCATCATTATTCTTGGAGGCAAGACCAGCTACATTCCACAACAGGCACCTAAACTTGTTTCCTCTTGCGCAGTGGATCCGGAATCTTTGGCCTTGGGACTGTTCATGCAATTGGGTACAGCCTGTATGACCTTCTCCTTTGTGTTGTCTATAACCATACAGGGGGATGCCAGGGGCGCGGGAGTGGCCACATGTGCCCGTATTTTTACTCTCCCATATCTGCTGGCATGAGCTTCAACCAAGGCAGTCCCCTGTTTGTGTTGTCAGTTTGAAAAACGGTTGGAGGATGCTCCGGGACCCCTCCACTCCTGAAGCACAGCTGCAGAAGAATTTGCTTGATCGGCCTGTAAAAGTATCCCAAGGGTACTGCTCGATTCCTTTCCCCATCATAAACAGATGAGATGCTCTATCCAGGAGACTTCCTACTATGCGCCTGTTCCTGAAGTTAACCACAATACAATCACCTAGTGTCTCTTTTGGATGATGGCCTACCCAAGAAACACGTTGGACATTGTTTATGCTCCATAAAGTTCTTTATAACAGAAGCACTGTGTGTTTTTGAGGAATTAATGGACAACCTTGTTTTTTAATTGTCAGTGCTCTTCGACTTGGGGAGTGGAAGGTATGCTTTTTAAGAGTATTGCTAACGGTGTTGCCTCCGGGGGGAGTTGCAACATTCTTTGAGATCTTGCGCATGCTGCTTGAATATTTTCTGCAGTAAAAAGCAATTTAGGTGGAAAGTCCAGGTCATTGCCGGGCCTCCTTAGCGGGCCTGGGTGTGCCCTGGGCAGGCACACTGTTGGATTGAGCTGGGCAGAGAAGGTAGAACTATTTTTGCTGCCCTCCTCTTGTAGACGGTCTGCGCCTGCTACTCTCTGGAGGGGGCCTGCCGTGGATGTAATGGGGACCTCTGGGCTTGGCCTGTGCTCCACCGGGTTTTTAAAGGTGCTTGTGACAGTGCTCAAGCTTGAGCCAATCAAGATTTTTAGGGAAGTGTCAATGCTGTCAAGGACAGACAAAACTGGTTCAAGAAACTCTTTCAGCGATTTTTCCAAAAGCTTTGAGAAGTTGGCTTGCGTTAGGCCTCCCTGGATGGTTTAATTTACTGGCTTAGTCCTGGGTGGCAACCCATTGTTTCTGTTGGCAAGTGTCGGTTTATTTCCAGCCAGTTTCATTTGCGACTTATTGCTAGATTTTGCCTTTTTTACTGGGGGCGATCCGCTAGATTCAAGTTGTGAGCTCGGTTCATTAGACACAATCATGAGGTCGCCATTAAAAATGCAAGGGTTTCCAGTGGTTTCATGGTCCTTACTATTGTCGGCCTGGTGTGGGGGCTTGCTTGTACCGCTTGAACCCCCATCGCAGGTGACTCCCACCAGGGATTTAGTATGCAGAGCTTTCTTAGTAGCCCCCAACCTCTCCTCCAAGCACTCCATTTCATTGTTAATCGCCCACATTGCTGTGATCAAAGATCTAGTTAAGGTTGCAGCCAGCGGGCGTTATCTGGTATTCAACATTACTGCCTTCCTCTTCCCCATGATCTTACCTTGCTGGAAGACTTGGGTCTTTTCCTGGGCTGCTGTCCAAAATACAAGGGCCAAGAGGTATGGCCCAGCCCAGCCTCGGTCAGGCGCAGACGGGCCCTCCCTTGGCCTGCGCTGTGCCCAAGCGTGTCCCGCGCTGCGGGGTGCTGGCAGCAGAGATGTAGGCGAGTGGGGCTCCTCCCCGTCACAGGCTCTGAGAGGCTTCTGGGGGACAGAGTCTCACCCCTGCAGGGTTCCAGCCAAGCGTTGCGGGCTGTCTGTTTTGCCAGGAAAACGTGTCTGCCGGCGGCAGAGATGTAGACAAGTGGGGCTCCACCCCCTCGCAGGCTCAGAGAGGCTTCTGGGGGACCGAGTCCCACCCCAGTAGTGTTCCAGCCAAACGTTGCGGGCTCTCTATTTTGCCCGAATAGCACATTCCGCGCTGCGGGATGCCTTCAGCAGAGATGTAGGCGAGCAGGACTCCTCCCCCTCGCAGGCTTAGAGAGGCTTCTGGGGGACTGAGTCCCACCCCAGCAGGGTTCCAGCCAAGCGTTGGGGGCTCTCTGTTTTGCCTGAAAAAACGCATCCTGTGCTGCGAGATGCCGGTGGCAGAGATGTAGGTGAGCGGGGCTCCTCCCCCTCGCAGGCTCAGAGAGGCTTCTGGGGGACTGAGTCCCAGCCCAGCAGGGTTCCAGTCACGCATTTCAGGCTCTCTGTTTTGCCTGGAAAGCGCGTCTACATGGATCAGAAGATGACCTCACTCCAGGCTATTATACTCGGATATATTACATATGACCGTAGTAAAACCAGGTTGATGCTGTCTAACTGAATGAAGCACGTCAACTGAGCCTGGGCTGCATATAATGCTGGGCATTTAGATGAGTCCACTTTTTTGGTTAAAGGAAAAAATATGGGAAAATATTTAAGTGGGAGAGAAGGTTTAGTATGCCAAATGCAGCAGTACTATTAGCTCTCAGTAGTGATGCAGCAAAAAGGAGAGTTAAATCCTGTTGCATATTTCCATAGAAACAGCAAGGTACGGTACAGATGGGGTCATCCAATATGATTGATTTTAACATTGAGAGAAAGCATTTTTGAGATTCTTTTTTGAATTCAGAACAATATTAAATCTGCCGATAGCAGAGCAGAAAATAATCGCTATAACGTAAGCAAATAATTAGAGATCATAGTGGAAGAAAGTTGTTTGCAAAACAGTGAAAGCTCTTCAGGATTTGATTGATTTTATGACTGAGGAAAGGTTCCAGGGCAACTGCAAAGAGGCAGTAACACAGGGTAAAGCAGCTTTTGCTCTTTCTGAGAAGAAGAGTATGATTAACAGCTGAGAACAGCAGTTGAGTGCAGGTATAGTGGTCTGGAGACTGGTGGAAAAAGGGTTGTTTTGAACAAGTGGTCAGCCTAATGTAGGAGGAGGCTCCATGGTTTCTGTATGAGGGCTAAGATGGTTTTTATGAAGAATCTAAAGTGAGTAGACATGTCTGACACGTGGAGGTGAAGATTAGCAAAAGAGTTGTGGCTGATTTTTTTGTAAGTCCGGAGAAGGAGGCTAAAAGCTCAGCCATGGATAATTGACAATATGCTTGTTTGATGCAGAGTTTGAATTGTGATTTTGCTTTGTGAGTGGAAGCAAACAGCTTTGTGTTGAGGTAATAGTGGGGCAAGAAATATCATGTTTGCATTATTGTATCAAAAAGGCTTCTTGTCCTACATTAGGACTATACAAACACTTTGAATGGTCCTTCAGGTGGCAGAATAGGAGCATTCTATATGAGGTCTAAATCTAGTAATGAATGGTGGTAAGAATTAGGAGGTGGGGTGGGGCTTCTCCAAGCAGGGAAAATAATAGATAATCTCTTGTGGTGGCTAAAGGACATCTAAAGCATGAGACATGAGAAGGAAGTGGATAATGCACAATAGCTGCACATAAAAGACTTACAGGTCCAGGATTTCTACGTTTTAGCAGAACTTCCACAGTCGGAGCCTCAGAAATGGGCACTAGTCAGATTGCCCTCCCACCATTGGCTGGTTCGCCTGGCCATTGACTTTGCTAAAGTTACACCTTCTCATTGCACATGGAGATTAGATGATGGTGTCTCACTGTTCTAGGTAAGCTGTGCTGCTATCATTATTAATATATATTTTCCAGTTGACTGGACCTAACTCAACTAGCATACTTATGGCATTTGATATTTATTACATTCTAGCGTGCTATGCCAAGTGTTACCTGCCTTCTTTTCGTCCTGGTGAAGATTCAAGTATTCACTACCTACTTTGGTCAAATCATCAATATCTTTACTCATGAAGTGTTTAAACCTACCATCGTTTTGACCTTTTATCCGCCTGATCTGATATTACCATAGTGTTAGAGAGCTATTTTTTGTTTTCCTTTGTGTTTGAGTCCCTGTTAACCTGTTTCTGTCACATTTGTCACACCTCAAGCACTGCGTTGTTAATGAATCCACTTTTGTAGCACATATGGTTGGGTGTCTGTTCAACATCAATTAATATTTCAATTGGAATTATGGTCCAGTATCATTTAATATGGTATTCAAATAATAAACATGGCTATGCTGCACTGATTTCACAACATATTTTGATTTTGATTCAGACATTTTACATGTTCTGCTATCTCTGGATTTCCTTACAATTGTTTTATCAATTTAATTAACTGTCCCTAATATTTTTATTGATATGGAAAGAGTCACAGGAACAATTTGCAGATGTTTTTAGAATTTTATCACGCATCATACAACTGAGAGAGGTCACATAAAGAGTTAGAAAAGGGGTAAATAAGCGGAGCCTGTCTAATTACATTGATGACAGCAGAAAGAAAATTCAGAGAGGCCAATACAAAAAGAAGCAATCGTTAAGGCAATGAAGAGTATGAAATTACTTTAAGCCCACAACCACATTGACTTCACATTAAGCTTTTGCATCAAATTGAATTGGCTGCTCCCTACTTCAACAATCCTTTCTCGTCACTTTAACATGTTTGTATTGCCTCACTTCATCTGTGTAGGGTATTTATGAACTTCTTTCTGAGGAAAGATGGGTTGGGTGCCGCCCCAACATTTGTTTGAACTTTTAGAGTAGGCCAGCTTCCTAATATGGGTCCTGGGCCCAAAATCATGTTAGTGGGTCTTTTAGGAACTGATTACAGAGGCACTCACTTAGGCCTTCTAGAAGAAGGATTGATTTTTAGGGGATGCAGGATTCACATTTTCATGGACATAATCCTAGTTATTCTGAAAAAAGAGGGAAGAACTTGTGATCAGTAAATATTAGATGTTGTCTTTATGATTGAGGGCTTCCCTTTCGGTTCCCTAATCCCCCCTCACCCGCTACGCTCCCAAGTGGTCACTGAGGATAAAACATGTGTTCTTCTAACCACTGTGGGTGCAAGACACTTTGGATGATACCACATCCAGGTGGGATGGAATTGGCTTGGATGCCCCCAATAGATCTCCTTATTGGGGTGACTCAGTGGTTTTGACCCACATATAGAAAGGAGATTTGGCAAGGTTCGTTAATATGTCAATACATAATTTTTCTTGCCTCAGACCCCGACACCCCCTTCATTGGGCTGATGTATTCTTGTGTGGTACTCTACTTGTACCATGGAGTAACAGGTTGAATAAACAGATTTTGAAAAAGATAATAGGAATGTTGAGTTCATCTGCATTAACTCTTTCCGTAAGGGTCCAGAACTCAAAACATATCTTTATGCAAGTCTCAGTTCTCATTGATTGGGACATGGAAATGAGTCGTCATATTGTCTATTTTCAGGAAGGTTATATAAAACTGAGATTTTATTTATGGGCATGCTCCTGGCACATAAGACGTATTTTTTGGAGACGTTGTATTCCATGTTGTAAGCCTGTAACAAGTTATATAACTATATAAAAATGGTTTATAACTTCAGCATGTTGTGTTAATCTGTTTAAGACATCCTAACCCGATTGCTTTTCATATAGAAAACTTCATTAGCCATATTGTCATGAACATTATCCAGTATTTATTGGCCAATAGCAATATATCCTATGATACTTCTGCGTTTATTGTAAAAGAGGTTATTGTAACAATCCGACACCTGAGCTTACATTGAGGTTTGGCCGCCTCATCTCACCCTTGATTTTTCTTCCTAGGTGTGTGTAATTTCTCTGCCCCTTTGTGAATTTTATGATGATGTGTCATGCACTCTTCTTCTCTGGCCCACATCCAAACTTAATTTTGCTATCCTTCCATTCATTTTACCAAACATATATTTGGGTATGTTACCGCTTTTGTAAAGCAATTTCAGGAGCATTTCAGTTTTAATATTTTTTAACTTCTGAAAATGCCTTTGTCTTATGCACATTTTCAATTGATACTACAGTTCATGAAATAAGGGTCGGGGTTTAATACAAACCAATCAGTACAGCTCCTGAGTAATATGTTTTCATTAATATAATGTATTTGCTTGTTGTCACTTGACAAGAGGATTTTCTGGTTAAAAGGTTATACTGAAAGCAGGAATGATTTTTTTAACACTGTATCCGTTTGTGATATTCAGCAATGGAGGATTGAATTATGCATCAAGGAAATGCAGTTTGCTTCATTTGAACGCATATTGATTTGATAGGAAATGTATCGAAATGTGCCGTGAAGTGGGCGGAGCACCGTCTTAATGTAGTGTTTCTTTCGCCTAGATTAAACTAATTTGTGTAAAAGAACTTAGCCCGTTCTACACTACACAACCTTGCAGTCTTCTAGTAAAATGTAAATGCTTGCCTATTTTATACAGCACACCCCTTCGGCCGTCAGACTACAGTATCTTACAAATAAACTGACCACTGTTGAACTCAACGTTATGTTGTGCTTATTTGTTTAGTGTGCATATCACCTAGGAAGGTATCCTGGCTCCTAAGAATGGTAGAGCTGCCATAACTGGGGCCTATTGGATGAGCCACGTTTTCAGGTTTAGTGCAGAAATCTGTGATGGAGCTAGAGTCTCTGATGCGGAAGGGGAGGTTGTTGCAGCCTTTAGGGGTCAAGTAGGATAAGGTGTGACCTCCGGCACTGTTTTGGTGGATGTGAGGGACGTGGGTGAGGAGAAGGTAAGACAAGTGTAGGTGCCTGATTGGTGTGTAGAGCTGGATGCAGCTGTTGAGGTGTGCTTGGCCTTGTTTGTTTAGTGCCTTTTAGATGACTTTGAGAAGCTTAAAGAGGGTATGTTTGTGTATCTGGAGCCAGTGGAGGTCTTTAAGGTGTTTAGATATGTGAAAGGGGAGTGGGAGTTTGAGAGTGAGTCTGGGTACTGCATTCGGTATGACTTGGAGTCTCTTGGTGAGTTCAGAGGTGATGCTGACATGAAAGGGTGTTGCCATTTTCCAATCTGCTGGTGGTCAGGGCTTGTGTGACAGATCTTTGGATGTCCCCTGGGAGCCATCTGTACACTTTCTTAAGGAGGTTGAGGTTTTGGAAGCAGGTGGAGGTGACCATGTTGGACATAACTATTTGATTGTTGATCATGAGCCCTAGGTTCCTGGCCGAGTTGGACTGGCTTGCGAGGGAGCTCTGTGTGCCACCAGTCCACATAGGTCCACTTAGGTCTTTCCATTGTTGAGTTTCAGGGAGTTGGTTTTTATCCAGTTTGTTTTCATCTAGTCCACGATTTCAGAGATTTAACTGATAAAATGTGCCTGAGTGGTCGAGGTGTCTGTAAAAAGGAGTAAGATGATGAGCTAGGGGTTGTTGAGGAATGAGATGATGCTGAGCCCTTGAGCGCGGATGATGTTGGCAAGAAGGATAATGTAGATGTTGAATAGTGTGGGGCTGATCAAGGAGCCTTGTTGGTTGCGCCGAAGATCAGGTGGGAGGCAGTGGACGATTATAGGGCTAAGCTGACTGTTTGGGTGCATCCTGGGACGAAGGAGCTGATTCATCACAGAGTTGGTCTATGGCTAGATTGGGAGACTGTGTCGGAGGTGCCCTGCTGTGTCCCTTTTGTCCATGCTTGGTCGATGCATCCTATGTAAGCCATGAGCGTTGTCTCGGTGATGGGGTTAGGTCTGAGTCAAGATTGAGAAGGATCCAGGAGGTAGTTGGCAATAGGGTGGTAGCACAGTCAGTGGTTGAAAAGCTTTTCTAGTACTTTGGCCAGAAAGAGAGGAGGAGGGAGATAGCCCAGTGTTTACTAGTCCGCCGAGGGTTTGCATAAAAGCTTGTGTCCTTTGGTAAAAATGAAGTGAGGGCAGGGATCCAAAGGGGCTACTTAGTGGATTTGGTGCATGCTGTTGGTGGTTTGCAGAGGTCAGAAAGGCTTCTGTGATGATCTTGTCATCAGACTAAACGATAGCTAGGGTGGAGAGGGCCAGTTGGGGTGTGAAGATGTAGATGGTGCTGATTTTGGTGGTGAAGTAGTGGAAGAGCTGAATGCAGAGTTCCTGCAAGCTTAGGACAGTCCTGGAGCAGGTGGTAAGGGATGTGAATTCCTTCATAACAGTGAATATTTTGTTTGAGTAGTTAGAGCTGTTTTACGAGTAGTTAGTGCTGTTTTACATCCATTTGAGTGCTGAACGCTTGGTGGTTCTGAGTTGATGGTGGTATATGTGGAGGGCTGATCTGTAGGTGTCTTTGTTGTTGTCATGGGTTTTGGGCCATCAGCGTTCTAGCTGTTTGTAGAGGCACTTGGTGAGTTGGAGGTCTTCCGTGTTGCATTTTACCTGTGGCTTAGACTGAGATCATGTGGTTTTTAGCAGCACCAGGAAGTCTGCGCAGGAGGTGATCCGTTTGTTGAAGTCATGATGGCACATGATATGTTGTTGTGGTGGGGTGGGCATAGAGATTGAAGCTATGTGGTCCAGATATACTTGGAGATCTTGTTCCAGTTTTACCTGAAGGTCTTGGTATGATGGGTACTGTGTTTGTTGGGCAGGTGTAGGCTGAAGCCAACGAGGGATTGATTGGTCCAGGTGAGGGGGTGGTGGTGGACTTATCCATTGTGATTTCTGAGAAATTGCTGAATAGAGGGTTGAGGAGGTGTCCAGCTACATGGAAAGGGTTCTTCACTTGGTGGGCGAGCCTCTTTGAAGGATCAATAAATCTTCAACATCAACTCTCAATTCAAGTATACAAGTTCCAGAATATTTGCTCCCTTAGTTTCACCTGGCATCATGAGCATTCTCAATATATACCTTAATCAAAAAACGGGCTCCCACAGAGTAGTGTTTCAAACGTATTTTGCCGAAAGGATATATTGAGAATGCTCTTGATGCTGGGTGAAAATGGGGTGACAAATTCTCTGGAACTTGTATATTTGAATTGAGAGTTGATTTTGAAGAGCCTTGAAAAAGAGGCGGTACCTCAGAAAACATGTTGGCTGTGTGGGAGTAATCTTATTCTTGATGTCAGATTGGTTTTAAATTAAAAAACAAATAAAGGAAATAAGAGCACAGATACAAGGATTCATATTGTTATTGAGAAGACATGTTGCTGTGATTTATGAGTATTCTCCTTTAAAGAGATAATGTAAGATGGTAAAAGGCTTCAACTTAACCCCAATGGTTTGGCCCTTTTGCTCCTGTTTAACCTGTTGCCCCCTTAACAGAATTCTCAGGAGCATAGCTTCAGGGGGAGGAAGTGTTTGGGCTGTGACACACCTCAAATAAATGCATTCTTGGTAGGTAGTTGGGTCCGGGAACCCTGAGTCGGGTCTGCCCTGTCTATGTTGTTTTTCCTCGCCATCTTGATTTCTTTAAGAGGTTTTAACTTGTTGATTTTTTTGGATGGATAACTTAATTATAAAATAGTGAATGGTTTGCCAAAAAAGTATTAAATCGAGGTGGAGTGGCCTGGCTAGCTAATATGGCGAGCGCCTTGTAAAAACACTTAGTCTTCCTTCGCCGTCCATCCTCCTCCTGGGCAGCAGGAACATGGCTTTGCCCTGAAAGCAGGAAGGCTGCCTTCCGAAGCTCCCCCTGTCGATACCAGGGACTGTGTGTGCTCATGGGGGATGCTGACAGGGGTCAAAGGAGGAACTTTGTGCATGAGCAATGGACAATATGATGACCTGACTCTGTGAGACCTGCAACATGACTGGTTTAAGGGGTAGGCTGGGGCCGCTAGTCTTCCGCATTCTCAGGTAGGAGCCTTTGGATGGTGGGGCCATAAAAAAGGCCCCTTGAAAGCAACGGTAGTGTCAGTTCTGGGGCCCATCACTGGACTTGCCGGCTGGAGGGGGTTCTTCCTCCTGGGAGAGTGACCTGAGGCATGAGGCATGCCACACACCCAGACTCCAGTGTGCTGCCTCCCTACCTGACGTACTGTGAGGTCACCCCGGCTGAAGGAGCGGTGTTGAGGGAGAAGGGACTAAGCACCACTACCCCCCTCCCACCCATCAGAGGCTGACCTGAGGCTTTATGTCCAATAGGTCTCTGAAGATCATGGCTTGAGGCAGACAGACACACCCTTCACCCTGGGCCCTGAACGATGCACATCCTGCTTCATATTTTGGGAGCACCTGAGAAGGGGTGTGAGTTTTTTCCCTTCCCCTTCCTCCTCCTGGGAACCCACTGGCGGACCGGGCGAGGTAGAGAGAGGCCCCCTTGTGTTGTGCTTTCTCACCTCTGGTGTTTCCTGGCTGTTGGGGGCTTTGGGGCCTTTGTGGTATCGACCCGGCGCTTGTGGACTTGTTCAGCAGGATTCCTGGACCACTGCTCTCTCTCCCTGGTTTCTCCCAACCACCGGGGGCTACACCCACTGCCTTGTGCTACCCTGCCAGAGACACTGGGGTAAGCAGGTGATGAGGAAGTCCACACCACTGTGTATATACCAACTGGTTGAGTAATGGGACGCCTGTGGACCCAGAGAAGGGCGAGCAAAAGAGAGCTTTTGGTGGTATTTTGCTCCAGTTCACTGTTTCCTGGTGAGCTGGCTGTTGCTGACTCCATGGCCAATGACAAAAACTCTGGGGCCCAAGATGGACAGGTTTGTGATGCAGCCTCTGCCGGGAGATGACTCCTCTGACACCACTACGCACTCTTTGCTGTAACACCAGCCCGATGACCTAGAAACCATCCTGCAGGCAATCCAGGTTTCTTGTGAAGGTATTGAGCTCAAGATTGGAGAAGTGCGAATTGACACCTCCTTCCTTCGCCAGGATCTCCACAGCATGACCAACAGAGTGACTGAAACGGAGGGTCGTGTGTCCACACTAAAGGACAAAGTCGCTACACAGTAGTGATTAGCTGAGTCTCCCCTCTGGTCTGTTGCGCCGGGACGCCCCTGGGTAAGCTGAGCGCATTATAAATTTCATATTATTATTATTATTCACTTAAAAAAAACAGGTGTCTAGGCTTCTTTCAGCAGCATCCACTCTCAAAAGCTGAGCTGAAGACGCCGAAAATAAATTCATGCATAATAACCTTTGACTAGGTGGATATCCGAAAGGTGTAGAGTCCTCTCAACCGGAGACCGTTGTGGTGAACTGGCTTTGAACGTGGATCCCAGAGGGGAGGCTCGCACCTTGGTTTGTGGTCAAATGGGCCCTCTGCTCTCTGGCCCCGCAGTCACCCTCCTCGGGTTCACAGCTATGCCCATTTATTGTCCGGATGCTTAACTACAAAGATCTGGTAGCAATCCTTCGGGAAGGTCGTTGAGTAGGTCACCTCTCATTTGAATCCGTACATATCATGATCTTCCCCGACTACACCAGTGCAGCAAAAGAAGAAGTCTTATGATGAGGTAAAGCAAAAATTATGTGCTATGCACAATCAGTACATTGTAATATTTTTTGCCAAGCTCGAGGTAATGCACAACTCAACCACGCATTTCAATACTCCAGAGGTAGAGACAACAAACTTTAAGCTGGAGGTGGATATCCCGGGTCTGCCAGACGCCACCCAAATCCCAATGCTGAACTAGGTCTCGCAGGGGATGGAGGGGATGGAGACGTAATTGCAGCCCCTTAAATTCTATCGAGCACGGGAGGCCCCAGTCTCTGAGTGGCAGGACTTGCTGAGAGGCTCATTTCTCAGTGTTCACTGATCATGCACTGACCTTTACAGGGGGATTCACATCTGCTACTTCACCCTAGGTTCTCACTGGTGGCTCCCCTTTGGGTGTCTTGGGACTTTGTGGTCAACCTCAACTGGATATTATGAGGCACTGTCCAGAGATACTGTATTACATTTGACTCTGCCAGCAAATCCTACAGAGGAGGAAGTCCCACTCTTTCGTCACTACCTGAACTGGTTTGATGGTTTGTGTTAGGAAAGTTTCCAGGGTGACATATGCTTCAGGGGGTAAAATATGGGGACAGAAGATGGGGGTTGTGTGGTGGGATTGAGTTACAAGTTTGGGTTGCTAATGTATGTTTTTTCCTAGAAACTTACACTTGAAACGGATTGCAATCACAGGGAGGTTTCCACGCTTACACCCATACCATAGATGCCCACGCACTTTGTACCCGAAACGTTGGCATCCTACATTCCCCTCTAAGGCCCGCCCTCATGACACAGTTTACAGTTGTGTCCTGGAATGTGAACGGCCTGCTAGGCCTCATCAAAAGAAATTCAGTTCTTTGTTACGCCAAATGGTTCATGGCCGCCGCCCTCATGCTGCAGGATACCCATGTGCTAGGAACACATTGCCCCTTCCGCTGGATACCCTTGGAGCTCCAGGGAGACCGCAATCCTTCTGCACAGGTCCTTTATCCGAACAGTGACCTCCACAATCTCAGATACCTAGGTTCGTTGTGTGATACCTGGCGGACATGGCACCCAGGAGATACAAAATATGCACACACCTCAACAGCACATCAGTCCCTGTCCTGTAAAGACCTGCTGCCTCTCTGCAACTGAAATACTTACATTGTCTGATGCTGCTATCCTTCCAAAGGGAGATCTCTTACCACTTGCCGATTGTAGCCCACTTCCGGATTCCTCATAAAACACAGCATCCTATATGGCGACTCAATGCCTGGTGGCTGGTATCCGCCTAGTGTTCTGAACAGTTGCAAGCTGAGATTCATATATGCTTTGAGATAACCAAACGTACGGTTTCGTCATCTGGCGTATTATGGATGGCCGGAAAGGCCACCATATGGGAAATAGCACACAGCTAGAGCAGGAGTAAAACCAGAGAAAAACTCTGCCTCCTGACAAATCTTTTGAGCCAAATCATGTCACTGGACTGGCAGGTGACTTCTGAGACAACAGCGGCTCTTGCTCATCAATTGCTCTTGGCCAGCACATTCCTATGGCAAACATCACTCAAGGAGGCCCGCCATTGTTGGAGGGTATCAATACAGCGTGGTTATGGACATAGTGACAAAAGCGGTAAGCTGCTGTACTGGCTGGCAATCAGGGCATAGCCACAAGGACTGTTGATGAAATTCTTGACTCCTCAGGGACCCTGATATACAACTCAGTCGAAATTGCAGCTTCTTTTGCTGTTGCTACCGATTATATCTGACATTCCTCTCCCATTGCTGCTACCTTTATTATCCTCTGAGCTGGATAGTCCTCCACGCTGGAGGAACTTCAGGAGACTCTTTCAGACATACGTACTGGGAAGAGACCCGGGCCGAATGGGTTTTCCCTCGAGTACTACTGCACATTTCATGGGATCCTCAATTCCTATTTATTAGTCCTTTTCATGGACGTGATTTCGAAACCAGCTTTTCCACCTGACTTAGATAGGGCCACCATCATGATGCTGCCTAAGGGAGGCAGCCCGCAGCCCACCGTTCGTCTTACTGACCAATCTCTTTAATCAACTTGGAACTCAAGGTCTTTTCCAAAATCATTACCAAAAGACTGCAATGAACTCTACCTATTTTAATTCAGCCAGATCAATGAGGCTTCATACCCAACTGTGATACCCGCCATTGTATCCGTTAGGTGCATGTGGCACTTGCCAATCTAAATTCCATACGAGACCCATGTGCTGTGTTGCTGGTCAACTTTGAGAAGGCCTTTGATTCAGTAGATTGGTCCTTTCTGACCGCAGTCCTGGAATGCTTGGGCATTGGTCCCAATTTCTGGATTCTATTAAACTGCTGTTCACAGCACCCACCTCCCAACTGCAGGTCAACGGGGTGCTCTCCAACCCATTCCCCATTGGCAGGGGCATAAGGCAGGGCTGTGTGCTCTCACCACTCTTTTTTTGCCCTCACCATTGAACCACTAGCGAGACTCATTCGCTGCAGAGCCCACATACAAGGCTCAAGGTGGGAGGACAGACAGAAGAAAGAGTAATACTCAACACTGATGACATCCTTTCTTCTCTTTCTTGCTAACCCTACTACAAGGGGATTCGGTGACTTCCTCCTGACAAACCTGGATTCCTGTTAGATGACTGAGCTTTCAGTACCTGGGTCTCTTTTTCTTTTTTTTTTTTTTTTTTAAAAACCTTTATTCGTGCATCTTAAAAGAACAAATACGGGCCTACAACCGTCAGGCCGGCCACGATACAGTAAAGCACTGATACCCACATTACAGCCCCCGTGCATCAACGGTCAGGATTAACAACAGGTTATGAGTCACATACTGGAGATATCTTTGAAACCCGGGGAAGGAGAGGTGAAGGTTAATTTTAAGTTTTTTGATAATTTTATCAAAGAAAAAAGTCAATGAAGGATAAGAGCAAAGTAGATTCGAGTCCGCAAGATAGCTTCACCACACGGGCGAGCAGCAACATCAGTAAGAACAACAATGGGAGCAAAATCTCAATCAGTGAGGCGGTGCAGAGATATATCAGGATAGTCACATGAGCAAGTACGCGCCCCTCCAGAGCCGCCCCCACTCGATCCACCCCACACCCGGACCCCGAATCGAAGAAAGTAGAGCACAGAGACATAAAAGAAGAAAGGCCCATAGAACTAATTGAGAACAGAGTATTAGCCCCCCACCCTACACCAATGCGGAGGCTACGGCCTACCCCCCCCCCAGCATAGTGCCTGTCGCCCAAGGAACCCGAAATATAGAGAAGAGAGAAAGTAGGAACAGAGTAAAGAAGGGAAGAAAACAGAAAAGAAGGTGAGGAGGAGCCCACTGGACACCAGAGCGCCCCGAACCATCAGCCAGTTATGGCCCCCACACACTGAGAGCCCTCTACGCCAAAAAACGGCATGCAAAGATACCATGGCACCACAGTTTAAGCAAGGGATACAAGTCGCGACGAGTGCGCGCAAAACATACATACAGTCCCAGTCCCAGGCCAGCCCGTCCATAAACCATAGCGATAGAGGTCAGTCTAGCCCTGGCCCGATCGCGGGCTTGGGATTAAACCAGCTCCTGCGTGAAGGCCCCGTGTCCCGAGCAGACAAAGACAAGATGGCCGCTTGTGAGAGGATGGTGAAGTAGGATCACGAAATGGCCGCCGACCATCGATTGAGGTCCCTCGTTGCACCACATAAAATCCAAACCTGGCAAGTAAGGTACAGGAGTTCCACAAAAAGGCAGCAGTGGGCCACCGCGGCCGGTCCCTCGAAGCCGTTAGGTATCGCTCAGCAGGATAGCCTCGCGGACGCGGTGAGGCAGGGAACAATGAAGCAGGCAGCCATGACCAGGGGGACAAAGTATCCGCAGTTGAGGTGGAGAGCGGTGGACCCTGGGCGCCGGGAGCGCTAGATGAAGGCACCAGTGTAGCACAATCATACACCGCCGCTGCGTCCCCGCAAGAGGACAAGAGCACCGGAGGACCCACGCCCTGTGGATGACAAACAGTGCGCCCACGGCCCGCAGCCGACAGTATGGGGTCAAACCTCTCACTCAGCGCCTGCAGGCCAGCGCACATCTGTAGTTGAAAGTCCCGCAGGACAGCCAGAACGGAGCCGCATGTCAGCGGAAGCCGGGCCCCAACATCGGCAGCAATCCGGGACGGCACTGTGGAGCTGGTGTCCGGAAGAGGGAGGGCGAAGTGGGCAGCGGGCGAGACCGGAGTATCACCCCCCAGCCGCGAGCAGGCACTCAACGCCATGTTTTGCCGCTATACGGTGCAATGGCCAGGGGGGGGGGTCGTGGCAAGGGGTCAATTCCCCTCAGGTCTACGCCGCAACAGGAAAGGCCGACAGTCGCTTATCTTCTCGCCGGTCCCCCTCGCCGCTGGCTAGGCAATAGGCAAAGGGGGCAGCAGCCCCCCACAGCTTGGTCCTCAGAGCGGGGCAGGAGACTCACCGCACCGGGGCCCACCCCACAGCTCCAGCCCGTCAGGCACAGGGTGCAGAAGGTGTCCGGCCGTCTCTCCCCGGGCTCATCCGGCAACGATCCATGGTGCGAGGCGAGATCGGGACCGCGGGGCTCAGGTTAGCGCTAGCTGGTCCGGTAACTGCGGAGCTTCCAGGAGGCCGGCAAAGGCCGTACGGGCGCAGGGTTTCAGTGCCGAGGACAAAAGCACCCAGAACTCGGGCATCCGGGCGGGTTGAGACTCCGGGAAAGCAGCAGCGCGGTCAGCGCGTCTTCGCACACGGTGCACCTCGAGAATCGGCGAGGATGGGCATCAGGATAGTAGTCCGAGGCCACGGACCGACGGAGCCGGGCGCTCAAGCGTCTGCTCCGGTCGCCATCTTGGCTCCTCCTAGTACCTGGGTCTCTTAATCTCTCATAACCCTGACCTAGCGTGGAGCCTTAATCTCCCACCTCTAGTCACCAAGATGGAAATGCCTCCCATTGTACCTGTTGAAAAGAATGGTATTATTTAAAATTATGGTACTGCCCACATCTTATATGTCCTCCAACACTTCCCGTACAACATACTTAATGGTTAAAGAGGCTCAGTGCACAGATTCCCACTGTTTTTTGGATGGGCTGGCCCCCGCATAGCCCTGGATAAATGTAGGCAATCGGTATATATTGGGTGTTTGAGGGTGGCCTACATTCAGCTATATTATTGGGCGTCCCACTTATTGGTGGTTAACGACTGGCTAATAAGCGGATGGGACGACCCAGAATCCCACTTGGACCTGGGTAAGCTCTGGTGCGCAGACTAGAGATTTCTCGGCTGGGACAGAAAGCTGACTCAGTACATTCCACTACGGACAGGACAGTGGCTTTAACATTCTGCTCGACTAGAAGAGTTTGTGGCCTGGGACTAAATTAGTATCACAATCATGGGGGGACTTTGGCAAAGGGGTCATGTGTTTTCCATTCAAGACCTCCAGGCGCAGTTGTCTCTATCACGCTAGCAATCCAATAAATATTTCAATTTACAGCATTCCCTGGCAATCCTTATAGGCAGTGGAAACGACCTCCTGTGAATACAGTCCTCTCGAGGCTCAACTCCTTACAGGGCGTCTGGGAAGAGAGCGATCTCCAAATATGCCTCTCATTGATGGTGGCTGCATCAGAAGAGCTCATTACCCACAAAACAAAATACGAGGAATGGGCGACTGGTGTGATGGCTGGATGGGTCCCCGGGCTCCAGACTTGAGCTGGTCCATTAGAAAAACCTACACATCACATATTACATGCCCGATTCCGATGGCATGCAGATAAATCGCACCACCCCAGATTCTTTCGATGCTCCCACAATCAATCAATTAGTAGATTTGTAGAGTGCTTCTGGTCACCTGGGAGGGTATCCAGGTGCTGGCAACGTCCAGTTGATTAGCTGAATATCCATGTCTTCAGGTACTTTCGGAACTCTGGAGAGATAGAGAGGTCGGTAGATGAAAGGGTAGCTCGTTCCATGTCTTCGCTGCTAGGTAGGAGAAGGAGCGACCTCTGCATCTGCTATGTTGGATGCGGGGGTGAGGGTTAGAGAAAGGTACGCTGAGCTGAGGTGTCTGGTGGGATAATCGAAGTTCAGGCGGTGGTTCAAGTAGGTGGGTCTGCAGTTACGTATGACCTTGTATGCATGGGTCAGGAGCTTGAACTGGCATCTTTCGTGTACAGGGGGCCAGCGGAGTTGTCCGAGGTAGGGGGCAATGTGGGTTAATCTAGGAAAGTCCAGGCCAAGTCTGGCTGTGGTGTTCTGTATGGCTTGTAGTCATCAGTGGAGGTAAGCTGCGATCCCTGCATAAAGAGCGTTGGCATAGTCCAGTCAACTGGAGATGTGGGCCTGGGTGATGGTGCGTCTTGAGCTTTGGGGTAGCCATTTAAATACCTTACAAAGCATGTGGAGGATGAAAAAAAAGGTGAAGGATACAGAGTTTATCTGAGTCATCATGGTTTGTTTGTTGTCCAGATTGATGCCTAGGTTCCTGGCATGCACAGTGGGGTTAAGAGTATGTCTGAGTTCTGAGGGACACCAGAATGTGTACAATGGAAAGCTTTTATTTCTGAAAATCAGTACTTCTGTTTTGTCCATGTTGAGCTGACTCCATTCGCTTAGTTGGATGTCTGTGGTGGTATCGGGGTGTTTGCGATCTTGTCATGGGAAATGTTTGTAAGGTTGTTGCAGAGTTCCTGTGAAGGGGTAATTTTGCTTGTTGCAGCTGAGGGATTGGAGAATTCTTTGACGATGTTGAATAGTTTTTGCTGTTGGTAGAGCTTGATTCGATGCTTCAGGCTAAGAACACAATGACGCAACTTTCTTCTACATGGTCTGGACATGCCCTCTGATATCTCGCTTCTGTCCAGGAGTCAGTGGGACCTACTTGTGGGTTTTGGAACAGCAAATTGATCTAACCCTGTGGGTTGGCCTCCTCTCCATACGATAGGATCTCGGCGGACCCAGACAGGACCGAACAATAGTGTAAGTGGCTACAATGGTTGCGAAAAGGCACATTACTTGTCAATGGGGGCCCCCCTCAGTCCTCCACCCTAATAGAATGGAAGAGTGAGTCGGACTGGTGTGCCAAAATGGAACTGCTGGTCTAACAGGATAGATGATGCTCTCAGAAACACTCGAGAATAGGGTACAAATGGTGGGCATTTCATGGGCAGGACAGTGAGCAACTCGGACTGTAAGACTCAAATTTGAATTATACTGTATAATGTCCAATAGTTGGGTACTGATTCTCCTTCTGTATGTGCTCACAATTAATAAAAGTTGATTTATCAAACAAAATAGTCAATCTGCATCCACAGAAGTACGCTTTGAATGGGTGCAAATTTCCTGCTTTTTGGAATACACAAACATTGACAGGTGTAGGCTTGGAACGCTGCAACAGTCTCCTGTATCCCGGCTTATTATTGGCACTCAAAGCCTAAAAAGGTGATGGAATGAATGCTTGCAACTAGTCTAATCACTGGCAATCACTTGGGATAGAATTCCATCCCGTTGTCTTTTTGCCCACTGTGCCACTTTAGGACAGAGGTTCACCTAATGCAGATCAGTATTGATCCTGTTCCTCATGGACCATCCTGAGTTTTGGTCAGCTCACCCCTTCATCCTGTGCTCACTGCTTTTTTAGTTGGAACAATTGAGATTTTCAGCCCCTGAATCTCGCCGACTAAGCTACGCACCTGGGGGGTTGGGCTATTATCCCTGATATTAAAATCCATTTCCTGGTACCTCTTAGCATCATTAACTGTTTTAACACTAGCTAAAAGTGTCTGCTCGCCTCTGTTCCCCTAGTACAACATTGAAACAAAGGGGCTTCAGTATTCTGCATGCATTTTGATTGGAGACACTGCCCAGTTTTCTCTTTGCCAATAAGTGATTCCTTTTCAGGAACTTTGGATTTAATAGTTCACTTTGGGTGATGGGTTTAGCGTGGTCACCCATCACTGGTTTATGCTTACTTAGCTCTGCTACCTTGAACCCTGGACTGCAAAGAAATTAGTATAAAGGTTAGATCACTCATAGCTTTGTGAGAGAAATTGTAGCCCTGTGTGACACCTAAACACAATTGACAAAAGAGTGTAAACTGATACTGTTTTCCCCCTATAAGGCACATGGATCCAAAGTTGCTGATATCTTTGCAGTACCTTCCCATAAGTTGAGTTCCCATTTAGGCTCGGGTGAGCTGTAATAATGGTGCCTAACTTCTTAAGCACTTGAACAACCTTTGGTGGTTATTATGTCCACCTAAAACTTAGTTTTCCCTATGTCACAATGATACAGTCACGTGCGTACTTCACAACCAACGCATAATCCCCTAAAAAAAATCTGAATTCAGTAGCACAACAGTATAGCAAAAATATAGAAGATTTTAATGTTATCTTTCTTAAAAACACATTACAATATGTATACTCATTTTCTGAGCGATCATCCCAGTGCATTTAGCAACTATAAAATAAAAGCAAGTTATCACAATGATAGTAAAAACCCTCTTGTAATCTTCAGAGTACAGTGCAACAAAAATCAACATGACATATACCCAAGTATACACTCATGACAATAGCACACTAGGAGAAAAACAATACATACACAATTATCAATATTGAAAAAAACTGAAATGATCAATGTGGGGTATCAAAATACTTCATATGGTGTTCATAAAACCATATGTCAAGTCCCCAGTCTTTATAGATTCAGTTTTGTGAATAACATTGATGCATTTCGGTGGACAGGACTTGTAGATCCCCATCTTCCTCTGGACAGACAAAACAAATCTCTCAGATTCTTAATTCCATGATGGCACTGAGTTGTATATTCAACTTTGCAACACCCAGCATGACGATTTGATAGGCTGGCCAACACGCATGATTTTTGCGTAATCAGGAAGCCGCATTTAAATATAGGGACGGTATACAGGATGACATCCGAATGGGAAAGAAACACTGTGAAATAGATGCAGTCACAGGTGTAAGGAGGTAAGATTGTCGGCAGATTTCTCCCTGCCACTCGAGTGCAGACCTAAGCCTTTAATGGAAGGGATAGGGCCTATCAATCAGTGACGGGCATAACTCTAGTTAAACAATCAGAGGCAATGCACTAACCCCCTCGAGAATAGGTTTAGGGGTTACTCTAAACAAAACTTGAAGTATGGTAGGAATGGCATGTCTTTTAGATTTAGCCAAGACTTTGACATTGGAGGTGTTAATAAAAATAAAATGCCAATATTTGCTTCTGTTTTATGGATAGCCCGCTGTATTAATGCACTTGTCAAAGCTAGCAGATGCTTCCTTAATCAAAGTTCTTTTTTTAAATATTATTTACATTATTTGTCATGATTTGTTATCTTTGGATTTAGCTTTTTGTAGAGTTCAACCTGTAGTAAATTTCCAGCTGGTGTAGCATGTCCCAGGGCACTTGTAAACATTTACCTGTTTGAAACTTCTCTGGCAGTCCAGGTGTTGGATCAACCTTAAAAATGAATGCTACCCAGTGTGCTTATGTTCACTTAGTGTTTGAAGTAAAGAAATCAGTTGAACTTCAATAGACTAAGATACGCAGGGGCGCTCGGTGGCACTTGTGACAGAAAGGAGCAGGTGTACCCGAGTGAATTCAACAAAATGTTTTGGAGGTGGTTTTGACAGGTATAACCCTACAATTGTGCACTCCCTCAGAGTGCGTCTTTCCTCCATTGGTCGACACTGGGGAAGGTTATAAAGCCCCTCTGATGCTCTGCACCAGAGGGAGTCCTTTATTTTTCTTTTCCGTCAGGCTACTTGGGAGGAGCTTCCCAAGCAGCCTAATTGTTATTTTTGTTATGTTTACTGTAATGACAATTTGTGTGCAGAGTATGCTGGCATCATTACAGTAAACTGAAAGTAAAACGAGCTTATAGGCTTGTTTTACTATCAATTAATCTGTGTTTGGGAGCATATCTCAGCCCCCCGAGCACTGATTCTCCTGGGAGGGGTATCGTTGGAAAGGACAGAAACCCCACAGTAAACCAAGAAATTCCAAATGTCGCCAAAACAAACAAAAGGATGGGGCGGCTTACTCTGGCATTGAGCTGTACCCCTGCCCCAGTAGTGTGAATAATGTCTCTGCCCCCTCTGGGGGCAGATAGGAGGTTTATCCCAATTGGGGAGTTTGTACTAAACTTGTCTCCAGGGAAGAGGGTAGAAAATCCACCTAACACAAGGGATTTTGCCTTTGGGGCAAAAAGAAAGTGGTGCAGGTGTTGCACTCTGGCATTATTCATACCCCACTCCAAAAGCAACACACCCATCTTACCCCACCCCCTCCAAGGGGCAGACAGAACATGTGCCCCCAATTTGCCCGGGGGGGGGGACTGAATCCCCAATATATGGCAGAAATATATATATATGTTTTTAATAAAATAATGGGCTGGGTCTTGCCCTTCCTAACATCTGGTCCCACCCTCACCCTTAAAGCAATAATTGTCTTTTTGCTCCCCTGCAGACTAACTAAAGTATACAAAAGGTGATGGATGGAATTCTTGAATTAATCTCAGTCACTGGTAATTACTCTTGTCTGTATTCCCAGTCCATTGTTGTTTTGCACACCATGCCACCTCAGTTTGGACCCAGCTATACACAAATTATTCTTGAGCCTGCTCCAGGGGGAACAGTCGAGCCTGAACTGCCAAGCATGGCTCTCTCTGAAACGGAACACAAGCAATCCAGGACCAGTTTCACCCTTGTTATGGGTTCATCAGCTGTATATATCTGGGTTCCAGTGAACCAGTGTGCACGGGACTCCCTTCTGGGCATTCCCGTCCTACTTAGGACGACATACAAATGTATACAAAAGGTGATGGATGGAATGCTTAAATTAACCCCCGCCACTTGAGGCAGCATCCCAGCCCGTCGTAATTTTGCTCATCATGCCCCCTCAGTTTCGACCCAGCTATATGCAATTCTGTCTTGACCCTGCACCATTGGTAACCATCCAGCCCAAACTGCTAAGCCTGGCCCTCCCTAAAGTGGAACAAAAGCAATCCAGGGCCGGTTTTGCCCTTGTTATGGGCTCATCAGCCGGATATAGCTTGGTTCCATGACAGAGTGCACAGGGCTCATGCCTGGGCATACCTCTACCACTTAGGGCGACATATTAACCGAGGTCAATGGGAGCCCCCTTGCAAGGTCTCCAGTTGACTTTGGTTTGACTCGTTCTTGTCACGGGCACTAGGACAGCTGCACAAGTGGCACAGTGCTTTTAGTGGCATAAATGGGATAACACAGAGTGTTAGTAATTTTGTGGTTTCCTGCAGATTCCAGAAGTTTCCATCACAGAAATGTAAGGAAAATGCGTGGTTTCAGGAAAAGTGTGAGGTGTGCAGGGCATTGTTGGTAAGAAAACCTTGTGGGCTTCTCACAAGTCCGACCACCCTGGAATCCCCAGGTTGTCTAGTTTTAAAAAATGTCCGTGATTGGTAGCTTTCCTTGGGTGGTGGCCGAGCACGTGCCCATATCCTGCACCTACCCACTTTGCAAAAAATGGGTCCGTTTTGATTGGAAAATGTGATGTATCAAGCTTATGGTTTGGGCCATTTACTGTTGCAAGCACTAGGCCTACCCACACAATGAGGTACCATTTTTCTCAGGAGACACAGGGAAATGCTGGATGGAAGGAAGCTTGTGGCTCATGCAGATTCTAGAACTTTCCATCGCAGAAATGTGAACAAAATGTGTTTTTCTTTTTTTGTCAAAGCTTGAGGTTTGCAAGGGATTCTGGGTAAAAAAATGGCAAGAGCTACGCATGTCACCTCAACCTGGATTCTCCTAGATGTCTAGTTTTAAAAAGTTGACAGGTTTGCTAGGGTTCCCTGGGTGCTGGCTGAGCTAAGGACCAAAACCACAGCTCCCCACTTTGCAACGAATGGGCCAGTTTTGAGTTGAAGAGAAAAAGGGATATATCCATTTTGCGTTTTGTGCAGTGTTCTGTTGTTCGCACTAGGCATACCAATAGAAGTTAGGTACTATTTTTATCGGGAGACTTGGGGGAATGCTGGGTGCAGGGAAGTTTGAGACCCCCCACAGATTCCAGAATTTTCCATCACAGAAATGTGATGAAAATGTGTTTTGTTTTTTTGTCAAAGTTTGAGGTTTGCAAGGAATTCTGGTGAAAAACACTTGGTGGGAGCCATGTAAGCCACCCCACCCTGGATTTTTTATTTTAAGTGTTTGGTGTTCAAAGATTTTTGCTAGGTTTCCCTAGGTGCCAGCTTAGCTATGCACATTGGAAAAAGGTGTCCGTTTTAAGTGGAAAAATGTGATGTGTCCATGTTGCGGGCACTAGGCCTACCCTCAGAAATGTGGTACCATTTTTATCGAAGACATGTGGGAGCATAGAATAGTACAAAATGTGTTATTACCAATTGGATTTCACTGCATCTGTACCTTCCAAATATAAGCCAGTGTATAAGAATGCAGACATTTAAAATAATACCCTCTAAGTTATATGCTAGCACGGGTACCCACAAATTCAGAGATGTACAAATAACCACTGCCCCTAAACTCCATATTATATGCTCATCTCAGAAACACATAGGTTTCCTTAATACCCATTTTTCATTCTGCCCATTTCACCATGTGAATTGGTCTATACTCTGTACACAATGAAAAACTTTTGTACTGTGCAGCTCAGTTGTTAGCTCTGGGTACCTTGGGTTCTTGGAGAATCTATAAACCACATATAACCCCGCAACCAGAGGGGCCTAGCGGATGTAATGGTATATTGCCATTGGAAACCGGCCATTGTGACTAAAAGTTACAGATGAAAAAGTTGTCACAAATGGCCATTTTTCCTTTTGCTTTTCAATATTTCTTTATTTCAACAATTTCTTTGGGAAAACCTTGAGGGATCTACACAAATGACCCCTTGCTGAATTCAGAATTTTGTCTACTTTTAAGAAACCTATAGCTTTCCTGGATCCCCATGGGATTCACACTTTCACCAGTTAAGATGTTAATTTCACTAGGTGATTTAAACAAAGATCAACAGTCACCTTACTGGGCTTTTTTTTTTTTTGGTACATCGGTAAAAGAAATTAGAATAAATAAACGTTGCTGCTACTTAATATAATTTGTTTACATAAATTCCATCCCTTATTAATAACCATTTAGCGTACTTGTTTTGCTTTTCTTTGCAAGTTGAGTTTCTCCTTTGTTTTTCACCTGCCGCTGTTCACAATACACCATATTTTATCGACACTGGATGTGATTAACTCGCAGTAGATAATGTATTAAGAGTGACGCCTTTTTCTATGACCTCTTTCAGCATCTGAAGGTCATCACACGAAGCCCCATGAAAGGAGGTCTGTGTCACTAGGTCGCTTATCACCTGCTGTACAATCACAAAGCAACAACAATGCCATAGCAAAATCAGGTGAGTTACAGTTATTGTCCAGCTAACTCTGAAAGCTGAGAGCAGTAGAGTCATGATAGCTCAATTGTGCATTTATCACTACTCTGATCAGGGGCGTCGTCAAATCCAACCCTGCTTTAGCAGCTTTAGCGGGGGTGGAGTTTTTGATGGGCTACTTCTGTCTGCAACTCGGCAAACAAAGACTCTTAAATAATGTGAAAGAGTTGAATGATTAAAAGGATGGATGTGTGAATGAAAGGGAGGATGAATGAGTGAAAGGATGGATGTAAGGATGGGTGAGTGAACAAATGGATGGATTAGTGAAAGGGAGGGTGGATGAATGTATGGATGGATAAGTGAAAGGATGGTTGATGAAAGGGTGAAAGGATGGGTGAGTAAAAGAATGGATGGATGAGTGAAAGGGATGGTGAATGGATGAAAAGATTAATGAGTGATAGGATGAATGGATGAGTGAAAGGATGGAGCTGAGGGGGTTGTGAACCCCCAACTTTAGCATCTACGGCAGGGGGTGGAATTCCTGAGGTGCCTTTTCTGTCTGCAACTTGGCAGACAAAGGTGAGTGAGTGAAAGGATGGGTGTGTGAGTGAAATGGTGGGTGAGTGAGTGAATGGATTGATGGATGAGTAGATAGATGATTGAGTATTTTCTTATTATTTTGTTATTTGCCATTTTCCCATCCTACTTTTGTTTCAGCTGTTGTTGGTTATCTGCAATTCCTTGGCTATAATCCATGTATGCTTATTGTGTTACTGCTGATTTGTAGCAAATGTATATCTTTCACGATACACATATCTGATGTATGTCTGTGTGGAGTGTTCTAAAACTGACACTAGGTCCCTCAGAAACGACCTCCCTTGCATTCAGAAGAGGGATGCACTGATTCAACAGAAAGAAGAATAAGGTGTCTCATCCATGGGGGGATGCGGAGAGTATCCTCCATCTTCCCTCCACTATTTGGAGCTCACTCATACTAGCCCTACACAGGAAGAAGATAAAGGTACTTGATTGCAACTCCTTTTCCTTCCACTAGCAGGCAACTTGTCCCAGCTAGAGCCAGTTCCGAAAATCGGTTGAAGGGGTTATAATAACCTGGGAGGTCAAGGAACTTCATGGACCTAACCTGTGGAGACTTTCATGTACCACTGAGTTTAACTCAGCTCCTCATCTGGGTGAAGTTGTCCCAAGCTGCTATTGCACAGAAGGGCCAAACCAGGTTCTCATTCTGGGTGCATGGCTGCATAGCCATTGCACCAAGAGGTTGAAATAGCCACCCTCCTTGGATGCAGGCCAAATGGTCAAGTCTCATTTCATTTCAATGACTCTTGAAACTTGCCCAGCAAAGTCAGAACCAGTTCCTCCTCTGGGCAGTTTCTGTTACAATTTCAGTCTGACGAGGCAAACATGCCTGATGAGTCCTCCACTCCTGTGGTTGAGCAGCAGCTGTGGAGGAGTGCACCTCCTTACCGAATCAATGTTAAGTGTTAGATACCAGCCTCCCCCTTTGTTTGGCACACCATCAGTCAGCTCAGCACAGGAAGCTCAAGAAGTAGATCAGGCACCAGAAGTCCTCATTCCAGGGTAGCCTCAGAGGACACCCAACCACAGCAGTGTAGTTGGGAGATTGTTGCGACACTTGAGTAATATACTATCGATGAGAACAGGACACTGGAGCCCTGTGTGGCAGCCCAGATATTAGGAATTGGTTTGGTCTTCTCTGTGCAACTGCAGCATTCTCAGTCTTTTCGGTTGAAGAGGTGTGTCTCGCAACGGTAAGTCCCTGTTACATGCTTCCCTTGCTGTGTTATTGAAGCAACTTCTGGTTAGATACTAAGTGACTGGGTAACCCCAAGTTAATAGTGAGAGGAAGAGCATATGAGTAATAGTTACAATAAAGGTAATTTTGTCTTGTTCATCACAATGCCAAAATAATCTGTATGGTGGTTAAACATATCTAAACAATTACTCTACAGTCTATTTACCAGCTGTAGAAGGAAAGGGCAAACTGTTTTTTGGTCTTTGTTATAAAAGTTTGGCCTTTTGAGAAGTCCCCTTAGAACTTAGTAGAAATGATGGCAGTGATTTCACTTAAAGCACAAGGTCTAAGGTGGTATCATCATTTGATTCGATAGCCTCATTGTCTCAATGAGATCTCATGGTAAAACTACCTCCTTTTTCCTTTTTTTTTTTTTTTTTTAAAAAGGTACATATTTTTGGTGTTTTAGAGTGGAATAACAAGCAAGCCAAAATACACATTTGGCGAACGGGGTATATAGGGACGATTGGGCTCACATATTTTATTACTACTGACTGTAGGTTATTGGCTTTTTAGGCTGCCAGCATATACATTTTCATATAGATACTAGGGGCAAGGATTTGCCAAACATTTAACACAAAAATACTTTCTATTGTATTCAGCCCTCAAGTTTTGAGGATGATCTACTTACTCCATATCATCTAACCTATTCTGACATTATCAACAATCCGACATGGTCTCTCTTTTCACATGGACAATAAAGGGAGACTGAGTCCGTTCAAACTTATTCTGGCTACTGGAGACTAATGAAGTAAATTTCCCCATTCCAAATTTATTCCGTAGTTTAGTCCTCCAAACAGTTTTTAGTGGGGGTTTAGTTGACTTCCAGAATTCAGCAATAGTTAATCTAGCTACAAAAAGTATGTGTATGATCTATTTACCCACAGATGTTGAGTGGTTTTGCTCCCACTTCTGCAGTGTTGCCCAGTATCATAATAAAGGGATGTGGAGTTAAACTAACATGGCTGATTTTTTCGGGGTATTTATTTTTGCAACACTGTCCAAGGCTCTCATCTCTATCAACAGTTTTTTGAGAAACCAACAATAGCCCCCATTCAGGTTTGAAAATGCCATTTCATAATGAATGCTGTGAATGTATGAAAAGTGAACTGCCCTCTTTCTGGTGATGGCCCAGGATACTTAGGCTATGTCCTTATATAGTTCAGTTTCCTATTTTGCTATATAGCTGTGTTAACGCTTACCGTAAACTGCCTTGGGGTTAATAAAGGATTTAGATTCATTTTTTAGATGCTGGAAGAACAGGGATTCGCTGACAAAAACGGTATGTCATGCAGTAAGTGTCCCAATGAGTCAATATTATGTTTCCGGAGGTAACACTTAATGAGTGGATCAGAAGTAATTGATATCGCGGGGTTATTAATGGCTTGGATCGTTCGAGAATATAACAGAGTTTATCCCGCCACTGTGCTCAGTTCATGCCACGTGACTGTTGTTGAACTAACTTTATCCACTGCCACTGTCGGCTAGCGTGATTTGTCAAAGAAAATGACCCGTAATGTGCCTGGGGCTACATTTTCAGTGTGGTATGAGAGGTTGGGGTAAGGATCAATATACTGTGAAGAATGCTTGAGAAGACAGGTAATACAGCTCATGGTCGGGTACCGATAGAGCAAACATTTATAAACAGTTCAACCCTTAACTTACGACAAAGGTCTCGAAATCCATACCATCTCCGTCTCTTGGTTGACACATCTTTGCCACTGTTTTAGAAAGGAGCACATATCAAAATTCATCAACTTACATCAGTTTAGAGTTCAGTCAATGATGAGAGATTTGGTAAAGTTTTAAAAGCTTTATTTCTTATTAATAAATTAGCAATACTTTTTATCTTTTATTTAAATTAGTCAGATATATCCAGTTACAGATGTATCAAGAAGCATTTGGTTAGGAGCAGCATGAAAAATAACAGTGTGTTCCACAATAGTTACTATCTTGATCTAAAAGGACCTAACATCATAAAACCCAGAAAGAGTTTCTTTTGGAAAAGAGCAAGAGTTTAGAGCATCAGGCTAATAGTTGCAAGAAAGCGAACTCCTCATTAAGACCAGTTCTGGAAACTCAGCTGAGTTCCCCGACAGTTGCAGTAGCAAATGTTAATCCAAGTTAAAAAGAAAATGAATCACTGCAGTAGCTATGATTTATCATAGAGGAAGAAAGTCCCCTTACGAAGGCTAGGGAACACAAAAAAATCACTGTTAACAGTAGCTTACAGTAATTCAGGCAAGCATAACAAGGTGATAAAGGGCGCGGCAATGTAGGTGAGCATAGAATGCAATAACTCTCTAGCTAGGAACACGTGCTATATAGAAAGCACAAATACATATGTTGCTAAAAAACAGGTGCCTAAGTCATTTCAAGCCAATGAAGAAGGATCTTCCGAAAGTCCGTCGCCACACCTCTCGGCTCCCACCGAAAGCATGCGAGTTGATGGAAAGTTATCTGGAGACTGCTAAAGCTATACACAGTAAATACATTTGAAGACGGTTCTCAAGAGAGCCTTCAATAAGCCTATTCTTTTAGTTGTTCAACGTCCCACTGTTCAATGGACTAGTCTAATAAATGAAACATTTTCTATTTGCAATGTCCTGGTTAGATCATGAGAAACATTTTCTTCAACAATCCTTAATTCTACTAAACATTTTATGTATTATAGCACATAGCAGGTTACTTAATTTAATACAATGAAATCATATGGTGTGAGGAAAGAAAGAAAAATAAATTTTCTGGAAGCAGCACATTTTATGATAGTGATACGTATTATAGTTAAATACTAGAATAAATCAGTTCTAAAAGGCATTATTTTATTAAAGGTTAACGAGGATCGAAAGAAAGAAGAAGGAGGAGGAAAGAAAGAATGAGGCCTAGTCATGCAAGCACAATGAAAATGGGAGCTTTCTGCCAAATGAGCTGCACGTTTGTTTTTACACATTTAAGAAATGCACATATTCCTACAGTTTGTTTTTGTTCAACATTCCCTACGTTATTGTCAAGGTACATTTTAACTTCCATGTAATGGTATTATTGTCTAAAATGTTTAGCTCTAACAGTGTGACCAATTAATCTTTCACACCAGATGTAGTATCAATATGTCCTACTGTATCTTGGGTTGTCCCTCAGTCCATATGAGTCTGATAAGCTCTGATTTAAGTGTGTTAAAGAATGCCCGTGACAGTGATATCAGTATATTCTGAAACGGGTAAAGAGTTGCGGCATGACCACCATTTTGATAAGTGCTGTCAGGCCCGCCATGTAAAGGGGTAGTTTTATCTAGTGGTTTGCCTGTGAGCATAGGTGGGTCACTGCTGGGCCATAGTTATTTTTGCAGCACCGCCCTTCTTTCACAGTGAACTTTAATGCCCACATAACAAATAGTCCTCACTTCACTGCAGAGGGTAATCAAATGTCAACCATGTTGTGTACTTTTTAGATTTCCCCTGTTAATCTTTTTGCTAGAGTAGCCACTGTAATGGTACAGAGGACGGGTGACAGATTCTCCCCGGAATACTTGATGAACAGCATAATGTCATCCACCTAGAGCAAAAATTATAAGGTGTCTAAATGGAAATGCAACTCTCCTGTGTACATTATGTTGTCTCCGCTTGCAAGCCAGTGGCTCCATCCCTCCATTCCACTGTATCAAATGCCCTTTGGCATCCAGAAAGACACCGTCAACCGGTAGAGTAAGAGCAACCTGATGCTTCAGGGCAAAACTTAAACGAATGTTGTGGGTTGTGAATAGAACTGGGATGACAGCCCCCCACCCCATCTGATCCGGAAGGAACAGGCCTTTCATAATGCAAGCGGAGTGATTCACAGTGATCTAGGAAAGGATTTTCCAGTCTATATTGAGAAGAGTTGGTGGTTGGTACGATCCAACAGACAGAAGGTTCTTATTGGACTTTAATAGAGTGATGAGAATGCCTCTCGTAACATTGGTGGAGAGACACTGTCTGTCTAGTGCTTCATTAAAGACTGCGAGTAAATGTGGACCAAGGATCTCTATGTACGTTTGATAAAACTCAACGGTGTAGCCTTCTGAGCCGTAGGCCTTGCCAGCGGCCAGGCGTGCAGTTTCCTTGTTGACTTCCTCCAGTGACAACGGTTAACTCTGTGGAAGCCTGTCATCTACACTAATCCAGGCTATAGCCACATTATCAAGGTAAACCACTATATTGGCATCTTTGAGTTGTGTTTTGAAGCTATAGAACTGTTCATAATAACCTGTAGATACTTCAGCTATCTGTGACATCGTAGTTACAATGTCTCCCCTGCTATTATATATACTGAGGATTATGGTGCTCTTCGTTTGGTCCCTAACTAGCCACGCTAGGGTTCTACCTGGGGGCTCACACGCTCCGTATCTATGAGCAAGCAAATTGCCCCCTTGTACTGTGACCTCCCTTGCAGCTGCGTATCCCTGAAGGCTATCAGGGTTTCGCACAACTCATGGTCTTCCACAGCAGTAATGCCCCCCAAACAGCTGCCTCCAGCTGCCTGAGCTTCTCCTCCAGCAGCTCCCAGAGCATCTTCAGTATGCCCACTTATTTAGATACACAGACCCGTCGAGTAATCGGCTTGAAGGTTTCACTCACGGTCGCATTGGAGTCCACCGACCCTGAATTAAGACAAAATATTGTATAATAGTCACAGTCACTTCTTCCTTAAAGACCGGGTAAACAATACCCGCAAGAGAAACTGCCAGGGCTGATGGCGTCGCATTGCAGGTGGAATCGTTTTGCGCAGCTGGACTGGTGACTGTTCGGAGAGTGGCCATGAAAGATAACATTGTTCCTCAATGCAGCCCAAAGCACCTTTGGAGCACCACCAATAGCCAATTCTGGAGTGGGAATCATGAACAGTGGAGTAGTAGGATTATGCATGTGCTATGTCGTATTTGGCTCAACCAGGTGTCGCACATATGTAGGTGCTCAAGGTCATAGCGTAGTGCATCTGACATTTCCCTAAAGGGGGTTGTCACATGCTGGGATTTGTCAGCAGTTTAATCGTGCGCTAGACCAAAATCTCCACCCCAGAGAATTACACAGTTGATGTGTTGGCGAAATATAGCTGTGACATCTTTAAATAGTGTATCATCATCAGTGTTGTGGCCTAGACATTTAATATCCATGCTGGATGATCATGCAGTGACCCTTGAACTGCTGTGTAGTGGCCTTGTAGGTCTCGATACGTTGTGTTGTGTTTATAATCAACCATTTTACCAATCAATATTGCAACCCCTTTCAAGCAGTAACAGTAGGAGCCCAAATGGCAGTGTCCCCATTTCCCACTAAACCTGGTCAGGTCTGTGTCACGTAAATGTGTTTCCTCCAGTTGCGCTATGGACATTTTGTGTCTGCCTAAGTATGCCTCAACAAGCCGATGTCTTTTGGGGTTGTTCAGTCCTTTTTGATATTCCATGACATCAGTATTAATGACCGGGACATGTGAAGTTGTTTATATGTGTGGCTGAGCCACTGCAAAAGTAACCCATTGAGGAGTGATAACATGCACCCCCCTTCTGCAAAGTGTAGGGTTATGCAAGAACAGTTAGATGTCGAAACGAACATAACTAAAACAGAATCAACAACAAAAATAAACCATACCCATACCCTCCCCCCTTCCAGCACACAACACTGTCAGCCAGTGCCCAGTCCACACTGACCATCACTAGTGCAAGTAGATATCCACTCCCAACTAAATAGATATCCATGAACAAACGGCGTTATGCAAGAGGAGCTTGGTAGCCGGTCTCCAATTTGGAAATTCAGCATTACTGTGTCCTGCACGATCTGGATAGTACCCCCCTCCAGCGCCGACAGCCCACGAACAACTCCAAAAAGAGATTATATTATGTTTTTCGACTCTATCTCGTGTACTCTTCAGACCATACAACAGGTCAATCATTCTCACTAAGGGCAAATCGGTCTTTTCCCAAACCGAAAGAGCCTGTGCTGGACTCCCTGGGGACTTCCCCCACCCCGTTCCTTGTTGATTCTTTGCAAATGTCAATGATGCTGTGGAGTCAGTGGAAAAATTATTTCTCCCCTATGTGGACCCTTAATTTTGCAGGGTATTTCTTGGCGTATTTGATACCTTTACTCTGGATTAGCGTCTTCGTTTCGAGGAATTTCCACAAAGTGTCTTGCACCATTATCTTGAAATCCAGGATCATAGGAATTTCTGTGCCCTGATATTGCAGTGTGCCCTGCTCTCTGTCACGATAATTCACTAAACGTTCAATGATAGGCTGTGGAGGTGCACCTGGGACCAAACGAGGCCCCACGAACGGTGTGGTACTCTACTGAATACATTAGTGAAGTTGTCACACCCAAACAGTTTCAGATGGAGGTTTTCAGTAAAGAGTTCTCTTTTTGTTATGTTTGTGGATTCCACCAGTCTTATTATTCTAATATTGTTGCGTCAGAAGCGAACCTCCTAGTCTTTGTTTTTGGCCATTACCGAGAGTAGTTCATACTCCTGGGTCTGAAGTCTGTTAGAATGATCTACTCTTTGGTCTTCCATTTTCGATATACAGCCGAGCTCCCCACCCGAACGTGTGGCATGTCCATCAAGTCTTTCAGTTACGCACTAAAGGTGTGTGGTGACAGCATCCAGCTTCCCACTGATATCTATTATGCCTGCCTTCATGTCAAGAAAAAAGGAGCATGGTTTCATTCGCGGTGTCATTTTGCATCAGCTCGCTTCTTGGCGGTCTCTCGGGTCTCAAAGGAGAGCTTACTTTTACGGTGATCTTGTTTTCCCATTTCGGCTATGCTAGGCTGGCCCCGTTGAGGGGCCAAACTGAAAGATGTGAGGACAGCAATAGCCGCAGTTAGCACACAGAGAACTGTGCAGCAGCCTGCAGCCGAAGTCTGGCAAGGTCTGTCAAAAGAAGTAGTTTAATTGTCTTGCCTCCAGTAACCTCTGTGAAGTGGGGGGATGGATGTAATGTATGTCTTCCTCCTATTCTCCCAGGCTGGAGCAGCCCACCAGCAGTCAAATGTGCGGGTAGCAGCACCATGCCGTCCAGCCCCTGCATCCAGGTATTAAGTGAAGTGAAGGCAGGAAGCAGCCACCAAAGGCATGAGGCCCAACACCGTGGGCCCAAGTCAGCAGATCCTGCCATGCGCCACCCTCTCTGGGTGGGCGCAATCACCCGTTCCTCTCATCGGGGGTATGGGGCAACCTCAGATTGGCATGGTGAAGACCACTTCGCAGGCCGTTCCCAGCAGCAACCCAGCCGGGTGCTCAAGCCTCGGGAAGGCTGTGTGCTCTGCAGACTGTCCAGGCAACACCCATTGGCTGAGCCACAGCACAATGTGGTGATCTCTGGTGGATTCATGCAAATCTGCAGGGTCCTGGCATTACAGGGAATCTGCAACCTCCCCCATTTGGCAGATTGTAGGCTGAAGAGTGGGGAATTAAGGCTTTGAGCTCTTGTGGTGGAACACTATGATTATGCAGCCATCTTGGATTGTGGTAGGACACGCCTCCCCCCCCCATTCTGACCTCCGCCATGCCTCACCACCCACTCTTCTTATTTGTTCACCACCCCAACTTACAGAGAGAGCACAACCATTTTTTTTTTAACAGCCCTTCTCATTGCTCCTCCACAGTCACCCCTTCCTCTTCAGGATCACCAAAGGTCCAGAGCCAGGCAAATAATGTTTGCTCTAGTTGGGGGCTCTCATGGTGTTATTTGGCAGTTTTGTTTTCTGTTTGGCAAGGTCGCAGCAGGTCTGTAGTTGAAAAAAGTACGCCTTTACAGACGTTGATCGCCTTCAGATCATCTCCTTATCTTTCTTTGTTCTCACACACTTTAATGCAGATTGCATGAAAAAAAATATGTTGCCTTTATGAAATACGCATGTCTTGCTCCAGTGCCTGGATCTCAGCAGAAAAATGTCCTGATGATTCTTTGTTCTATTCATGACCCTGTGTGCTCTTGGTTAAGCAATCTTGAGAGGATGACAAATTTCTAGGATTGAAAATTCCATGTGGAAGCCCAAAGAAGAATGCAATTAACGAGCTGAGACTGCAATGGCTCTTCAGGAAGAGCGGCAGAAAAAAATATTTTAAAAGAAGTTTATTTTAACGGTGGCACATAATGTGAAAATGCTGGTCAATGTTATGCTAGAATTAAAATAGTTGGAACCACCTTGTACCTGCCTGAAGTTTTCAAGCATGGTGCCTAGAGATTGTTCAAGTGTTCCTTTTCAGAGTCTCTTGGAAACTTAGCTGGGGAATCTTCCTTCCCTCAGGCACCACAGCTTACAAATACTGGTCTTCTGATCTTCAGTAAGCTTGATTCCAACCTCAAGCAGTTGAGCTGCTCCTTCAACGAGGGGGAATCATCTCTCTTAGTGATGAGTCAGGAAAAAGCCAAATAGTCTCTTTTGGAAGCCATACTAAATCCTCAAGGACACTTGGCAGGCAGAATGTTGTATGGAGACAAGTTGGGAGGGTAGCCAAAATTAATTGGTTCACAGCTTGGCATTATGTAGGAAAATCACTAAACCTAGTTAGTGAGATTCCAAACTTCTGTGGCAATTATTGAGATTCTTTATGAAATTAACAGTATTTGGTGCCTGTAACACTTCATCAGTACAGGTTCCATGCTCTCCATCTCCCAGGTCAGTTGAGCCACTCTTGTCAGAGATGAGTGTGTTTAAAATTGACCGGCTGACAAGACCATATCTGGCTCTGAGCTGTGCAATGTCCAGCAGCAAACCTTAGTTAAATAAGTCTCCCACGTTGGCCAAATCTGCATCAAGGCTAAATCAAAAGAGGAAGTCGAGAAGCTGTTTTTTTTCCGCGGGTTGATTTGGCTTCCCAATAGCTACATAATAATCAAAGAGTGAATCAGCCCACTGTTTATCACACTGAAATCTCCCCAAATCCACCTAGAAAAGAAAAAAAAAGTATTTTGTTTAATAGAACTCTCACCCACTGATTCATACAGTGGCATGCCTCATCATAGAGTTCTCCCTGACACTAACTGTGTCGGTGTGTGCTTACAACCTCAACCCTTGAGGGGGCACTAGGTATATTTGGAGGGATCTCAGAAAGTAAAATTGTCTTTGCAGTACCCTAGAGTTACATTTTGAATGTGGGTCCGTGTGGCATTATTAAAAACAAAGGATGATACCTTCTAGGTATTATTACCCAAGCATCTACCATGTTTCAGTCACTGTTTTTGTCAACTTATGGTCATATGGCGTTACTCAGGGCCAGATCAGATCCCTAGATTTCCCAGAATCTTAATGTGATTACTTGTTCTCATAAGCACATTTTGCTCAATCACTCCAAACGTTCATACAAACCAATCAGGGAGGACTACAAGGTGTGCCCCCTTCGGTACCTTAAGGGGTAAGAACGGGATACATTAACTATAAGATAGGCATCCAGGGTATTCTCAATGTCAAACTCGTATCCTTCATCAAACTTTTGACTGCTCACATCTGAAATGAGAGGTAGTTAATCCATGTTTCCTTACCCAGTGAATGGTACCTGTGGCTAAAGACTCGTTTTTGTGGTGTTTACTCTCAACCAGTAGTTCATTCACTTTTGAACAGCTGAAAAACCATCTGGGTATCATTGGTATAGTCTGGAATACCGCCACGGCTTTCGCCAACTACTGATGGTGACGTTGAACATAACCATTTAAGAGTGGTGAGAGAAAAGACTCCTGAGGTGCACTGCAGTGACCCATTAAGTTTTACAACCTTAAATTGCTTTGTGAAAGAGAGGAGTCTAGCCACATAATAGTATCATGTGACACCCCCACCACCCTGACTAACCTATTTGAGATAGGATTGGTTCAATGGCCTTTAATTCAGCTGACCGATCGAATAGAATAAGCAAGGCTGGATCTCCACTCTCCGTGCTATCCATGAGTGGGGAATGGACGTCGGGCAAAGCCATTTTTTTGTTTTAAAATTCCTTTTAGTATTTCTTTAGCAGAATCAAAACAGAAGAATGATTTTGCAATTGCAACAATATGCGGATGCTTCCTTGACAAGCATATATTATCTCTGGATCTCGTACCATATTCTCCTGTCCTATCACGGTCCTTCACTAGTCAGTCACTTCAGTTTGCCTCATATTAGTGCAACGTGTGGGATCTTTTCACACCCTCCTGGTCTTGCAAATTGCCTTGTGTGGCTTCCTGGATACATTCCCCACTCATCAGTCCATGATTTAGTAAACTCTTGAAGGCCCCCAAACCATCTGACATTTCCTAGGGCAACCCCTCAGGGCAAAAAACTATTCTCTCAATCAATCCCTGTTCATTTTGCCTTAGGTGGGACAGGATGAAGTACCCTACTCCAGTGTTTTGTCCTTTTTTTAACCGCCACCATTCCCAGGAGCATAGGATTTGTTATTCCTGGGTATTCTCACATTACTATTATCTAAAGTAATACATAGTCTAATGTCTTGGCTTTAGAGGCACTTAGAGTGTTGGAAAGTTTCTCCTTAACCTCTCTCCAGATCCCTTTGTCCCTGTTCATGCCTAGATGTTTTGGATGAAGACACTCTTTTAGCTCGTATTTATTGTATTTTTCATTAGAGAAGAATCCCATTTTAAATTGCTTTCTTCTATGGTAGTATTCCATATGTAGTATGTCAAGGTATATAAGCCTAAAATTTGCCCTTAATGCCTCTTTATTTTCCAGTGCAACCAGATCTATCTCCGACAGCTCAGACAGGATTGTTATTTGTAAGCATTCCATATATCTAGAGACTGCCTCTTTATCCAACCCCACTCTAAGAATTCTGTTCTCCCGCGGTTACATCATGGATGTCAACCAAGCCACTTCATACCTAGCCATTGAATGTTTGACCTGTAAGTACTTAGAGTGTTGCCTGGGTTGCTGTTCTAACTCTTAATGCATTTGGGTGTATGTCTTGAGGACATCTGTTCCCAGTATGTCTCCAAGAGCTGCGATCCCTATAACGGCTTATTCTCTGAAGCCTTTTAGTCATGGTATGTCTCCTATCAGTTCTCTGGCCCAGAGCTAGGTCATTTCTAGTCCACCTACCTCCCTAGCCTTTCATCATTGTGTCCATTCTCAAGGATTTAATCACTGTCTTGGAATCCTTATTCATAAATATAGTGTTGATAAGTCTTCCCACTCACGACTATTGTGGGCAGGATAATTGGAGGTTCTCTAGTGAGGCTTAGACCCAGTCATTGACCACCACCCACTGTGAAGGCCAGCAGTAATAGCACACATTGTGAAGACTGTCCTGTAAAGTGTCTTCATTGCAATGGATTGTGCTACCCAATCACAAAATAGAGTTTGAATCTCCCCACTAGACACTAGAGAGCACTTCTGTCCAATTCCCTTTCTCAATTAGAAAGTGTGTGCTCTTACTTTGTTTACACTTACTGTCTCCTATAGCTGGTTCAACCCCAAACCTCTTAAACTAACCAAAGGTTACCCCTTCTGATACTCAAATGCCATCTCTGGTGCCTAGCAGCATAATTGCCAGGTGTTCCCTGATGTTTTCCATTCTGTCAATCCTCTTTTAAAACCTATGGTCGTTCAGACAAGTAGAGCAGGGCGACATAAAGAATAGTTGATCAGGGTGAATGAATGGCTGGCAAAAACCCTCAGGAGCCTAGTAAAAAGTGCTTTGGCAAGAATTTTCGTTTCTAGATTTTAGAGCGAAATTAAGGCCTGGAATGAGCGCTCATCGGTGGGCTTGCCTTTTTCAAAGACCGTTATTAGGGCATGTCTCCGGTCATCTGAAAGACTCCCCTCTGACCTTCACCTTTCGATAGATGCACAGTAACTACTCGCCCACCACAAATGACAACTTCTCAAAAGGTTCTTGCACAAGTAGTTAATGCCTGGCACTTTGCCAGTCTGCACCTGTCTGAGCCTCTGTTACTTCTTCTACCTTTAGTTCCTCACCCAGGTGGCACTGTTCTTCTTCCAAACACCTTTGTAGTATCTGCTTTTGTAGGAACACTCTCTACCCTTGTGCCTTCCCTACTCTATCATTTTATAAGTCTTCATTATAATGAAGGTTTGGGCTATATCCCTGTCATTAGTAATGTACGTCCCTTTAGAGACCTTTACCTTCTCTACCTATCTGAGACCCTTCCTACCTCTATTCAGCTAGGCCCAGAGTCAGCCTTCCTTGTTGCCCACTTTCTACAGTTTCCTCTGGATGGCCAAGAAGCTTACAGTGGCTGCCCCTTTAATTGTGTTTTGGTTCTCCTCTCAGACTCTTCCAGTTGTCGGAGCTGTACCTCCTGCAGTGGATCTCTAAGTTCCCTTTAATTATTGCCCTACAACAAGTGTATTTTCTCCCGCGCTTTTTTCTTTTGTAGCCTACCCGTTCTGGTGCATTGCCTCTATGTGCACTTTGTATGCCTCCTTGAGGGTTCCCTCTGACTTAAATGAGCCCTCATTTTCTTTGGAACAGTTTTGAGAGCTCTTTGTCTCTCTATTGCCTTTTCATCCGAAAGTTCCCAGGTATTTCCTCACCAGGCACCTCAGACACTGCACATCCTAAAATGTTACTGTTGTCGCAGTAGAGAGCGATCTCATCTACTCCTCGCTGGGTACTCAGCTACTTGCACTTTGGGTACTTTTGCTTCTGGGAATGAGCAAATAGTCTAGTCTAGGGAAGGACTGGTGCGCTCCTGTGTATTAGAACTGTCTCCCGTCCATTTTTCAGACAGCACATACATCGATCACTCCACATTTTCAGATGAAAGTCTTATTGGTGTGCCTTATTTGCCACTCGACATGTTTATTTTCACATCTATCACATTGTTGAAGTCTCCCCTAACATGTGTGGAGTATGGAGTTTCAAGTAGCAATGACCTCACCTAGAAGAGCACATTGTCTTGTAAACTGGATGGGGCATACACATGGAAAACTGTGCACCTGTCTCTCTTTCACATTCTGTGACCCCTAGCATATCATTGAAGTAAAGCCATACCTTAACACAAATTGAAGTGATCTCTTAACCTTATGGCCACTTTTGTGGAGCCACTGGTGAAACCTGCATGAGCCAATAGCGTGTATCTGCCTTTACCCAGGATTCTACATTGTTCCCACAGTTTATATCTCCTGTAGTACCAGATCTAGTTTCTGTCTTTGCAGGAAGTGGGCTAGAGCTCTTCTCTTGATCCACACCATTGACTTTCCACATCAGGATTTTCCTTTCTCTACTGGCTCATCAGTGACTTCTCCCTCTTGTGCCTGGGTTCTGTGTTCCACCATGTAAAAACGATCCATGTTTCACCCTTTGTTTGAACCCTTTCCTCCCCCTTTCAGAAGGTCTCATGTTCCAGTCATCAAGCTTAACAAAGATCGCACAATCAGATGATAACATAATTTAACTACAACACCCTTTTCGCTACTCTCCTCACCCTTCTGTGTTCACCATCTCTACCCTACACTTATTTCATCAAGCCCATAGCTGCCTATTCCATGGTTGGTTTGTCTAGGATACCCCACATCATCAGAAACATCTAAACATAAACAAGCATCAATATCTGTTTCATCGTCTTATGCTGCTGGTCCAAATTGTTTCAGGAGCCTGTGGGCATCTGGGTTTCTGTGTCTGCTGTGTTCCCAGCTGTTTCTCTCCACCTTAATTTCTGTCCCTCTAGGAGCTTTCACCAGGACCAGCCCTCTTTGCCTTCCTAGTCTCTCCTAATTACCATTTTGGTTCCGCAACGCTTTTAGGAATCCGATTAAGTTCCAGGCTTCCGCATCACCCTTCTTGTGACCTCTCTTCTCTGCCACCCACTACCATGCTGCTTAGGGAGTCTCAAAGCAAACGCTTTTGAATTAAACGGTACCTTCTATTTTGCTTTTAACTGGAGCATGTAGTTCACCTGCACGGCTCGAAGATTCCTCTTTACCTATTCAACTGAATTTCTCTACCGCCATGCCATTCTGTGTAGCCTGGGAAAGAACATTGAATGTTAATTCATACATCACTTTTCGCAGACTACAGACAAGTTTCAGGACTATTCCTTGCCCCATAGTTAAGTAATCTCATGATTAGTGGCTGTGGTCTGGACTCTGGAGGGGGACGTCCCACCAGTGGCCTTTCACCTGCTCTACCATGAACCGTTTGAATAGCTCCTCCTCCCACACCAAGGTGTGAATCCAATTTTCTAGGATCTGTTCCAGAATAGTCCCTTCAGTTCCCTCCGGGACCCTCACAATTCGCAGGATGTTCTTTGGGCCCGCCCTTCTGCATCTGTCATTCTGTCCTCCAACTCTCTAGGGGAAGTCAGTAGCTCAGCCACTTTGGTTTTAAGTTCCCCAACCATAGCTTCCAGCTTTCCCATCCACCTACTTCGCTCTGTCGATTACATTATGAACGTCTTGTCTCAATACCAATGCATTCATCCCTACCGGCCGCTGTTTTAGTTTCAAACACTGTAGGGGTACTTTTTATTGCTTGTGGTATCATTCTGTCAGGAGGTGAGAGGAAGATTAAAAGCAAACCAAGCCCAACTAAAGATCCTAAAGGTAAAAATGGCAGGGATAACGAAACCGGCATTCTCATGTCACACTCCAAATATTTGAAACCAAATCCCAGAGAGCCGAAAATAATGTCTAATCTGCTTTCACTTTGAAAGGCCCTGAAAACCCATCTTTTAGATTACAGTTAGCTATCTAGACATTGCCTTATCTATAGTTATCATTACTGCTCATTATCAAGAACCAATGTTACTGTTCACTGTTGTTTGTTACTTTTAAAGTGTTCAGTTTTCCTTGCAGCTAAGTCTGCAATTTATAAATACGTTCAATAAATAAAGAATACCCCCCCCCCCCCAATTATTTGGGGCTGTCTCACACTATTGGAGTGTTGGTGGTCTACATGTGTTCACACTTTTGTATATATTGGTCTAATGTAGTTTGCTTGGAGGCAGGTGTTCTTTATCTTTCTCCAATATCTCTATTCTTCAACCACTGTAGATGGATGCTGATTATTCCCTGATCCTCCTGTGTGTCCACTCACACCTGGGCTTTCCTTCAGATCCTGTCAGTTGTGGCAAATGGTTGTACTAGTATTAGAGGGACAAGGAGGGTTCCAGCCCTCCTCTCTCCCCCATCTAAGTCATTCAGCCTGGGAATCGGGTACCACCTTGTCTTGCGGTCTGAATCCGAGCATTGCTATCTGAGTCATAGTCCCCACCCACTCTCTCTTTCTGTAGGAGAGGCATAAATTTAATCTCTTGAAGTTGGCTTGTTGCTCTGTCTGACCCTAGAAAAGGGTGAGATCACTCCTCACCCCCTTTGATGGTACTCCTGAGGGGTCTCCAGCATGGTGAAGGGGGGCAGGTGGTATAAGCAGAACACTCACCAGGTAGACCATAGGTAAGTTTAGTTCCTCTATGGTGTGAAATGCTGATTGCCCAAGAGATGGTGACTTTCCATATGTTTTCCAACTGTTATGTGGCCACTTTCTCTGGTATTTGTAGAAGCAATGGTATATTTGATATGGGAGGAAACGTATACGGGTTTGATGCATCCGATTTAGGTTTTCTTTTTTTTTCTCAATTGAGGGTTATCTAGGATTTCTTCAGCATGGCTAGGATGGAACCCTCCATAAATTATGTTTTTAAGGTTTCCTCACGTACCAAACTGAACAAGTACTGTATATTCCTCCTTCACTAACTCGGAGGGCACAGATTGCCTGGCCAAGATGTGTGATAAGATAGAATAACGGCATTGGTCTCCAGTGAAATTTCTAGAACACTGAGTCTGAGAGTCCTGTGCCACTTCGTGCTTTTGTGAGTTAACTCTGACCTCTACCTTGGCAAGTGTGCTGTTGATTAATCAGTGTAGGTTTTGTGGTGAAAGTGCTGCTGCACCATGTTGCACAATCAATATAAATCTTTAGGATATCCAATAAAGATTTTGGATATGACACATCTATTAGTGACAGAAATATTTGGTGGCCTTGGCGCCACTTTAATCAGTTAAAATATATTGGTCTTAAACATTGCTTTTACGTAGGAGCAGCTAGGCTCTAATATCAAGCAGTGTCAAGCCATCTTGAATCTGTGTGAAATGGGACACATCTCGATATATGTCCCCATCCTCTGTTTTGTTAATGAACTCCTTGATAAACCCTAATATCATGCAGGTGTTTTATCCTTGCTCTGTTGGGTGTAAGAGGAAAGGGGTAGTCATGTCTTAGCCTCTAGTGTACCGTTTCTGTGGAGATTCTTACATTCTCTACCCACTTGAAACTGCAATTTTCACTTTTTTAGCAGTTTCAGGCTGCACTAAACCAGAGTGAGAAAATAGGTTATTGTGTGCTCCGTTAGCTGGAACCATCAGAGGTCCTGCCTACTATGAATGTAGAATTGTGTGGCTAAATCTAGTCATAACATTCCTGCCAAAGTTCGCTTACCAGCATCACCCGAAATAAAGTTCAGCTTAAAATACACTGAATCTGGCCAATACAAGTCCAGATCTATGACAGATTTGTAGACTATCCACCAATTCTGTTCGATATTTGGAATCCTTGTATATAAATGCAGTTTATGTGGGTGTCTTGAAACTGTATGTTGTTTCTGGGTGACAGCTAAATCTTCCTCTAAAGAAAAGTGCCCACAACACTGCTGTCTTTTTAATAGACATGGAACCTCATTTATATTGCCAACAATGGAAAACTCCCAGAGTTTTAGTAGTGTGTGTCCTGGCCAAGAAACCAACTATCACTCTGGGGGGAGAAAAATTATTACTTCATACAGCCTCACAGTGTATTTATTATACACCGCCACCCAATAAATGGTATCCCCACAGAAACGTGCTAGTGTTTGTGTATCGGAGTGAAAAAAAACTGCCACTGTCCTGTTAGTTTGTAAATGTGGAGTTTTTATTTATTTTGTAAAGTGGGAAAATACTTTAAAACATTGCAGATATGGCTCTTACATCTTTCTTCTTTAATAGGAGAATTTGGATTGGATTGGATTCCTGGATCTTCAAATGTTAATACGTGTTCAGTTATATTTCAGTTGTGTGCAGAAAACATGAAAAAATAATACCTGCCTTTTTTAATATTTAATGGTTTTTACAGTGTTCTGTTTAAAGACATGTACAAAGGTTGATTGAAACAATAAGGCTGGTGAAGCTATAGTCATTCCTAATTTGCGATAGAACCGGCAACATTTATTTCACGGTCTACCCAGCAACCTCCTCTTAGAAATACCAATATGCAACTCTGCCTTTCCTTCTGTACAGAAGGCATGAAGACCTGCATTCACACAGACTTGGCTGTTTGTTGCTAGGCATGTAGTTATTAACTTTACTTTGTCCTTCTTTTAGAGCTTCAACCAGTCCTAAAGGTTGATGACCGACAACGATTAGCAAAGGAACGAAGAGTGGAACGAGAAAAGCAAATAGGTGAGTGCTTATCGTCATTTGCTGATGTTAATATTACCAATGGGTTTTTCTTTGCTCTGAGCAGTACAGTTGGACGTATAATCCAGTGAGTTGTTTTATTTTTAGGGCGTATAGATTTGTCTGTTTAATGTATTTATCATTGTTGTTTAAATGTTACATACAGAAGCTAATCACTTTAGTGTCATGAGGGCAAATGGAACTATAAGATGGATCGGAAGTAGCATTAATGAAAATTCTAATGGCATATATACAAATAATTTACTGATCTAGTTGGCAAACCACTTTTAAATCCAGATTATTAGATATAAAAGGTGTGGCAGAAGACCATGATCTTTAGGTCGTTTCACAATTTGTAGCCTCATTGCTTGGCTCAGGTAGTTCCACTGCTCAAAGACAGAATTATATCAGCTTTGCAACCGCAAAACATTGATCAGACCAAACCACCTCAAAGGGGGTAGTATCTGATTTGGAAAGAAAAAGCTGTCCTTTTGGGGATCGTGGTAGTAAGCCATGAGGGGAGCAGGCAGTGGTTGTGTTCCCAAAAAGGAAACATATTTATAAAGCAACACCAGTGTGTTGTATTGACAAGGGCCAAGTTAAAACAATTAAGTGTTTATTGTTTGAGGAAATAAATGTTAAGATGGTAGGCTGCTGTCCAAGCCAGGCCATCATGCTTGCGCTTGCAGTCATTCACATGGGATCCCAAATTATGACCTGCCTAATTAATAACCAGTAGGCAGCTCATACGAATTATGCTGTGACCATTTAGTACAGAGGTTGCATCGCAAATTAAACCCAGTTGCATGTCAGGCAAGTAGCATATTCTGGTTTGCGAATGGGTTTTTGTAATCTCTACCCTGCTTTCTCCTTATCAATCACTTCAAATGATGGAGGGTCCTCCATGATGTACTTGGAGAATGCTTGCCTTTTTGCAAGAAAAAATGTTCACCACACCTTTGATTAATGGGTAGTTGCGCATCCTGGGCCTTCCTATGAATTAACATGTGAAAACCTCAGATTGAATGCAGCACAATGTTATGTATTATAGTTCACAGAATTGAACTAATGTATTACTCCTTTAGACAGGCCAACCACAAGAAGGCAAAATAGCATTTGCTGTCCACAGGCTTTTAGACGTTGCACATGTACCAGCAACGCAATTTAATGGTGCACCTTGAATTAAATCATTATAACCATTTTAAAGTCCAATATTCCTGTTTTGTGTCATTGTGGGCTGAACATGGTTGCAAGGATGTCTCTATTTACTGAAGCGCAAGGGGCTGAAGCACATCTACTGATTCAGACCCCAGTGGAGGTCCTAGGCTAAATCCAGAAAAAGGTTTTGTGTTTTACTCTTTGACAAATTAGTCCCTTGCTTACTTGAATCACATTGAACAAAGAAACATCTTGTGTAAACATACTTGATCATGCCATACAAATGTAGTGATTTTATTTTTACTTGCATTGAAACTCGGATTGGTATTTTTTCTATGTCCTACATCTTTAGACCTAAATTGTTGTCCTCCTAGCATGAAAGGGGGTTGGAGTATTATGCACATGGATGAAAGACTTGGGCGGCCCACACCCTTCCCCAGCTGCTCCCATTTCCTGCTGTAAGGCTGAGAGACAATTTACAGTTACCCCCTATGAACTCCTGAATGCAAAGATTGCTTAATTGGCGTTTGTTTTAATTTCTCAGTTACAGATTTACTTTTGCCTTTCAGCCTTATTTTTGTGCCAAATGCTAAAGGTTACCAAATTCAAAGAATAATCAGGTACATGCATCAATGTTGTCTTTTGCGATTCCTTCATTGCGATTATTAAGGAATCGCAATTAGGGAATTACAAAAGCCTATGCATGTAGGAATCGCTATAAAATTAGCGATTCCCAAACATTCCTTAATTGAGACTCGCAAATTGCGAGTCGCAAATAAGCAATGAATGGGCGATTGCATGCGCAATATGTGATTACCAATAGGTACTCGCAAATTGCGCATGCAATTTCAAGGGTGCAAGGGTGTCCAAAGGACACCCTGTTGCGCACCTGAAATTGCTCTGTGCACACATGTTGCGCACACATGCCCCAAGGGCATGTGTGTGTGTAACCTACAACTTTGAAAAATGCACTTTAGAGCATTTTTCAAAGTTTTTGCAAATTACCATCAAGTTCAACTTCATGGTAATTTGCGCACCCTAGTAGCGAAATCGCTATTTTAAAGTGGTTCTTGCATTGCATTTAAGAAAACGCAAAATGCGATTCCTTAAATGCAACTGCCAATCGAGAAATCACAATTAATTGCAAATTCTCAAATTGCGAGTGCCTTGAACCTTGATGCATCAAAAATGCCCTTTTTGGGGGCGCAAACGGCAGATTTTTGCGAATCACACCGTTTGCGCTCGCAAAAATGGTTGATGCATGTACCTGATGGTTCCCTTATTTCACGGTGTTTTATGGGTTGCTCTACAACTGTGACTGCTGTACTTTGGTCCCCAACATCATGTACGTAGTACACGAAATGCAGTTTCAGTAGTAGCTGCTCTAGAAGATTGAAATGTGTATTGGATTATAGACACGCAACACAGTACAGGTGTTAAATTCAAACACAACATGTCTTCCAGACATTAAAATCAAATAATGTAATAGTTAATAAGTAATAGTGTTTAGAGAAAATATAGAATATTGTCTAATGAACAGTAGCAAAATAGGAAATTAGTTGAGATCAGTAACTGATAACATAGCGACAGAATTAAACTGATCAATAGTCACATTACTCCAAAAAGTCTTCTGTTACCAGTTTCAACATTTATAAATTACTTTGTAGCTAACCACTGCTTCCGCAATCAACTATGTGAAGTATGAGAATCTCCCCTTTGTTCTTTTAATGCAGTAGTTTATCTGTCTTAAGGAAGCAGTGTCTTAACCTTTGAACATAGTGTCCTAGCCTCACCCTTGCAGGTCCACTGTCTGGAGGCTTATACCCTTAATTGTCTTGTGGGATTATCCTGTGCATTAGTGTAGGTAGAGGCTGGTAGTGGGAAAAAGAGAACAGGTTATTTTCAACACAGTACGCATAGATTAATCCTTCCTTAACTACGGAAATAATGAACAAGATGAAGGGCCTTAATTTTGATATTTGAGAGATAAAATGATTCAATTTTGTAAGATGGGGAGATGGAGACAACAGCAATCTATTTCATTATTTCATGCAAATCTTTCTAAATCGCTGCATCTCTTGACAAACCTATTCAGAACTGTATGAGCCAAGCACTTTATTTGTATTACTTTTCCTACCATCATTCCAGACTTGCTTGCTTTATAATAGGAAGAAATATTGGTAACCTCTGTTTTATTGCACCTGCTCCATAAAATATAAATGACTGTTCCCATTTCATTATGAAAACCACCCAATTACAATGCCGGAACAGTGTTTCTGTTCTCTAAGCATGGAGGTTCATTACTGTTGATATCTGGGTTTGGTCCTCTTTGCTCAGTCCCCTCATCTCTAATACTGTGATCCATTTTAAATAATATATTGCTGGAGGTGGATGTCCTTCTAGAGATTGGTCCTCCAAGTAGCCCTGTGTATGGTTCACACTGGTTCACAGTTAATAGGAGGGAAGGTAGCCTCCACAAATCTTGGGCATCAATACGTTCAACCTTTTTCCCCATCGACAATTAACATCTATATTGTGACCATGATGCAAATCCTGTTGTCACTGGGGAGTGGCTCGGCATGATCACATCTTATCACGACACAGAAACTCGATGCTCTCCATGCACAGGAGCAAATCTACAAAATTAAGGAGACTAACTTCCATCTGAACTTTTCAACATGTCCTGCCTGTTGGCAATGACTCATGATATAGAAAGGAACACATATTTATCTCAACTTGGATAACTGAATGTTCTGCGATTACTATTCTCTGCAGTCTTGAGTAATCCTCTGTCTGAACTCTTCTGCTCCAATCCATGGTTATTCTCAGAGCTGTTCTTCAGAGCAGTGCATCATTGGTACCAGATATAGACATACGCATGCAGGCCTGCACTACGTTCAATTTCCCAGATGGATGTATATCATCTCCCCTTGCCTCTATAATTTGTGCTGGTTGTTGCGGTCTGGAAATGTACTGCAGGGTTAATCCCAGTACTATTTTCGTTTTGTATTCTGCTTTTTTCTCTTTTTCTTTTATACTTTAGCTTGTGCAGACTAATTTGCAACTCTGAATAAAGCTATTTCCAGTTTTGTACAAGTGAGTAACAGCACCTAACCAGCACAAATGTACTCTGTACTGTCTGGGACATTTGTTCTTGATTCACTATTGTGTATGTGCCCTCATGTCAAAATTGTCTGTAGTAAAAATGTCTGTCACTTATGTAGAGCAACTGTGGCCATGTCCTAGAGGAGAGGCTTGATTTCATCTTCTGGAGGAAGAAGGAAAAGCAGAGCATGGAATCTTAATGGAGTACCTTACTCGTCAACACTGAGTATGGTACTGAAGGATCCCTTTGTCCTTTGCATGTAGTTTATTAGTAACCTCTCGAGGGGTGAAAACAGTGGTTCCGTGGCTGTCTTTCCCCCAACATTGCCAGATAGTTGCAGTTAGTAAGGACCAACCAGTTGCTCACTCCAGGAATTAGAGGGCCTTCAGAGACTGAAACTTTCTCCCACCTAGAATCTCTGCTGCTGGCCGTCATGAGCCTTTACACATTTGCACTCAGGAAGCACTGGTGAGAGCTTGGGATAAAATAAATTCTTCTCTTTGTGTTGTGCATAATGTTGCGCACTAAGTTTCAACACACAGTTTAGTAAATCAGTGTGTTTGCTTTGGGAAGTTGGGCCAGTCTCAGCCCATGCAGGTCTCTCTCACAAGTCTTACCTAAGCATGGTGTAGCGTACTCCGTACTTCCCACAATTGCTGGAAGTAGATCAAGGAGGGCAGGACTGGGCCCTAGGTCATTTCCAAGAGGTTCTGGACGAGAGTCAGCACTTGCCTGGTGTTAGCAGTCTAACTCTACCAGACTTCTGTCTCGTAGGATACCATCTTTTCTGTCTCATTCTCAGGGATGTTAACACCATGAAGAACAGCTCAAATCACAATGTAGGCCAGTAGGGGCCCTGGAGCAAGTAAATGAGGGCACTACATGGCTAACTGCATGCTGAGTCCCATGGGTTTTATGAGATCTGCTACATTCAGGCAGGCAGAACCCCCCAAAACTACGACCACCCTGTTAATCCTCCACTTGTTCCAAATGTGCTCAAGAATGTGAGGATTATGAATTCCAATTGGGACCCTGCTTCCAGGACTGGTAGTGATAGTGGTACCACTGAGGCAGGTGGTTTACATCCCATAAGGGAGGTACTTTGTGACCCTTACAAAGGCTTTCCAAGCCTTGTCCATGGAACCCTCACTTCCCTCGCTGTATAATAACAATATGCTTGTAGCTGTATATTTACCTTAAATACTCTAGCTCAAGAGACATGGAAGCAGTCGAGCTCTGATCTCCCCAAATCTTAGTCCAACTAATGCTAGGAGTCTGGGGGCAGCTCTTTCATCATGTCTGGGTACCATCCACCTCAATCGGGGTGATATTCAAATCCTCCCAGAAAAAAAGAATCATCTGTGAAAGAAAAGGTGGTGTTCTCTTATTATCAAAGACAGGGGCACTTAAGAACTATGTAAATTAAATTGATTGTGGGACTCCTTTTGAAGTAGTCCAAGGGGAACATATCAGTCTGAGTACCAGTCATGGTGCTAGTTTGTTTGCCCAGCCTCTCTTCTATCTACATTGTTTTAGAAGCAGGGCCAATGTGTGCCAATATTCCGTTTGGAATTTGACCCCCTCATCGTGTGTACATCAAATATGGGTGTGGTGTCCACCTACTCAAATGTAATTTTCATAAAGGTAGGTACCTTTTAGATGTTGAGCTTCATACTGTCCTGCTGTATTCTTTGGAGATGCCGCAAATGATTGCATGGGCTTCTTCAACTTTGAGCAGTCTGGGAGTAAAACTGAACCACATCACCTTCACTATTTCCCTTGGTAAATTTACACTATCTTCAATACCTTTGACTCTTGAAATAGTATAGTCATCTAATGACTTTAAACTGCAATTTTCACATCTAATTCTCTAACAAAATTGCTTTTTTGATTTTGCTAAAATTGCATTTATAATATACTTGAAGGGGCTTTCAGCCAGCCCTACTCATCGATTGGTCTATTATTGTGTCATTCACATTTGTCTTCTGCCTCCTGCAGAATGGGGCAGAGTATCAGCCCACTTCAGCTATTGGCTAACTTCACTGCCAGCGACTGCATTCTGCCCTTTCACAAGAAGCACTTCCAAACACAAAGTAGTTCCCTTATGGGCGAGAGATTTCTGTGAAAACGTGTGCTTTTTGAGAGCAAAAACAGTTTGCTTTTAGCCAGTGTTTTTTTTTAAATTTAGATTGATGAGGGCCAGGCAGCTTACCCAACAGTGACGTGTTCCAAAAAACATGACAAAACAAAACTGAGCATGAAATAGCCAAAAGGCTGGCTGCTAGACTTACTGGATTTGCCAATGCTTTTTCTAGCGTGATAGTCGCTATTTTGTGTTATCACAATCCAGTTTATGATCCTTAATCTGGTTGTTGCTTTAAGAACTTTGTTTTAAATTGTGGTCGATCGCCTTATGCAACACCCTCATTGCTTTTTCTTGTGTCACCATTGTGTAAGTCTTTGATAGTTACAGCTTCTCCCAGCTTTATTTGCAGCTCTTATTCAGCTTTGTTCTTGAGTGGATTCATTTTTCTGCAACTGTGTCCCATAATGGGTTATTGCCCGCATGAGAATCCCTCTGTTTAAGCAAATATCCTTCTCTCTTTGGCGCTGCTTTGTTTTTCTTCTCAATGTTTTTTTCTCAGACCCACAACTCTTAGTGCTTTTGAGCACTCGTTCCTTCTTTCTCCGTGCATTTCCCGCCCCCCAGAGATTTTACTTTCTGCGATGCGATTAAACCTTGATGAGGATAAATACATTCCCTAGCTTGTCGGTAGGGTCGCACGTTTATCTCTTGGCTATAATGATCATATTTTGCTCTGGTTTGTGAGCGACTATCTGATGCATACCCAGAAAACACTTTCAGGGTGTTAAAGAAACAAGTCAAAACAGGCTTGTGCTATTGATAAACTAAATAATAAAATTGCGCCCTAGATGTAGCTTTAATTTCTGTTTGTTTCGTTTTCCCTCCAATCTATGTCCGGTGGCGATCACGCACTCGTTTGTCACCACACAAACACCTAAATGAAAAAAAATAAGCGATCTAGAAAATAAATTAATTTACTGTTACATAATCGATTGTTCTTATTGGCAACTAGATAGTGTAATCGCCCCCTGACACCGTTCTCTTCTTTCAGGCGCTTGCATTGTCTCGAGGCCCGCCCATCGCGTGTAATCCTTCCTAGCATGGGACTCGACAGCAGCTTAAAAGCGGTATCCTCTTGCCGGAAGGGCTTTGCCTGCAGTGACAGCTACAAGAATCCATTTTAGCGGCTCCTGGCTGCCCTGTTCTCCTCCCCGGGCATATAGATACTTTAGTTGGTTAGTGTTTGCAGTCCACCTGTAAAAGGCTAGAGCTGCAGAAACTGAACAAACGCAGTGATCCCTCCTTCCACCACGGCCTGTCGCTTCTAATCGATGCTGCATGGCCTAATTCTCAAACGAGATTGCAACCCTCCCCACAGATTTATTCTGCCGGGGTCAGATGATTACACAGGCACGTTCAGTGGGAATGAACTCCTTTGTAAAAGAAAATTAACTCTTTAAGGGAAAATAACGCGGCCCTCCTTTTTAATAGGTATGTTTTTACTTTTTCAATAACCATGAACAAAATACGTGTAGTTTATCATACAGCCTATAGAAAGGAATTTCTATTCAATGTTTTAAGCCTTAGTCATAAATTTTCTAATTTGATATCACACACAGTCCATTAAATTAAAAATGTGTGCTTCTGGTTCACGGGGGTGCGAGATTAAATAGACGTGATTAGCATGGAATATGTCCTCAGATTTTATTTATTGCGCGTGCTGTAGGCGCATCTTACAAAAGTGGAAGTAGCATCTCCAAAGATCCATTGAGCAGAATCCTTTAACCTTCTAGGTTATTGTTATTGTTATTGTTAAATTAGATTTATATCGCGCCCAATCACCTACAGGTCTCTAGGCGCACGGAAATCGATGGTCAAAAAAAACAATAAGCTAGGCAAGCACAGAATGAAGGCACTTCCTGGTCTAAGTTCCGCACAGGGTTCTTTTAAACAACAATGTTTTTAGCATCCTTCTAAACTGCAGGAGGTTCACCTCCCTGCGCAGCACCTCAGGCAGCGTGTTCCATAGCTGAGGAGCTAATACAGAGAAGGCTCTCCCTCCCTTCGTTACTAATTTGTAGCGGGGGCAGACCAATAGCTGAGAATCTGAAGATCTAAGTGTTCTCACTGGGCTGTTCAACTCCAAACGATCTCTGATGTAAGCTGGTGCCTGACCGTAAACTGCCTTATGAGCCGTGCACAAATTCTTAAATTCCACTCGCTCTTTAATAGGGAGCCAGTGCAGGCTGTGTAGCAGGGGGGAGGCCTTAGTTCTCCTTGGGAGTCTAAAAATAAGCCGTGCAGCGTCATTCATCACGACCTGCAATCTGTTGGTCAGAGTTTTTGGTAGGCCGAGATAGAGAGCGTTTCCGTAGTCCAACCTTGAGATGACAGTCGCTGCTACGATTGAACGCATCATTGATTGAGAAAGGACAGTGGTTAACTTCCGCAACTGTCGAATAATATTTGTACAGCTTCCCACCACGGAGGAAATTTGACTGGACATTGAAAGGTCACAATCCAGCTTAATCCCCAGACTCTTTACATTCATACTTGGTTTTGGAGCAGGGCCTAGCTCCGCTGGCCAATAGAGGTCACTCCAAGGTGAGGCGGTAGATGGAATCACCAATACCTCGGTCTTATCTGGATTGATCTTCAATAGATTTTCAGTCATACAGTGTACCTCAAGATGTTCTGAGCATTGAGTTGTGCGGTCCTTGAATTGTCGACACTCAGCAACAGCTGTGTGTCGTCCGCATAGTTAAAGACTCTACAGCCCCTGCTGGCCAGTGATGCAATCAGAGGTTGTAGGTAGAGATTAAATAGGAGTGGGGACAGGGCTGAGCCCTGTGGCACCCCACATTCCAAGGTCCCCACCTCAGATGTTTCATCCCCCAGTTGTATCCTTTGTGTTCTTCCCAAAAGGAAGGATTGCAACCACTTAAAGGCCAGGCCTTTGATCCCAAAATCACTCAATCTCTCCAAGAGTAAGGCATGACTGACCGTATCGAACGCCGCTGATAGATCTAACAAAATCAGGGCGCTCGGTTTCTTACAGTCAGCCATGCCTCTTAATTCATCCAGCACCGAGAGCATCACCAACTCGGTGCTGTGATGAGCTCGGAACCCTGCCTGACACTCATGGAGTAGATGGTGAGACTCCAGATACAGGGACAGGGACTTTAATACATGTTGTTCCAGTATTTTTGAGAGAAAAGGCAGCTGGGAAATAGGCCTGTAGTTTTTTAGCACCACAGGGTCCGCGCCAGGTTTCTTCAGTAGAGGCCTTACACGTGCCTCCTTGAATTCCACCGGTAGGTACCCTGTTTCCAGAGATCTATTAAGGAGGGAAATAATACATTCCTCCAATAAGGGACGAGCTACACGAAAAACACTGGGTGGGCACGGATCTGCTGGAGAGCCAGATTTAATTTTTCCCATCAGTTTTTCCAGACTCAGCACATCCAGCTCTGGAAATGCTGTAATAGTGCAGTCAACTGAGTTGTGCGGGGTCGAAGTTATGGCAATCCCATTTACCATCCCACTTTTTATTTCCATAATAATGGTCTTCACTTTTTCTAAAAAATACACTTGGAAAGAGTTACAATTTATAAGGGACTTGGAATTGTCAGGTTTTTTACTTAATTCTAACAGAATTTTAAACGTCTCTTTCTGGACATTGGCTGCCTTGCTTAGGCGGGACTCATAATATTCTGCTTTAGCTAGGACAATAAGCTTTTTATATAAATTAAGGGAGGCTTTATAAAGATTCCTAGCTGTATCTTGCTTAGTTTTCCTCCAACCTCTTTCCAGAATTCTGAGCTTTCTTTTATGCTCCCTTAATGATGGCTTAAACCAGAGGGCCCCCTTACCAAGTCCCCTTGTCGACTGTGATCTTACTGGCGCTATCTGGTCGATAGCCTGAGCCAAGCTCCGTGTTAGATCCGTATATTCTCGGTCCAGACTACATTCCAGATCCGAGGACTGGTTTATTGATGGTAGCACCTTGGTCAAAGCTGTTAAATCAACCTCTGCCCATTTACGGGTTCTCCTGGTTTCCGACGATATGTTGTGTATATGGCCATCTATACGTATCTCACAAGACACTAAGTAGTGGTCTGACCATATGCATGGTGCAACGTCTTTAAGAGTAGCATTTGTGTCTGTCGTCCACACAAGGTCAAGAACATGACCCTTAATATGTGTTGGGACATCCACAAGTTGTGTAAAACTCAGGGCAGCCATTACGGTGTCCAGTTGGCGGGTAGCCAAGTCCCGATGGGGGTTATCCCAGTGCAGATTAGAATCTCCTGTGACCAGAATTTTTGTATATCGGGTACATAGGTCCGACATAATAGGCCCAAAAAGATCATGAAAGAGTGGAGTAGAGTTTGGTGGACGGTAGACTGACAGAACCACCCAACAGAGATTATTTGTGGTTATCTTTACCCCAAGCAGGTCAGCTAGGTCCACTGACTCAGATAACAGTCTTTCAACTGACAGACTTTTAAAAAAAAGGATTGCTACCCCTCCCCCCCGAGCTCCTTCCGGGCGGTTATGCCATATGGCATCATGACTCCCTGGAAGAGCGGCAATGATGTCAGGCATCGAGTTATCATGCAGCCAGGTCTCCGAGAGGGTCAGGACATCGATGTCATTGTCCTGAAGCAAGCTATAAACTTCCACATGATGACAGTGGAGTGATCTAGTATTTAAGCTGGCAATCCTCAATATAGAGCGCCGGCCTAAGGTGGTAGCCTTATGAGGGCGAGATATAGCGTAGTTTTTAATAGTCATCAGAGTTTCGCAGTCCGGTCCCCTCTCACCTTTATCCAGACTGCGCAGCTCCTCTGAGGAGTAGGTAAGCCTGTAGCCAGATGTCCGAGCCGCCGGGCCCGTCCGTGCGCGGACGGGTGCAGACGGGCTGGACTCTGGCGTGACTCCGGCGATGCTCTGGCGAACCCGCCGCGCGTACCCGCTGCGCGTCTGCATGACCGGCTTAAGTACCGGTCTAGCGTCCTTGTGACGACTAGACCGCTCTGATCCTCAGCCCTCACCCAACATGTCTGCCATTCTGGCAGTGCAGTGCAACGTGGATGGGGGAAGGGGCCCGCTCCAAACGCGGTGCTCTCAAGTTTTTAAAGTGCAAGTATGTGGCGGTGAGTAACAGGTAAAATCAGGGTACAATGATGAAAACAATTTTAACTTAAAAGAACAAACGGGAACTTTAAAACATGCCGTAGTGCTCCTGGTGAGCGCGCTACGCTCTCCAACTTGCTTAAGCTTCTCTGTATTGCCGGAATAATGATCTCCTAGATCTTCTAGGTCTTAGCTACTGACAGCTTTAGTCATTTCTAGGCAGACTGAATGTTACCAATACACAGCATATACTTAGAGCGGGCTTTGGTCAGCCCCGTGGTCATTATTGGCCGGCTTTGTTGTTGGTCTCAGATATCTGCCCTTGATTCAATGACTTTTCTCTCTATACTTCTGTTACTCCGACACAGGATCATTTAGATGTCAGTGTTGTGATTGGGTGAGTTTTATTCTTTCGATGCATACTTTATGGGACTTTTTTTTCTTTCTATCAAGTACTCCATGTAGGGTGTATATCATTCCTTGCTTTTATACCCTTTGTCGTCCTTTTCTCCCCCGGACCCACCACCATCTTTTCAGTTTACACCCCCCCTCTTTTCTTCGATACTTCCATGTTGATTTATTCTCATCTTTTTTTGCATTTTATTTAAAAACCGGGGCCTGGCCGCCAAAAAGTGCAACTGGGCTGCTCGATTCTTTTATTGCAGTTCTTATGAACTTCTTTTTTTGTCCTTTTTCAATATATATATATTTTTTTTTTACATATTTTAACTTACCCTTCTTATGTAGCTGTGTTAGAACAGTAAACTAAAACAGGTCATATTCATCACGACATTTGTGCACACATCCGGCACGACGCATGCTTGCACACTGGGTCACAGTAAATGGGTCATGACAAATGCATTCATATGCGTCGCAGCGCACGTGTGCGCGTCAGCGTCCATTGTGGAATGGGTTTTCTTTAAATGAGAGTCCATTCCAAGGCTGCCAAGCAAGCATGTGTGTGTGCGCTTGTAATTGGAAAAACACATTAGCTAGGTCAATGTGCTAGTGCTTGTTTTTGCCAGTCTCTATCAATACTGACCGCATACTTACTAGCGATCTTCTTCTTAAGATAATCATGGGCCATTGGACTTCTCAATTAGACTCCAGATTGCATCCAATTTAAAGTGAAATAAATTGTTAGCAACCTTTTTTTCGCCATTGCACAAATGAACCAGCATTGGTAAAGTCATTATGTCTCGCCTTTAGACTCAATTGGCTTTGTCAATGGCTCTTAGCCATGCTGCGTACCATGTCTAAAGACTTTTCAAATAAAAAAAGTCATTTTGTAGGCATATGCACCACACACCTGCAAAATGACAGACACTTTTGGTTCCTCAGTAATTACTGATCCAAGTTGGATCAGTACATTTTCTTTTTAAGAAAAAACTCGGGCCAATGGGCTGCAACACTGGGTGGGAGCAACACAGGAACTTGAGGGGGAAGAAGCAACACAGGGGCAATTGAAAAGCAAAACTGGGGGCATGGATCTGGGCAGAATCAAAACAGTGCCACACTGTTGGGAGAAAGTATCATGGAGAGCATGAGTGGTGGGAAAGCAGATGACAAACAGAGCAAAGTGGAGCGCTGGGGGGAGCAAACGAGCGTAAAAAAAAAATGTAGAACGAGGGGGGGGGATCAGGTGCACGGGCAAGAAAGCAATGGGCGGCAGTACACAAAGACGGGCGCACATGGAGGGGGCAGGGAGAAGCAGGCAGGCTCTAGAGAGCAACACAGAATGCAGGTGTAGTCAAATACACAAGGTGGACAGCTGGAAAACACATGCACTCACATGGATTGCTTAATTAACCCAAAGTAAAAAGTAGAAAGTGAAAAGCAAGTAGTGGAAGCAGCCAATCAAAAGAGAAGATAAAGAGGTTATGTTTTATGGGAGGGCCAAACACAAGTCAAACAAGCTGGGACATGAATAAGAAGCAGGCAAATGAGTGATATGAAAGCCAGTCAGTGGTGAGCAATGGGCCAGCTCCAAGACCTTGTATGTTCTTGGTAAGCCCGCAGTATGTCTCACAACATACAACGCACGCACTGTCTAGTAGGAGTGACCTAAAAGATGACCACCAAAGTCTCACTAAACAGCTACAGTAACGTAACAAGTTTTGGCTTCCACTGACCTCCTGAGTGCTGCCAGGTGCTTTGTCCCTATAGCTGTGCTGCTAACTAAGAGGGAGGGACAGGGCCCCATCAACTAAGCAATGGATGTCAGGTATGCAACACTATCCAGAACTACTGGAAAGGTATTATTCCATGCAGTCGTTTGCTTCTAGACCCAAAGGTAAATGGGGCCCCCGGGCCTCCTCCTTATTGACCTACAACGTATTGGCAGACTGAGCTGGAGACCACCTCGGACCCACCGACGGGCATTGAGCAGTAATGGATACAAGCCCACCCCCACAGAGAAAGCCCCTGTAGAATTCCTGGGAAGCTATATTGGCGGAAGAGGCCATTTGGCAGGACTGAGGGGGAGCAGATGAGTTGCCCGGAACACACTTTGACCGAGATGTCCCCTCCCCCCAAAATAAAATAATCTGTCATCCTCCTGTACAGTATTGAGTCTTTCCAGGAATTAGCGCAGAGATTACTGATGCTAAGTAGCACCTGTGTGTGCCATGTCGTGAAATTGCATGCACTGTTACGTTGTTGGATGTCGATGAAGAAGGAAAAAAAAGCATGTGATGGCTTTTACCAAATGACATATTTAATGCCTGCACGCCTGACCAAGTGCCTGACCAGAATACACATTTTTTTTTTTACTGCAACTCCAATCATCCACTGGCACCAAAATCTGAACAAACTACAGGAAGTTAATATGCAATCCCGTCTTGGTTTCCTTGCTGCAAACGTACACATCAAGGCGCGCTATATTCTTCCAAGAATCTCTCCAGATTCAGTGCTGTCGGTCTGATGCATCCATGTGTATTTCCAAAGCCTCGAGCACTATCACTTTTACTATGGGCACCTTGCCTTCTGATGCTTCTTTCCAAGTTCAGTGAGGAAAAATAAATGCCGTGGGCCCAGTGTATTTCTGGGCTACCATTTGAACTCCCATTGTCTTGTTTCCTTAAGGCCCCTCTTAATATGTCTACATGTTTTTGCAGCATGTTGAAAACTGTCACCCTGGTCTTTCACTAAACTTTCCTGTTGACCCTGGTTCATCCTATTGGACACCACATTTATAATTTTACTAGAGGGGCTTCATGTGTATTTTTGTGTTATTTTGCCTGCAGAATACTATGATTTGCTGGTGATGCAGCAGGAAGCTGGGCAAAAATCTTTCATTATACTTATTTCATATTCATCATATCTCGATCTATTTCCTCTGTGGGCCCATAACAAAACACTATACTGCCATTGGTCCTCCAATGGATCTTTTATGTGAGCTAACAGGGACTTGGATATTTAGAGAACATTAGGCAAATCCTTATAAGGACCTGGAATAAGAAAATGCCAAATGCATCCTAACAACAAACAACTATTTCTGTAAACACTATAATAATAAGACTTATGACGTAAAGGTTCACATCAAGAATGACTCGCATACGATAACATTTGTTTATATAATCCATTTATCTAAGCCTCAATTTGAATGATCAAGAACATAAATCACATTTCAGATAAGATTTAATAGAACTAGTCACACAATGTCATACAGATTCAATAAAATAAACATTTGCTGATTTCCCAGGGAAGGAAGAGAGAGAGAACTAGGGAATAATCAAGTTTTAGTATTTAGGTTATACAAACCAAATATGCAGAGTTGAAACGTAATGAGTGACAGGAATGAGTCCATAAACTCTTCAGTCAAAGAGTTATACCTGCACACTTAACCAGCTGGCAAAGTACAGGTTGAGTCCGTTCAGAAAGTTCAGTTCAAATGGGTTTGGCATAGGAAAGAAAATCAGAGTTCAGTCTGACAGCATGCCAGGCAGGGAAATTGAAAATGACAACCAGCAGCAGCCCAACTCCTCCTCCAAGGGGGCGATTATACTTCCAAAAGGTCTTAGTTTACGCCCACAAAGTATCCTTTCCATCTTATGATATGGTTTCCTTTGGTTGTCCACAGTGGGCTGCTCATGGTGTGATCAATACCTCACTAAGAAATCCGGAAGCATTAAGTAATCCTTTTGCAAAATCATCGATTTCAACCACTTTATCATTTCCATCCTTTCCTCGGAAGTAAGAGAATTCACTTTGTTTACTGTCTGCCCGTTCCCAGACGCTCTCTCTGGGTTTGCAATTGTATTAATACATTTCTGTCAAAAGTGTTGCTGAATTAGAAAAGAGACTATTGTTCGTAAGCATAAAAAGAAACTTCATGAAACGTTCTCACAGCGTCTGAAATGACTACTTCAGCTAGGTTTTGTCTCTTATGCGAGAAAGAAGAAGCATTTGAGGCCTACATGAAAACTCGCTGAATCATTACCACGTTATGACTAATATAAAGCACACATTAATATGAATAATTCAGTTTTCATAGTTCATTCACTCAATATTCTTTTCTCCAGAAGTTACATGCCAATATTAGGTACTACTAAAAAAGAAAAATATCTCACTCGTTTTTATTTTCAAACAGACGCTTGTCACTTTTGTTACTCACGTCTGCATCACATATTACCAAGTTAAAACTGCAAATCTTCATATTGTCAAGTATCTTTAACCTATACATTTCAATCCTTTTCAAGTGTTTCATTACGGATGCATTCCTTTCGTTTGTCACATTTAGTAATCAGCAGCACATTTTCTAGGTTAATTAAGTTTAGATTTCTTAAACACGTGTTTACATTGCATAAGCAAATAACTTTTTCTCTCTATTTACGTCTTTCACATTTTGACGTTTCAGAACACTTCTGCATGCTTTTACCATGCAGTAGAAAATCTCATGTTTTTCATTTTCAACCATTTTGCACATTTTTATACAAATTGTCGCAAATCTCATTTAATGGTTAAAATTGATAGAGGCAACCATCATTAAACTTTTACACTCCATCACTGGACTGGAGATCAACTCAAAGTGCCCCCTACCCTCGAAGGGTGGGTATTTTACCTTCACTAAACTGTTGAAAGTCCTATAGTTGATGGCAGCTGAGACTCTAGTGCAGAGAGTGAAACATTCCAGGTAAAATTCACTCTAATTTTCTTTCTGTTTGGGTGATTGTTTGTCACTACATCGTGGTTGAAATATCTACCTAAAAAATATAATATCCACTATATCTCTTATCATGATATAGTCGATGTAAGTATATATTAACTATTGTTAACTACACATCCACTGACCTTGACAATATAGTGGCAGTTGTAGTGGATATCATATTTTTGTAGGTCGATATTTCAGCCGTGATGCAGCAGTAGAACACTGTCTAGATGCATAGTTGGCTTGCATGGAGATCATGTGCTGTATGAATAGTGTCTGTGTGAGCAGGACCAATTGGAGATGTTGAACTTTGCTCACAGCGTCCGACTTCTGTGGGACCCAAACCACATCCTGCAGCCTACCCACTGTATGCTCTGTCCATGTCAGACAGGAAAGTGTAGTGACCCTACTTCGGGAGACTGTAGTGTCTCTCTAGGAATCCACAATCCCTGACCTGTTTGTGAATGCCCTCCCTCACCTTTGTGAAAGCCCTTTAAGTTGTTTTCTGCTTTGGATGGCTGTAGTTACAAATTTTTAAAATTGCACTCTTACTCAATTGTCCTTGGCGGCATGCCAGAGACCAGGGTATGGCTTCCTTTTTAACTGAATCAACACCTAGCATCTTGCTCTGAAATCAGCAAGTGCCAGTGATTAACACAGGGAACTTGGAGCCTTCAGTTTCAGGCAGTGGCAGCATTCAGATGTTTTAGCCTCAGGTGCTCCTACTCTGCTTTTGATTTTGTTTATCCAGAATTTTATTTAACTTTTTTTTTTTTTATCATGCTTGCTGGCATGCACTGTGTATAATGGCGTAGGTTTGAGCGGCGGGACAACATTATTTTCACAAGAAGGCTCAGGCCATTCTAGGTCAAAGTGTGGTGCATGGTTCTGACGTGCCCTGCATCTTGCCTGACTTGGACGAAGCCTGTATCCTCCTTTTTCTGGCATGTGTGGGACAAAGGGTACTTCTGTTTTACCCTGTGTCTTAGGTTAGTGCCCCATCATCTGAGGCTAGTTGCCTTGATTACAGAGCTGTGAGTCATTTATCTAGTCCTTTGTATTTCTGCAGATATCACAGTTAAAATACCGGACTGCATCATAATGTTAAACTCCATTCCCCAATTTCTACTTTTGACCAGTTAATACAAGGCTCCTCTAAGTGTCTTAGCCACTTGAAATTGTTAACAGGATCAGATGTTTGAGATACTCTTTAAAATATGTCTGTAGGGAAGGGGCCCAGCTGGCGTAGCACCAGTAGGACATGTCTCCACAAACTTAGACCCGTGTAGCTTTGTAAGGAGACTTCTAGATGGATACCCATGGTCGGGGGCATTGTGGGGAAAGTCTCTGATTTGGCAGCCCTCCTTGAGCTACAGCAGACCATAGCAACTATTGAGGTAAAGGTCTCCATTAGTCCATGGCATCCATCACCGCTTCAATAAAGTATTGAAGCTGTGATGGATGTCATGAATATGGGACTTTCTGAAACTGAAGAGGGAGCCATGGTGTCTTCTCCTTATACCTCCTCGGCATGACTTATGTTGCTTCTATCTCATTTGTGATTAAACTGTGAGGATGATATCACAAGCTATTGACTTGTCAGCAGATGCCGTTTATTCTCTGTCTCAAGTCTGAACATACTTGCAGACGTGCATCCCTTTAAAGAAAGCGCCTTGCTCATTATCCCCCTGCAAGCCTCTGTTCTCCATTGTTTGAAGTCTTCTGATTTGCATAAACACTGAACATTGGCACTTCTGTGCACGACCCCAGAGCACCCCCTTTTTTTATATGGAAAACTGTGTTTTAAATCCCGGTCTGGTGGCTCAGTGGACTAATGTGTCCTCTATAGGTGCCTGTGTTTGACCTCATGGTCACAGGTTCAAATGCCGGTGGGTCTACTCAGCCTTTCATCCATCTGAGGTTGATAAAATGAGTACCATTAAGTTAGGTAACAATCAACATCTGTTCTTCAGCGGCAAGATGCCTATGGGTGAACATGTGCCTTAGAAATACACATGTTATGTTAAAGTCCAAAATTAAAGCAGGATTCGTGCCTATATACAATGACTGATTTTGTTTTATTTTGCCTGCATTAAAACTATTACTTCAAAGGAAACCTAACCAACCATAAAATTGAAACCCAGCCAACCATAAAAATGTAATAAAAAAAACTCTGAACTAGTTTTGAAATGTCAATTTCCTTTCTTAGCTAAGGAAAAGGAAGCAAAATGCCAAAACGTGCATTCTAGTCCTGCAGGCTAAAGAAAACCTAAAGAAGTGGCTTATTGTTTTTAATTTAGTTTTAAAAAGAGCTTTATTTTGTAAATATTCAGTGTTTGTGAATTCTGCAAAGATACTTATTATGAAGAGCCAGGATCACAAGGAAGTAAGATATTATTTCTCATTGTTTCTTTAAATATCTCATCACAGCAAGACCATCAATCTCCCTTGTGTTTCTTTGAAGGTTTCCAAGATAATGTACTTCTGGAGCTTATTAACCAATTATGTCCCAACTCCTCGAATACGTTATATTAAAAATTAGTAAAGCGTGCAAATACCTTAGGGGTGTCCTTGCACTTGAGTCTGGACAGACTGAAGGAAAGAGGATGGTTAGGGCTGAAGAAGATTCAAAAAGAAGGACAGACTGGGCTAGAGTGATGCTAAAAGAGCCAAGTTCAAACTCTTTCCTCCCTAAAAGAATGGAGCTCGGAGATGGATTAAGATGAAGTGGAAGCCAGTTCCTGAATATTGGTGCCAGGTACGAGAACAAGCTACCTCCCAGACGAGCTTTCTTAATAGATGGTATGGTTAGATCATGAGTAGAAGATGATCTTAGGGGAATGAAGAAAGATAGCTGGTGATTATCCACCTAAGATATGCAGGCCCAGTTTGGTAGTAATCTTGGAGAGTAAAGCATAGAGCTTTATGGTAACAGAGCTTGTTCATAGGGAGTCAATGAAGAGAGGAAAGATTGGGTAGTAGTTGCTGGGAGATTAAGAATTAGTCTGACAGATGCATTTTGCACAATGTTCAAACAATGGAGAAGGGAGCCTGTAAGTCCTAAATAGACTGCATTGCCATAGAAGACAAGTTTGTGATCAAAGAGGATCCTTTGGATCTTTGCAGGAGTAGTAGCGGCAGGAGAGACTTCCAGTTCCGAAGGTCATCAGGACACATTTCAGCTGTCTGGTGAGATACCAAACAGAAGAATTTCAGTCTTGACCAAGTTGGGTTTGAGATAGTCGTCTCGCATCCAACAGGGAACTGCACTTATACATCAACTGAATTTGATTCTCATTTGTTCCGTGTTATGGGAGAAGGAGAGATGATGATCTAAGTGTTGTCAAGATATGACATGAAGTCAAAGCTAAAGGTTTTTATTGGTGTTGCAAGTTGAGCCATGTAGACATTAAAATGTGTAGGACTAAGAGATAAGTCATGTGACAGATTGCAGCTACCGTGTTGGAATTAAAAGAAGCCATGCAGGTGAATTGAGATCTGTCTAGGAGGAAGGTTCCAAGCCACTTCAAGGCACGTTTACAGACTCCCAACTCATAAAGATGCTAAATAAGAACAGTGTGTAATACAGTGTTGAATGCTGCTTACATGTTGATTAAAATGAGGGCTGCAGAATTGCTATTATCTAGCAGCATTCTGAGGTTATTCACTACTGACACCAGAAATGTTTTAGTACTGTGGAGAGGGTGGAAGCCTGTCTGAGAGATAGTGGGAGAGTTGAATGTTGATATCTTTCTCCAAGATCTTGGTGGGACCAGAAGAGAAGGGGTCGATTTATACAGAACCAAGGAGTACAATATTAGTTGTGTTCCAAAGTTCGAGCCACAGATGCATACTTCCAGATCTCTGTTAGCGAAGCAGATCTAACCAAGCAGTTTCACAGATCTATCAAAGCAGGAGCTAGAACGTCACAGATCATTGCCATAATATAAGGAGTACAAGGGCCAGAAGAGAGCTGGTTGTGATAGAGAGAAGAGCATTTTTCCATTTGTTCTTGCAAGAAATGGTCAAAAGTAATGAGAAAACAGTCAGCAGGAGGCTCATACTACTTTAAAGTATAGAATAAGGTGATTGGGAAGTTTGAGGTTCGAACATGGCTTGGATGGCTGCAATTTTGTTGTGGAAGGGGGGAGGAGCCAAGATGGCGACCGGAGCAGTCGCTTGAGCGCCCGGCTCCGTCGGCCCTTGGCCTCGGACTATCATCCTGATTCCTATCCTTGCCGATTTTCGAGGTGCAACGCGTGCGACGACGCGCTGACTGCGCCGCCGCTTTCCCGAAGTCTTAGCCTGCCCGGATGCCGGAGTTTTTGGTGCCTTTGTTCCCCGCCCTGGACCCTTGCTCTACTGTGGCCTCGGCCGACCCCCTGGAATCGTTGCAGTCACCGGACCCGCTGGTGCAAATCTGAGCCCGAGGTCCCGATCCCGCCTCACGCCACGCACGGTCGCCAGAAGAGCCGGGAGAGAGACGCCCGGACACCTCCTGTACCCTGCATCTGATGGGCTGGAGCCAGAGGGTAAGCCCCGGTGTGGCGGGTCTCCTACCCCGCTCTGTGGACCACGCTGTAGAAGGCTGCAGACCCCCTTCTTCTATGGTCTAGTCGGCTGCAAAGAGAGCCTGAGGGAGGGGAAGAGACTGCTGGCTTTCACCTGTTGCGGCGCAGACCTGTTGGGAATTGCCTCCTTGTCACGATCCCCCCCCTGGCCACGGTACCGTTCAACGGTAAAACATGGCGCTGATTGCCTGCTCGCTGCTGGGGGGTGATGCTCCGGTCTCGCCCGCTGCCCGCTTCGCCCTCCCTCTACCAGACTCCAGCTCCCCAGTGCCGTCCCGGATTGCTGCCGTTGGGGGGACGCAGCTTCCGCTGACATACGGCTCCGTTCTGGCTGCCCTGCGGGACTTTTGTCTGCAATTGTGTGTCGGCTTGCAAACGCTGAGTGAGCGGTTCGACTCTACACTGTCTGCTGCGGGCCGTGAGCGCCCCGTTTGTGATCAACAAGACGTGAGTCTGCCAGTGCTGTGGTCCTCCTGCGGGGAAGCAACGACTGGGTATAACGGTGCTACACTGGTGTCTGCATTTGGCTTTCCCGGCGCTCAGGATCAATCGCTCTCCTGCTCAATGGCAGATACTTTGTTTCCCCGGTCATTGCCGCCTGCTTTGTTGTTGCCTGCCTCACCGTGCCCGCAGGAGTTTCCAGCTGAACTACACCTGGCGACCTCGAGGAACTGTTCACGGTGGCCTACGACTCCTTTTATGTGGAACTCATGTACTTTACAAGCCAGGTCTGGATTTTATATGGTGTGCAAGGGGACCTCAATAGATGATCGGCGGCCATTTTGTGACTCTACTTCTCCATCTTCTCCCAAGTGGCCATATTGTCTTTGTCTGTTCGGGATGCGGGGCATTCACGAGGGGGCGGGTCTAATCGTACGCCCGCGATCGGGCCAGGGCTAGATTACTTTCTATCATCATGGCTTCACGGCCGGGCTGGACTGGGACTGGAATTGTCTACTTATGTCGTGCGCACTCGTCGCGATCTGTCTGCCTTCATTTCCGTGGTGTTATATGCTATCTTCCCACGACCGCCTTTGGGTGTAGTGGGGTTTCGGTGTGTGGAGGCTTGGTTGGCCGGTGGTGTCGGGCGCTCCTGAGGATACGTGGGCTCCTCCCCGCCTCCTTTCTTCTTTCTTCTCTTAGTTTCTTTACTCTATTCCTACTTTCTCTCTCGTCTATATTTCGGGTTCATTGGGCGACAGGCACTATGCTGGGGGGGGGGTAGGCCATAGCCTCCGCATTGGTGTAGGGTGGGGGGGTAATTTACTGTTTCTTTTTTAGTTCTATGGGCCTCTTTCTTTCATGTCTCTGCGCTATACTTGTTTCGATTCGGGGTCCGGGTGTGGGGTGGATTGAGTGGGGGCGGCTTTTAGGGGGTGCGTATTTACTACTGTGATGATCCTGTTATCTAATTGCATCGCCTTACTGTATGAGATTTTCTATGGCTGTTTTAATGATGCTGCTGCTCTCCAGTGTATGAAGCCGACTTGCGGACTCGAATCTCCTTGTTTCTATCCTTTACTGACTTTTTTCCCGATAAAATTTTTTTTTTTTTGAAAACCTTAAAATTAACCTTCACTTCTCCTTCCCCCGGTGTCAAGGCTCCCTCCAGTGTATGAATCCTGAATCGTTGCTAATCTTGACCTTGACGCACAGGGGATGTATTGTTTGTCTCTGTGCTCAACCGTATTGTGGCCGGCCTGATGGTTGTAGGCCCGTATTTGTTCTTTTACTATGCACAAATAAAGGTTTTTAAAAAAAAAAAAAAAAAAAAAAAAAAAAAAAAAAAAACATTTTGTTGTGGAAGAAATCTGAGATATTAGAACAAATGTCTTGTGGGTGTGTGGTGTCATTACTGTTAGGGCTGGCCTTCAATTGGGATATGTGTGTGGAAACGTCCTCCTTGTTAATTTCTTGTTATGACCTCCATCCCCCGCATGAGTCCCATATTCCAAAAACCTCTTTTCTTTCCTTGTGCAAATGCAAACACACAGAGAAACAATGACCTTGACTGCTATTTTGTTTATGTTCATTAGACATGTATGCTGTCATATTACATTTACCTACACCAGATTTTACCACGAATGACTTGCAAGCCTTTGTATGGCTCATTAAAATTCCACACTGCATATTTTCCCAGTTTCCCTGCCATAACATGCTTTTTGCCTCCCCCTTCAATTTATTTGCTTTTTCTTCCTTCTTGCCTTGCTCTGGGACAGTTTATCTTCTCTCCATTCTTTACTCATCCACTGTGTACTTGCTTCAGTTTGCTTTTCTGCTCCTGGATCACTATGAACTACTGCTTTTATTCTTCTCTTCCTCCTCCCATCCCCTCTCTTACCCATGGATCTGCTACATTTGCTGCTGTTCTCCTACTTTAGCTTCCAGATCTCCCTAAGGTTTCCTTCCTACTCATCTAACTTTTCCTTGATCCTGAAAGATTGTTATATTGTGCTTTTTTCTGATTTCTTGATCCTGTCCTCCTTTCAGCCCTATTATCTGACAATGTTCTCTGCTTCTTTAATTCTCTCTTTTCTTGACCAATGGGTTGGGTAGCTGGAGTTATCTGTAGCATTTATCTTGTACAGCTTATTACCCTAATTTTTTTTTAATTCTGCCCATCCTTGCAACCACCACACCTTAGGCACAGTTTTCCTGGTGTGCATCTGAATACCCTCACCCATATCTGTTTGAAAATTTGTTGTCATGTAGTTTCCACTAATCAGTAGGCACTGCTCTTTTGCGGAAGGCATAAACTTAGGATGGTGCCAGACTGTTTCCCTGCACCCTGCAGGAAATGTTTTCTATTGGACCGGCTAGCTCACAGTGCCACCATTAGCCCCCTTAAACATAGACAGGGAGCTACCAGGTCTAGCAACTACTAAACATGCCAACCCTGCTCCCTCAGTAATTGTGGTGACAGACCTAGAACGTTTTGTCTGGTCACTCGTGCTGTCTTTCACTCAGAGAAATATGCAAAGAAAACACTAAGGGATTTTTTTCAGTATTTATTGAACCATAGTGATTCTTGTATAGAAAATGTGTGCTGCAATGATTAACGGACAGAAGCAGACAACAGTTATGAGTGTCAAAACATTGAATAAAACAAAGACTTTCACCATCTTATTGAGACACCGGATATATGCATATATATATATATATATATATATATATATATATATATTTCCAACAATGTGCCCATGCGCACAGGAGCGCACTCGACATCACTCAACCCTCTGGTTTTCACACTGCAGCCTACATCACTGCACCAAATTCATTTAATTGTGCCGACGCGTTTCGGAATAGCAAGATTCCTTCTTCCTGGGCTCAAAAGAAACATTCAAAAACACGCTGTTTAACATCTCCGGTATTTATTCATTTCCGGAATTCACCAATGTTTAGTACTGCCCCCAGTGGGCGTTGGCTTAGTGCACAGATTAACACGATGCATGATGGGACACAGAGTCCTACAGCGAGCGCCATTGTCCTTTAGTAAGTCTGAATGTCCCAATTGTTCATTAAATATACATTACGACCTGAGTAGGCAATGGTGCAGATAGGCAGGCTTGATATGCAAGAGTGATGTGCTGTTCCTTTTCCGATGGTTCGGACGGCAGCCTCATTCAGCTGGCTGCTTGTTTGTTCGCCAGCCAACGATGGTGCAGCTCCCCACGGCTGGGCCGCCGTGCAAATATTTCCAACAATGTGCCCATGCGCACAGGAGCGCACTCGACATCACTCAACCCTCTGGTTTTCACACTGCAGCCTGCATCACTGCACCAAATTCATTTAATTGTGCCGACGCGTTTCGGAATAGCAAGATTCCTTCTTCCTGGGCTCAAAAGAAACATTCAAAAACTCGCTGTTTAACATCTCCGGTATTTATTCATTTCCGGAATTCACCAATGTTTAGTACTGCCCCCAGTGGGCGTTGGCTTAGTGCACAGATTAACACGATGCATGATGGGACACAGAGTCCTACAGCGAGCGCCATTGTCCTTTAGTAAGTCTGAATGTCTCAATTGGTCATTAAATATACATTACGACCTGAGTAGGCAATGGTGCAGATAGGCAGGCTTGATATGCAAGAGTGATGTGCTGTTCCTTTTCCGATGGTTCGGACGGCAGCCTCATTCAGCTGGCTGCTTGTTTGTTCGCCAGCCAACGATGGTGCAGCTCCCCACGGCTGGGCCGCCGTGCAAATATTTCCAACAATGTGCCCATGCGCACAGGAGCGCACTCGACATCACTCAACCCTCTGGTTTTCACACTGCAGCCTGCATCACTGCACCAAATTCATTTAATTGTGCCGACGCGTTTCGCAATAGCAAGATTCCTTCTTCCTGGGCTCAAAAGAAACATTCAAATACTATTTAATGAACAACATTGTTGGAAATATTTGCACGGCGGCCCAGCCGTGGGGAGCTGCACCATCATTGGCTGGCGAACAAACAAGCAGCCAGCTGACTGAGGCTGCCGTCCGAACCATCGGAAAAGGAACAGCACATCACTCTTGCATATCAAGCCTGCCTATCTGCACCATTGCCTACTCAGGTCGTAATGTATATTTAATGAACAATTGGGACATTCAGACTTACTAAAGGACAATGGCGCTCGCTGTAGGACTCTGTGTCCCATCATGCATCGTGTTAATCTGTGCACTAAGCCAACGCCCACTGGGGGCAGTACTAAACATTGGTGAATTCCGGAAATGAATAAATACCGGAGATGTTAAACAGCGAGTTTTTGAATGTTTCTTTTGAGCCCAGGAAGAAGGAATCTTGCTATTCCGAAACGCGTCGGCACAATTAAATGAATTTGGTGCAGTGATGCAGGCTGCAGTGTGAAAACCAGAGGGTTGAGTGATGTCGAGTGCGCTCCTGTGCGCATGGGCACATTGTTGGAAATATATATATATATACAGCATTTATAATAATCTAGCGTACTCCTACAATGAAAACCCTAACTTACGTGTCTTGGGTGTGAATGTATGGTCTGCCAAGAAGCCCCCTTGTGGATGATATAACCCCTTAACTTGGTGGGTAAGAATGTAGGACCCCATCTTGGTCAAGAACTCGACACCCCTCACGGTGTCAGCTGCTAGGCAAAATCTTCAGCATGCAGGGACCCCTGGAAGTCAGCAGAAGCGTCTCCTCTGAGTGTATTTGGAAATAAAAGGATATATATATAGAAAGGGGCCTCCTTTCCTCGGTCGTGATTGTTTGTATTCCACAGATAGGTGCGTCGCCAAATGGACAACGTAATAACAGACACATTTGTATCACGCACATGAAGGCCTTGCACATAATGCCAAGGCAGTATGATAATGTTCTCGCAACGTTCTTTGTATAAGCAAGGTTGGTGTTTCTTAGAAACTAACTCATATTTCACAAATGGGTGTCAAAAGTTGATGTGACAAAGTGAAGGCGGCGTTGGGAAAATACCGTACATGTAAAATGCCACTATTTCCTACCAGGCCTATCTCGGGCACAGGACACTGTGGTCCACCTTTTATGTGATCCTCCAGCATTCTTAAGCAGATCACATTTTGCATATAATTCGCTCTGAATATGCATGTGCAAATGTTTAGCTATATAGCACATCACCTTCTTTACACAGACAGGAGAAGGACAACACAACTGGTATCAGTTACATACAGGCAAGACGATAAACAGGGCTCACCCTCCCCCCACTAACTGAACGACTAGCATCCAACACACAACACCAAATCTCTGTACGCAATATTCCTCCCATCAAAGACATATTAGCATAAAAGAGAAGTATCTTGTGGTCCATTTTCATCCAGGTATCATGCAAGTGAACAATAATTTTTAGGTCTTGCCTGCGACAGCACGTGTCTACATGTGCTTTTGCTTCCGAAAGATATTGTATACAAAGGGTTTGCAGTCCGCCAACTCCTTATCATTTGTTGGCTTCATTGTCGCTCATGTTTGCTGCATTCTAATTGGCCAGCGTGTACTGGCTTCACCTCTCTTCTTTCGGCTGGAGCATGAACCAAGTACTGATTGCTTCAGCTTGATTGCTGTCCTTTCGCTGATGGCGCTGTGATTGAAGCACTGCTTTTATTTTTTTCTTCTTCCCTTGCTTTCTTGTTGTACCTTTTGCCATCTGTAAGTATGTTTTACTATGTCACACACACTTTGAAGAAACCCTTTTCTTCTTTGAAATGGATATTTATTGTGACCACAGGAATTATCTGTTTTTCTTGTGAGAACAGATGCTATCTGATTCCAAATGTATTTTCACTAACACTTGGACATGGGTCAATTGCTTTCTTTATGGGGTATAATTTTTTGCCAAATGTCATTTTTTTTTCTTGTGCATGCCTGGGGAGATTAACTGATTGGCTCAGTATCACAGGGGTGTTGTGCAGAGCCCTAAGAAGCATTGGCAAAGCCAATGGATATCGTCTTTGAGACCATTGGGACTGTCATTGCCTTTTGTTCATACTGCAAAGCATGGACATTAGTGACTTTGGCAATGATTTGTAGCCATGCTGTATAGGAGTGTGGCTGCTATGCATGGCTAAAAATAATAATAATATAAAAGGACTATGATGCGTGCAGTGCTAATAGACTTTGGGAAAAAAAGCTCATTAGACCTGGCTGCATCATAGCACCTTTTTCAATTCATTTTAGCCACACTGCAGAGCATCTGTGCTGCTGTACAGCATGACTCCAAACATTGCCAAAGCCAATAGCTCTCATTGGTGAGACCTCTTGGCTTTGCCAGTGCTTATTGCTTTAAATAAAGGCAGTTTCTTATCGGTAACAAACTATAGCAAGATGTGCAGTGCGTTCAATACTTGTAACCCTTTGAGTAGCTGGTTGCTGGGCACAAGTCCCAAAAAAAGGTAGTGGAGGAACGAACCAAGAAAGGCAGGAATGCAAGTGATTTCATAGCATCTAACTCCTACAAGTAACACACATTGTCTTATGTAACACATCCTGTACATTTATTTACACACTTGTATTACTTATTGTCCATGTATAATCTTTACGTATGGTGTAAAGCACTCTGACACCCTTCATTGGGATGAGTCGCGCTATAAATAAAATTTTCAAAACCACTTTTTTTTAATGTCATTTGTGTATATGCTCTTAGAGCCGATACCCGTCACATTTTCACAGTGCATGCATATTTTTTATATACAGGGATTGTGCAAAGTCAAAAGCTTGCCCACAATCGTAGTTTCTCTTATGTACTTGTGAAGTACACGATGTGTGCCTTTGTTTCTCCACTATTGCATTGCATCTAGCTCCCAGCCAGGATCATACTGGAATAAAATGAGAGCTGATTGTCCCTTAAGTTTGCCCTTTGTCTTGGGGCCAGCTGGAGGTGAAAATAATATGGCCCCTGCTACCTCTTCTTTGCTGCGGGAAAGGGAAAGCAGACAACATGCAGGCGCCGCTGAACGTGTCCCAGTGTCGGAAAATTACACTGGGACAAGTTCAGCATGTGTCTTTGGGGCCCTACCCGCGTATACATCCACTTGTGCCCTGGCTGGCACCATTTCAATCTGTTCAACAACAGAGGGTGTCTTGCAACCCGTTCATCATAAAGGTACCTTGCAACACATACAGTATCAGAGTATCTTACAACCGCTTCAGTTTTAGGGGTATCGTGCAAGCCAATCAACAATGTGGTGATTTGAAACATGTCTACACTTTTGGTATTTTCAGGTTATGCAACATCAGAATATCTTGCAGTGCAGTCAGCAATTGTTATAGGCAATGTGAAGCACATGAGCTTAGGTGTATTTCATTATACATTTATATTCCTTCACATAGTAGATTTTTTTAAGTTTATTTTATTTATGACTACAGAAACTCTGAAGAGGTGCACATAAAATCACAAGATCACATACATATAAATAAGATAAGATTATAATTTTAAATTTTGATCACACACAATAAAATATTCCACCCCATCATGAGATCTGATAATCATAAACAATATACAAGGTTCTAAAAGGTTTCCTTTTAATAAAATTCTATCTAACAGCAGCATATTTTTCAGAGCAAAATTTAAAGTGACTTATAAAGTGACTTTTGTGCCATCAGTGCCGGGGATTAAGAGGTGTATATATAGATAATTATTTCAAATACCACAAAAATACAATCGAGCAATACAAATGACTAATACATAGAAGATAAGAATTGCCCTCATAAAAATAAATAAACTTTGTCAGCCTCTGCAACCAACATATTAATACACCTTAATTTTATTTAGAAAAAACACTTAATAAAATAAAAAATTCTATTACAAAATATTTCATTGGAAGGATTATAAAGTGATTGTAATACTGCTGAGGCTGAGAGAATAGATATCTGTAAACATATTGGCCTCAGCCATTTCCGCCGGCATAATTACAAAGCAGGACAAATGAATAATACATGGCCCCATCACTACCTGCACTTTCAGTGGCATAGCTAGGCTGTAGGCAACACAAGGCGGCATCTGCGTTTGTCGCCAGTGGCGGCCAAATACAAGGGGGTGGTGCTGATGATTCCGGCAGCTGCTGCCCCGGCCACAGGTAAGAGCCATTGCTGGCCGCTGTTCCCAAAACTCGTGCTGCCTGGGGTGGACCGCGGCCCGTGCTACGCCACTGTGCACGTTGCTGCTGGGAAGAGGAAACATGCAACGTACAGATGCTGATGAATGTGTCCCGGTATCAGCAAATTGCACTGGGACAAGTTCAGCATGTTTCTTTGGGGCCCTACCCGCGTATACATCCACTGTGCCCTGGTGGGGCCCTTTTCAATTCATTCAACAGCAGAGGGTGTCTTACAACTTGTTCATCATCAAGGTACCTTGCAACACATACAGCATCAGAGTATCATACAACCACTTCAGTTTCAAGGGAACTGTGCAACCCATTAAACAAGTGGGGTGATTTGAAGCCTGTCTACACCCAGGTATTTTCAGGCTTTGCGACATCAGAGTATCTTGCAGTGCAGCCAACAGCCTCTATATGTAATGTGAAACACGTGATCTCGGGTGTCTTTCAGTATACATTTATATTCCTTCACATGGTAGATTTAATTTGAAGCACTTGAATGCATGTTGCAACTTAATACACAATAGCTGTGCCCACAATGTTGAAACGCTCGAAGAACGCAAAGCTTAGTGAAGCTGATAGGTTGGTTCAGCACACACATAGCTCAACCCACAGCAAAACATGAAACTTTTCTCTAGGTAAGTGTAATTATAAACTCCTACTTTTGTCGAAACATTTAGATAATAAACTAAACTAGAAAACCACTGACATTCCACTTTGTGCCAGATATCGTTCTCCAAAGCTCAATTGACCTGGAAAACGTGCTGTGTTTCTAGCCCCAAAGTTAGACCGTAAACCCGTAGTATCGCAGAACATCTAAGATATCAACAGGTCTATAGTAATGACAGTGATGTAACAAAAGCCCCAGTGGTGCGGGAAGCCCCGAGCTCCAGGGGCCCCCTCCAGCACTGGCCGGTCCCCGGCCTGAAAGCTCAGGACTGGGCCCGGAGAGTGATGAGCTCCCTGCATGTACTTTTGCGGAGGGGGGGGGGCTCAAGTTTCGTTACGCCACTGAGTAACGAACGTGGCAGGATCAAACTTAAATCCATGTCCTCTTTTCACTTTCCAGTAAACCCCAAGATGTCTGACCTGAAATCATGGTAGAGAACAAGTGGTGACAAAGAAACTTGAAAGATTGCAGTTGTGTTCATCACTTTGTGTTGGACTGCAAGTCACCCACCTCTCAGCCAGCACAAGAATTCCTAACTTGACACCTTCTGCCCCAAGGACGGTTCTAGGATTTTGGGGGCCGTGGGCAGAAACGCATTGTGCGAGGCCCCTCTAATTTGCATACAACCTTACACATTCAGGTCTGTTTGCATCTCAAAAAATATACTGATCCTGAAGCTTCTTTGTACAGACCCCTCCTGCGTTGCAGCACCTCCCTCTCAGCCACCTCCAAGCACCTCTTAGCAGCTCATAATGGGCTGAATGTGTGAGAGTTGCTTCTAATCAGAAAGCTTTACAACTGCTGCAGGACAATGGACGTCCTGTGGTGCATCTTAATGGGCAGCAGGGCAGGAGGCCTGATTGCAGGACAAACCTGCAAAAGGTGTCACCTTGCAATTGGGCCAATAGAAGGGCCCCCCTCCCCTAGGTCAAGCCTCACTATACCATGGTTGTGAGGCCCAGGGGATGGGCCCCTCCTGTGGGCACAATTGCAAGGAGCCACCTTTCTCTCAAATTACAGGAGCAGAGGTCAGGAGAGGGCCATGTGCCCTGGCCTGGCTGTGACACAATGGCGTGAAGCTAAACCCCTGACCCTAGGTCAGAGGTCAGCTCTTCCCCCGCAGCTCCACTCGTCTGCGCTCTGCCACACGTTCCCACACATGCAGGGTTCGGGACCTCTCCTTGCTGGGTCCCTCATTTTATTTATTTTATTTTCTCATTGTAGTTTATTCTTCTTGGCTCCTTCATTGTATTTGGCTCCCTCATTTGTATTTACTTCCTTGGCTCCTTGGTTGTTCTGCCCAGCTTCCCCCGTAGCCCATAACGCTGCCACTGCGTTTTTCCCGCCCCAACCTGCCCTGCTCCCGCCTCCCAGCCACATGCCCCTCCCCTTCTTAAATGGCGACCGCTGCGGGGAGCACGAGCTAGACCCTTGGTCAGTGATCAGCTCTTCCCCCGCAGCTCCGCTCGTCTGCACTCTGCCACATGGTCCCACACAGGCAGGGTTTGAGACCTCTCCCGGCTGGGCCCGCATTTTATTTATTTTATTTTATTTTCTCATTGTAGTTTATTCTTCTTGGCTCCTTCATTGTATTTGGCTCCCTCATTTGTATTTACTTCCTTGGTTCCTTGGTTGTTCTGCCCCTCTTCTCCCGTAGCCCATAACGCTGCCACTGCGTTTTTCCCGCCCCAACCCGCCCCGCCTCCCAGCTGCACGCCCCCCCTCCCCTTCGTAAATGGCGACCACTATGTGGTCGAGCTGCTGGTGCGCCGAAGGCGTGCCTAAGGCAAGCCCGTCTGCGCTCATCCGCGCCTGGACCGTGCCGAGCGCCAGATCCCCTGGTCCTCACAAGAACCACGACATCGACTACGCTACGATGCCGGCTTCCTCCACGGACTCAACACAGGCCGATCATCAAATTGCTTCCAGGCCAGCCCGATATTCACCCACGGACCCTTCACCTGCTGTAGCTGCAGCTTCACCAACCGCCGAACACCCGCACGCCCTACCCCACCAGTCAGAGCAGAACGCAACCACCTGAGATACATACTACTCAACACCCACTCCGTTCCCAAGCACGCCGCCAAACTCTGGGACCTACTCGACTCAACCTTCCCAGACATTGCCTTCCTAACAGAGACATGGATGAACCCCACCTTGGCACCCGACGTTGCCGTAGCCATCCCAGATGGATACAAGATCACCAGAAGGGACCGCACCAACAGACCAGAAGGAGGAATCGCCATCGTCTACAGGAATACCCTCAGAATCTCGACCTGCATGTCAGACACCTCCAGCACCTGCACTTCCAGATCCACACCGACCCCAATACCACCCTCAGAGGAACACTCGTTTACAGACCCCCCGGACCCTGGCCACAATTCATCGACGCCATCTCTGACATCATCATCAGCACGCACGCTCTTGAGCCCACAGATCACAAATCCTCTTCGGAGACCTGAATTTTCACCTCGAGAACGCCGACGACAGCAACTCCGTCACTTTTCTCGAGAACCTCGCCAACCTCTGACTCAAACAGCTCGTTATGACCCCTACCCACACCGCCGGACACACGCTCGAAACCCACCACCCACCACCACCCGCTACGGATCCCCTACCGCAGCTAGAACAAGGTCACAGAAGACCAACTCATCACCGCCCTCGCCCGAGACCCACCGACAAATACCACTGACACCAGCACAGCCGCCAGCAACCTCAGGCAATGGATCGATGACTGCGCCAACACTCTCGCCTCGATCAAAAAACCCTCAAACAGATGCACCGACAGAAAGACCAGCTGGTTCACCACTGACCTCCAGGAATCCAAGCAGACTTGCCTAAGACTCGAGAAGAAGTGGCGCCAAGAAAAGACACCGGACAACCACGTAGCCCTAAAGGACGCCAGCCGCAAGCACCACCAGCTCATCCGAGCCACCAAAAGGACCTCCTTCAAGGATTGCATCGACAACATCGCACACAACAGCAAAGAGCTCTTAAACATCATGAAGGAGCTCTCCAACCCGAGCTCCAGCTCCAACGACATCCTGCCATCGCAAGACCTATGCGACTCCCTAGCCACCTTCTTTCACCTCAAGATCGCAGACATCCACGACCGCTTCAACACCCAGACCCTCCCCACAGCTGCCAACACTGCAGAATCACCACCCCCCCAGTCTCCCCAACCACCTGCTCTTCTGGACCCACTTTAACGACGACGACCCCATCAAGACCATGAACACCATCCACTCCAGCTCACCATCCGACCCCTGCCCTCACCACATCTACAACAAAGCAAACTGCATCATCGCACCCCAACTTCGAAAGATCATCAACAGCTCCTTCGAGACCGCCACCTTCCCGGAAAGCTGGAAGCACGCCGAGATCAACGCCCTACTCAAGAAACCCACAGCGGACCCAAAGGACCTCAAGAACTTCTGACCCATCTCCCTTCTTCCGTTCCTGGCAAAAGTAAGTGAAAAGATAGTCAACAGGCAACTGATCCACTTCCTCGAGGAGAACATCATCCTGGAGCCGTCCCAATCCGGATTCCGCAGCAATCACAGCACCGAAACCGCCCTCATTGCTGCCACAGACAACATCAGGACCCTACAGGACAACGGCGAAACCGCGGCCCTCATCCTCCTGGACCTCTCAGCCTCCTTCGACACCATCGGCCACCACCCCAACTTCGAAAGATAATCAACAGCTCCTTCGAGACCGCCACCTTCCCGGAAAGCTGGAAGCATGCCGAGATCAACGCCCTACTCAAGAAACCCACAGCAGACCCAAAGGACCTCAAGAACTTTTGACCCATCTCCCTTCTTTCGTTCCTGGCAAAAGTAATTGAAAAGATAGTCAACAGGCAACTGATCCACTTCCTCGAGGAGAACATCATCCTGGAGCCGTCCCAATCCGGATTCCGCAGCAATCACAGCACCGAAACCGCCCTCATCGCTGCCACAGACAACATCAGGACCCTACAGGACAACGGCGAAACCGCGGCCCTCATCCTCCTGGACCTCTCAGCCTCCTTCGACACCATCTGCCACCACACCCTATGCATACGCTTACACGACGCAGGAATACGGGACAAAGCCCTGGACTGGATCACCTCTTTCCTCACCGCCTCCCCCCTTTCCGTTCCGAAGCCACTAAGAGCATCTGCGGTGTGCCCCAAGGATCATCCCTCAGCCCTACTCTTTTCAACATCTACATGGCATGTTCACCAACATCGTACGCTCGCACAACCTCAACATCGTCTCCTATGCCGATGACACTCAGCTGATCCTCTCACTCACCAATAACGCCACCAGTGCCAAAACCAACCTCCACGAAGGAATGAAGGCCGTCGCCAGCTGGATGCAGACCAGCAGCCTTTATCTCATCTCAGACAAGACAGAGGTCTTCATCCTCGGATCCACGCCCTCCACCTGGTACGACTCTTGGTGGGCAGCCGCCCTGGGAGCCGCTCCCACACCCACCAACCACACACGCAACCTGGGGTTCATCCTGGACACCTCGCTTTCAATGACCCAGCAAGTCAACGTCGTCTCCTCCTCCTGCTTCAACACCCTCCGCATGCTTCGCAAGATCTACAGATGGATCCCCACCGGAACCAGAAAGACGGTCACACAGGCCCTCGTCAGCAGCAGACTGGACTACGGCAACGCCCTCTACGCAGGGACCACGATCAAACTCCAGAAGAGGCTCCAACGCATACAAAACTTCTCTGCACGCCTCATCCTCGACATTCCTGGCCACACCCACATCACTGCCCACCTGAAAGACCTGCCCTGGCTCCCAGTCAAGAAGAGGATCACCTTCAAGCTCCTCACCCACGCCCACAAAGCACTACACAATCCCGGACCAGCATACCTCAACAAGCGTCTCACCTTCTACACCACGAACCGCCAGCTTCGCTCCGCTGACCTCTCCCTCGCCACCGCCCCACACATCCACAGGACCTCCACCGGCGGTAGATTCTTCTCCTACCTCGCTGCCAAGATATTGAACACCCTCCCCACATAGCTGCGACAGACCCAAGACCTGTGGACCTTCAGGAGACTTCTCAAGACCTGGCTGTTCGAGCAGTAGCTGCACCCCCACCCCCCGATCAGTACCTTGAGACCCTCACGGGTGATTAGCGCGCTCTACAAATAACTGATTGATTGATTGTTCGTGAGGTGAGAGCGAGGCCCTGGGTAGTTGCCCACACTGTTCATGCCTAGCTCCGGCCCTGTTCTACCAACGAAGTTGCTAAAACGGTAATCTCGCTTCTGCCCTACAGTGGTCGAAGTGGGAGAAGGGAGGGGGGGAACGGCTGGGAGGTAGGGTCTGGAGGTCACAATGCGCCCCTACTTTTTTAATTTTAGAAATACAGTTCCCGTACATCAGTTAATTCCGGTACTTGAAATGCTTCAGCTGAAATGGGATTCCTGCGCTCTGACACCGACGGAGAGGCAGACAGCTAAACAAGCTTCTCTCAAGGGTGCCTGCTGCCCGAAATACGCCTACATCTGCGCAACTTGTCAATCTGCAAATATAAAGGGTGCCTGGAAGCCGGCATTTGCTTTAATTGATGGAATCACTTGAGGCTTCCTGATGACCCATTTATTCTTTTTGAGAGGTATTGTAAGGGAGCTTCTAGCTCAGCTGTGAAGTGTGTGCTTTGAAAAGACAGTTATGAAAACAAATTGCACTACTTACAGTCTAGGTATTACTGAAATCTATATTTGGAAGCACTTTTTGTCTTAAACCTTACTGCACATTTTGTAGCAGTTTAACTTAGCCTGTGCATAAGGAAAGTTTAAAAAAATGACTTTCATATTCACTGTGCTTTCTGTCACCGATTAGGACTTCGTAGCACTAAACATACACTAGTCACTTCCATACATGCCAACATTTTAGAAGAGGGAAGTGGGAGATTTGAAAAAAATAATCAAGAGAATGTATTTCTCCCATTGACTTCTATTGAAGGCGAGGCAATTTCATGCGAGAGAAAACCTAAATAAAGCCTTTTCCGACTGCGGAAATCAGGAGTCTCCTGCCTGAATCGGTTCTATTGCCATGAATGCTATTCGCCACTGCACCAACCAGGATTCAATTCTATGGCTCTCTGGTGCAGTGCATTAACTAATAAAGATTTAATAATGTATGATATTGCATTTCCGACAGATTAAATTACTTGTGTTTCCTTTTCATTTAGGCTGTGCGTTATTTTATATGTAGTTGCCTAACGGTAAAAGACCCAAAAAAGTTACAGAATATTTTTTTTTTTAGCCATGCTTTTGACCACACCCCCACGCTCACTCAACCTGCCCCCATTGCGCTCAGCATCACAGTTCTCATACTTTTGGTAAAGCACTTAGCCTACTGCTGCCCTATACAAGTAAAAGTCTTTAAGCAGCATGGGCCATTGGGAAGTCCTTAATGGAAGAAACACATATTCAAGAGATTTCTGTAGCACATGCAGAGACGTCTTAAGACATGGTCAAAGTGGGCTCCGGTCCAGGGTCCCTACCTTCAAAGGGACCCTCCCATTAAACTTTCAGGACAGCTTCCACACTGTCAAGCGTTAACAAATATCCAGTTTGTTTACTTCTTTTTTTGAACCAGCACAGGCTATCTGTCCAGTCCAGCTCCTGCCTGAGAGAGAGACTTAAATAAAATACTTATTTTATTCTAGTTTGATTCAGCAAGCATGTTAACCTTTCAAAGTGCATAGGTGCAGCCTTGCTGCACAGTCGTTTGTCTATATTCTGTATGTGGACATTTGAGTACAGATTTACAAACCTTTCACTCAGAGCAGCAAGCCAACTTGCTGTGCTGCTTGAAAGAGAGAGGGCAGGAATGTGCCATATTGCGCATTACTGCACTCTCTCTGTGCTTGTGCACAGAATGCTGCCCAGCACTAATGCAAGAGCCATGATGCAAGGGTGCCTGTGTTACAGGCAGGATTGTTTTTATGCCGGAAAGGACACCTTCCTGCAGAAAAATAATGCCTAGAGCCTTTTTTTCCCTCTTTCTATGTGTGCTGCAGAATGAAAAGATATATGACTTTGATGCATGTTTTTAATTCGGGGAGGCTTGTTGTGGGAATCACATGTGAATAAGTTGAAAAACAGCTGTAAATGAGTGTAAACTGTATAATAAATCTCTTGTGTAAGTTTAATTGTAGCCCTTGACCATATGTTCCATGTAAAGCGAGTAGTTTCCATACAACTATGAGTGTTTTGAGCTACGTTTTTCACCTCTAAGTGCTCCTAATTAATTGTTCATGAAAGGTGGTGACGTCTGGAGAACTTTCAAGGTTACACTACTCCATGGCATGGCAATCTCTATATCTGCCTCTCTGTCCCTCAGTATTTTCATGCTGCTTGCCTTAACCTCCTCCTTCCTTCGTCCCTCCATAGGATTCACTTTCCCTAAGCTTCTCACTTTGTGTTCTTGAAGACCCCCACTCAGCCTGTGTCCATCTGCCCCAAACTCCTCACACAGCCGTTTCATGTGAAACAAGGTCCTCAATCCGTCTGATCTTGCCCCCATGCTTTGAGAAATAATAAAAATAGGTCCTGAGGAAAAAAGAAAGCCAAAGATTAAGAAGACAAAGACATTGATCAGAAAGAGTGAAAGAAGTAAAAAATTAGTAAGATGAAAAGAAAAAAGCGGAGAAAGAAAACAATAAAAGATGAGAGGCATAAATAAGTAAGCAATAAGACTTACACTCACAAACCGTTTTTGTGAATCAGAACCATTGACTTTCCTTTTTTCTGGATATATTAAGCATTATTAGAGAACTGCTTGCGAAAATATTGTATTGTAATTGCATTTATATAGCTCTTTCTACCCCTGACGAGGTGTCAAAGTGCTGTGTCGCAAGTAGCACACTACTCCGGAGCCCATAAACGATTCGTGGGGAATTAGTATAGTAAAATATTAAATTAGTTTAAGTGGTGGACATGTTAGTCTGTTATTTGGATTGAAAAGGATAGTGTAGGGATAGAAGAGGGAAGGATTTAGAATTGTTTGTTTTGTAGCTCCTAGTAGTAGGAGTAGCACCACGGAAGTAGAGTCAACATGTCATACCCAATAATACAACTTTAGGCTGAAGTCCACTCCCAACAAAAGACTAAGAGACTGAGATGGCTTCGTGTCGGTTTGTATTTTTTGTTATGTTTGTAAGGCCTCAGTGTTTCAAGTGTGAGTGTTTGGCCTTAATCGTTCTGCCCAGAGACTACATGCACTCCCCTAGAGACCCACAATTTAAGACTCCGGGGGAAAAGCCAGATAGACCGATCTGTATTCATCCTACTTACAGATTAATGAATTTAATGGTCCTCTAGTGGATAAACTGTGAACGAGTTCTTGCCGTCCACATTTGACCACAATGTTTGATCCTGAGAAAATCCTAATAACCTCCCTGCCCATTGGTTCTTCCCACAATGGAAGAGTTTAAGCTAGCTTCTGTTTTCAGAGCTATATACAATTGTGAACATTTGCATCTAGACCAATCGCTGCTCAGTGATTGACTCACATCGCTACCTCTTGCGACATCCCGCTTCCACCTTCCCTCAGAAGCAAAGGTGTAGTACCCATGCAAAAAACCACAGCACTCAAATTAAAAAAATTCTTCTACAGCGTATCAGTTAACAAAATTGAAGTTGTCACCAGAAGTTGAGTTACACAACCTTTGTCACAGAAAGTGGCATCTGTCAAATGAGCAGAAAGTGCATCACACCCAAGACCAGTGTGGATCTTTGGTGTGTACAGATTAGCTGCTCCCTGCTGCAGAACCACTGCATGAGGCCTTCTGTAGCATATGTGTCTCCTGAGCTCCCCTTGCGCAGCAGAGTTAGGAGCAGAGCCACATCTGGAGGCAAGGGTCAAACCCTCCTCAGCAGGTGTGAGATTCAGACTGATGAGTGCGAGCTCAATTTCCAAATGTGTGGCTCTTACTCAAAAGGAGTGAGAATTGAAGCTCCTGAAAATATATACATTGGTATAACTTTTCATCCAAAAGCACACCACTCCCCAAAAGCCCAGAGTTTTCAGGAAAGTGGGATGCTGACCTGCTGTCAGGTGAATTACTAGCTCACTTGGGCACCCTCCTGGTGCAAGGTCCAGCAGTGGATGCTCTGATTGATGGTGAACACACCACTGTCGATAGGCTTCAACATCAAGGCAAGTTGTTGCCAGACAGCAAGCTTTGAGCTCCTCCTCCAACCACAGGGAACTATGTCCATCACTTCAACTCACAATATTTGCTGTACTGTATGAAGGCAGCAGACACCCTCCATCAGTGAACGAAAAACCTCTAAACTGCCCCCTTCCTGCCATTGAGGAATTTGTCATTTACCCATCCCAACCCACTGTGGGTTCTGGCACCCCTCATAGCCCAAAAAGAAGTTTTGTCCTGTAGTTTCAAGCTGCCTCAATTTAATGTACCAAAGAGGGGCACTTTTGTTTTTCACTGTGGGACCTCTTTTTAGGTCTCGCCTAGCGTTGCAGCGCACATGCGCTTCACGGTCTGTGAGGCATATTGTAGTAGGGTATGTTTTAGAAGTGGAGTGGAAGCCCCGCTCATCTTTTTCATTGGCTGGTGTCATCGTCCATGGTAAACGCTGGATTCCAATTGATAATGAGGCTTTTTAGTCCTGCCTTGCTACAGCCCTGTGTCCTTTTGGGGCCTCCCATGGGATCATTTACTTGCGGCATTACACGGTCTCCTTCATTAGTCGGTAAGCACACACTATTTATTTAGAAAATAAACACTGATGGAGACAATGGCGGCTGCAGCGCTATGCGCTCTATAGTGTATGTTTTTTAAAAATTACTTTAATAAGCGCGGTGCCCGCTAGGGACACCGCGCTCACTTTATTTATATTTTACATTTATGTTGAGCACGGCGTCCACTTCAGGAACACCGCGCTGTGTTTATATTTTTGTACTTTACAACTGAGCGTGGCGCCGCTTCAAGGACACCGCGCTCGTTTTTTAAATATATTTGTTTGACTTTAACACTGAGCACAGCCCCCGCTTCAAGGACCCCGCACTCAGTGATAAAGTAAATAAAAAAAAAGAGAAAAAAAAAGAAACCGAGCGTGGTGTCCTTGAAGCGGCGCCGCGCTCAGTTTTAAACTTAACCATTTGCAATGCAATTGGACCTCTTGCATTGCAAATGCTTGTTTTCTTATATGAGGTGGACACAGGACAGCTAAAGCACTTACAAGGCTAGCCTTTAGAAAGGGTTGGGTTATTTATCGGGCACCCAAGACACTGCCCTTGTCAGCTGGATGCCCATGACGTGAGTTGGTGACCTGTACACGAAGCAGGCACCTAATGGGCCACATGTGAGTGTTGGCATTGACACCCAGGTGTGGCGAGAGCCAACGATGCCTTCTGTGACCCGTCGCTGCTCGCTGTGTTTGCCTTGGCACTGGCCCTGTGCTTGCTTCCTGTGTCGACGGCATGCTCACACTTTAGAAATTGCCACAGGGTTTACGCGGTGGAGTGGTGGAGTCACAGGGGAGTCCACACTGCCTCAGTTTCATCACACTCTCCTCAAAGAGTGTCTGTGGACACAGGCCTCCGAGCGGACGTCGTGTTGGGTTGTTTATGGGGCACCGCTGCGCGTGCACTAACCGCATCAGGTATACACTGGTCTGTCACCCTCTGCGCAGCTCCCCGAGGCCTGGCTGCGCGTGCTGTGCACTGTTTCTAGCTCTGAGCTGTACACTACAGAGGTCTCCTAGGCACAGACTGCGGACCCTTCAATGCTTCATTGACTGCTCTGCGAACATTGGCTTGAAGTGAGATGACGTGCACGAGTGAGCCCCTGCCTCAAGCACTCTCGCTAGCACTTTCACTTCTATCACTAAATAGGCTTTAACATTAGTACCGACCTTTATAGGAGTGGGAATATTTTAATTAGAAGAAATAATGCCTGTTCGCCTCCCCCCTCATTCCTATTCCCCTCCCCCTCATTCCTATTCCCCTCCCCCTCATTCCTGTTCCCCTCCCCCTCCTTCCTGTTCCCCTCCCCTCATTCCTGTTCCCCTCCCCTCATTCCTGTTCCCCTCCCACTCATTCCTTTTCCCCTCCCCTCATTCCTGTTTCCCTCCCCTCATTCCTGTTTCCCTCCTCCTCATTCCTGTTCCCCTCCCCCTCATTCCCTTTTCCCTTTCCCCTCGTTCCTCTTTTCCTTTCCCCTCATTCCTCTTTCCCCTCATTCCTCTTTCCCCTCATTCCTCTTTCCCCTCATTCCTCTTTCCCCTCATTCCTCTTTCCCCTCATTCCTCTTTCCCTTTCCCCTCATTCATGTGTCCTTCCCCTTATTCCTGGGTCCTTCCTCCTTATTCCTGTGTCCTTCCCCCTTATTCCTGTGTCCTTCCCCCTTATTCCTGTGTCCTTCCCCCTCATTCCTGTTTCCCTCCCCTCATTCCTGTTTCCCTCCCCTCATTCCTGTTTCCCTCCCCCTCATTCCTGTTTCCCTCCCCCTCATTCCTGTTTCCCTCCCCTCATTCCTGTTTCCCTCCCCTCATTCCTGTTTCCCTCCCCTCATTCCTGTTTCCCTCCCCCTCATTCCTGTTCCCCTCCCCCTCATTCCTGTTTCCCTCCCCTCATTCCTCTTTTCCTTTCCCCTCATTCCTCTTTCCCCTCATTCCTCTTTCCCCTCATTCCTCTTTCCCCTCATTCCTCTTTCCCCTCATTCCTCTTTCCCTTTCCCCTCATTCATGTGTCCTTCCCCTTATTCCTGGGTCCTTCCTCCTTATTCCTGTGTCCTTCCCCCTTATTCCTGTGTCCTTCCCCCTTATTCCTGTGTCCTTCCCCCTCATTCCTGTTTCCCTCCCCTCATTCCTGTTTCCCTCCCCTCATTCCTGTTTCCCTCCCCCTCATTCCTGTTTCCCTCCCCTCATTCCTGTTTCCCTCCCCTCATTCCTGTTTCCCTCCCCCTCATTCCTGTTTCCCTCCCCCTCATTCCTGTTTCCCTCCCCCTCATTCCTGTTTCCCTCCCCCTCATTCCTGTTTCCCTCCCCCTCATTCCTGTTTCCCTCCCCCTCATTCCTGTTTCCCTCCCCCTCATTCCTGTTTCCCTCCCCCTCATTCCTGTTTCCCTCCCCCTCATTCCTGTTTCCCTCCCCCTCATTCCTGTTTCCCTCCCCCTCATTCCTGTTCCGCTTTCCCCTCATTCCTGTTCCACTTTCCCCTCATTCCCGTTCCCCTCCCTTCATTCCTCTGCCCTTCCCACTGACCCTGTCGTAATGTAGGATGGCCATTCTGAAGATTTTTAGTCTCATAGGGTCCACCAAACACCAGTGCACTGCAGTCTCTCCGAGTGTGAACAGCGTCTCAGTGCCCCTCTGTGAAAAAGCAACATTGTCTCTAAGAAGGAGGAGTTAAAAGGGCAGATTTACAGCCATTATAGAGTGAGTTAATAAATGAGTACATTTGTAAAGTGTGGAAGAAGCCTGAAGACTTCATGGCGCTGTGAATTGCTAGAAGAATAGACACAGTAGCATCCAGAGCCCCTAGCAGAATATATAAGTTGTCAAAGCTTCTCTAGAAGATTGCCCATTTTTCTCTAAATGTAGAGAAACAGAGAGCATTCCACGACAAGCGCTTGCAATGCAATAGGTCTCGCATTAATGCGAGTTTAAGTTATTGGCTTTGTAAATGGCAGTGCCTTTTATTTATGTTTTAAAAACCAAAACATGAATAAAAGACATTGTCATTTACAATGCCATTAGCTCAAACTCTCATAAATGCGAGACCTATTGCATTGCAAATGCTTGTTTGATTTTGTGCCCAGGCCTGTTTTATGTCCCAGTCTGCCACTGGGACGTACAACTACACCCCACCCTATCATTACTAAGGATTGGGGATCAAGTGGAAGGAGGGCACTGCATAGTTATTGGAGCAATGAACAGTATTCAGAGTAATGAAAATTACCAGCAAGTAATCAGAGCATTACCTTCTCAACACTTCCTTGTCCTAGTCCCTAAGCAAATGGGCCAGAGCGGTAAGCAACCCAACCTGATCCCCAGCAACGCACACAGTTTTCTGAAATTACCAAGATATAACTGAAATAAAGAGTACCGCAACTCCCCAGAGGAAGCTTAGTCTGGAGCAATAACTACAAAGCTTGCAGTCCAGTAGCCATGTACCCTGAGCCCTGAAATCTAGCCAAAGGTGGAGATGAAAGCAGAGGGCGCACCCCGGGAAGGAGGTTGAAAGACATTCTGGAGAGAGATACCCCAGGCCCATCCCAAGAGACAACCAGAAAATGAATGGATTGACCATCCACACAGATGGAATGGAATAGTCTTAAACAAGGGAGATCACCACCTCAATATAGCGTAAAAGCAGTACATCCTTTCGAAATAGTCCCAACAGTGGCAAAAAGGGCATCTTGAAGCCAGTAGACAGAAGACCCTGACGGTAAACTTGCACCACACGGTTACAGCAAGGTGATGCCAAGCCAGCACTGCTACTGACCAGGTCAGGAAAAGGGGAAGCTAGTGCCCAAAAACACAAGTTGAGTCCCCAAGCGAGCTCCCGAGTAAGTCTATGTCCTGCCTGAACCCAGAATAAAAGATAGGTTTGGCACGTATCTGCCCTGCTGTAATGTGAGAGACACACACACACACTCACACTCTCTCTACATTTCACCCTCATCCCTCCAGGGGGCATCCGAGTGAGCAGCTGCATTCAACAAACAGCAAATGACAAGAATTCGAAATACACCGCCTTAGCACCACACAGCCCGCAAGACAAGCAGGGGCACCCATCCTACAAGCCCCTAACTCAGCACAAAGCATAGACCGAAGCCTAATTCCAGCTCGCAACCGGGGAACAAAAAATGGAGGAGAGCACACCTGGCATTTAGGAGGCAATAGTGCAACTCGATGAGCTGGCACATCTCCCACCTCAAAAGAGAGCCAGGGAAAAGCAGGGCATGGAAAACAGTAGAAACACACATAGCCTTCCGCATAAGCCCAGCAGGCAGGCAGAACCACACAACTTCAGAGTCCACAAGTCCTAGCTCACGAACCCCAAGCCAAGCAGGGAGCACAGTGGGAAGACTAGGCTGAGCCCGCGCTTCCTCCTCCCAGAGTACAGGTGTGTAGTCACCTCTGCACTTTAAAAGGAGCTCCTGTCCAGCCACTGTAATGTTTCAGGACCCAGTGTTGAGTCAATGGCCACATTTTACTACTTAGGTGATCATCACCTACTACCCTCTCAACCAAGTGAAGCAGGAACGTGCCCAGAGAAGTGCAGTCAGAGCTTAGTTGCCCAATACATAGATACACAGTCAACAAGGAGCCCAAAGCCACCCAATAAGGGGCTCAGCTCATGTCATTTGCTAATGAGCAAAAGTATCTCCACTGACAGATGAGGAAACTGTTATCTTGAAATGTATTCTTTCCTGTGGTAGAAACTCGTACTTCAGCTAAGTATAGACAAACTAGGCCTCGGAAGCCATCTTTTTCTGCAACATTTATTTGTATCATATTAGTAAGCTTATATTTCTATGTCCCACTCGAATAAAAATCAATTGCACCTTGCTGAGAAAGTCAACAACGCGCAGACTGTTCTGAACAAAGTGTACTTAATCAAGGTCGAACCTAGCTGTCCCAAGGAAATCGTGTACAATGCAACCATTTCTGTTTTTTGTGTAGAGGCTTGTTTGCGAGAAACTCTGTGTAGCAGCATTATGAGAAATCTGTCAAATGTATTTAATTATGATGTGTCTTTTTCGCCTTACTCCAATTGGTTAAGAATCTGACAAAATGAGACATAGCCACACCCTATCGGCCTTGTCATGTTATAAACAAGTTGTTGTTGCTGCACCAACCTCCAAACTAACGAGAGAGATGGCCAAAGCAAATACCACCACTGACCTTGAAATAGTGGGCCAAGAAGGTTAGTAGGGACACTCACTACATACAACCCCTGGCACACCCGGAAGTGCCAAATGCCTGCTAGATACAAACGTCAGGGTAGAATCACAGCACAGATTAAGACTGGAAGGTCTTCCCAACTTGATCACCAGACCCGAGGCAGGCCCCTGTTGTGTTTCCTTTTCTGCCCACCCATCAGAGCCTGGCTGAACCAGTCAGCCACCAGAGGAAATAGTGGCCCGCACACTTGCTCTCTAGCTGCCCAGTGGCAAAACACAAATTGATGGGGCTCTCCCTGCAGAAGGTGATGAGATACCCACAAGACTCACGCATCTCACCACTATCTATAGGCTTTAGACTCAATGATGCCCCTGAAGTGTGCCCCCTCCCCCAACTGTGCCACAGGGGATTTAGTTACAACCCTGCAGCCACCATCTAAGTGAAACAACCCAGAGAAGAGACTGATCCGCCTGGTCCTCAGTGCAAGGGTGCACTCCCTCCTTCCCCACCATATGCACCCGGGGCTAGAAGACAAAGCTGCAAAGGCAACTGGACCCCGCCAGGGCCGCAGTTTAGTTTATGGGAAAGCAGCCAACAGAACAGGAGGTGGGGGTCGTGGGTGGGCCTCCTCTTTGTGAACCCTCCAGGCATTGTCGTCCCTGTGTGGGATGAGGGTTGGAGTCAGAGGGGAGGAAGGGAGGAAGGGAGGATAGATCCACCTTCTCGTAAGGACTAGGAAGAGAAGTGGTGGAGGAGGTAATGCACCCACATCTGCCCCAGTGGAAAATGCTCACGGTTACCACTGGTACGTGCTCGATAAAGTAAGTAAGTAAACCCAGTATCACTTTTACTCGAGGATTTCGTACTTTCAAGGGGGAAATCAGTCGTATAATCGTTGTTATAATAAGTTTTCTCCTGTACAATGACTAGTCCAGTAAGTAGCATGCTTTCTTTTGTATGTGTTGTTACACCCCCTAGTCACCACCTAGCGCCTAGTACCGGAACTCGTAGCTTCTGTCGTTTCCCTTGGATACTTTGGGGTTCCGTTTGTGAGGATGCCGGTGCTCTGTTTCCAAATCTGAGATTAGGGTGTGTGCTTTTTTTTTGGGGGGGGGGGGGGGGGATTTTGTACTGCAGCAAGAAGGAATTGGACGTTTGGGTCTCCGTATTTATTATAATTGTGCGAAGAGAGTCGCATGCCAGATGCATTGTTTTAAAAGCTGAAACTGCACAGCTAAAAAACCCTCAGCAAAACAATTTCATTCAGCTGATTGTTACTGAGTAGTTTCTTTATTACAGGCAAACGCACTTGTAAAGAAAGCTTCTTTGAAAGAGTGCCGCTTGAAAACAAGTTATTGCATTAAATGAAAATAAGCTTGTTTTATTTTATAGCTGCCAGAGAGTCTTATTGGTTAGAAAAAGAAGAAAAAGCTCGGCAACATTACGAAAAGCACCTGGAAGAACGCAGGAAAAAACTAGAAGAGCAACGAATCAAAGAGGAGAGGAGACGGGCGGCTGTGGACGAAAAACGGAAGCAGAGGCTCGAAGAGGAGAAGGTATTTGTTTCATCTCTCAGTCACTTATCATTCAAAGGAGCTCGTGGTCTCCTCTGCTGGTTGACCCAAGGCTGGCGCTACTATACAGAGGTCGTTGTTGCCTTAGAGAAATGAAATCAGCATGCCCCATAACGAGGGGACATCCTTTGCCACTTGCTGTGCCCGGGGTTTGCTTGTTTTTTTCCCTTCAAGCAGACTTGTCACTTTTATTGTCCTGGCGGCTTTTGTAGAGTAATCAACATATTTGAAAAGTAGGTGTGCGCTCAGCTCAGCCTAATGCTCTAGTATCATATGAGAAATACTAATTTGGAATAAAGACTTTTGATACAACAATAGTATCTTGGACTTCATTTCCTGGCGCACACCCACTTACGACTACAGTTTCAGGATCTGGGACACAGAGGCATCACGTAACGGCTGGTGCCAGGGTATCGTTGCGCAGGACTGAATTTAGGAAACTTGCGTGAGGTGCAGAACCTACAGTCCGCCGTTGAAGCTCGTCCTGTCTGTACAAGAAAAGCAGGGCTGTTGCCATCAGTTTTATGCTCAAATTGACTCGCTGTTATTTCCCTTGTGTGTTTCCAGTGTTCTCAGTCTTCCAATTTCAGGAAATCTTTTTCATACGAAGTCTTAGAAAAATTGCTAATACATTTTATGAGAGGTCCATATATTCTCCGACCCATTAGGGCCATGCCCCCTTTTTGTTTGCCTCATTATGTCTGCACACTCTGCCTCCCAGTGCACTCTCTGTTAGTGTATTCCCTATTGCAGTGCAGTGTCAGTGTGCCCTTCCAAAGTGTCAGCGTGTCTTATCAAATTGACCTAGTTGCACTGATGTCTGCTTGTTTTTAGAATAGTGCTAGAGGGGGTCTTAGTATTAGTGTATTTTCTGTCCCGATGTCCGTTTTTTATTTTTATTGCCTAGCTAGCCGTTGGCATGTATCTCCCTGTCACGCTGTCTGCGTGTGTCCCATTCCTTCAAGTCAGAGAATGTTCCATGCGCCAGTCTTGTTGTAACCCATTTTGTTGCTGTTTTCCCGTTCCCTGGTTGTTGTATTTGCAGACTTGAGAGTATTTGTCTCTCTATCCTATTATTAGAGTATGTCAATCAAAATGTATTGCAATCTTTATTAAAGTGATGATTGAAGGGTCCAAAAAAGCTTTGAGTAGCTTACATGCCCTCGACATTGCAGCTTTTTGGTTTTCAGTGAGTGTTCAGGTATCAAGGAGAGGTGAAGATGCGACCCAAACAGTACTATGCGGGCAATAATAGTGGTGGGTCATTGGAAATCCACATGTATGCAGAGGAGAGAGGACCCAGTGATCACAGTGAATACTGTGGGCACCTAAGTAAAGAGTCTTAAGGGGTCAGAGGCAACACAGGCACAATCCAAGGAGATTCTCAGACATTTCAGTAGGTGGTCTATTTTGTACCACCCAACGCTTGTTGCACAATTCACTGGATAACATTGGCAAACTCGCTGAGGCAGTAGCATAGGTGTCCTTTAGGTAGGTTGAGTGTAACTAACTTCCCAGTGGCCTATGAAAGCTGGTTTAAGGGTGATTTGAGTTTTGAAGACCACCAGATGAAAATAATTTTTTTTAAAAAGGAAAAGCTCATGAGGAGAAAAAAAGAAAAAAAAAATGAGGATGGGGACAGCTCCTGTGGGGTGTTCCCGCCATAGCTGCTACTGGTTACAGATACTTGTTACAGAAGTTACTGCAGCCTTGGCTTCGTTCCTTGAACATCCTGTGAAGAAGTGGGAGCATTTTATTCAAACTATAACGACATGTTCCCTGAACCTGAAACTTATTGTCAGATGATCCTGCAAATGCTTGTATAGTATCTTACTATCCTTTGAGACCACATCCATGTAAATTGTGTTTATCTTTTATTGCTAAGCCCTAAATATACTGGTACTGGTAGAAATACTTTAGTTCAAGTCATGTGAGCTGTAGATCACATGCTTTGCATACTCCTGCCATCTAGTGTTGGGTCCAGATGTTTGCACTTTGTTTTTCTTCGAAGAAGTCTTTCCAGTCATGAGGTAGGTGACTCCTCCTTTCGGTGAAAGTGCGTATGGGCATTGACTCCATTGTTAGATTGTTTTTTTCCGCCATCGGGTTTGGACGTGAATTTCTGCGCTCTGGTTCAACACCGTTTCTCGGGTTCCCCTCAGTGCGTAATCCACTTACCCTTGACGGTATTGTTATTCGATCGCGTTCCCATACTTCGCGTATCATATTGGTCTGAAAAATCTTTTTTGATCGGAAATCTCGTGGAAGGCCGTTGTGCCTAGCCACGTCGGGCAAGCTTACAGTCGATGGAACGGACTCCGTTTAAATTCTGTCCTTGGTGCCCCGCCAAGTACCAGCGCACTGACGCACACAGTGTGCAACTTGTGTCTCTCCCCGGAGCACGACGAACAAGACTGTGACGCGTGCAGACCCTTTCGATCCAAGAAGACGCTCCGTGACAGTCGGGCTCGACGTCACAAAATGCAACATCAACACAGGGGTTTCATTCCAGAGCTCTTGGGAGAAGACTCCCAACAAGACGTCCACGACACGCAAGGAGCCGAGGAAGAGGACGAGCACATTTCTGTGTCTTAAGCCGTGTCAGACATGTGCTAAGACATTCCGCAGGGTCAGCGTACCGTGAGTGGTAATACTCCCCTGCTCCAGACTCTACCTCTGCCCAAGAAAAAGGCTCCAGTTTCCCCCTCTGCCTTCGGGCCAAGGTCAGCACCGAGAACAGGTTTCCAACGCTCCGCCTTCGGTCCCGGCACTAAAACAGACGTTAAAGCCTTCCGGCTCAGGACCAAGTCCGCCCTATTCAGGCACCGAGCCGAAACAATCGGCACTGAAACCGAAGCACGTTTTGGTAACAAATCCTCCGCTATGAAAACCGTAATCATGTTCGGATCCGAGCACTTTGACGCCAAAAACATCGGCTCCACAAATTTTGGCACCGAAGCAAAAAACCTCTCCGACTCCGTCAAAGGAGCATTGTGTCGATGTCTCACCTTTAAACCTGGACCTGAAACAAAAGGAACTGGTTCTCAATCCCAAAACTGGACATATTCGTGCAAAATTGCCATTGAAACGCAAACCAGAAACAGAGGACACTTACCACATCTCTCTTAAGAGGAAACATGTTGGGACTAACTCTTCTCCTCCACCTCTATCACCTTCTTCCCCACCTAACACAAATTTGTTAATAACACCCACAAATCCACCACCACCACAATCACCTGACAACCAGGATGATGGGGATGCGGTAGACAACAATAGTCCTGATCCATGGGACGATTATAATACAGATTCTACCACAGATAATGATCCAGACTTATACCCTACAACACCCTCTCCACCTGATTATAATGTAGGGCACATAGAGTTAATTAATAGGGCTGCTGAACATCATGGAGTTCAGCTTGATAAGGAGTTACTTGAGGAAGATTTTATCTTTGAAACATTCAGTTCTTCCCATAGATCCACTCATACACTGCCTATGCTTAAGGGTATGTTTAAACATGTGGACGACATTTTAAAAGATCCTGTTCGCGCAATAATTCTTACACCAAGGGTAGATAAAAAATATAAATGTGCACAACAGACCCAGTTTATATCAAGGGTCAATTACCATTGGATTCCCTTGTGGTTTCTAATGCCCGTAAACGTGCAAACTCACAAACCTCTGGGGATGCCCCTCGTCTGGACAAGGAATCAAAATTAATAAATACCTCAGGTAAAAAAGTGGCTGCACAGGCGTATTGCCAATACTCAGGCTCTCCTAGCGAGGTATGACAGAGCGCACTATGATGAATTGGAACAATTACTCCAATTTTTACCTGATAAAGGAAATGACCCAAAAAGTGGGTCACTCGGGTCACTTGAGATCACTGCTATGCCTTCCCAAGAATGAAGAGTTGGTCAGACAGAGGTTAATACAAAGCATACATTTATTAGTAATATCGTTGCAACGGAGCCCAGTCTGACCTGTCTCCTGGGAGGACAGCCGACGGCCTGACTCCCCCAAACTCAGGGTTAACAATTTTACTAAACTCACACCTTCAACGGTCCGCCCAGGCTGGGAAATTCCAGTTCAGGCCAGGATGAACAAAGGAGGCACACAAGGATGAGTCATGTTACAGTGTCGAGTACTGGCTATCTCGACCCCAAGGCCACTCAGCCAGGGCCTACCATTCTAAGATGTGGGAACAAACACATTCAACAGTGAAGGTATGCAAAACAGATAACACATTTTAGTAGAGCAGCAGAATTTCTGCCTTGAGTTTGCAATCAGAATAGGAGGGGGCAGTAGTAGCAGCTCCACTGAGGCAAGCACCATGAGACAGAGAGCTCGATCTTCAGTTCTGACAGATAACAGCACAAATAAAAATGGCACCATCAATGCTAACATAAGAAAGTACACAGTTTGAATGTGCAATGGTAAAGCGTTTCAGGCCTAAGCAACACAGCAATGACATTTCAAATCTAACAGACCCTCCTTTTACCATTGCATGCTAAATTTTTATTAGTGCCATCAGGCAGGGTCTTTACAATTCTAAAACGCTGGAACTGAAACTCTTGAATGTATCATCTACTAATCAAGCAATGGAGTCTACTAATGTTGGCACCATAGGAGGTCAACATACTAAATTAATACTCAAAAATGCCCTTGTCTATATTGAGTTAATCCTGAATACCCTGCATTACCATGACCTTCGTATGTGTCATGGCCCTGTGCCCGTGGACGTACTTTTAGCATTGACACACAACAGGTACAGCAAGCTGGGAGGCAATGGATACATAAGCAACATGTCAGGATGATACCCGCTATAGCTATCAGGAATATGTGAATCTTCCATCCCCAGGTAGCAAACAAGCCCCAGAACCACCCTGTAAGGGACCAGGTACCATTCTCCTGAAGTATCTCTGAAGCTATCTTGTGCATTTCTGTATGGCGGAGTACACAGTGGGGATGTGGTCAGGAATGTAAACACAACAGCTACTACCAATGACGTGACAGGCCCCACCCCGCTCAGCTAAGATAACTTCTTGAACCATCCGGTTCTGAAGAGCAACAAGTCTCGTGGCCTGAACCTCTACCGTAATATTTGTCAATATTCCTGCCTTTATATTGATAACCCCCTCTACCACCCTGGTTAGTCATCTAATGTTGAGGCTGTTGGCCATAGGGCCCCAGAAGGGTAGAACACCTTTCATCGCGTCAATAAACTGCTGCAGGGTCGTGTCTGTCTGGTCTATGTCGTCCGTGTTGATCATTCTCTTAACTTGGGGGGGGGAGGGGGGCTAGGACACCTCTACGCTATAGGCGATGATTTTTGTGGTAGTTGCGAGGGGTTATATATACTGGGGGAAGGAGGTAGGAAAGGTACCACCGCCCAGAGCATCCCTTGGGAAGCCACACCTAGCCACGGGTGCCACAGACAAAATAAAAAGTAGGCGGCGGGATCAAGGGCGGACTTTTGGGTGTCCTTAATATAGAAGTGGTGGTGCATCTACTCTCTCCTACCTCTGTCTCCTGCCCCTTGAGCACAAAAAGGGGCCATTACATCTACCACCGCCAGGGGTATGGGCTTATCTTCGGTGACTTGGCGCGCTTGGAAGGATTGGTAATATTCTGATACATTGAACTGCAAGAACCTTTCTCTTCCCACCTCTGCCCTGTTCCCCTTCCTTCCTCGATCTGCTGCCCTGAGACAGGAACTCAAGAATACCCGGTCAAATTTCTCACTTCCAGGAGAAACACCAGGTGGGACCCTATGTTGAGAAAGCACATTCATCGTCAGGGAGCGGGAACTGATACCTCTTCGCTCCAGGGAGTCAGCTTGAGGAAATGAGAGGATCATACTAAGCAAGGTGAACCACCCCTCACAACTATTAACATAAGACAAGGGCATAGGCAGCAAGTACTCACTTTGATGTGTTACGGAGGGTAAAAAAACGCACACCCCACATTTTGTCGTATTATAAGCAGCATGGGCTTTATGCAATGTCTGGATAAAAACATTGTCGTTATAGGACGTCCGGGGCTCTTCCTTATGGGGTGCTAAGGTAACAAAAATATGCTTGGGGGGGGGCAGGCGTAGTGCTCATCCAGGCGTGCACAGGATATTTTTCTTCTAGGAAAAAAATCACTCCAAGTACCAATATCATGGAAAGCAATATTATTATCACAAACACTATTTTACTCTTAGTAGACCAAGAGGACCAAACTGGCCCATTTGGAGCGGAACGTGAAGCCGCAAAAGGCTGCTCCTCATCATGGATAGGGCGACCAAAGGAATACATTTTATTATTCAACGGAAAGTCTTACACTTGAAACCAATCTGGAATAGCCACAACAAGGAAACCAAATCTATCTAGTGTTCATCTGGCGTTGGCGCTGTTGAGCACCCGCGGTGGAGCTGTTCGTCCAGCTCAGTTCCTGATCCTACGTAGTAAGGCGGGAATCTCCTTCATGAAAGCACAGTTCGTTCGCCCTGATCGGTGACTGTCCGAGGGGAAAAGGAAAAGGGAACTGCACCAGACTCCTTCTTTCCCTAACCTATTTCACGCACCACGGTTCAGGGTATGCACTTCTTAGTCTTCAGCAATGTGGTCCATCCCTAGTCTTTAGCAAATGGAATCAATCCCTATCCATTAGACTGTCCCTACTGGTGCCTTAGTCTTATGGCGGGCGCAAATTGTACCTCAGTGCTCCAGGTACAGCAGGGTTGGAAAACAGAGGGTCACTTTCAAAGGGGTCGGGAGGCAAGGGGTCAGATGCAAATTGATCAATGGGTTGAGACTCAACAAGACATGGCTCAATCACCGGTGGACCAACAACTGGAGACTCCTGGATGGCCTTTATTTCAGGTGGCATTGCCTCTCAGCACTGCCTGACTTTCTTCTTCCGTGGGTGCAAAGGTTAGGCGGGCGTCCGAGAAAGGAATAAATCGAGGCACCTGCTCTCCTTCACAATCCCCAATCCTGTCTGCAACCCATTGGTCATAGGGCAGCGGGAGGGAAACTCTCTTGGTATGGGTACTGTGGATCCAGTTCTTCCGACCGTCAACTTTGACAGCTGTTCTCGTGGCCAAGAGGACCTGCAGAGGTCCCTTCCAGTGTGGCTCCAAGCTACTTTTCTGTGAAAAATTGCGCACCAAGACCCAGTCACCGGGCTGTATCTGGTGGCCCGGTCCCTCTGGATGGGGCTGTAAGACTTCAGCAACCTGTTGATGAATAGAGCGCATATTTTTAGTCAATTCATAGAGATAGTCAATCAACAAGGGGTGCTCTGTTTCGGAAAACCTTCGAGGCTGTGGGACGCCCCAGACATTTGCCGTGCACCCGAACACAACCTCGTATGTGGACAACCCTGTCCTAAAGTGGGCCATAACTCTGGTGGGCATCAATGCTAGGGGCAAAGCATCTGGCCACTTTAATCCTGTACTCTTTGATCGCCGCCATTTTCAGCTTGAGAATTCCATTATATTTCTCGACTAGCCCGGCTGACTGAGGGTGGTTTGCTGCATGAAACTTCTGTCTAATGTGTTACCCATCACACACCAAATGGATGACTTTGCCATTAAAGTGACTGCTGTTATCACTTCAGATCAAGCGGAGCTTCCCGAAGCGTGGGAAGAACTCTTTTAAGAGTACCTTTGCCATTTCTAGGGTGGTATTCTCTTTCGTGGGGTAAGCCTCAACCCATTTGCTAAATGCACAGACAACCACCACACATATTTCAAGTTGTTGACTCGCTCCATTTCGATGTAATCCATCTGGAGAACCTCGAAAGGGAAGGAAGGCGGTGCAAAACTGCCAAGGGGTACCTTTTCCAGGATTATGCATCAGACAAATCATGCAATATTTTACCAAATGCGTTGCCACTTTGGGAATGTTGTCATTTTGCCACACGGGGTCCAGCAACTGATCCCCTTCGCACTAATGTGTGCAGGCCCGTGTGCCATGGTAACCACAGGGAGGACATACGCATCAGGCAACATCCATCTCCTCTTTCCAGACAAATCCGTCCAGCATCCATCCTCATCTAATGCTACCGTACTCGCCTGCCACTTTGCCAACTCCTCCATCGTGGCCTCATCTTATACCGCGCTGTCTCCTTGGCATTCTGATCTGCAAAGGCATTTCCCCTCCCAACATCATCCGTTATCGCCTTGTGTGCACTACACTTTATCACTGCCAATTTCGCACGGAGTGCCAGAGACGACCAGAGTCTATGGATCAAGGGGCCATTCTGTATCTTTGAACTGTGTGATGTTAGAAACCCCCTCTCTGCCCAGAGCCGCACAAAATTATGAGCCACACCAAAGGCATACTGGTTGTCAGTGTAGATATTTACAGCCAGTCCCTCACTCAGTTCACATGCCCGAATAAGAGCCACTAACTCGGCTGCTTGTTCTGACTTGTCAGGAACCCGTGATGTCTTAACTACAGTGCGTAGGGTGATAATAGCATAAGCCATAGTTGTCGTGCCATCTGTTAATTTAAAACAGGAGCCATCGACATATAGTTCCCCTTGGGGTTCAGATAAGTCAATTCTACCCGTCCCTTCGTCTCTTCCTCCTTACGGAAAATGCAATCATGCACATCCACCTCGTCACTATCTGAAGGGAGGGGTAATACCGTGGCTGGATTCAGAGTGGTACATCTTTTGATGGTGACGTGTGGTGCAAACACGGTCAATTCATAGCCGGTCAGACGTGCACTGGTAAGGGGCGGCGTCTTTGTTCTGTTCAGAAGCGTGTCCACGGCATGTGGGACCATAATTGTGAGATCAGTATCAAGGATGCGCCCTACTGATTGCCTAATAGAGACAGCCACGGCCGCTCTCAGGCAGCTCAGGAGAGCTCTGGCGATGTTATCAAGGAAAGCAGAGAAATATGCACATGGCCTTTGCTTAACACCAAAAGCCTGCGTTAAGATAAAGTGCACAACCAGCCGTTTCGTGTACGTACAACATGAACGGCTACTGGTAATCAGGAGTACCAAGCACAAGTGCAGAGCAAAGAGCTGTCTTTAACTGTTCGAAAGCAAGCTGGCAATCATGCATCCAAGGGAGGGGTTCATGCAGATCTCTAGTAGTTAGGAACAGCAGGGGCTTTGTTAGTAAAGCAAAGTTGGGGATCCAGTGGCGAAAGTAAGAGGTAATGCCTATATAAGCCCGCACATCCCTCTGCATCTTGGGGATGGGTTTCCTAGTAATAGCCGCAATGTGCTCAGGTGTTAGTCTTCTTCCCTCCTTCAACAGTAGGTGACCCAAATAGGTGACCTCCTGTCGACAATATTGACATTTTGAAAGGTACACCATATGTCCTTTGTCGGTCAATTGCATCAGTAATTTAACCGTGACATCTTTGCAGCCCTCTTACGTGTCAGAAGCCTTTAACAGATCATCCACATATTGCAGTAAGACATTCCCAGAGGGAAGGACCAGGGAGTCCAATCGTGCCTTCAGAGCTTGACTCTAGATACTGAGACTTTCAGTATAGCCCTGAGGAGGCAGACAGAATCTAAAGCTTCTGCCGGCTAGAGAGAACCCAAAAAGGTACCTGCTCTGGGGGTGTATGGGTATGCTGAAAAAGGCATTCTTTAAATCAATGACAGAGAAATATATGGCGGAGGGCGGGATCATTGTCAAAAGGGCAGTGATATCTGGAACAACCGGAAACTAGGGGACCACGATCTTATTCACCTCGGCGCAGGTCGATAACAAAATGGTAGACATCGGGGGAGCCTGAGGGTGCCCTCTTCAATATGGGGAGAATAGGGCTGTTGCACACATTTGCATTTGTCTCGTCCACCACTCCAGACTCAATCAAATCCTGTATAATCTGCAACAGCGCCTGTTCTCCTGCCTTAGGTATCTTATACTGAGGAAGACGGGGTTGAACTGCATTCTTTTTCACTCAAATAGAGACTGGGGGAATCTGCAACAAACCCACATCTGTATCACCTGTGGCCCATAATGTCGAAGGCACCTCCCCAAACTCTGCAGGTAGAAGCTCATCTTTCAAAAAACACTGCTTGGAATATACTACTCTGGGTCCAATTATCATATAGACCCCATCCGGGGTGCACAAGTTAGTGGCGTGCAACCTCTTAAGCAAGTCCAAACCCATTGAAATTCTCCCCACAATTCGAGGTCAATAGGAAGGATGAATCCACTGTGAAAGTACCTATAGTCAAATCTATCGGCTTGGAGATGGGGCTCACAACTGGTATGCTTGAGAAGCCTACTGAGACATTATTTTGGGCAGACAGAGCTGCCCCGGGGACCAGTGAACGAGAAACAGAGCTATTCATTGCGCCTGTGTCCACCAAAAATCTCTTCGTCGAACCCTGCAGACCAGCAGTAACATATGGTCCCCCCTGATACACAGGGATATGAACTGGTCCCACACCCTGCCCTTGGCTGTCCTAGCCATGTGAAAATCCTGTCACTTCATCCAGATCCTAATCGTCATGGTAATACTGTCACCCCCTCGGGTCATCAAAATAATTCTGTCTGGACTGTCCTGATCGCTTGTCCTCTTCTTGCCTGTCACTGCCTGTCCCTCCTTGCACTCGCCCTCTGTGTCCCCTTCCACAAGGCGCCTCCACTCGTAGTAATACCGGACACTCACTATGCCAATGCCCCTCCTCCTTACAAGACACGCACTGGTTCGGCCCCACGGACCCGGTGTTCCCACTAGTACGGGGTAACTGCCTGGCCAGCCCGTTCCCCCTTCCCCGTCCATTTCCATTCCCCCTCGCCGCCTGCTGCAGCAACACTTTCGTCTTCAGGTCCTTATTTTTCTTCTCTACTTTCTCCTTGTCCTCATTCTCCCTGTGCTCATAGTACTGAGCCGTACATAGTATGACCGAAGGAGAGGAAGTCGTCCATGTGCTCTCCAAAGCCTGCAACCTAATCGCGATCTCAGGAAGCTGGTTCATGACAAATCTATTAACAAATAGCCAAATTCCTCCCTCCACCAATAAGTCCTGTCCACTAAAATCCCAAAACACTCCTTCAAATCTCGTGAAAAAGTCAGACACACTTTTATCTTTCTTCTGGCGACATTCCGTTAACCTGTCCCAATCCACCCTCCTGGAAGGGATCAAAGAGTGCATATACATTATTATTCTGTCCGGTAAAGCTAGAATCTCAGCCTTAGGCTTCTCACCTGGCTTTCGCTCTTTGTCCCATTCCCTAATCTGATCCCAGGTACCCCCAAGCTCTCCTGCATGATCCTGCAGATGCACCTGCCGCCAGATATCAACCGGGACTAGCAATCCCCAAAAAATCTCGATGTCGGTCAGGGTCATCACAGTTGAAGACGCTGCCTCAGTCAATTCCTTGGATTCTTCGTAGGGTCAGGTAATTGTGTCTTAAGGGTCAGAACCTCACTTCTTTTCCACAGTGTATATAACCATTGCTCCTGGAAACAGGCCTCCACTCTCTGTCTAATGACATTATTCCCATCTCGGGGCTATGCTATCTCCGGGTGGTAAATGGGATGCACCTCCCTCATGGGGAACTGGGAAACAGCAATCGGGCTTTGTTGAATCAACATACCTCGGTATCAAACCCGGGTAGCAACATTACTAAAAACCTTATTAGGCGCCATTCCAGTTGCATACACTCTATCTCGGATGTCGTAAATAATTTGCGGAGCCACACCATTGAAATACTGCTACCACAATCCAATTAAGGTGGCTGACATATGTGTAAGGGCATCCTGCTGTACAAATGGCTCAAAATCTTTCAGAACACTCCACACATCTTTCACACTATAAATCGAGTTCAATGCCCTCTGAGAGGCCTGGTCAGCCACCATCTTCTTTACCACATCACTCACATCAGATCGCATTAATACTTTCCCCAATTTTGCCCTAGCTGCCTCCCGATCCCCCCCCCTACCGGACCCCTCACCGGAGTCCCGTCATATGGCAGATGTGAGAGAGGATGCAGAGTAGGGCGTGCACTCAGGGAGGTCCCGTTGCTGGGAAATGGGGACAACAGCGACTAGGAGGTAGGCGTGGTGGGAAGGGACAGGGAGAAACCGGGGGCAACCATTCCCCCGACCACTGCTGGTAGGGGCGAAGAGGGGAGCAGAGCTGCTCCGTCCGAAGTGGCCAAACTGGTGGCGGAGGCAAGGCGGGGGGTGCGTGGTGCTGCTGCATGTGCACCTTGCGGGGGTCATGCATCTATCAAATCCTCCACAAATGGATCACCGTCTTCACGAGTGACATAAGACTTATCGTACTGCAACCTGAACCTTCGATCAGCACATTCAATGCCCTTCTCTGCCTTCTCTGCCTTCTCTTTCTCATATGCTATAGCCTTTTGCATGACTGTCTGCATCTTTCCCCTTTTTGCCTCATTTTCCTCTTTCATCCGCCTTCTCTTACTTTCCTTCTGCAATATTTGTCGATTGTCAAACATCGACTGTCGACTTCATTTTGCAAACAATTTGTCCTGCAGAAAGTTCAATTTCTATTCATCGAAAGTGCCCGTCAAGGGCCACTGCACTTCGGCATTGTCCCTCGTATATTTGTGCCACAGCATACTAATCATAATAGGGCCAAGGCCATGCTTAACGTACATGTCGAAATTAGGAGTGCCTTCCGGAGGTGCAGCCTGTCTCTCCACCAGACGAGCATCAGCAGAGCAACACCGGCACCCAAAACAGCAGATCTTACTAAGGCACAGCATTTCTCTTGTTTTTTAGAACAGGAAACAACAAGACAGATTTCCTTTCCCTATTCAACAAGTCAAAGGAACAACGAACAACCGGTCCATAGACCTCTCCGATCCTCCTAATCAGACCCAGAGCCACAAATCCAAAACACCACCCAAACTTCAGGCTTTTTCAAAAAACACCAAAATTAATTACCAAGTTGCCTGGCCGGGTGCCAGCGAACACCCTGTATTCCCCAAAACAGTCCGCAGACCCACCAAGTTCACCAATCAACAAGAGTCATGGCCTCTCGGCCATATTCAAATTACCCCAGACGCGTCATTTTTCCAAGAATCAAAACAAACTCACCTGGTGCACACAGGTTGAGCAAAGCTATTCTCCACTGCTGACTCTCTGGACCAAACAGTCAGCTCCCAGGGTGTTGCCTTTCAGGACTCCAGTCAGGGTGACCACTAGAAGAGGATCCGCCCAATCGGACAGGTGGGTGGGGCAGCTGAGAGAACCGTGTGGGGATCCCCGATCCGCCTATCCAACCTGACGCACCTCTGGCCCCCTCATACCCATACGGGAGTTTGATGTAGTCCCTGTGCCAAATGAAGGAACTGACCCGAAAAGTGGATCACTCAAGACCACCGCTATGCCTTCCCAAGAATGAAGAGTCGGTCAGACAGAGGAGAATACAAACCATACATCTATTAGTAATATTGTTGCAACGGAGCCCAGTCTGACCTGTCTCCTGGGAGGACAGCCGAGGGACTGACTCCCCCAAACTCAGGGTTAACAATTATACTAAACTCACACCTTCAAAGGTCCACCCAGGCTCGAAAATTCCAGTTCAGACCAGGATGAACAAAGGAGGCACACAAGGATGAGTCATGTTACAGTGTCAGGTACTGGTTATCTCGACCCCAAGGCCACTCAGCCGGGGCCTACCATTCTAAGATGTGGGAACGAACACATTCAACAGTGAAGATATGCAAAATAGATAACACATTTTAGTAGAGCAGCAGGATTTCAGCCTTAAGTTTGCATGCAGAATGGGAGGGGGCAGGAGCAGCAGCTGAGGCAAGCACCATGAGACGGAGAGCTCGATCTTCAGTTATGACAGATAATGGCACAAATAAAAATGGCGCCATCAATGCTAACATAAGAAAGTACATAGTTTGAATGTGCAATGGTAAAGCGTGTCAGGCCTAAGCAACACAGCAATGACATTTCAGATCTAACAGACCCTCCATGCTAAATTTTTATTAGTGCCATCAGGCAGGGTCTTTACAATTCTAAAACTCTGGAACTGAAACTCTTGAATGTATCATCTACTAATCAAACAATGTTGTCTACTATTGTTGGCACCACAGGAAACATAAGAAAGTACACAGTTTACATGTGCAAGGGGAAAGCGTTTCAGGCCTAAGCAACACCGCATTGAAATTTCAAATCTAACGCTGACGAATACGCTAAATCAAACTACCTGATTCAGGAAGGGAAACTAATCTCAATCTCTCCCAATGCAGCCAGAATCTGCAATATTCAGGCTCTAATTTCACAGTTTCAGACCAAACTGTCATTACCAGCTTGAGTGTATATGCAATGACTGGGAATGATGGCGTCTTGCATCATGGCAGTTCCCTACGCAAGACTTCAAATGCGTCCCCTTCAGGAATGCTTAGCACGTCAGTAGAATCAGTTTCCGGGTCAATTGTCAGATCTAGTGTTGGTAGACGGCCCCACCCATCGCTCTCTGCAGTGGTGGAATCCATAAAACCTATCCAAAGGGCGGCCCTTCATCGACCCAGTCCTACAGACAGTGCTAACAGCAGACGCGTCACTCACTGGTTGGGGAGTTCATCTCCAGACTCACACCATTCAATGGTTGTGGAGGAAAAAGCAACTTCATATAAATCATCTAGAGCTTCTAACAGTATTTCTAGCGCTGAAAGCCTTTCAAACTCACCTTGCTGGTAAAACTGTCCTGATACGCACCGACAACATGACAACCATGTATTACATACAGAGACGGGGGGGGGAGACACACTCCCTCCCGCTGTCACACCTTGCACAAGCCATTTGGAGGTGGGCCATACACCACAGAATTTATCTCCAGGCAGAACACATCCCAGGAGTAAACAATCAGATCATAGTTCTTCTCAGCAGGCAGAGACAACAAATTAATGAGTGGGAACTTCACCCTCAAATTCTCCCCCCATTCTTTCAAATGTGGGGTTTTTCACACATAGATCTGTTTACAACACACCAAAATGCAAAATGCCAAACTTCGCCTCCAGGTATCCACACCCATTGTCCAAAGGCAATGCACTATGGACGAACTGGTCAGGGATATTTGCTTATGCTTTTTCCCCTCTCCCACTCATTCCACTAGTGGTTCGGAAGCTCAGACAAACATCCCTCACACTGATCCTAGTAGCTCCCACATGGGCCTGTCAACCTTTGTTCACTACCCTGTTGGAGCTCTCAGTAGTTCCTCATCAAAAAGTATATCTCACACCCAGTTTCCTTGCGCAGAGCCATGGAGAGATAAGACATCCAGATCCCAAAGATCTCAACCTACCGATCTGGCACCTGAAATCATAGAGTTTGGCTACCTGAACCTTCCACCAGATTGTATGAATATCATTAAAGAGGCCAGAAGGACTACTACAAGGGCTTGCTACGCAGCTAAATGGAAGCGGTTTGGTTTATTTTGTAATAACAACCATATCAATCCGCTAGATGCTTCCATTCAAAATATCATTTGTTACTTGCTACACTTGCAGCAGTCAGGATTAGCTTACACATCCATACGCTTACATCTCGCTGCAATTGCTGCATACCTTCAAAACAAACAGCACCTGTCCCTTTTCAGAGTACCTGTTATCAAGGCTTTTATGGAAGGACTCAAAGAGTTATTCCACAAAGACTTCCACCTGCTCCTGTGTGGAATCTTAACATTGTCCTTACCAGACTAATGAGTCCACCCTTTGAACCATTGCACAAATGTGAACTGCAATTTCTCACTTGGAAAGTTGCTTTCCTGATTGCTATTACATCACTGAGGAGAGTGGGTGAGCTTCAGGAACTAACCATAGAGCAACCATTTTGTCAAGTCCACCAAAACAAAGTGGTCCTTCGCACTAATCCCAAATTCCTACCCAAAGTGGTATCTGCCTTTTATATCAATCAATCTGTTGTGTTGCCTGTGTTCTTTCCTCAACCAGATTCAGTGGCAGGACGAGCTCTATACATATTAGATGTTAAACGAGCATTATTGTATTACATAGTAAGAACAAAACCTTTTCGTAAAACTAAACAGCTCTTTGTGGCTTTTGCTCCACCACATAAAGGCAATCCTATCTCTAAATCGGGTATTGCTCGGAGGATAGTTGAATGTATTCAAACATGTTATTCAAAAGCAAAGAGGACTTTACCAATACCCCCTAGAGCGCATTCCACCCGCAAACTAGGGGCTGCTATGGCATTCTTACGAAACATCCCCGTAGCTGACATCTGTAAAGCTGCAACATGGTTTACACTGCACACATCCACCAAGCACTATTGTGTAGATGTGTTAGCGAGACAACAAGCTAATGTAGGCCAGGCAGTACTTAGAACACTCTTTCAGACAACTGCAACAGCTACAGGTTAGCCACGGCTTTCGGAGAATACTGCTGTGTAGTCTATGCAAAGCATGTGATCTACAGTTCACACCTCTTGAATGGAAAATGTTACTTACCCAGTAAGCATCTGTTCTTGGCATGTAGAGCTGTAGATTCACATGCACCCACCCGCCTCCCCGGATACCTATGTATGTTGCAGTTCTCTCTAGCTTTATATACATATGCATGGACATCTCTATTCTACTCTTACTAACTCCATTCTCACCCTCTGCTGTAAAAAATCTAACAATGGAGTCGATGCCTATCAAAGAAAGGAGGAGTCACCTACCTCGTGACTGGAAAGACAACTTCGAAGAAAAACAAAGTGCAAACATCCCGACCCAACACTAGATGGCTGTATGCAAAGCATGTGAATCTACAGCTGATGTGACAAGTGTGCAAACGCGCCCTGTGGCGCGTTTTAAGTTGGATGATTAAGTCCCCTTGAATCCTGAGGGCCAACTAGCCCACCGGCTACCTCCAGTAAGCGCCACAGAGCTGCGTTGTAGAGTGGTGTAAAAAGGAGCGTCGCCTCGTACCACCACTCTGCATCGCAGCTCCCTGGCGCTTACTGAAGGTACCAGGTGAGCTAGTTGGCCCCCAGGGACCCTTAGGATTGAAGGGAACTTAATCGGAATTACCCCAAATTTGGCAAAAATGTAGAGATTGGTTCAGAAAGCGACCTTTTTTTTTAAATGGCGTAAATCTGTTCAGTAGTTTCTGAGAAATTAAAAAAATAAGAGTCAAAAAATCAATTTCCCATAGGAAAGTTTGTGCAAGGCTACAGCCGAAACTACTAAACGGAATTACTCCAAATTTGGCAAAAAGGTAGTGCTTGGGTCAGAAAGCGACCCTTTTAAAAATGATGTAAATCCATTCAGTAGTAGCTGAGAAATTAGAAAAATAAAAGTTTCGATATCTGGGCTGAGCCTAAGTTGCGTGCGCGAGCTTCACTGTGATTGGCTGCTAGTAGTCAAAACCAGGAAGTGTTGGCAGCCATCTTTGTGGCTCGGTAGAAGCAAGTCATCCGAAAACAGAGAATCAAAGGTATAAAACAAGAGAAGGGGGCAGGGTAGAAAAACCCTGACCACCTAGGCCTGCTCAGGGGGTCCCAGAAGGACACCCAGGGCCCAAACAATCACAAAAAATTTTTAAAAATCGGCAAAAATTTGCGCTGGAGTCGCGGCTTCTCGCCCTTCATTTTAATGAGGTCCTTGGGTGGGCTAGGTTCCGGGGGTATTTCTTAAAAAATAATAGCAGGGGCTCGCAGGGGTTGCGGGGGTGCGCTGGGGTCCGCGCAGCCCCGGGGCTTCATTCATGTTGGGAGGGGGGTTACGCGGCCCCCCTTCTGGAGCCTTCTATGTGCTTGTAACTTTGGTGTCGTTTGACGAATCTTTATGAAATTATCCAAAACGTTTCTCTTTTTTGGATTAGCCCTTATATTGAAAGTTTGGGGGTGAATGGTGTAGGAGGGGCTGAGAAAAAAGAGGGTCCTAAAACGTGTTTTTTCCATGCAATTTCCATACAAAACAGAAGACTACAGGTGAAACTGCTAAACGGAATTGCACCAAATTTGTCAGGGGAAAGGTGATGGTCCAGAAAGCACGCTTTTGTTTAAATGGTGTAACTCCGTTAAGTAGCTTTTGAGAAATATCAAATCTTACAGATATCGATATTTGAGAATTCTGACATGTAATTGGCTGAGGGTACAAGCACCAGCTTGCGGCTTATTGGCTGTGAATGGTTGAAACCAGGAAGTTTTGGCAGCCATTTTGTGATTTACTCCGTCAGCTCGCATCTCTCCGTGTAGAAGCCATCGGGTTCGTAATTTTACCATTGCGAGGCAACACTGGCATCTGTGTCTGTGTGAGATATGCCTTTCACTCTGCCTGTCTTCATATCACCAGGTCGCGGCTATACCTTTAGAAGCCCGTCCGTCGGCTCGGAGCTCTGTGAGTCAGTCTGTCGGTACGATCCCCTACACTACCCAAAGACTACTGCACTGTCATAAACTCTAAAACACTACCCGCAGCACGACCCCCTACACTACCCAAAGATCACTGCACTACCCTAAACCCTAAAATACTACCCCCAGCACAACGCCCTACACTACCCAAACACCACTGCAGTACCCTAAATCCTAAAACACTATCCCCAGCACGACCCCCTACACTATCCAAACACCACTAGACTACCCTAATTGCTAAAACACTACTCCCAACATGACCCCTACACTACACAAACACCACTGCACTACCCTAAACCCTAAAACACTACCCCCAGCACGACCCCCTACACTACCCAAACACCAGTGTTCTACCTTAAACCCTAAAAGACTACCCCAGCACGACCCCCTACAGTACACAAACACCACTGCAGTACCGTAAACACTAAAACGCTACTCCGAGGATGACCCCCTACACTACACAAACACCAATGCACTACCCTAAACCCTAAAACACTACTCCCAGCACGACCCCTTACACTACCCAAACACCACTGCATTTTTGCAAACTCCAAAACACTACCTCCAGCACGATTCTTACACTACCCCAACACCAATGCACTACCTTAAACCCTAAAACTCTACCCCCTGCATGAACCCCCAAACAGTACACAAACACCACTGCATTACTCTAAATCCTAAAACAGTACTCGCTGCATGACTTACCACACTACACAAATACCACTGTGCTACCCTAAATCCTAAAACACTACTCTCAGCACGACCCCCTACACTACACAAACACCTCTGCACTGCCGTAAACCCTAAAACACAACTCCCAGCATGACCCCCTACACAACCCAAACAGCACTGCCGTAAACCCTAAAACACTACTCCCAGCATGCCCCCACCACTACACAAACACCACTGCACTACCCTAAACCCCAAAACAGTACTCCCAAAATGACCCCTTACACTACCCAAACATTACTGCATTGTCGTAAACTCTAAAACACTACCTCCAGCACGATTCTTACACTACCCAAACACCACTGCACTACCTTAAACCCTAAAACGGTACCTTCGGCACGAACCCCCTACAGTACACAAACACCACTGTACTACCCTAAAGCATAAAACAGTACTAGTCCGTCGGTTTGCAGGTCTGCGTCGGTGAGCCGTCGTGTCCCTACCTGTACATGTGCAAGCCAGTCCGTTAGGTGATAGGTGTGTCTCTGCTAGCGGGGCCGTTGGCCCGTTGGTGTCCCTTTGCAAGTTAGACCTGAGCTCTCCCTCCAGGACATGCAGCAGACGTGCAAGGTATAGGTGGACGTGAATGAAGTCGACCATGTGTTCGGGATGCCCTGCCATTGCGTCAGTGGCTCTGCTTGTAGCTGCACTGGCTTGCCGTGTGCCAGTCTTGTGGATGAAATGGCACAGCTTGGTGCAATGAGCCGGGTCTGTGTGCAATGGGTGCAGGGCAGGGGTGTGGTGGGAGTACGTGTGAAGGCCATTTCACGCACGCTAACTACGACGAAGGACTTTTGAGTATGGGATGTGTACTTGTTCTCAAATCGGGCAGTGCCTAGTGTGGGAGACGGATGCAAATATTATTGTATCTGTCAGGGGGGGCTGGCCACTTGCAAGTTCCTTCTCGGAGCAGCAGATGTGTTAGCGCAAGATAGCTCAGACAAAGAACCTTTCATCCCTACAGTAACTTCTCCAGCTGCATTCATTGGATGTGTACAAAGGCCGGTCGTGGGTGTTGTGGGATGTCTGTGAGCCTGGTCATCATGTATGAGATACCCAGCATATCACACATGGGTGGGTTCACTGTGTGTTACATTGCCAAACAGCTGCTGCTCCTCTCTCCCACAAGCTCCCACACTTTTGTGCGCTCCGCTGTTGTATCCCGTTCACTCCTACGGCACACCATTATAATGCCTATTCACGCATGTCCTGCGGCATTCCAATCACACCGTGACACTGACGTTTGGAGGTGGTGCATGCCACTTTACAACATCGACTGCTGCGGCCCTTGGGGTGGCCACACAAGAACACAGAGACACACTTACCGCACTTCTTGCACACGGACAAGTCCGAGACACCCCGTTCCCCTTGCCGTATAGGTACACCCCTGCGCTGACCTGTGTACGCCGGACCAGCACACGCCGCTTGTGCATGCAGGAGGATGCGTGCGTAGCTACATTTCCAGGCTCACTGCCAACGCTGAGGTGACATGGTAACGTCCGCTGAAGACAGCACACTGTGATGTTGCAGGGCCTGTGCCCATCATGCTAACACAATGACCACAGGGACACACTTGCTCAGATGTGGGTTTGGGGTGGCGTTGGTGGTCGTGGGGTTGTTATGATTAGTGTTGTGGCCCTCATGGGTATCCGTGAATCATGCTCATTGACTCTATGGCACCTGTGGGTGTTCCGGTGTGGCTCTTGGCTGTGTTCCCTTTCATGCTGCAGGTAGTTGTCCTGCTTAACACCAGCAGAAAGCAGGTGTAAAATCCCTGGTGCTAACGCGGCTTATCGCCAGAATTTGTTTCGCATCGCAGTTTTTGACTTTTGTTGTGAAAGTTGTGATGTGTTTTTTTCGTGTACAGAAAAATAAACAAACTGGGCAGTGTATCCCGTCAAGATCCAGCACCTGACCCATTATTCCCAATCAATATAAATACAATGAGATTTCTTCACTGATTTTGTGTGTACACTGTAAATACACCCACTACCACAGTGCAATTCAATACAGGATTTTAGTATTTAGAATCCATCGCAAAGGTGCACCTTGTTTTTGCACGGGAATGCCTACTCTGCATCTCATTATCAGCACTTTAATGCAACTAAAGTTGAGATAAATCTAACACACTATTCAGAAGCTGGTGCAAACTGCAGACATCACCAGTATTCCCGCGATAACTGCTCCAAAATTTAACACCATGGTGGACACCATCAAATAACAGTAATAAGAACGAGAAAGAGTCACACAGCACTTAAGTAACAACCAAAAACGTTATTGATTTTTTTTTTCTTCAAAATTTATTTTTCCGTTTACGTACATATAGAGGATAAACTAAATTTAACAAACTCAACACAAAACAACAAGGCAGAAGACTCCTGTCGGTCCATCATTGTCGACGACACAGCCTGGAAAATAAAGCAGAAAATAAGGACGTGTGTAATGCGCATATCAAAGGAGTGAGACACAGAGAAAGAGAGAAGGAAAAAAAAAAGCCAGAGAGAAAAAAAGAGGGAAGGAAAGAAATGGAGAAGGGAGAGAGAGTGAGAACGATAGAAGTAAAGGAAGGGAGAGAGTGAGAGACAGAGTGAAGAGAGGGAAGTGTGTGAGAGCGAGAGAGAGAGAGACACTGCCGTCCCTGCGCATCCGTGGCCAAATAATTACCTGCTGCCACCGGAGTGTCTACCAGTGGGCATTCCACGTGCCCGTGAAAGCACCAGGGCCCAGTCCCGCCACCATGGCTTGGTGCACATTATGTGGACCCACTCCGCGGCACAGCAGATCCCACACATGTCGCTAAGTCCTGAGTCATCAATGACAGAGACCACATCAGCTTTTGGTGCCGCTAACCCTGTGCAACGCAAGTCAGCGCCATGTGATGGTAGGCCGCTGACGGCCATACAACTTAGGGTGCGACTAACCCTGTGCAACTCAAGTCCGCGCCATGTGGTTGTAGGCCCCTGACGGCCACATCAGCTTCGGGTGGCACTAACCCAGTGCAAGTCAAGTCCGCGCCACGTGGTAGTAGGCCCCTGATGGCCATACAGCTTAGAGTGCGACTAACCCTCTGCGCAACTTGGACTCTTTATTTATGATTGAGACCTGTGGAGTGTCCGCCATCCAGTCACCACCGGCAATAAAGGATGTGACGTTGTCGATCCATTATATTTGCGTCGTCACATGGCTTGTGACGCATGTGTCAGATGGGTGTGGTGTGTGTGCAAACCTGCCCTCAGGGAGTGGCCGTGACATGTTGACAACTAGACCACTGACCTGCACACTAACAGCGAGTACGCCTGCGACAGGTAGCTATGTGGGGGGGTGGTGAAAACGTGTTTTGTCAATGGATTTTCCATAGGAAACTTTAGACATGTCTACAGGTCAAACTGCTGAACGGAATTACACCAAATTTGGTAGGGAGAAAGGTCTTGGTCCAGAAAGTGCGCTTTCTCGCATTGAGTGAAAATATAAAAGAAAGGTCCCGGGGGCAATTTAATATACCGGAGCTCTGTCTGTACGAAATAACCCTTTCACGCGCCCTCTGCTCAACATCACCACTTCGCAGCTATACCGTTAGAAGCCAGTCCGTCGGCTCGCAGCTCTCTACCTTTGAGAGCTAGTACGCTGCTGTGCCTGTACCTCTGCGAGCTACTTTGCTGCTGTTCTTTTGGGAGCGGACGTCTCATAGTACTGCATCTGTGAGTCGAGCGGACGGGCCGCAGTTGTCCCTCTGTGAGCCTGGGTGCGAACTGTTCATAAGTCACACTACATAAGCATTGAAAAGCCATTTTGTGATTCAGTCCGTCAGCTGGCATCTGTCCGAGGCATTTCTGAAAACATACCGGATTTCTTTCTGTGAGAGATACCCCTTTCACGCTGCCTCTCCCCACATCAGCAGGTAACGCACCCTCTTCCCACATTACCAACATACCCCCAACAACCTTCTTGGGCCCGGAATTGTCCCTGTGAGGTTGGACAAACAAGAATCTTAGTCATGTATAGATTTACATATAAAACATTTTATTTAAACAAAACATCAACAAATAAAACTGAAGGGAGTCTGGTGCTGTGGTCGCTGCCACAAAGTTGGGGTCACTGCCATTCAGGAGTCAGGACACAGTTCCACATGTGGGATCGGCTTGTGTTGAACAGGGTTAGTGGCACCACGTGTCGCCAGCTTGTGTTGAACAGGGTTAGTGGCACCACGTGTCGCGGGCTTGTGTTGAACAGGGTTAGTGGCACCACGTGTCGCCAGTCTTCCACAGTGTAGGCCCGAGGCAGCGGTCAGCAAACGCCCACAGCCACGTGACGTTGACTTGAGCTGCACAGATTGGGAGCATACAGTCTTCTTAACCGATCATACTCTCTTACACAATTAGCATCGGCACTAATCTTGAATTGTTAGCCCTGCTAACCGCATTGTAGGCCGGAGGCAGCGGACATCAAGGGCCCACAGCCACGTGGCGTTGACTTGAGCTGCACAGAGTTAGTGGTACTTGAAGCACATAGCGTGTGCGCAGTCAGCGATGATGTGTGGTCCGGGCTGGCCGCACTGGTAACAATGTCTGTTGCCTACTGGACTGCGTCATCTGCAATCGCGAGTCGCTCTGAATTGTGGCCCTACTCACCGCAGTGGAGGCAGGAGGCAGCAGTGAGGAAGGGCCCACAGGCACGTGTTGTTGACTTGAGCAATGTCTGTTGCCTACTGGACTGCGTCATCTGCAATCTTGACTCGATCTGAATTGTTAGCCTTGCTGTCCGCAGTGTATATCGAAGGCAGTAGTTTGTACAGACATAAGTCCGCGGTGCTGTGCCGCTGGGGGCATGTGTGGCGGAAGCCAGCGATAGGCTGAGGAGGCTGGCGGTCACACCGGCAGCCTCGTGGCAGGGTGAGGGGCACAGCCCTGGCAGACGCTTTGCCTTTCCCACAAGTGAACCACGCCCAGAGCTCCAGCCTATTTATTCACACTCCTACGCTAAAGTGGCGTACGTCTGACCAGCCCACTCCGTTTACGCTTATGCTTCCAGGGGGGGACGTCAGCTACATGACTGAGATCTTCCCTAGTGTTTGACGTAACATGGTTGAGTCCACTGTCCACAACACTACAAGCACCAGTAGTATTTGTGCACATGGAGAGGTGTGTGTTCTGCATACTGAGATGTGTCCAGCACATCACCGCTATACTTTGCATTGTGTGCATTGTTATTCATGAGTGCATTGCTTCCTTCACATATAGTTTGTTCACACCTGTCCCAATATTCAACTATTGTGTGGCTGAGGGGCCATGCCATTTTCGGAAAGTTCGCTGTCTTGTTCTGCGCTGCCTCGGTGGTAGAGGGAGGAGGGGTCCTGAGCGTGGTGGTGGGTGTTGTGGCGTTCTTGGGTGTCGGAGCTGCTTGATCAGTAGGTCTATGACATGTGTTGGTCTTCAGATGTGGCTCTGGGCTGGGCTCCCTTTCATACTGTATGTAGCTGTGAAATATTTAAAATACAAGAATACATTATATAGTTTAAATAACAAATAAAACAAATTACAGTAGGGAGAGGGGTGGTACGGGGGGAGGTCGTGAGGGTTGTGGGAGTGAGTGTTGTGTCCTTCTTGGGTGTCGGAAAAAAACTATAGGTTAAATGAACATTATGATTAGAAGTTAGCATTTAAAAAAACATTGAAATTCACTGAAAAAACCATAGGTTTCAGCCACGTTATAGTTAGAAATTAGCATTTAAAAAAACGTAGAAATTCACTGAAACAAACATAGGTTTCAGGGACGTTATAGTTAGTTGGACATTTCACTCATACAAAACCATAGAAATTCCACCGTTCTTGTTAGTTCAGCTAACTATAACTCGTGCCCCTGCAATGCACTGCTGATGACGTCACATATTACATCATTCATGACATGGTCAACACCTCCCAGTTCGGTGTAATCCACTTTGTGAAGAAATGCCAGCCGATATTCACATTATTCTGTTTGTCCGTTTTAGCAAACTTGTAAATAAATGTTATCATGTTTCGCAACTGTCTGTTGCCAGCCCCGCAATTCTAAAATGTTCAATACTCAATCTTTTCACTTTATGTAACTGGCAGCGCTCACCTCTTTCGTTCACTGTTGAACTGCTTAGACTCATAAAATCATTTAAACAGTCGCCGTCTTTTCTTTCATGGTTTCCATGTATATATATATGTATATATATGTATGTATGTATGTGTATATATATATATATATATATGTATGTATGTATGTGTATATTTATGTATGTGTATATGTGTATTTATATGTATGTATGTTAGGTGTGATATGTTTATATCTTTATTGTCCAGTTATTAAAGCATTTTCATCCATCACGTTTTGTAGTTCATGGTTACATTGCAGACATGGTATGTAATCCGTACAGAAAAAGTTTTTCTAAATAAAAGATAAATGACCCACATTATTTGTTGGCATTACTATATATCGGGCCATGAGTTCATCTTTGGGCTTAAACGTCTGAAGCAAGAAATGCCTGCTTGCCTTCCTAGTCCAACCAATACTTGCAGATTTTCCCGTTGTAGCAAAAGGCTTTATTCAAAGTTACAGAATGTTGAGTAACTTTGTAATTGGTTTCTTTGGAAAGCAGAAATCCTTTCCTCTCAGAATATCTACAGGATAAAAAGGTTCTCTCGCTAAAGTATTGCATTGAATTGTTTTCCTTTGTATTATTAAATTTAAAAAACATCTTAGACAAAGGTATTTGAATTTTTAGCTTAAGTAGTATGAACAGCACTAGTTCTGTCTGATGGAATGCCCTCGACTGATATCTCATTCTATTGCCTTTCAGGAGCGCCATGAAGCTGTTGTTCGCCGCACAATGGAGAGGAGCCAAAAACCACGGCAGAAACCAAACAGGTGGTCATGGGGTGGAGCTCTTCACACTAGCACGAGCATCAACAGTTCAGGTACAACAAGAGCTGTGTTCAGTCTGCCCTTTTTGTTAACAATTATTACATGACCCTTTCATGCTCTTGGTAAGTGAGGTCAAGCGTCTATGATCCGAAGACTAACTTTCTTTTGAAACGTTTGCCTGTATTGGTCCTTCAATAGCCAGTGCCCTTGGAAAGCTTATCTGTAGCATTCTGCAGGTCCCTTTCTGCATCTAATCTTTCCCAATGTTCCATTTATAGCACAGCATGAGCTGCCTATTTCCTACTTTCAATAGTTTTTAAATTCTGTGTAGTGCTTTGGTGAATGTTACTCTTTAAACGTCGTAATTCCACTTCTCAGTTATATTTCTACTGAAAAGGAGGGAGGGTTGTATGAATTCTCAACGCATGCCTTTACCATGCATTGTAAGTTAATTTACGATAATTCAAACCCCTATATATATATATATATATATATATATATATATATATATGTGTATGTATAGATGTATATAGATAGATAAATAGATAGATAGATAGATAGATAGATAGATAGATAGATAGATAGATATTGTTGGGACAGAAAAGTCCTCTGCATGGGTGGAGATGTGTTCTTCTCCCCTGAGTGCCCAACTGTACTATTGTCTACATCCCAAATGCTGATTTTTTTTTATTCCCCTCATAGATAAACACGGACCATGCATGTGCCCATGACAAAGCCCTGTCTCACAGTTTGCAGTCTCGTTGGACAGGGTGGGAAACCTTTGCGCTACCCTCATAGTGGTGGAAGGTTAATGCCATCACCAAGAGTTAAGCAGCACAGTGGTGGCAGCAAACCTTATAGTGAACAGACCCTTTTTACCATGCGTCACTGAATTAAGGCCTAGAGGCTCATTCACTTTTTTAAAAGTTCCACTGCTGTATGCTTAACTCCCCCTGGCCTACATCAGGTAGATGTGGAGTGCTGTGCAGTGCGAGAGTAGTGACTCAGTGCTATATGCATGTGGTCCTGGGAAGGGCGCAGTACAGAGATATAGTACAGTGCAGTATATGTGTGGTTAGTGCTTGTACTGGATGTTTGTGTGCCTGTGAGGAATACATTACATGAGAGATGTAGTGCTGGGCAGTGTGTGGTTGCGTGAAGCACAATACATAAACAATGAAGTGTTATGCATTGCAGACATGGCGTGTGTGTGTACTGGCAGTGTGTGTGTGTGTGTTTGTAAATCGCATACCCTAATACAATGTAGAAAAGCTTCAGTGCTGAACAGTGTGTGCACAGACTAATTGCGTGTACTGAACATATTTGTACTTGTAATGGTACAATGCATAGAGGTAAAACTTCAAAAACACGGACTGTGGATCCCATTTTTCTGTCTGGAAATGGACTATAAGAAGGGGAGGATGAGACCCAAACTTTGACATCTGCCAAGCCGTGTGAGAAGGGGAAGCTCTGCAAGACTTCTCCCTGTGGTCAGGACTAGGGTGCCAGGGCCTGCTAGTCTCCTTGCTGGGTGAGGGGACATCACCCAGGGAAATCCAAGATCACTTTCCCTGGAGCACCAGCGCCTTTCAAGACCATTGTGCCCTGTGAGGAAGAGGAGAGTGTAGGAGGGAATGAGGAACAGTGGGGAGCCCTACCATGAGGGCTCCCTGTGCAAGGTGTGAGGCTACGGTAGTGCACCGATCAGGCCGTAGCCCGTGTGTAGGATTGTTTTCAGGCACCCCCCCCCTCCCTGTATGCCAGGAGAGGGCCACTGTAGACTAAGCCAAGGAGTGAACACTGTGCGGGGAGTGCAAAGCCCGTAATGCCTCATAGTGGTGCCTCGTATGACAAAGGGGTCACCATGGAAATAATTTAGTGATCAGTGTGCCAGGACTCATGAACGCCTTAGCAGCGACCCATTATACCATGAGGGGCTGCTGTGTTGTGAGCCATTGCACCAAAGGATTCTGCGTTGTGTCCGGAGGTACAGTGGCAACCCCATATGCCAGGCGGGCTGCTAGTACTAACTTGCCAAGGGCTACTGAGGCTGAACTCCAGTCAGGAGCCAAAGGAATGAATTAACCCCACCCGGCTGTGGAGAAATTGACTTGGCATCTCTTCGCCAGCTGGAAGCATCTCTGATCTCTGGGGAGAACTGGCTGCGCCACTCAGAAAAGTGAGTCTGCACTTGCCTGGCGCTGCCACCTGTGCTGCGAGCAGCCGGACATCTCCGAGCAAGATTTGAACTTGTGAGTCCCCGCACTCCGACACCGGCCGAACGCTTCTGTGCTGCAGGGGAGGGGATAAGACTTGAACTGGACCTCTGGGCACCTGAGGATTTGCTGCTAAAGGTGCTGCGGCACCATAGACACTTTTGACGAATTCCTAAGCGCCAAAGGAGAACTCTTGAGTATGGTCTATTAGTAGGCATTCCCTGAATGGGGAATAACTCCCAGCTATGTTATAAGCGAGAGGGTTGGACAGGGACGTGCCTGACTACTACTAGAGCCCCGACCTCAAGGGGATTGTGTTATTGCTCGTTAAAGTCATTATTCCATTGAATGTGTAGAGTTGGGAATAAAATACTTCTTTGTCTTATAAAAACAAATCTTTGACTGGAAATTCATCATTGTTCATACTGTGTGCATTTTTAGTTGAGTCATGTTCGCTTACCTGTATCTACACTCCCCCTCCCCCGAGGGAGTCCTTGACTGCTCGTCCACAGCGACCACTGAGCGTCAAGTGCTGAAGGTAGAAGGGGTACGTGGCCCAGTAGAGCAGGATCCATAGTTGGTTGGGCCCCAGGACATCAGGAGTTAAAGACCTCAGCCACCACGGTTGGTAGTAGCCCTTGCATCCCCTATGGCCCTCTGAAAGGGAGATATATATATATTTATATATATGTTCTCTTTTTTAAAATAAAATGCTTTCCTTATTGGGGGAACCCTCCAACGACTCATTTTTACAGTTACATCTAGCCACCCCAAAATTACCCATACCACCGATACCCTTACCCACCCCTATACTTTAAAAATAACCGTACCACCTTATATCCTTACCCACCTCTAAAGCCTAAAAAATACCCTTGCCACCCTTTACCCTTACCTATAAACCCTTAAAATAACATTACCACCATATACACCCACCCATCCCTAAAATATCCTTAGCTCCCTATAACCCTAAACCCCATGAATACCCTTACCTCTCTCTATACCTCTACCCACCCCTCAACCCTGAAAAATACCTTTACCAACTTATATCCTTACCCACCCCTAAACCCTAAAAATACCCTTACCACCCTATACCCCTAACCAGACCTAAACGCCAAATTATATGTATAGGCACACTTATCTTGAATATACTTACTTACATGGTAAGGGATTCTTGTTGACAGCATTGATAGGTGAAGAAAGTGTTGTAAAGACTGTTTCACATACAATAAAAGACCTGTTTGGTGAAACTTTAATGTGAATCATGACCACAGAGAAATGCTTTGAACATAGCTGCCTATAAACCAGCACTACCCCTTTGTATACCGTCAGTATGAACGTCTAATGTATTCATTTCAACATCCAGGAACGCTGAGCTTATATTTAGGTGTCTGTACTGTAAATTCAAATTACAATCCGCTGTTTTCACATTCTGTGCTTATCATTACTTTGTTTCACTTTATTACATTTTACTTTATTTTGCTGTAATTTTATTTGGGTATTAAAGCTATCATCATGTTGCATTTCATTTCCAGGTTATTTTTTTGAATCCTCATCGTTCTCGTTTCTCGATTTAGCGGGACTGGAGCACCGCTTCCGAGCATTGGGTGGTGCTAGAAAAACTGGTACAAAAATCCTTGTGCTTTGTAGATTCCCTTGTCTATGGTTACCTCGCACCAGTAGTACCATTTTACTAATAACTGTGTAACATTCTCATGTTCTTTGAGACCACCGCATGCTAAAGACCCCTCCATATTGTCTCCACCCTGTAGTTAGTTTATTTGTTCATCAAATCACAGTGCGTTAACTGCTGACAGACGTGACTGATTTGGCATAACATGATGTCATAATGAGTCATAAAGTGCTTACCCATGACAAATTGTAAGGCTAACTTTGGGCTTATGTACATGAAGTGCCTACATTTTATTGTTTTTAGTTTTTTTCTTATGCGGATGTCTTGGAATTCTGCCTTGGATCAGACCTCCTCTTGACCTCTGTTGTATTCTCTAGGCATATAATGTTTTACAAAACTAACCATCTTTGGAATTTTTTTTCTTTAGAATACATCATCACACATTTTACAAACCCACAAAGACAAAATGTTACCAAAATACTGGTGCTCAGCACATTTGCATAGTTGCAATCCATATCCAATTTGTGGATCGCCTCATCAATTAACTAAATCAATTAAAGTGCACATTGCCTCTTGAACTGATAATGAAATCACCATTAGCTTCGATTTTCTTCTTCTGAAGAAAATACTTTAAAAAAGAAAAAAACTGTTTATTTAAACATGTTTGTCTGACTTCTTCCCTGAACGCTGCTAGCCTCAGACATAACAATGTTTTTATCCATGCTTCTTTAGGATTTCCTTGGGTGATGTCTTAGCTTCTCATTCAACATTTAAAACTTTAAACTGATTGTCCCTTATACACCTGGCTCGTGTAGGAGAAGCATACATTATCAAGGAGTCTGAGCTTGGCTGTTTTTTGCCCTTCATTTATTGAGATGCCAAATACCTCGGCTGTGAAGGCAGTCTGGACCCTCCTGTTGCTACAGATTTGTTTACTCCCCTACAATCTTCCACTCAAAGTGTTTAGTAGAAGTATTATAGTGTCCATGAGAAAGTGATAATTACTTCTGACAGGACAATGTTCGGTGTTAAGAATCCACAGGCGTCATCTAGGTCAGCTTGCCTATAAAGGTAATTGATCACTTGTCCTATGATCAGTTTACTCAGAATAAATATTGAACTCTCTAGAATCTGTTCTGAAATTTGATTATATTTGAGGAATCAAAATATGAGTATGGAACATGAGGAGCTGAATTTTCCTATATACACAGGGTTACCAAATATATTGCTTAGTTGGCTTCCCATGGTTACTCGGACCGGACTTTAAACGTGGCTTCGCTTGAAATATGCTAAGCAATCATTTAGAAAAAGTCAAATCTTATAAATTATACTTTTTACAACACTTAGTTAATCTCTTTACTTAGCCCAGGAATACGTTTGTGATGCTACAAGCAGTAGCAATCTTTAGTCATGATCTTTCAAATCGAAGATTACATTTAAATGGATCAATTAACATAATTTACAAAGACATAGTCTTACTTTGAAATCAATCCACGCTTTTTTGTGTGCATTTATTCATCTTTTTAGAAGGTACTACTTTTGGAGAAAGCTGAACTTACTTTTTTAATATGAGAGTTTTCATTATTATGGATGGCAATAACATGCCCTTCTTAGCATCTGTCACATCGAGGTCTGCATGTACACATCTTGCATTTTCCTGTTGAGCTTCGGCTTTGCTCCTTTGTTTCAAACATTTTGTAATTTTAGAGTTCAATTACACTCCTTCATCCAGTTTCTCGTAAAGTTGTCACAAAGTGAGTTAGACCTTTCTATTTAGGCCCCCAAACTCTTCTTTCTTTTTTTCTTTATTCTCCTTTGTATTTTCTCATAATCAGATAATTAACCAATAAAAAGTGACTTATGCCATACTCATAATTTCCACTTGATAGGCTCTTTAGCATTATGCTTACGCTATTTGCAGAGAAAACAAGACTCCAACCTTAAACCAAACGGAAGATGGGTTAAGTGTTGAACAGGCAACAAATGGTTCATGGGATTCAATTAGTAAATACTTACATCCGCCATTATTCCTTTCAATTGATACCCAGTTACCATTTCCTGTACTCAATAAATGGTGTAAGCCCAAAAACTTAGTTGAAATTACAAAAGGAACCACATTTGTTGTGTTGAATTCCATACATATGTTTACAGAGCATACCTTTACCTGAATAAACAAGCGTAATAAAGTTCAGACGGCGCAGTGCTCTGTAATATGTGCAAAATCATTTTTAAGAATTCAGTCAGATTGCACCCCAAGTTAGCAGGCTGCATATTAACTCACATTGTAAAAAAACGAGTGAAATCAAATTTCTGGGAATTATCAACTATTTAGAAAGCAGTCCTAGTGCCTTAATGATGACATTTCGACCAAATTAAATGTGCTTTAGTGGTTATCGTCAGGATGATATAGAACCATCTGACTGTGCCAGATGTAGGGACACTGCCCCAAAGTAAAAGTATGACACATCTTAAAGTCAAAATAGGGAAAATTCACCCATTCTTATAATTGCCAATATCAATCGATACAATGTGAAAAAGCATGCTGATAGTAATCTTGACACTGTTGGAAACTAAGTTCTGCCTCCAAGAGCATGCATTCCGTAGCCACCTCGCACCCCTGCCTGCACCACATCTTCCACAGAGCTGCCACCCCCATCGTCCCTGACCTAAGCTGCACCATCAACTGCTCCATCGAGACCCGATGACTGGAAACGTGGCGAGATCAATCCCCTGCTGAAGAACCAGTTTGCCGACCCGACAGATCTCAAGAACTTCAGACCCATCTCCCTGCTCCCCTTCCTAGCCAAGGTCATCAAAAAATACATTGACGCCCAACTCTGAGTTCATCAAAGCCAGCCACGTCCTGGACTCCTCTCACTCCAGCTTCTGAAGCAACCACAGCACGAGACTGCCCTCTGCCACCCACGACAACCGCTTCCTCATCAACTGGGGAGAAACAGCAGGCCTCATCCTCCTCAACCTCTCTGGCGCCTTCGACACCATCTCACAACATACCCTAATCGCAAGACTCCACGACGCCGGCATCCACGAAAAAGCCCTGGACTGGATCTGTTCCTTCCTCACTGGTAGAACAAAGTGAGTCAGACTTATCCTATTCCTCTCAGAACCCACAGAGATCAGCTGCGGCGTGCTTCAGGGCTTCTCCCTGCGCCCCATGCTTTTCAACATCTGCATGGGTCCTTTCACAGCCATCGTCAGAAGCCACGGACTCAACATCGTTTCCTACTCCGATGACACCCAGCTGATTCTCTCCCTAACCAACGAACCCACCATCGCCAGAAACAGCTTTCAGAATGGGATAAAGGCCCTCGCCACTTGGATGAGACGGCTGCCACAAGACCGAAGTCCTCATCCTGGGGCCCAAGACTCATGAGAAGACTCCTGGTGGCTCACCGAGCTAAGAACCCCCCCCCCCCCCACTGCTCATGCAGGAAACCTCAGCATCAATCTGGACTCTTCGCGTACCATGAACCACCAGATAAACGCTGTCACCTAATCATGCTTCCACACTCTGTCTGCTTTGGAAGACCTTCAGATGGAACCCCACTGAGGCCAGGAAGACGGTCACCCACGCACTCACCAGTAGCAGACTCGACTATGGCAACACACTCTACACTGGTGCCAGCCGGAAACTCCTCAGGAAACTTCAGAATGTGCAGAACACCGCTGCCAGGCTGGTCCTCAACATCCCTTGCCGCAGCTACATCTCCAGAACACCTACAAGAACTTCACTGGCTCCCAGTCAACAAAATATTCACCTTCAAGCTTCTCACACACACCTACAAAGCCCTCCACAACGGCGTACCAGCATACCTGACCCACCACCTCTCACTCCACTTACCCACCAGACACCTCCACTCCGCCCAACTGGCCCTCGCCACCATCCCTCGGATCCACAAGACCAGGACCGGAGGAAAATCCTTTTCCTACCTTGCCCCCAAATCCTGGAACACCATGCCTCTCCACCTCAGACTCTTCCTATGTATGATGCAATTCAGGAAGGATCTCAAGACCTGGCTCTTCGAATGAACCACAGTGCCCAGTTAGACCTGCAAACCCTCTTTCCCCCCAGTGCCTTGAGACCATCACGGGTGAGTAGCCGCGCTCAACAAATACTGATTGATTCTGTCCTCGGTCGTCAAATACCCATTATTGCTTTTCACCACTATATCTCCTCAGCAGATTCCACCATCCATCTAATCTACATATTAGTAACTGGATATGGAACTAAAAGATCTGAAAGTCCAAGATTTGTCATGGTAATATTGTTCACAGTATACCATTTTCTGAATGTCCTGCATCTCTCCATACCCTTCAGATACATCTCAGTTGGTCAGTCTGTGTTTTCAGAATCACTTGGCTTTGAAGCTGCTTTTCGTAATTTATCCCCACTCCAATCGCTAATTAGCAAACGTAGAGGCAGCGAAGAATCCTAAAACTCAAAACACCTACGGCAGAATGTAAGAGAATGCAAGCCTTTATCCTTAAAAAGTACGCATACTTGCAAAGAATTGCAGCAACAACAAAAACCAATCTTACAATACCTTAAAAACCGGTCCCTTAAAAGGAGTGTAGACAATGTCAAATGTACAGCTGATGGGCGGTATTAGCTACGGAATTCCACGTTAGCCCATCTGACTCCAATCGTCAGCAGTCTCTCTCTTCGCTTCTGACGTGGACTTCTGCAGGCTGACTTCCGTGGTCGGTGCCCCTCATGATCAAGAGTAATCGTTGCCCTGTAAAATGCTTTGTTTAACCGTAGAGCACTTTGACTGACAATCAAGTTGCTAAAGTCAAAACTGGAAGCGCAGCATAAACTGAAACGAAACATCTGAAGCATTAAAATTGACAATGTATCCTGCCCTGTGTCACCGACAGGCTAGGTTAGAATGGCTAGTTCGTAATGCCAATCAAGCTAAAATATGGTGGATTGGCATTCCTAAAATGAACTGCTGCCATTGCTATATTATTCGCTGCTGCAAGTCAAATTATTTTTGCGGATGGTAAGCCAGGCCAGAAAGTTTAGAGAGCATTGCAGGCCAATTGTAATCCATGGCGACTTGTCGTGCCATGGGGGCATCCCCAGATTCTGTAGTCGTTTTGCACACTTTTTAGGAACTGTTAGTCAAGCAGCATGTGGGCAGACTTGCGAGCCATCTGTTTCATAGCATCAGTAAACAATGGGGTGACCCTGTGTCCCTCAGAACCCGGGTATGATCTATAAACAAAACAATAGTTCTGTCGGGTGCGAACAACTTTTTCTTATCCTGGTAAGTTATTTTACAAATTACAATTCTTGAAAGGTTACATTTTCACAGCTTTCAATCTTAGGGCAATTCAAATGATACGGCACACACAAAGAAAGTAACACCAGGGCAATGCTGTATGATGAGTACGAAGTCGTTTTATGCAAATTCCATCATTTATTTATACTTATAGGTTGATAAAAATGCTGTCAACAAGAAGTGACATTTAAAGTGCTTAGTGAATATGTGACATAATGTGCTCAGTGAAGCAGTACGGTGAATTTTATATACAAAGTGATGGCAATATATACATTGGAGGCCAGAGTGTCTAGGGAAAACAGTGGCTCTGCTGCTATAACCACATTAACCTCTTTGCGTTACTTTCTTTGTGTTCCGTATCATTTGAATTGTCCTAAGATTGAAAGCTGTGAATATTTAACCTTTCAAGAATTGTAATTTGTAAAATAACTTATCAGGATAAGAAATAGTTATTCGCTCCCGACAGAACCATTGCTTTGTTTTATATATCTGTTTCATAGCAAGCATTATGTTTTTAGGGGGCTTCAGAGCTCACCATGCCCACCCTTTTCAGTGTACCTGTATTTAATAAATCTGCTGCATGCCTGATCCGTGGTATGCTTTTTAAATTTTTTATTTTAGTTTTCAAAGAGAAATCACAAAGCAAGAAAAAGACCCCAACAGTGTAATTCATGGCACATTTCCACTGTGTCCCTATTCACCATGATGCAGAGTACGGTGTGCGGCATATGTGTCATACATAAAGCACAGGCAGCAACAAAAGTGATCCAGCATTTTTTCAGCCCGCCACCGCACCCAGCCGCACAGCACATACCAATAATGGTGGCAGAGATGTCCCAATCCAGCAGAGAATTGACACAGAAAGGCAACTATGTACTAGCTGTGTTAGAACTAGGGGTGTCCGTCCTGCCAATGATAGTCTGTCGAAGGTAAGTGACAAAGGGTTCCCAAGTGCCCTTGGGACCGGTAGTTAGTGGATCCTTGGTATGCTTGACAGGGACAGGTTTTGGCGACCCCTCTATATGAAATGCAAAGTCTTGTTTGGTACTGTCTAATGATACTCCCTGTGAAACAAGCGTTGGCAAAGCCAATAGGTCTGGCCTTGTGAAACGTGCATTTTTTTCCCCAAAAAGATTTTAATAGAGTAAAAGTAAAAGATAAAAAAAAAGTGAGAATGCTGCCTTCCAAACTTGGTGGTCATATTTTTTTTTTTTAAATAAGTAGAAAATGAAGCTTTGAAGAGCTTGGCCACCATCAATCAGTGTTTTGTAGGGGGATTTGCACATTTAGTCAGGCGAAATGCCGTTACTCAAAGTGCAAGACAGCCAATTGACCCATGCGGTGTTCTGTTGTGGGCGAAAGCAAAATGTGAATGACAATTGAAGAGGCCAATGGACGAAGAGGACCAACTAGAAGCTCTTCTGTGTAGAGGTATCTTATGTATTTTTTGTGTATGATTGTTTTATTATTAGATGAGGCTGCTGAGGCAGCTGAAGTGGTATATAGGCCAAACCTAAAAATTTAATTTCTAGATCGCTTGTCCCATTCACCACGAGGAAGCGGTCTATTCTCCAGATCTAGTTTTCTTCATGGTTGGGCTGTCATTCTCCAGTGCGACCCTTGTCCCAAACTAGGGGCCTCACTGTCCTTGCATTTCAAATATACAGCGTTCGTTCCTGATGAGGTTGAGGATAGATTTGAAACACTGAGCTATGTAGTCGCTGCAGTTGTATATCATTTTACGCTGGGTGGCTTTGAAGATGTAAACTAAGCATTATTATTTTAAATTGATTGATAATGTCCCAGATTTGTTACACTTTAATGTATTACAGCTACCTGGCACCAGGGCTAGATCCTATGATTAAAACCCTGTAATGCTTTACCTTACTCCTGATTGTGCTGCCGTTTAGTTACAAACTATGCCTGCTTATTGTCCTACTACGTATCACAAGAGTTGTTGTAGTGATTAGTAGGTCCTAACCAAGCTGTGAGTTTGGTTGTTTGTTTTTAATGATTGTTGTTGTTTTTTACGGATATAACGGTCAGCTTTGTGCTCCTAACATTTTGCGATATGAGAGTGGTGCCAGGGACCATGATGATGTGTAACGATAACGGCCCCCTCCCGCCGTATTTATTCTTCTGCCTTCTGTAAAGAGATTCCTTCACTGCGCTCACTTTTTAATCCAATATTGCTATAGGTTTTGTAACCACAGCACCGGCAAGTGATATGACGTATTAACTGTAGTTGGTAAAGTCATTGACATTAGAGCCAGGAGACTAAAGTGCTAGTCCTGCCTTACCAGATTGGTCGCATATTGTGGTCTTCCCTCCCTCACTTACCTCTCTTTGTCCTCCTGTGTGCCCTTGTTGCCTTATTAGCCAAATGTCGGAGCAGATTAAGCATGCTAAATACCCACATTAAGCATTATGTATTCATATAGGAATTTAGGATCATGCCTATTTGTAACCCTGTCAACCATATCAAACTAATGTAGCTTTCATATAAAGAGTTCTGCTTAATTTTGTTATTATGAATGCTGATTCTTGTCTTTTGGCTTTATATGTGCTATATGAGTGACCGCTGTAACTAGTCTTCCAGTTTAAAAGTCTGCCTTAAACGTTTTCTGCAAAGCTTTGACAATTTCCAGCAGATGTCTGTGCCATAGCAGACCTCACATGCACAAGGTGGTGGCAAGTTGAATCACAACTCCTTCTTAAGGGCTGTCAACTAGCGATGTCTCCGTTTGTTTTAGATCCCGACAGACGGTCGGTTTCAACCGTCAACCTTTCAAAACATGTCGATCCTGTCATTACCAAGCGGCTCTCCTCTTCTTCTGCAACGTTATTGAATACTCCTGACAGAGGTACGGTTACACTGAATGGCAACGTTGACTTACTATGTTGATTTTTATATGGACGTGGGTGAGCACTTTAAGATGGATTTCTACCTACTTGAAGGAAAGCTACCCTTGCCACACAGAACAGGAGTGTCTCAGAAATTGACATTGGAAACGTGCTGTTAAAACAATTCCCTATAGGTGGGCGTATTGGCATGTAATTATTTGAACAAAATGATAGGTATAATACAGATGTCTTTGCTCACCTGTTATCCACCTCCTAGCGACATTACAGGAAGTGATGTCACATGACCCTTGACTCAGTGAATTGTTTCATGTCCAAATAAGCAGCTAGAGCCCCTTATGCTTTAGAAGATATTTGGTCAGGGTTGTTGAATGTCCCTGTGCGAATCAACCGTGCCCTTTATATCACTGTTGTTGGCAGTTCTAACCTATGAAGCACCACCACCAATGGTTTATGTCAGTAGTGATGGGATCACCATAGACGTTTTTATTGCGTTGCTGTGATTTGGAAACAGAAGAGGACTAGGATAATCCATATATTGAACTTCAACAAAAGTTATGCAAATGTTTTCTTGTGCTGTCACTTACATGTTTACCCCTCAAAACTAAACTGTTAGTAAATGCAAGAACAAAGTTGAATAATTGAAGCCCTAGAACTTTCTGATACAAACTATGATTTCTTGTAGGGAAACATGTTACCAAGCTCTACATATTACATTATGCTGTCACTAGAAAACTCTGCTAGTATTTTAGTGGAGTTTCTTCTACCACCGAAATGAATCCCAAACTGAATTCCAGGGAGACGTAATGACATTAAAAAAAAATGTAAATTTGAAGTAGAATAAGGTAATCTGAAGTTAAAGGTACACATTTTGATATGTTAATGTGAACATTGGTGGCTGTAGACCTAGTAATAGATCTTGTGGACTTGAATCCAATTGTCTGCAGTAGCTTGCGCGGCTGCGGGATACTCTACGAAGGAAAAAGCAGTGATACTGCCAGATGGATCAGAGACTCTAAAATCCGATCTTCTGTTGCATTTCCTTACATTTGAGTTGTTTGTTGGAGAACCAGGTCATTAGAAAGTTTTCATTTAATACCAATATCAATTGTTCTACTCTATTGATTAAAGTAGCGTGGATTCCCACTGCTGAGGAAGAAGAAGCAAAAAATACCCGTTTATCCCTCTGTTCTCGGAATTTATCAAGCTCATCTCAACGTGTATATCTCCTCTCCCTGAATCCCCTGTGGGTGTTGTGCTAGGGGGGTTCGGCGAGTTCATAAAAAAAAACTTATTGTCACATCTGTTACCGAACCCTGTATTGTAATATCTAGGACAAAGCTAGCTTTATTTAAACAGTATAGTCTTTAATTGAATAAACTGCGTCCAAAGGCTCTATTCCACAGCAAAATATTGTGGACTCTGTCCTAGTCAAAGTAGTTATAGAGAGTTGGATTGCTAAACTGACTCGACATTTTTGGCGATAGGAATTGTGCTGCTCGTTTGGCACTTTTCTAATCCCTATTGCTTTTCCTTAGCACTGAATGTTCCCTTCTATAATGTCAGCGCACAAATTGGCCACCCACTGACATTTGTAACCTGGCACCCTCTTCATGTGATCTTAAAAGTCATGTTCCTAACTGTGGAGGGGTTCTTTTCTGCCACTCGCCCTTCAGACTATTCCAACCCTCGGGTGCAAATGGCATTATTGTCAGGAATTGACTGCAGGGTAAAGACTTTGAGGTGCTGGGCTGTTGTTAACTTGGATAACAATTCTGTGCTACCCGGTGATGCATGTTACCATTACTTATAAATCCAAACACTTACATTGCGTACCTCTTGGTTACTGAAGTGCGTTGGACGGTAACTTTGTACTTCCTGAATAGAGGCTGAATATAGAATGTGATAAATAAATTGATGTTTTTTCAAGTATTATTCATCATGCATGAGTGTGAATATTTGAACAATTTTCAACTGAGTGCATATCTTACTTTACAATTTCTGTTCGTTGTTGTCTTGTCTTCCTTCATTATCACATATTTGGTTTGTTTTCAAGTTTCTACGTGCTGGAACACAAGGTCTAGTACCTCTGTCACTCTGGCACACACATGATCTCACCTGCAAAGTGTGCTCATGTGTCACATAACCTTCCTTTGGCCTGCATTTATTTGCTCGCGCATTCCATTGCCAACAAGTAGCCATTTTTCTTATGCATCTGTTTATTAGCTGCTTTATTGCCAGGATTTACAGTACACGACGTTGAGAATTTTTTGACAAACTAAGTGGGAATTAAAAGGTTGGTCTGTTTTCTTTTTTCCCAGCTCTATTTTTTTGGAAACAATCATGTCTTGGGTTGCATGGAAAGCTATTTACTAATCAGAAGAAAGAAAAAAAAATTGAATCGAGTGAGCCTTGCATTTAAGGAATTCCACATATTTTGGTGGAAATATTTCATAATGAAAAAGCCTGACCTGATTACAAAGCAACATAGCTGAGTAAGAAGGAAAGACAACCGTTTACCGTAGTGCAGAAACTTGATCACGTGCACAAAAAGCTACAATTTTACTAGAGATGCAATAAAAAAAGTCTCACTAATCTTCTGTCAGCCATCCATGGATATCACAAAACAAGTCCGGAGCTGCTCAGAGAGGCTGTACAGCTTTCAGGGAATTTCACCCCTAGCTGTGTGGAGGTACAGCTGCATTCTAAGGCCATCTGATAGGAGAATGGAAGATGGGAGTAGTTTGGGGGTAAGATAGCAAGAAGCAGTAGACAAACACATTTTACAGTAAATAGTTGCAAGCACATACCTAGAATAATGTACTGAGGGATGAGTGAGTAGAATATTTGTGGCACTTCTCTCACATGGATCTTAATGCGATTGCGTAATTCACAAAGAGCAGATCTCATGCTGTACCACATAAGGTGTGATCCACTTGGGTATTACATTAAGAAAACATCCATATTCATTGAGGACGTACAAAATGTACTATTTGGAACCTGCAGAGAGCAAAGAAGACTCCTCGCCAAGATAATCTGGTGATTTCTGAATTATTTCTCCCAGTTGACACCTATTTGTAGCAGTAAAGCTATATTTTCAAAGAATACAAGCGCAGTAACGTTGTCTTTCCTACTTAATTTTCATAAAATATAGATTGCGTGTTGTCATCTATTTTTTAAGAAATAGTTTAAGATGGTCACTCATACTAGGCCAACTCTGTACAACAGCTGCAGGAGGAGTGTCAGTGAACAATCTTTGAAGAGTGCCTCTTTTCATATGACCATAACCCAACCCAACAAGATTTCGAAGATGCATAATTTGTGGACAAGGCTTCCAGTTGATTTTCTTTCCCTTTCTTCAGAGCTCATCAGAAGAGATGTTCACCAATAACATGGGTTTACCCGCTACCTCTCAGTAGGTTGTGTCCATATACATCTGTAGGAGGATGAATGCGGATGAATGCCTCCTATATAGTGTCCTACTTAGATCAAATCTTTGATACCTCCAGCATACATTTGCCATGGTTTTCTCTTCATCAATTTAACTTAGCCAATAGTTATCCCATTTAGAGCTCTCTGAATGGTTCAGTTTCACACGCGTAAGCCTCAATATGACCCTGGGAAATGCCCTGTCTCTTACATCAATCCTTCTAAATTTTCTAAACAGTCGTTGGCACTTGGTAGGTATTCCAAGGTCCCCGAATGTCATCATTAAGCTGCTACACTCCAAAAGACCTAAATGTGGTGCTTAGCTAGTACACATTCAAGGCAATCAAAAATCATGATATTAAGTGGTACCAAGGAAAATAAAACGTATACTATACCCTCTTAAACAGTGCCCTATGACTTGTTCTAGTTACAGATGCCAGTATTTTATTGTGATTCTTATGGAAACGGGCCAGCTTTCAAAAGTGTAAAGGGGGTGAGGCTCCATTTTTAATTTAACAATTACATAAGTAATAATTTTATAAATACTAGCATTTGTTTTGGTGGTGGTTGCTGTATACTTTTTTGTTCTATAATAGGTTACTGGCTTCACTCCTACTGCAATAAAAAAAATGTTTTTTTTTTTACTATTCTGATCCTGGTCTCCAAATGGTTGAATAAATTGTTTTAATATGTTACTTCTATGTCCACCTTTAGCTCGCCGTTTACAGCTTAGTCCGTGGGAGACCAGTGTTGTTAGCAGACTCCTGACACCCACACACTCGTTCTTGGCCAGAAGTAAAAGCACAGCTGCTTTGTCTGGAGATTCAGGTAAGATACAGATCTGTGAGCTTTATTTCGTAATAGTGTTTTCATTTCAGTCTTGTCTAGTTTATTTTCCTAATATCACTATGTAAGTACATAGCACTGATCTCTCATGTAAGCGTATTTATCATTCTCAGACTTAATACAAGAGGTGAACCTAAAACTCCGCTCCATTATAGCATCACTAGCATACTTGCATGTATTCAACCACTGTTTTGTGCCTTTTGATCGGTTGATGAAAGATAACAAAAGCTTGCATGTGGCCTGCTTGTTGTATTGCTTGTCTTATGAACAAAGCCAGCAGAGACAGGTACTGCACATATCTATTCTTTCTTCCTGGGGACCTCTCTGGTACGTTATTCCTTGACTTCTGGTTAGCTCCTCTCCCAGCCTGCTGTCCCAATATTGTCCTACCCTAGAGTGCCATCCTTCTCCCTTAAAGTCCTATCCAGCCTTTACAAAGAAAGTATCATCCAGTGTCCCAGTTGTGGATCTACGATGATGCTCTGCTGCCGGTTTCTAGGGACCTTACCCTGATACAGGATCTCCCCTTACCTCTCACTTAAAGAAAGACAATGCAACACCTCTTGGTTTATCTTTTTTGTTAACTTATTTAGCAGCTGTAACATTTCAAACACAAATGCTGTACAAGAGAAAGATCACAGTCCATATGGGCAATAATCCATTTTGGTGGTTCACACATGCCAAAAGGTGTGGTGTGATATTGAAGTATGAGCTGTGGGCACGGATAAGGAATTGTGGAATGGTGGAGACATGCATAGTACAACGTTATGAATGCGGTCAGGAGGACATGTCTTCTAGTATGATAGGTGCTTCTTCAGTAAAATGTGCTTTTGAGGAAGTCTTGAAGGCTTGTAAGGGAAGGAATAGCCCTTTGTTCATAGGAGACAGCACTACAGTGGAGAGCAAGTCGAATGAGCGAAATTGGTGTTTTGCAGAGGTGGTTTCGTTACTGTGAGAAGGTGAAAGTTGGCAGGAGGTAGTGATCAAGTGTGTGTGTTAGACGAGGGGTGCAAAAAGGTCAGGGATGCAAGAAAAATGATACCTATAAAAAATAACGTACGGATTATGCATTGAGCTATAATAGTAACAAAGAGTCATCCAACTTTGAGGTGGCAGGAAGAAACCTTCTAGTTTTATCGATGAGCGAGAAATTATCCCCTGACAAGGTTTTGCAGTAGTCTAACGTGCTCATGATAAGTACATTAATCAGAATATTTTTCACTAGACAGCGGTTTGTGGTGACAGATTTTCTCATTCTGATGAGTACGTACCATGTGGCTGATACAGTGGAAGATGTAAAGGAAAGAAACATTGGTCTAATAGTTTCCCTAAATTTTTGACAATAAAAAAGGAAGTGTTGATATATAGGGTGAAAGGTAAAACAAAACAGGATAAGATGAAGGGATTGGGAGAGGAAGGTTGGAGTATTTTGCTTTGTATCTGAGTGGTGATGGTACTTAAAGAGAAATTTGGGTGTCATCGGTATGTATGTGTTAAGTGAATCTAAATGAATTAACCCCAGAGATGAGTTAATGAAGTATTAGTGCAGGAAGCAAAGGACAGAGGTGTGTGGGGCATTCTCATAGGGTAAGTGGTGGACATAAATTGGTCAGAGTGCAGATATTGGGAAGGAATAGTTGAATATATAAGAGGTGAACCTTGCAATTGCAGAATCTACAATAATTGAAAGGCCGTTAGATCGGAAGTTATATTTTCAATTTAGAGCTGGCACCCTCCCAGTTAAGGCATTTACAAGTAACCGGTCTCTAAATAAAGATGACAGATGCCATAACTGTTTAGATTTGTGTGAATCTGTAGCCCATATCCATTTTGTATGCCCTCTCTATGCTTCCCCTCATCATAGGTGGCTTAGACCCATTTGTCTTAGGTTGGCAACCCGAAATTGTAAAGAGGCACTAAGGATATTGAGCTCTGATCGTTCACCTCTTATAGCGGTGGCTGTGGCAAAGTTTTTAGGCTGGTCCTGGATAATACGCACTCGAATGCTTACCCAATATGTTGTCAACTAGTATCTTTAATGAGACTAGATTCCTTCCAAGTTCAATGAAATATTATGAAATATTAGCTAATGTTATTGTTTTATCACATTTTCGACAGAAATAACTGGATTTAATGGATTTCTTAAAGTTTGTAAATAGTTTTATGATATTTATTGTGCTGCATTTTATGTACTAACGTGCTTTTAAGACAAACTGTCGAATAAAGCTTTTAGAAATTGAAATTGACAATAATGGAGACAGGTGTGTTTGCTTGACACAGAGTCAATTGTATTGTTAGTAATTGATAGGTCCAGAAAGATGAGAATCAGTTACAATCATTTGTGGTGAATGGAGGTGATACGTACATTTCAACATATTAATGACAATAGTTTCTGTAAAGTGGGCAGAGCAGATTCCCTGAAGGAGAGAATTGAGCAAGTTATGGAGGAATTGGTAGTTGGAAAGTATGTTGAAAGTTAGGCCTTTGCGGATTGTACAAGGAAGACTGTTTTGTAGTTCAACAAGGATGAAGAGGAAGTTTTGGGCTTTTTTTTAAAGATACTGTTGCAATGAGCCAAGAATGCAGGAGGAGGGTGACAAATGTGTGATATTTTAGAGCAGAAAGGGGTTCTTGTCCCTCAAGGGAATTTCCTGCAGGACTGAATTCCATGGCACATGTGCTAAAGAGAACACTCTACTTCTCTGGCACTTCACTCTTGTAAAGTCACCTACCTATGTCTTTCAGAAGAAATCTCTTGAGTTTTACTGTAGACATACACTTCCTTTTGCAACACCGTATTGTCGCAATCCAAATATACCTGTTTCCAATTTTACCTTTTCAATAAACTGAAACCTATAATTCCTGAACAAGGCTTTAGATCGGTTTCCAAAGCTTTTCACTTCCTACCCGGAGGCTCAGCTCACCCCCCTCCCGCATTCTCTGGGATTTGCAAATAGACTATTCTCTCTATACTGTATTTCTGTTATTGATAGTTTGCTTAGATTTTACCACTTCATTGCTTTTTTATTGCACTATAATAGTTAAAGTAAACCCTCGTTTGAATGTGGTATGTTTGAATTAGAATTATTTTTAACATCAAACTAGAATATTGATTGCTTATTTTCTTGGTTTATTGTAAAGCATTTTGATCCCTTTGTGCTGAAGTGTGCATTATTGAAATACTATAAATTGTACAAAGCTTAAAATGTACTCATGCTATTTAAAAAAAAAATTAGTTTTCAGTAAGCAAAGAACCTTCACAGATAGTAATTGTGTGTTATAGAGGAATGGAAGTGTGCATGCGTATCAAAATTAATCATTTATACTTCACACACCGAGAAGGACAATTGACAGTTCCATAGCCATATGGTATTCGGACTAGTGGAACAGGCTTAGATTAGCCCATTTCAACTGCGGGGGTCTACAGAGACCCATACTAGGAGGTAGGGTGTCACTATTGCCCCTTATATATCAGTCCAGTCATGTTCCAGACACACTTTGGTATTCACCCCCTGGTCCCGAGATTTTATACAACTTTGGGCACCTTTCCCATGATATAAGTATTTTTCAGCAGCCATGTGTTACTCCATCTTGAATTTCCACTCATCTGTTTTTGAGCGATCTTTAGCCCTGCCGGGCAACATTGCCTCTCGTTATCATACCCAAGTTAACTTGCAGCTCAGATACTTGAAAGAAGTGTCTTTGCTCCAGATACTCAGCAGAAAACGTTTAGCATTGTTGTTCATGGAAGTTTCTGCCACCTACACCTGGTTCCTTCCCAGAAGGGTTGTAAGTGGGAAAAAGATCATAGAGTGTAGAAATAGATTCCCACCTATCCACATTCCCTGAGACAGAGATCAGAGCGACTCCTGTCGAATCTGAGTTCTATAGTAGATTCTGTGTAAAATACTAATTCACTGAAGGTCCTGCCCCAGTACTAGTTATGCCATTCATTGCAGCATATTGTTCACTCTGCTTGCTCAGTGTATCTGGTGAGTTGTTGCTCTTTTTATATATGTAGGATATCATTCTTTTTATGTGGGCTATCATTCTTTTAGTCTAACATCTCTACCAGACTGCTGTCTCCTAGCAAGGAGCTATGCTGTAATATGGTTCTATATGGGACATTGACTGCCTTGATGGCCAATGCTTCATATTGACTTTTCTAATGCTGGAAAGACACTAAACCATTTTAATCCCCAACATCTGCCCGTCTGCTAATTTCAACCTCTCTAAGTAGAATGCTTTCCCACAGGGAATACATTTTGTCATGGTCCATGTTGTCATAGTTTTAGTACAGACAAGACACCTGTTAATGATTTTCCATGCCTTGACCACTGAAAACATGCTCAGGAGATTTCTAAGCCCTCTCCTTACTATAAAGGGCTATTGGGTAACCAACCCTGGAGGAGTCATATCAAGCCTGTCTATACTAAGGGAGTGTTCATCCTGCCAGTGGAAGACTATTTATTTGCCACCACTAACTGCACCATCCACTAATATATGTGAATGCTGGGCAATACTACATCATACACACCTCTGGTCAGAAATCTGCGGAGTGCCACCATCCCAAAATAGCAGACGCAATTCAACTTACAATCATTTGAAAAATGTCTCTGGAACCCAGTAGGATATTTTCTGAAGAAGATTGAGAAACCTTGGAGCCTCATCCTCTACAGGGCTGCTCTTCCAAGGAGAGATATTGGCAATTTCCTCCATTGATGCACAATGCCCTAAGTGGCCAAGGGCATGCCCAGACGTGACTCTCCTGCTCATTGGGCCACAGGATCCAAGGTGTAGCTCACTAATTATGACTAACAAGCCTAAAACTGGTTTGGGATGCCTGTGTTCCCTTCTAGAGGGGGCCTACTCCCCTGACTGTTCAGGATCGACTGTTCCATAAATCGCATGGTCAGTATGGATTTGCATAATGCAGCTTCTCTGTAGAGTAGCACAGTGCATGAATTGCAATAGGTTGGAATGCTGTAGAGAATGATTGCTTGTGGTTTAAACTTTTTGTAAGCATTCCTCCCCTTCCATTTTTGCATTTGAGGAGTTTGTAAATGTGAGTATTTCTTTGTTTGCGGCTGTGAGGCTAGGCATCCATCTTTGCTCATGGCAAGGCATGCCTGTATGCAGGCTGTTCTTAAAGAAATAGGGAAATTATTATTTTGAATCCCACAACGTGCTGTAGTATCCCTTATTTTGATCTTGTTAAATAATACCACCCACATTATGTATACTGCTGCTAGGTTCATGTGAAACACCTACAAACTGCTTAGTTTAGGTGCAGTAAATAAGAAAACAAAATGTGGGAGAAAGGGTGATAGCTGATCCTCATATAATGCTTGGAATAAGGACCCTCCAAAACCAATTTATAGGTGGATGAATAACCCTTGCGTGGGAAAAAACAAAAGTGTGCTGCTGTGTAATGTTGAGCCTAACTTGGCCAAACATTGAGCTCTTGAATCTGTGGTACTACCGTTGGTCACCATGTCCTTAGGCTACCTCATTTATTTTCTTAGGTAAGTGCTGGAGGCGTGTTAGATTTTATGGCAAGACCGGAGGCTAACATTATTGCAATCTCCTTTAACTGCGTCACTCACAACAACCGCTTTAAAGAATACAGAACTTTAACAAAATTCTAATGCCAACAAAAGGCCTGAAACCCCAGCCACCTTCCTTCTCTATAGCAAACTGCCAACATAACACAATAAAACAATGCTTATAGATCTTCACTATATAAAATTTGTCGCAAAAGTCCAAATAAAAACATCAGTAAATCGAACAAACTTAGATCCATTTCTCTGAATTTTATTCCATCCTATTTTCGCATACGAGCTACAAGAGAAACCCAACAACCATTAACTGGGTTGGGTACAAGGGAGGGATAATATTAGCCTCCGTGTCTTTACTAAAGTCCAGACTTTCAGACCATCAAAGTTGGGGAAAATCTACATTTTATGACAATACCAGAGGCTAACATTATTGCAAGTTTAAAGCTTCTCTATTAAACAAGAAGCTGCATTCACAACAAGTTTAAAATACAATTTTCGAAAACTTATATCATTAGAACAATCTGCACACCTCAAAATGTCTTGCCAAGCCTCACCCCCTCCCCCAGCAGAACAGCTTTTGAAGCAGAAGCACCTCTCACAGAATGTGCACCAAACAAGCTTACATCCGCGCCTGCATTCTTCACTATCTCTCACCCAACAAGAAAGAGTAGGGGCTGAAACAGCCTTATGTGGTTGTCTAAATGATGTTAACAACTGTTTCTCTGTAAGGGCTCGAAGTCCAGGAGTCCTCCTATCATACTCTTTTATACAACGCACCACACAATATCTCATGTTCATCAAAATATGGATAGACTATAGTTTCAGACGTAGACTTTGTCCTTTTGCTCTAGTAAAAACAATCCTCTTCTGAATTAAAATCCGCCCACAAACATCTAATGATCTCTTCTAAAGGAAAGTAAACTTAACAAAATAGTCAACTTTTGAATCAAAATCTTCAAATCTAGAACAGCACTGTTTCCTAAATCCTCGAAATAGCTGAGCACTCTTGACACATCCCAAACAGAAGCTAGAAACTGGAGTTTTAGAAACTCACACCCCTCATTAAATGTCTCACCAGAGCATCCTGTCCCACAGATACACCATTTACCAAGGCATGACCTGCCGCAATTGCAGACCAATGCACATTAATTGTCCTATAAGCCAAACCTGAACTGAATAAACATGTTAAATAATTAACCACTTCAACTATACCTACTCAAACAGGATCAAAATCCCTCTCCACGCAATTCGCTAGACCGTGGCTATCTAAACTTCACTGGCTCCCAATTGCCCAACGTACAGCATTTAAGACAGGCTGTCTGATCTTCAAAGCACTGCATTGCAGGAGTCCTAAATTCATCAGCTGCATGATTAAACATATCCCACGGCGTAACTTGTGCTCTGCCCATCTCCACCTACTAACTCTTCCCCTCTTCAAGCGCAAACGTCAAGGTGGCTGCAGGTTCTCCTACCTCGCCCCTAAATTCTGGAACACTCTACCTCTAGCAATCAGGAGTTGCGATAATCTGTTGGGTTTCAGAAAAGTACTCAAAACGTGGTTATTTGAGCAAGCTTATGCATAGGTCCTCACGCTGCCAACATTACGCAAGTCTAGCGCCATGAAACCTCTCGGTGACCGTGCGCTCTTACAAGTTCCTGATAACATAAAATAACATACCAGCAAAGCCATTTCTGCCATGCCACTCTATACATCTTCCTGGTACTCGGTGTCCAGGACTTCCTAATAAGACTTGAAGCCTCCTGCGAAAGTCCAGGCACCCTTGGTTAGCAAAATGCATTTTGTTGTTGTCCTTAAGTCATTGTATTCATAACTTGCATCTAGAAAATTGGTCCATATGGTTTGATGCAGTGAAATGTTTTTTTTTTTTTAATATGAAGTGTACCACTGCTCTATACTGTTAGCAATAAAAAGACGAGAAAAGTGTTTGTGATTAAGAATACAGGATTTGCTTGGTTAAAAAGGACATTGTGTCTGTAGAAGTCTGAACTGCTTGAAGAAGTTGCAAGCAAGGTATCTAGAGAGTAGCTCTTTGTTGAAATTCAGAATTCTCAGGTTTTGCTTAGCTTATTTGAAGAGTGTTTTAATTATTCAGTGGGCAGTGGCGAAAGAGACTACTCTAAAATTACATAACTTGCAAAAGAACAAATGCCAGGGCCCAAAGTTTTGCTTAGAATCCCAAGGCTGGGGCTTCAGAATGTCAGAGGTGCCAAATACCAAAGCTACTTAGCTGTGATTCTGCCTTGTACCTCTATCACCCACCACCAGTTTCTCCCTGTTCCTTTAACACACTCTTGCAGATTGTATCATCCCTGCTGTGTTCCTTTGTCACGGTTTTTCCGTCTCTCTCTTCCCTTTTCCACCCTTTTGTATTTTCCTCTCTTTTCCTCTGAACCGAAAAATAAGTGCTGGCCCTAAAAAAAATTAGTGGCGGTGGGCCTCACCTGTAACTGCCGGCTTAAATTAAGCTCTGTACACAACACAAAAGCTGTTCTAATATCCCAAAGTTGCTCTCTTGTAACACTGCAAAGTGAACTGTCGTCAAGTTCAGTACAGTATATTATCTAGGTTGCATTTTTTCCGCTTAACTTTACTTCAAAGAGTATTGCATGTGTAAAGTGTAACTGTGTGTACTTAAATAATGTTGTGATGAATCACTTAATGCTCTGTGAGCTTTGCTCCCTGTCCTGATTTTTTCCTCTCCTTGATACTTTTTTCTTTTTATTCTTTCTCTTTATGGCTATATGCTTCGTTTGTTGTTTAAACAATTACAGATAGCGCTTTGATGTTCAAATCCGTTCTGTTCATACATGTGATTCTTACTGCTTTACCAAAGCCATTGCTGGGATAAAATTTAAACCCTGTTGGACTCTTTTCCATTATTGTGAACTATAGATTCACATCTCAGTTTTAAGAAAATTGAAACATTAAAAATTAAAGTAGAATTTTAAACAAACATCTTGTCTATAAACCTCTGTTTCGACCAAGATGTGAAAGTGATGGTTCTGGGCCAAGCTGTTCTCTTTCGGAATTAACTTCTCCTTTCTTTTTTCCTTCTTTTATCATTTCACTGCTGCCGGCTGTTGTCATTTCACTGTCCTCTTCTCCTTCATTGATCATTGTAAATACCATAGTTATGCCCATTTGTCCTCGTTCAGCATCTTGCAGCCCCATCAGTCCACAACCCTACAAGATCACAAGCAGTAGAGGCGGCGAGAGACCTAAGCTTTTTGTAATGGCCCCAGATACAGTAGGACGTCGGAGGACTACGCACTCACCAATGGTAAGCAATGTTGTTAAGCATGAACATTGACTGTGACAACTATTATTAGTACAAGAATAGGGTTGATTAACATCTGCTTAGTGCATCAGCACTGTTACAACATCATAATCTTTGTTTTTACACAGTGCAAGAATATGTTTTCCTACAATTATTGTTGTAATGTTACATTCTCATAAAACAAATTTGGTGATAGTTCAGGCCAAGCAGCATAATTGATCGCTGTAGAATTGGGTTTATATTTTGTGAGCAGTGAGTCTAGAACCAAGGGGGATCCCCTTGTCAACATTTTGGTGATTTGAGCCTACATCAGAAGAGAAATAAAAAATCAAGTTTGGACAAAAAAGCGAAAATGAAAGTATAGGAAAGTAAACTGCCATGGACATATACAAATACTGTGAATCTAAATGCTAATAGAAGCTACAGGAGGACATGCAACATATTTGTTGTACTTGTTGTATGTTTCAATTTCTCTATTGATTTTATTTTTTGCTCCAAAAATGTGCAAATAAATTGTCAGTACAAAAGGCAATTCAAGAACAAATAGTAGTATCAAATACTTCTCGTTTAGATCTTCTATTCCATCAGCTAAAAATCAACCCCTCACTTTGCTCCAAAAAAATACACCCAAACTCATTGTAATTTGGTTTTCAAAGATGTATTAAGAACCTATTTCTTCCGACCAGTCCTTGAAAGTTTGGGGAGCTTCTGTTCCACAGACTCACACTTGGCAATCATCAGTCCTCTCCATCAGAGTCGAATCTCTGGAGTCTTTTTCTCTTATCTCAGAGGAATTGGGCTAGTGTAACACTTGGATTAGGTGATATCCATCACTTGGCACCAAGTTACATAATGATGCATGAATCAGATTTGTATATTCTGCCATTATCCTATAGATCCTTATGCACCAGGGAATTTCCTTACTTCCTAAAAGCAGTAGCAGCTGTCTGTCGTGCTAGGTGGAAGCAAAATTTGGGTTGTAGAACGTCATGGGGGTTGGATGTGTCATCACACCCCATCTGCCGGTCACCAAATTAGAATGATCTAACAGCAGTGGTCGCAAGGGGATGCTCATTCTTTGTCTGCTCTTCTGGGGTAACCAAAGTGAGGATCCTAGGAGGATTAAGAATTATTCCTGTCCCACTTTCACCCAAGGTTCAGTAATACCAGTGGTAGGCCACCCTAGGGCCGGTTTTAATTGTGCCACTCAGCAATAGTTTCATTATTTGAAAAAACGAGTTCTCTATCACCCATTACTTTGTAAATGGCTGAACTTACCAAATGCGTTTTTTATTGTTCAATGAGAAAGACTGTGACTTGAACCTAATGGCTTTAAAACTGTTTCAGAGAACAACATAGTAAGGGGCTGTGCTTACATATAGGAACCTAGAAATGAAGTTAATCTTTACCCAAGCTATTCATTCAAATCATGAGCTTTCACACCCCCTCCACTTATGGGGATCTTTAAATAGGGTATCTAACATCCCAGAGAAGTTGCATTAATAGACCTCTTTACTGTGGTTTGGAAGACTCTAAGATATCGGATTTGACCATTCGAGGCCTTGAGCTTTGCACAAAACAGAGTAGGACAGGCGATTAGTGTTCAATCTCATCCCTCTGTACTTTGAGTAGTTAGATTTGAAACCATAGATTTTGGAGACCCCTCAAGGGAGATAATGACTGCAGTAAGTTTTCGGGTTTAAATATTTGCTGCAAACATTGAGTCTATGGTGACCTTATTGAGTGACTAGTCCAAGGATGCTAGGTACTATAGTTAGTTTTTTTGAACCAGATGTTTTAGTGAGAAGGCGGATAGCATCAGTGATGATGAACTACCCTGCCTTGTGCCCCATGGTACCTGAACAGGGATTGTTAGCGCTCCATTATTCTTGATCCTGGCTTTGAGGCAGACAAAGGTATCCTTTGGGATATGAGCCTAGGTTATTTTTTTCTTGAATAGGTATCCCTATTCTGTATAATTAAATACCTTCTTGGCGTCGGGGGAAAAAAATGGTCATAGGTGTTCATTTCAGCTCTGCTACTACCTCCATTAGGTCATAGCTAGTTGACATTGTCATATGTAGTCCTGTTCTTTATAAATTCTGCTTGATACTGCAACACTAGATACAGCCGTACATGTTGCAATCTTGTAACCAGGTGTTTTGTGAATATTTTCTCATCACAGTTTCACACTGCAGTGATCCTATGTGATTCACAGAATAGAGTAGCAAAGCCTATGTTTTTGTGATTCATAGGTTATGTGGGTAAATATGTTGTGTACATCTGGCCCTATGCCTACTCTCACTGCTCATGGTCAGAAAACATCTAAAAACTAGCCAGCTTAATCTCTAGCTGAACTAATCACTGATTTCTAATTCATTGTTCTACCATAGACGACCACATGGACAGGTTTGCTCTTATCCTTCTGCCATTGCCATGGAGTGTTTCCCATGTCTCTCCAATGTAGTACCTACTTTAGTTCAGTTTTCAAATAAAGTCTCTGCGAGGCACTCTAATAACCTTTAGGGTGCACACGTGCTACATAAAATTGCTAAATAATAAATAATGTTGAATTCTGATGCCTCTGTGCTGGCCTCTGGCTGGTAGCACCTCAACCTCTGTAAAAGTTCAAGCCTCCCCTTGTGTATCCGACAGCTCATCTTTTTGAGCCTTCTATACCTCTTGTTCCTAAAATTAGGGCCATGTGTTCAGAAAGGATGCATTGCTCCTATTAGCCGCAGTAACTTAAGCTATTTACTCAGTGATGTGTTCATATTTTGTATATTAGGCACGACCCAGTGTCCTTTTTCTTAAACCTACTGCCTCTAACATTGTCTTTGTATGTTTTTTTCACACATTTAAGTGAAAGAATTGGCTGTCATTTAACAGTAAAATAGACTGTGATTTCCTCTTACCTTTTATGAATTTTATGTATGCATGTTGTATGTCAGCTGTTACTTAATTCCTTGCTTGGTCCTGTGGTTGATTTATCAGGACACTCAAACCAGCGTGAGCTGTGGTGTGAAGATGCTTGTCAAAAAACATTAATTATTGGGTTAAAACACATTTTGCATTAGTAGCATTTCTACATAATGAGATGCGAGAAAAGGGAAATGTTTTTAAAGTCCTGTCTTAAATGGGTCTCTTCTTTTGTCTTTGCCAATGGCGACGTAATGGCTTTGCAGTGATTTTTGCCTTTGCCCTTCAGCTTTGGCAAAAGAAAAAAGTTTATCGCTGACACTGAAAAGCATCTGCAAAAAGACAGTGAATTTTCACAAAGGAGTAGTCTGGACGTAAATTACAGCTCAATGGTCCTCATGGCCCTCCGTAAAACTGAGATAAAACAAAATAGGGAGAGGCAGGGAAGCAACGGAGGAGTAGTGAAGTAGTGGGAAATCAGCTAGGAAGTCATTGGTGGTTAACGATGAGCAGGGAAGGGTGGGGGAGTAACAGTAGGAAGGGGATTCTTAAATAGAAATTATCAGGATGGATGAGGGAAAGCAAGGGATTGGAGAGCAACACAGTGTGTGTGGTTGGGAAGAGAAGCAACATATGGAGGAAATGACGAGAGAGCAAGAAAATACACACACTCCCATGGAGTGCTAAAAGAAAAAGTAGTTTCCTGAATTTAAAAGGTGGAAGTATACTAGTGAGAAATATGGCAAAGAAGCTATGCTCCGGGGGAGTGACAAACACTGGAAGGGGAGAAAAAGTAGTTGATTAAGAAGCAATCAACTGAGATTGATGAGAAAGCGAACTATGATAAGCATAGGCGGACCCCAAAGTTCACTGTGAATATTGGTATTGTGCACAATAAGTCTTTTGACAACAGTCAGCTTAAAGCTGTTTGTAGGCGAGACCTAAAAAGATCACCTTTCATTATTAGGGTTTTCTGTCTGTTGTATACTTTGACCTACTTCCCACCCCCTATGTTTATCTAAATAGTTTTGGTCATTAGTATACATGGGCTTGATGTGTTTTCTGTTGTGTGCCAACACTTACAGGAATGTTTTGCATCCAGTGTCATTTATTTTGGATACATCTTTAGCTGGTAGAGATCCTTTTACAAACGAGTTTGACTTTTTCTGTTGAGTTTCCAGATTTGGAGCCATTGAACAGTACAGTGCGTAAATCATGAGCGAAGTGTACACTCATTCGTAATCGCAGTACAACTCTTTGAAAATTCATCATTGTGTTGCATACCCCTAAATTATTGGTATTGAATTGGCTGGTTATGGGTTTCAGGCGCATTCCTCTTGGTGGTGAATCTAGAGACGGATGCCTGCACGGAAGAGCAGTCCTCCTCCTCTGAAGATGCTTGGACCTGCAGGCATTCATGCTACCTGTCCTTGCTGGGAATAACGATCACAGTGGTACGATAATTCCTGCACGCAAGCGTGGTGATTGTGAAACTCACCCAAGCAATCTACTTTCTTCCGAAGTATTTACCTAACTGCATCGCATCCTTGCCAGTAGTCTCAGACATTTGTAATTTAAATACAGCTTTTCTATCCCTAGCAGGAGAGCTCCTGGCCCCATCTAGTTGCAAGTCACTTTCAAGTCATTGTGGCCTGAACATTGCATCCGACACTACCACGGTTTCTATAGAGTTGTGAGCTTAGGCAGCCCCACCCCTTTGCTCGGCACTGACTGTCTAAATGCAAACTCGTACTAACGCTGGACCCATGGGGTCATAACACTGACTTTTCGGATTTGTGTTATCCAGGGGTGAAAGTCGGAGGCATCGCCACCACCTCCTTAAGAAGCTTATTGAATCGGCCAGGAGTTTTCATGGAAAATGAAATAAATGTCCCCATTCATTTTTTTTCAAGGACACACACACAAGGTCACTTCACAAAACAGATGCAGTCTTTCGGCGTTACTGAGATTATATAATGTTATACTTGTCTAACATGTTTGTAATTATATTACTTTATTCCCCAGAGGAGCGACAAAAAAGATAAGGACAGGCACAATGAATTGGCAGCTATACTGCTAAATCCATCGTACAACATTAAAAGGTCTCAGTCACCTTCCCTCCCCAAAGCTAAATCACCAGCTCCATCACCCGATTGGTAAGTAGAGTTGAAACGCCTGAAGTAAATGCATTGCGCTTACTCATATGGTAAAAGCAAATGTAGCCTAACACACATGTGTTTCTTCGTATGTTGACTTGTATGGTGTTATGTCTAAAAGATTCATGCCCTGGAAACTTAAACATACCAAAAGTAATGGTTAGCACAAAATTGCAACAGTCTTTTAGTACTGGTTGTTTTATGGTTTTATTCAGTGGAAACGTCACTGCCTTATATACTGAATGTAGTGGTGAACTATTCATAAAAAAGCAGAAAAATAAAGATGGTTGAAGATCATCAGCATTCACGGCACTTGCTGATGGAGTTTTGCAGCACCTTTATAATTTATATACCTGTACTTATGGTGATAAGACAAATGAATTCACAAGTTTCATCAACTAACCTTAACCTTGGAGCCAAACAACCCTTCACAGAAGGAATGGTGGTTGCATAAGCTTGATGTCTCTACTGAAAGAAGGGTGAGTAAAAGCAAAGCAGTCTATTTGCTTCTTCTATCTATTTAGATAGGCGTAAAGATTAACAGTCTGATTCCAGTGAGTAATATTAAAATATCTGCATCAAGTGAAGATTGCAGTCATATTGCATGTCTTATCCTCTCCATTTTCCTTTTGCCTCAAACCTCCCACTGCTATTATCTACCTGGGTAAGTGGGGGGAAAGGAGGAGGCCCTGCTTACGCCCAATTTGTGGCGATATGTGAAAACAGGGAAGGGGCTGGAAATAAAATATGATAGTGGAAAACTCAGGGTTCTACTGGGCATTTTGCATCAGACAGATGCATTTGAAATGAGTCTGTTGTGTGCCTCCGTTAACCAGTTTATAGATCCCTATGCTACTGACACATGATTACATTTCTTAAGGCGGTGAATCAAACTCGCACATTTTACAACCATTGAAGCTTGGTCATCGCATTTGCTTGTAATCCGACATAGTGGCTGTTGCAATAGTCGGACCTAGACAACAGTGTTCATGGTCATTCGTCTATATGGAATAACCCCCGAGGATTCTGTCAGGGACAGAGACTGCAGATCAAGTAGACCCATTCCAACACTGTTTGTTCTTGCCAGTAAGCAGCATCTCAAGCTTCATAGTGTTTAATTTTAAGAAGCAGTTTCTCATCCATTGATGAACTACCATCAGCCAGCTTTGCATATTGGCCAGCGCACCTAGGACCTAATTGTCCAAATTAACAATCTGTGTCATCCGCTTAGGAACATGTTTTGCACCCAAACAACTTCACACCTGAGAAAGAAGCATATCATAAACGTTATAAAAGATGGGTGACCTAAATGATCCCAGGGGTCCCTAGGAACAATGTTCTTTTGGAATAGCATTGCCTCCTTATCACCAGTTTTTGCAGTAAACTATCTTTTGGTCAGTCAGTCATAAGCTTTTATTCGATATGCAAGATATCTTGTAAGCACATAAAAAATACAATAGACACATAAAAATCACAGTTACAAGAAGCCAGTATGAAAAACATAAGAATATAAAAAAGGGCATAAATTTCCCATAATAAATTATCTAAAAAAGAATTAAACAGCTACTGACAATCTCTTGCAGCGAATGAGCCAGGACCACTTTAAAAATTTCGCAATTCCACACACAAAAAGGGGGGAAGTGTCCGTCGTTAAAATGCGCAGGGCCTCAAGGTGACTACGTGTGCCCATATTGCGACAGAGGGGTTTCAACCAGACACCCCTGGGCCTTGCATAATCCGGGCAAGCAAATAAAACGTGTACAATAGTCTCAACCTTGCTAGGGCAACATGCACAATTGGGAGAAATGCGGGGCACAGGTGACCAACTCGATACCAATGCACCTAGGGGGAGGCATCCAACTCTGAATTTGAAATAAAGGGCTCGGTCATAAGGGAGAGTTATCAAGTCCAGATAGGGTTCAAAAGCCACAGTGTCTTTAATTTGCAAAAAGGCGACAGTCGACTTGCAGTGGTTGGAGGTTGTATTTAGCCGCTCCGCACACCAGTTCCAATAATGCGCCTTGACAACTTCTTTTGTAGGGGCTGAACGTGATGACCAGCAGCCTCCTAGACCGACATTCTCCAAAAGCTTTTTGGTATCTCTAAGCCACTTTATTTTGGCCCAGCCCCCCAGACTCATAATTTCTCCCAAGGCATCAGCATAAGATTTCAATTCTTCACCCCTCCAGATTCTTGTCCATAACAAAAGCGGGCGAAGCTGGGCCTGGTCTTTAATATTTTTGCAGCCCATGTCCAACCGGACAGGTACGGATGGAGTACTCAGGGGAACGGAGATAAGAGATTTCAATAACTTACTCTCCGCTGTCTCTAGATCTTTCAAACAGCAATGGCCCCACAGTTCTGCCCCATACAAGGCTGATGACACTACTTTAGCCTTGTAAATGTCAACTACTGGGGTGAGGGATCTTCTTGGAGAGGCCCTGAACTCCCTCATAAGGGCACCTCCCACTCTCCTATGGCTGAGGACCATTTTATCAATATGACTAGCCCAGGACATCCTATCCGTAATCCGGATACCCAGGTAGTCAAATTCAGCTACTTTCTCTAGGGGGGTCGAATTTAGAGTCGGGGGGCGGCCCAGTTTCTTAGGAGGATTTAGGACTAGATATTTTGTTTTATCCACGTTTATTGTTAATCCTCTTGCATCACAGAACTCCTGAAATCGTGTTAGTAATTTCTGAAGACCTTGAGGGGTCTTCGAAATCAGGAGCGTGTCGTCCGCAAATAGCAGGGTGGGGATCCGGAACTCCACCGAGACAGGGGGCGTCGGCTGGTTCTTGCTGGAGATGTTTTACCACCCCATTCACATAAAGTGAAAATAGGGTTGGAGCCAAAACGCAGCCCTGCCTTACGCCCCTAGAGACTGGAATCTTCTCAGTAAGTTCACCGTTTTTACCCCAGCGGACCTGGGCAAAGGTATGGGCGTGAAGGTTGATAAGAAGTGACAAGATGTAAGGGGGTAAGCCCAGCTCGAGAAGTACCCTCCAAAGATCCTCTCGGGGGACTAGGTCAAAGGCAGTCTTCAGGTCTATAAAGGCCAAATAAAGGCTGCCCTTGCCCAGTTCCACCACCTTCCACCCCAGTAATATCAGCCTAAACACCTGCTCAATTGTCCCCATTCCGACCCGAAAACCTGCCTGAAAGTCTGAAAGAATTTTATTCTCCTCCACCCAATGGAGGATCCTTCCGAGGATAGCTTTACCTGCTATCTTTTGGGTGGAGTCGATCAGACTTATGGGTCGGTAGTTACCTGGAGCTTCCCTGCACCCTTTTTTATAAACTGGGACCACCACCGCCCCTTTCCAGGATTCAGGTACTGCCCCTCCCATCATGATGTCATTAAGGAGCGCTGCTATGACCCGTGCCCATTCAGCTGGGAATGCCCTCATAAGGTCTCCCGGGAGGCCATCGGGACCCGCAGCCTTGCGTGGGGCTACCCACCCTATAACCCCCTCAAGTTCTAGCGGAGTAAAGAGGTCGTAGGCATGAGGTTCAATTATATGCGTAAGAGCCATCCCCGCATTACAATCCCCTTCTGGAGGGAGGTATAAAGACCCAAAGTGCTTTACCCAGCTTTGTGGCGAGATGTTACAGGGTCTCATAAGTGCATCGGGGTTTTTCCGTGCACTTATAAGTTTCCAAAATGCCCTTGGGTCTCTACTTTTGCTGGCCTGGAGCAGGTCATCCCAATATTTATCTTCCCACTCCCTCCTGGCTAGTTTAAGAGAGTTATTGTAGGCCCTCCTTGCTTCCTGTATCTCAAGCTATCTTTTGGAACCAGACGCAAGGAATAAACACGGTTCACTCTCTTTCCTGTCTGACCCTCCTTCTCAATGCATTTGCAGTAACAGTTTAATATATCACAAGTTCTGCTTTCTTAACTGGCCACAGTGGTATCTTGCGGTAGCTTACTCCCCCTTTCTAGACTGCTTGCTTGCTTACTCATATGGGCCCTTCTCTTTCACTTAACCTGGCTCAGAGTCCACTTTTGTGTATCCGCTCCTAGGAGCATAGGCCATCCAGCTGTATTGTTCTGCCATGACCTCATCTTCATCCTACTCCTCATAAATTTGTTACATCATTGACTGTTTCTGAAGATTTTCCCCTTTTAGAAACTCCCTCTCAATATCAACTTTACACTACTGCAGTGACATTTACAATGGGAACTGGAACATGACACAATCCGGGCTACGATGGGGCCTGAATAATGTTGTTTGGTGTTCATGTGGCCTAAGATGTAATGTCCTCCTCAGGTCTTCCTGTAAGGTGTTCAAGGCAGACAAAGATTACAATTTAAAGCAGTGTCTAGTTCACAAGACTTTCCAGGGCAAGGAAGGATGTTTATACATGAGTATTAAGTGGCCCATAAGATGTGTGATGCTTTCACAGTAAGATGTGCTGTTAGCTAAAAATCCAGGCCTATCTGAAGTTGTCAGACATGACATGAGCCACATGACAGATATGCTAATTAAATGTCTATGCCCCGGATGTCAGAGGTTGGCTTCTCTCAATCTTCTCACCCTCCACCCTTCCTGGTACAAGATATCATGCCAGATCTCTGAATGTTTATGACTGTGCTATCTAGTGTACCATAAAACCTTACTTATTCTACCCTCTCTCCTTTGGACTCCTCATTTCCAAAAGATTAGAAAAAGACATCTTTCTGGCTTGTGGTTGGAGCCTTAAATGCTAAGCTCTCCCTAACTGCACCCTGCCAGTCCAAGGTATTAAATAGGCACCCTCCACTTGCCAGTCAAATGACTCGTCCCCTAATCTAAGTCTTCATCATAAAACGCTCCACATAGGCACCAAATAAAAGGCTTCATCTGCTATATTTTTTGCACAGGTAATGTGAGAAGCTGGCCTGGTATATGATGTCCACTAATGTAAGTGGACACCTTGCACCAGTCCAGACAACCCTTATGGGGATTTAGGAGGTCTCAGACAACCTTAGAAAGCTATCCAAGTGGTAGCTGTGGAGAGCAGCCTTCAGGCTTAGTCTTGAAGGAGAGTAAAGCAGCTTGCTTTACCAGAATACAATCTTATAGTATAGATTAAATGAAAAAGAACCACACAAAGTATCTATAAAAATGTTTTTATTATATAACACTATCTAGTACGCTATAGTATCTCCCACACCGGAGGTAGACCCAAAGCACTAAATACCACTAATACACAGTGGGCCCTAGGGGGAGACCAAACCATATACTAAGAAAGTGGTATAAGAGCCACGACTCAAGTCAGGACAAAGTTGAGAGGACGTAGAATTGCTGGGGACCCACAGAACCGCCGAGGTTAAGTAGATAGGGACCCCACAGAGAGCATGTGCAGTGTGTGAACACGAGCACGTGCGCCACACACAAGTCTATGTGCAAGCAACGGTTGGATTTTTAAAGATTAGGGACCCTTCCCAGTGGACCCTGAAGAAACCCCGAAGAAGGCAGAAGGGTGGGGAGCCACCACACCCGTGGATACCGTGGTACCCAAGTTACCTATTCCAGGGAAGCCGGGTGCATAGGTGTGAAGTGGCGTCGGAAACCGCAGTCGAACCCGTGTGAGGCCTTCAGGAAAGTGCCGCTGCTGGAAGAGAAGATGATGTCCGGAGGAATCTAAACGTGGATTCTTGAAGAGGAGTACCTGAAAACAGAGGGGACAGAGTCTGTCACTCTGGGGTCACAAGGCGACTTGGAAGACGAATGCCCTCTGATATGGGGTGCTTCAGGAAAAATGACGGTGACCTTGACTCTGTAGCTGCGAGGACCAGGCGATACTGAGATCGACCAGTACCTGGATACGAGATGTCCCATAAAGGATGTAGAGTGCTGAGGGGTCGGTGTCCAGCAGGAGCACCAACAAGCCTTGGCAAATGAAACCCACGCAGGAAGTCAAAGTGCACGGTTGGGACCAGCAAGGATCAGGAGACTCACCACAAGCAGGAGAGTCAGGGCAGGCCCCATGCAATCAGGGGAGCCCAAGGAAAACAAAGGTGACCCTCAAATGGACCCACAGGCCGGAGGCACAGGAGTCGCAAGAGGGCCTCAAGCAGCTCACCAAAAGATGCAGGCCACGATGCACACGAAGTGGTGTGGCTGAAGATTCTGGTCACTGGAAGGGCTCGAGGTTGGGGCTACTTGGAGCCCGAAGATCTTCTTGCAATGACGACAACAAGCCTTTGCAACTGCAAAGGGGACGCGGTACTCAGGGGTTCGGTTATTGCAACCCCCATGATGACTAATGGCCTCAAACTTGGTGAGAGGGTAGAGCAGGCCTCTGGAGCAGTGGAAAACTACCACCTGTGACGCAGAGCCCCCGGAGACCGGAGGAGCTCAGGATCTGCAGACCCGTCGACTTAGTTGAGGTCCCTGTGAACGCAGGGAAGTGAATCCTTCACTCCAAAAGAGATTACTTCAGTTGTCTTTGATGCTTCACAGGCCTTGAAAGGTTCCTCTTTGATGCACAGGCACAGACGATGCAGCAGACTGGAAGGGAGACGAAGTCAGGCCCAAACGAAGTCCAGAGTGCCCAGATGGTATAAGTGCAGTGGTTTCAGTTCTGAATCCCATCCCACGACTAATCTAAAGACCTGCACCCAGGTAGACCCTTAAGTACCCTAGGGAAAGGGTTGGGAAGATTCAGGGGACCCTCCCAGGGGAGGGTCTGAACAGGGAGGAGTTTACTCCCATATCCTTTGACCAGTTTCTCGCCAGAGTGGGAGCCAACGGCTCCCAGGATTGGTTCAAACTAGACTATGCACAGGGACACCAAATGTGCCCCTCATGCGGACTTTCAGGTGCTGGCAAGGGCACCCACCCACCCTAATACACTAAATCCTGTCTGGGAGGTGGTCACACCTCCCTGTAACAGGATGCCTATTGTTCTACCTTTCCCTGCTCGAGCTTGGCTCAGCAGCAGGAGGGCAGAAATGTGTCTCTGGTCGGCAGCAACCATTTTGTGCTGTCCGAGACTAGAAGGCTGGCACTGAGAACACTGAGAGCCAAACGGAGGGATCTTCAAGTGCTTGGAATCATACCTCCCACACCATTTACGGTGTGAGGGTATGAGTCCAACATGTTGAATGCCAAACATTGGATACGCTGCAGCCATTTTCGAGATGGTCATCGCTCGATTACGCAGTGCCCCTCTATATAATATATTTCTGCTTCACTGACAACCTGGGAGAATAGACTCCGTAGGCTGCTGGGGTGTCTTGCTCATGCAGGGGCACCCTCTCACTTAGAGCCAAGCACCCTGCCCTCAGGATTGTAATGGTCTGCTATAGGGGTGACTTATAGGTTTTAAGTGCAGTGCCCCTTAAATATAATAAACCTATATCTTTAGTAAGTGGTGCATGCACCAACTTACACAGGCTGCAATGGCAGGCGTGTAGTTCCATTTTGAATGGTCACTCATGGGTGGCATAATACATGCCATAGCCCATGTGGGACCTCTAGGGTACCTATGCCCTGGGTACATGGGTACATATACTAGGGACTGACAAGGGTACCCCAGTATCCAATCTGGGATGTACTGAACACAACCATTTAGGGAGAAAACAGATAGACTGTGGTCCTGATTAGCAGGATCCCAGTCAGACTAGTCGAAAACAGCATCACATCAAGCAGAAAAGTGGGGGTAATCATAAGAAGCAGATCCTACTTTCCTACAGGTAGGGTGAACTTCAGTGTTCAATATGTAAACTACAGGCATAAATTCCCATAACTTTACTCATGGAATCTAAGATTGTGGACATTTATGCATGCCAATAAAATAGGAGAAACACAAAAGTGGGAATTGCAGGGGTGGTGGCCATGCAAAATGCAGTCAACAAAAACATACCTTTAGTTTTATGGGTATTTACAAACCATTTATAGGTCTTTCACACACTGGAGATATGTGTAAAATATATTGGCTGAAAAAGCAGTATTATGAATATTTGCATTGTGTGAAAGGAAACTGAACTTCCCATAAATCATGCAAGTGCAGAGGAAAAGGTTTCGCAAAGATCAATACTTTCACTGCAGAATGAAAGACCACAGAAAAAGGTGCAATTACTCATTTCAGCCTGGTATAGTCCAGCGTATAACCTCAAAAACAGTCCCCGGACAAATATATTGAAATCCGTGATTTGCATAAAGTTGCTAATAATTCTACAAGGGATCTTTGTGAGTCCCCACAAAAAATCTGAAATCTACTAAAGTCCTAGCAAGAAGTCTATAACTTTTCAACAACATTTTTATGATTCCGGCTTTACATCATAAATCCCCCCTCCCCATGCCGCACTTTCACCACAAAATGAACTTTGGACAGTTCAGTCCCTGTATGCCACTACCTTGAAATCTCAGCTGAAAGGCAGAACAGCTTTGAAGAAAGCTGCCTAACTTCAGTGATTCAAAATAAATGTAACCAAAAGCCTTTTTTGTCTACACACTGTTAGACAACTGTCAAGTCTTCAAAGTTCAAATTCAATATACATATCACAGATAACACCAAGGCCAGTAGTTTAGTGATTACTCTCAAAATGGTGTTTAGTTTGTAAATTAAATTAAATAAATAACAGTTCCGGCCAAAGGTTTTTGTTAGGATGCCAGCGTTGCCAAATGCCAAAGGTCCCTAGTTTTTATTTCACCACATATCTTTCCTTCACCACCTACACTGCCATGATTTCACTCTTTCAGGTTCAGTTCCATGACTACATTTTCTCTTTGTCAGTGTTTTCTTTCTTACACTGTCTTTCTCCTGTTGCCTTTCTTTTTCCTGGTCAAAGTCTAATGATCCAAAATGAGTCCATGTCCCCAAAAATGACTGCTGGAGTCCTTTATTTGCAAGTGCCAGCACAAACGAGACACTTTTTACAACCATAGGTAAATGCAGTCACCACTGCTTTGCAACCACTAGATGTGATTGTGCCAGTTTCTCCCCATCACCTCAGCCCAACACAAACCCTCTGCTTACCATGGTAAATGTGAAATTAGATATATCTAGCCATTCTAAGTGGATATAAAAGTTTCAAAAGAGGGTAGCCAGGTTATGATCGTTTACAAGCCACAGCAGCACATGGAAAGCACATGGTGTATTAAGGTTGCTCCCAGCCGTACAAGCAACCTCCTGTTACAGTATGTCGCACCTTCTGCAGAAATAATTAAACCTGCTCCACCAATACTGCTTTAAATCTCCCACCAACCCCTGTGCCCACAACTCCTATATGCTGACTGCCAGAGCCAACTACTCAAGGAATGGCTTCAGATGTCACTGCTTCCTGATGGCCTAATTCTCGAATGCACCCCACAATCCATTTTCGAGGCAGCAGACCGATGCAACTTCCAAATTTCCTCAGTTTAAATCTCTTTCCATAACCACATACCCAAGGGCCTTGATGACAGCACAATATAGATGTAGTTGTGCCTAGGATCAATTCCTATTGTATTCATTACACAGGCATAGTTCTGTACTAAGAAAGAAGACTAGAGTTCCCATCTCATTTGATAATAAGGTAATAGCCCATCAGCGAGTGACTCTGAATCTTGAAAGAATCAGACAGGCAAGATCATTAGTTGTGATGGTTCTACTGTTTGTTTACCCTTTATATATGTAAGACTCTTGTATTGTCCCGGTCGTCCTCCTGAGGACAACATTGTAGTGTCCTTCATCACATCTTTCCTTGCTGGGTTCTGTTTGTTGAGAGCCAAATGAAGATGCCAAACTACAGCACACACAGTGAAATAAATATCAGAGGTCCTTCGCCTTTCTCTCCCCCTCTTCTAGTGCTTTGCTCAAGTGACCAAAGCTGATGCCAGTTCCCCTCCTGTAGCCCCAAACGCCATACTATCCTGGCTGCCATCTTATCCTGGCTCCAGATAATAATAGAGAAGCCACCTGGAACTTCAGCTAAAGTCATTTTCTGCCTAGCCTGCCAGTACCTGCAGTTTGCCTAAGTACATCACTAACTTAGAAATACTTGATCAGAATTATTAGAAATAATGTGGAAGTATGCCTTTTTGTCCATGCACAGATTGTGTCTACTATAGTAGCCTGTTTAAAATGTAAATATTAGTTTGCCTTAAGATTGGAAGCAAAGCGCTTTTTTTTTTACCTTGAGGGTTAGGGTTGTCTGGTAGGCCTCTGGGCTTTGTTCGGGATACTAGGGCTGACATCACAATCCCTCTCATTCACAAGAACTGTTTAAACCATTTTCCTTCGGCATCCAGCTATAGAGTGCCAGCCTAAGGGTGTCTTCGATTTTGGCCGGAAAAAGGAGTAGGGCAGAAACTGGTCAAAAACAAACAACCAAGTACTATGAAACAGATAGGAGTTGTCATACCTGCTGGAGTTCCCCTACTCACTAACCCTGTTTAATTACACTTCCTCACACACCCTTTAGCCATACTTTCTCTGTTAAATGCTCTAAAAGCATGTGACATGCTCTTGCCTTAACACAAGCACATATCCTTCGCTCCCACACTACAGCTAGTTTCCTTAGGTACAACACCACGAAAGAATATTCACCCTATCTAGCTTCTTGACTTAGGATTTCTTTATTAAATTACTCTATGGCTTTTGCTATCACTGACTCCTACTCTCTGACTGTCTACAACCGGCCCCCAGGTGGAACTTACCAGGACCACCAGTTGGGCTCTAAGCATTTCCTGGACATACTCATCCCCAGTCATAGGTAATCATTTAAAGAACACTGCTCTGTCACCTAATCTTTTCATGATGCACCAACATTGCTTGTTGGTGAAACTAGGAAGGCTCATTACGACAGTATGCAACTGTTCTCTGGGGGGTTGGGTGTCACACTAACATTGCCCCTTGATTGAACCCAGAAGAACTACTACTGCAATACACAAAGGCTTTCTTAGCTACACCAAAGTTTATCCTTAATCAAACTTACTTTGGTACTAGTCTTTCACAAAACTATACCAACTCCACTCCTGAGTACACAAAGTAGGGCAACCAAGGTGGTGTTTGACTCCTTTGCCGTCCCACAAATACTTCTCTACTGACTGGAACCTACAAACCATTGTGGTTTCCAACTCTCTTCATTCGCACTTATTGGTACTCCCAGTGCTTAATTTGTGAAAGAATGAGTGCCGGAACTACAAAAAAGCTGATGTGCCAGATACCAAGGAATTCGCTTCAGGCCTCTGTAATCCACTACTAGCAACTTCTGCCCCTTTATCTCACTCTTGCTGGTACATGCTTTCTCTCTTTGTGCTAGTCCTTCTGACTTTCCCTTCCTTATCCTTTCTCATTTGAATGTTGTTACCTCTCTTGCCCTCTGTCAATATCTGATGAGGAAATAAGTTCTGGTTCCCAAAATTTGAGTACCACTGGGCCCCACCGGCAACCACCGGCTTAAATTAAGCACTGTGGATGCCACTCATGACCATTCTAGCCCACTAATTATATCTCCAGTTGCAATTGAAAGTGTCCCTTTCCAACTAGACTATAAAATCAAACAGGAATCACCGCATAAGAAGCTCCATTCACACTTGCCTACTGTGACTTCACCATTAACCACTTATCACGACTAAACTACAACCACTTACAACTTCTATCTCTATCCCTCAAACTCTACGCCACTTACTCATCCCCATCTTCCTGTTCCCTTCTCTACCTGCAATATCTTTTCAACCACTTCCCTTGTAGTTCAGCTTTTATATACACTAACTACTTCTACAGATTCCATTATATACACCCCATTGTAGTTTATCCAAATCGGCTCTCCTCTGCATCTCACTTCTACATCACCATTTCCTAGAAAAACATTGTGGATAAGAGAATGGGCCCACCACTCCCAGTCTAATAGTTCCTCAACTTACAACATGTACATCCTCATCTACTTCCAGAGCTTTAACTATTAACAGCCATGTCAGTGTTAGTTACTATAGATTACCTGGTCTGGACACCTGACCATCCACCATACATAAATAACAAAAACTGGTTAAATTTGCTTATTCAGGGAAGGTGCTACAGGCTAGAAACTCAGCACTTAGGAATGCAGTAAACAACACTTAATCACTTCCCAGTCAGTGCTTTTTATTATGAAACAAAATAAATGTACTCTAGTATACATCTGAAAGAAACACGTTAGTTAGATTCCTCACCTTAGAATATCCCCAGGCGTCAGACTGGATCCGGAAGATTTTTCGTCAGCAATACCCCTTGCGCGTCGCTAGGCGGCGTCTGCGGCTCCGCGTCCATCGTCGGCGTCGTGCGCCGGAATGACGTCGTCGGAGTACTTAGACGCCGCCCTCGCGCGCTGACGTCAGTTCTTCTTTTTTCCGCGCCAGTAAGCGCAGATCCGGGAGAGCTACCCCTTTAGTCATTTTTTGACTAACCTTTTTGATCCTTTTTGATCTTGTCTCGACTCCGGTGCCGGTAGGATGCCTGGTTTTAAAGCCTGTGCTGACTGCAACCGCTTGATGTCGGTTACGGACCATCACCCCCGGTGCCTTTACTGCTTGGGCCTCGACCACGACGCGGAGTCGTGTTCGGACTGCAAGGCCCTGACCTCGAAGGCTAGACGGGAGCGGTCCCGTAAGCTTCTCTAGATTCGCCACTCGGCTCCGCGCGCCTCTCGATCCCGGTCCAGGAGGAGGTCCAAGGATCGGTCGCGGAGCCGCAGCCGACATCACCATCGGTCGTCGGGATCCAAGTCTTCGGGTAAGTCGAAGCATTCCAAGAAGTCCAAGAGGCGACACCGCTCTTCGGACTCCCCTCGCCGGTCGCGCTACTCGGCCGAGGGTCAGGGTGGTTCCACCCCCGCGGCTCCGGCGGAGCCGCAGGCGCCGCGCAAGTCCCCATACCCGCCGGTCCCTGGGACTGACGCGACGCCGGCGGAAGTCAGTGCCTTCCTCTCGGCCATGAGGAGCCTGGCTCCGCCGTCGACGCCCGCTGGCGCGCCTTCGGGCCCCACGGACCCGACTGGGCTGCCTTGCCTGCCGGCGGCTCCGGCCCCGGCGCCGTTGACGGCTCCGGCCTCGACACTGCAAGCGCCCGAGGGACCCGTTCCCGAGTCCCCACCGACGCCTGTCGACCTCGTAACGCCTCCTCTGCCGGCGTCGAAACCGATAACACCCCCGACGCCGACGTCGACTCTGCTCGACGTCGAGCCCCAGTTCAGCCCCACTCCGGGCCCGACGCCGCGTTCGGCGCCGCTGGAGACACATTATGTCTATCGCCCGGCTCCGCTCCTTCCTCCTGTATACCAGGAATCGGATGATGGGGACAACTGGGAGGGATCCGAAGATCCTATGGCCCTTCAGGCTCAAATGTCACAGGACTGGGCAGATGAACTGGGGGAGGCCAGTGGCCTGGATACCTCTCCGGACACTGGATTCGTCTCTCCTCCGACTGTGGCTTCGGAGGAGGGCGCTGATTTCTCTGTGGTGCTGCGCAAGGCGGCCGCAGCCGTTGGGCTCGAGCTGCCTGCCGTGGCTGTGAGGACTAACGTCCTTACTGAGGTGCTTCATTCTGCAGCAAGCTCCACTGAGCCTCTGCTGCAATTCAATGAGGCCCTCATTGACGTTCTGCAGGGCACCTGGTCCAAGCCTTCCACAGTTCCTCCTGTGGACAGGAACGTCGCCAGGCGCCACCGCCCTGCTCCGGGCGACCCCAGTTTTCTGTCCCAACACCCTACCCCTGAGAGCCTGGTTATCCAGGCCTCTACCTCCCAATCCTCTTTCCCGACCGCCCCGCTGGACCGGGATTCCAAGAGACTGGAACAGTTTGGCAAGAAGCTGTTCTCCTCCCTTAGTTTGGGCCTGCGGTCTTTGAACACCGCTTGTCTCTTGGACCGTTATTCCCACTCTCTGTGGGATGCGGTGGAGGACGTGCTGCCCCTGTGTCCGGAGGAGGTCCGGACACGACTTACCCAGGCTCTGGCCGATGGGAGGATGCAGCGCGACATGCTATCCGATGTGGGCTTGACACCACGGACTCGCTGGGTAGGGCCATTTCTACCACAGTGGCGCTTAGACGTCACGCCTGGCTGCGGTCCACGTCATTTTCGGGCGATGTCCAGAGCACTCTCATGGACATGCCCTTTGATGGCACTCGCCTTTTTGGCGAGAAAGCGGACAGTGCGCTGAATCGCTTTAAGGACTCCCGGGCTACGGCCAAGTCCTTGGGCCTCTCGGCCCCGCGGTCGCAAACTTCCGCCTTTCGCCCCTTTCGTGGCCAAGGAAGGGGTGCCTCCTCACGTGCGCCTAGCCACCAGCCGCAGAACCAACCTGCGCGCGGTCGCGGACGTGGTTTCCGCCGAGGCGGTTCTGGAGGACGACGAGGTCAGCCCACATCCACCTCGGCAGCATCCGCCTCAAAGCCTTCCTAGTCCGAGCTTTCAGGCCCATTCCACGCCAGTGGGCGGCAGAGTTCGCCATCACCTGCTCCACTGGCGGTCCATCACATCGGACAGGTGGGTGCTGCAAATCGTCCGAAGAGGCTACTCCCTCCCCTTCGAGACGACCCCTCCAGCCATGCCACCGCAGCACCACCGTATCTCGGGGGATCATTTGAATCTTCTCCACGAGGAAGTTTCGGCCCTCTTGGCCAAGGGGGCCGTCGAGCGCGTTCCGAGCCCAGAAGTAGGTCGTGGTTGTTATTCCCACTACTTTCTGGTTCCCAAGAAGGGCAAAAGGGGCCTACGCCCTATCTTGGACCTCCGGAACGTCAATGCCTTCCTCCGGAAGGAAAGGTTCAAGATGTTAACTTTGGCTCAGGTTCTAGCTGCCCTAGACCCCGGAGACTGGATGGTAGCGTTGGACTTGCAGGACGCTTATTTCCACATCCCCGTCCTGCCGGCCCACCGGCGTTACCTGCGGTTCACGGTGGGCCAAGAGCACTTTCAGTTTACCGTGCTCCCCTTCGGCCTCACCAGTGCCCCTCGGGTGTTCACGAAAGTGATGGCGGTGGTCGCAGCTCATCTGCGCAGATCAGGGGTTCCAGTCTTCCCCTATCTCGATGACTGGTTGTTGAAGGCGGGCTCGCCCCAGACAGTCGTCTCCCACCTCCAGACTACGGCGGATCTCCTGCATTTGCTGGGATTTTCCATCAACGTGCCGAAGTCACACTTGAGTCCCTCTCAGAAGCTCCTCTTCATCGGAGCGGTTCTCGATTCGGCGCAGTTCCGGGTCCATCCACTGGAACAGCGGGTCCGGGATATACAGGCCCGGATTCCCATCTTTCGGCCTCTATCCTGGGTTTCGGTCAGGCTAGTGTTGCGGCTTCTGGGGCTGATGGCCTCCTGCATCCTACTAGTGCATCACGCCAGGCGGCGCATGCGGGCTCTGCAGTGAGACCTGAAGTTTCAGTGGGCCCAGCATCACGGCAACCTGTCCGACCATGTCTTGATCTCGGAGGGCACTGCGCAGCAGTTGCAGTGGTGGCTCACGGACCGCGATTGGGTCAAAGGCAAGAGCCTCTCCCTTCCCCAACCGGAGCATGTCGTAGTGACGGATGCGTCCCTCCTGGAATGGGGTGGCCATATGGGAGAGGCGGAGATCAGAGGCCTCTGGTCTCCGGCGGAGTCTCGTCTCCACATCAACCTGTTGGAGTTGAGAGCGATCCGGCTTGCACTGAAAGCCTTCCTTCCCTCTGTCAGGGAAAGTGTCGTGCAGGTGTTCACGGACAACACCACCGCCATGTGGTATTGCAACGAACAGGGCCGGGTGGGGTCGTGGACCCTTTGTCAGGAGGCTCTGCGCCTCTGGACATGGCTGGAACACCAGGGCGTCACCCTAGTGGTTCAACATCTGGCGGGCTCTCTGAACGCCAGAGCAGACGAACTCAGCCGCAGTGCATGATGGATCACGAATGGCGTCTGAACTCCGAGGTGGCGCAAGGTCTCTTTCAGCAGTGGGGAGAGCCTTGGTTAGATCTATTCGCCACCGAAGAGAACGCGCAATGTCAGCAGTTCTGCGCGTTGGAATTTCCAAGGCGGCACTCGCTCGGCGACGCTTTTCGTCACGAGTGGAGTTGCGGTCTGTTGTACGCCTTTCCGCCTATACCACTTCTGCCCAGAGTGCTGAAGAAGATCAGGCGCGACCGGGCCCAAGTCATCTTGGTGGCTCCGGACTGGGCACGAAGGTACTGGTATCCCGAGCTACTCAGTATGTTGACCGATCCTCCGATACGTCTGCCCCTTCGGGAGGATCTTCTGTCGCAGCAGCAGGGGACGGTCCTCCACCCGAACCTGTCCAGCCTCCACCTCCATGCGTGGAGATTGAGCGGCGGCAGTTGATGCCATTTGACTTGCCTCCTGAAGTCTGTGATATCATTCTGGCAGCCAGGCGTCCCTCCACAAAGACGGTATACGCCTGCCGGTGGAACAAATTTGTGGCATGGTGCACAGCAAAGGCTGTGGATCCCCTTTCCGCCCCTCTTTCTGAGGTTCTACTGTTTCTTCTTTCTTTGGCCCGGCAGGGCTCTGCCCTGGGCACTCTGAAAGGTTATCTTGCTGCCATCTCTGCCTTCTTGCGGCTTCCTGATCAGCCTTCTCTTTTCAAGTCCCCTGTAGTTACACGCTTTCTAAAAGGCATTACTCACACGTTCCCTCCTGTCCCTTTTGTAATGCCTCAGTGGGACTTGAATCTTGTTCTCACATTTCTAATGTGTGCTCCCTTTGAGCCTCTTCATAATTGTCCTCTTCGTCTGCTGACGCTTAAGACTGCTTTTCTGGTAGCCATCACCTCGGCTAGACGGGTGAGTGAGCTCCAGGCTTTATCTTCAAAGCCTCCTTTTCTCTCTGTTCATCCGGACAAGGTTGTCCTTCGGCCTCGTCCCTCCTTTCTTCCGAAAGTGGTGACTCCATTTCATCTTGGGCAGTCTGTCACCTTGCCCACCTTCTTTCCGCCTCCGCATCCTTCCAAAGAGGAAGAGAGGCTCCACCGTCTGGACCCAAAACGTGCGCTTTCCTTTTATTTGGACCGCACAAAGCAGTTCCGGGTGGACGACCCACTTTTCGTTGGATACGTGGGTGCTAAGAAGGGGAAAGCTGTGCACAAACGGACCATCTCTCGGTGGGTCGTTTTGTGCATCAAAATTTGTTACTCCTTGGCAAAAAAGGACCCTCCTGCTGGGCTGCGCGCCCATTCTACTCGGGCCACAGCGGCTACTACTACTTTGGGACGGGGTGTCCCTTTGCAGGACATCTGTCAGGCGGCGACGTGGGCTTCACTACACACGTTTGCCAGGCATTATTGCCTTGACAGCCAAGTCCGGAGGGATGGCTTCTTTGGCCGTTCTGTCCTCCAGGACTTTCTGGTGTGATCTTGGTTCGCAGACCCACCACCGGGGATGGTATTGCTTGGGTATCTATTCTAAGGTGAGGAATCTAACTAACGTGTTTCTTTCAGATGAACAAGTTACTTACCTTCGGTAACGATGTATCTGTAAGAAACATTAGTTAGTTAGATTCCTCACCGACCCACCCATCCTCCCCGTTCTGCGAACTGACATCTAGGGTTAAGGTTGTCCTTTTCAGGCCCCTAGATTTTATTTTTGGCACCAGTGTCGGTCATTGCTCCAGCGGGAAAGGGCAAATTTACATATCCTCCCTGCGTCACAGACCCGTCATCACGCTATTCATTCACTCATACATTCATTGGTGGGGCCCATAACACCAACTCTCTTACATTTCACTCGAATCTGCACACAGGAGGAAGAGTAGCGCTGGACATGTGGGGGGGGTACCTTATTACCTGTAGAAAGAAATATTTACAGTATTAACATATTATACATTTGCACTTATAGAATCCTACCATCAAGGCAACTCCACCACTTGGTCGATGGAACAATTAGTTGGACTGGTTGATGGTGATTTAGAACCAGCTAAAACACATTTAAAGTCTCTGAATATCTTTAATCAATACCTTTTAAAAATCACAAACTCGTTTTCTATTAATAAATGTTTAGTTTATCAAATTAAATTCACCTTCATCGGCATAATCAGAATTATAATCAATCAAAATTCTAATAACATTGGCATAAATCAGTATGACAATTATATTTACCTAATTTCTGATTTTGACGACCATTCTCCCGCAGCCTATTAGCCCTGCATAAATCAAATCCCCTCAGGTGTGACCCTCCAATCGAATGCAGTCTACGACCCAATTCAGTCCGGAGAAAAGTTATTTTCTCTCGGCACGGCACAGTCCCAAAAATATCCAGGGGACCCGACAATCGTGTAGGCAAGTCGGTCAACGGGAATTCGTATCACTCTTCTGGAACGCAACAACAACACCCTTCTACTAACCCCCCATTTATAATAACATTTTGGGTAACATGCTACACTTGCTGAATTGGGAATGGCTCTGATTGGCTAAGCCATCAAAATTTGCAATATCGGACGGTTTTCTCAGAGACCCTTAGTTCTCATGGAACTGATGATGTCATGTCCTGGTTTGGGCAGTTCTCAGGCGAAAGGGTCCGAAGTATCAATATGCAGGCCTCCAAGGACAGGTGTCCTTTGTCTTCTCTGTCAGTCACACTAGTTGAGTTTTGGCAGTCCTCCACATTCCTATCCTTGATGGGGAACACTGTGACCCGGTCGGAGGACGCCTGGAGATCTTCAGAGCCATCCGAGTCTGCGCAGTAGACATCGCACTCACACGACGGTGGCCACTTCCGAACTCCATTTTGAATATCATGGCCTAGTAGGCCCGAATGCCAACTTAAGCGAAACAAACATAAAGAGTAATTAATATACGAAAATGAAGATACTAATGTTTAAACCCACACTAATCCCTTTATATATTAGTAATTTCCTAGCTTATAGCAACGCTTAAAGCAATAATACTCACCATTTCGTCCCACCAGGAACGCAAAACATTACAAAAGCTACATAAATCATGCGATTTTTATCACAACACTCTCTATAGTTAATATACGTACCACAGTTAGTCATTAAAGTTATTTGCCATGCACTTTAGCATTTAGTCCCTCGTGTATTTCGTGTTTATCAAGGTGTAATATTGGTTAATGTCAACACTCCAAACAGTTAATACAGGTTAATAATTAGAAAGTTACGTAATTAGTATTTTATCATGTAAAATAGAGAAGGTATACAACATTTTGTTTCACCTGTCCCACCACCATCACAGAAGAACATAAGCTATATGAGAAGAGCATATTATTAGCATAGGCTGTTCGAGTGTTCATAAAAGAACCAATAATCACATGGCGTAAGTGGTCAGAACCTACCTCTCTAAAAAAAATCTGAGATATTAGTCTCTGAGCCTATGGTAAATCAATTCCAGGTGCTTTGCTATGAGTGCTAGTGTGACTGATTTGAGTGAAAAGTTGGGTATTAAATCAAGATGTTCGATTTTTCCACCAGGGTGGAATTCCAAATACCATAACCTTAGTATTTCCCCACGTTGACCTGCAGCAAGCTCTCTTCATCTAGCTCTTGATATTTCACAACACTCAATCAATTAACTAATCAGGGTTCCATCCATTCATTCTAATAGCTGGTAATAATCTGTGTAGGATTGGAAGTGCAGTTTATGAGTTTGAGAGATGGGAAAAGAAGCTCCCTGTGTTCTCTGGGTGCTGGTGGGCGTAGTGATTTGGATGTTTTCTCCTGTCGTGATTTACTAAGCCGGCAGTGTTGCTAAGGTACCACTTTGTGACAGGTTATGAAGGAATGGCGGGGTGAAGACAACCTGGTGTAAAGTGTAGAAGACTGAAATGCATTGGCCTTCCTCCCCCTTCCACTGATTGTGATACCTGTTAAAGACATGTATAACCAATGTAGATGGGACAGGAGAGAAGATTCTTTCAAGAAGTCGGGTGGCCTGTCGCGACTTAGGAACAGCATGGAGTCTTAGGTTGGGAACAATGCAGAGGTGAGCACATGGGCTCCTGGTGCTTACATCTGAACTAAGCAGCAGGGCATATTCATTCAGTTCTATCTATTTCCACTTCTAGAAAAACATCACATGGTTTCAGGATTTCGATTGTCCCTTCACCGATATATAGTGCAGCAGCAACAGTCACCGTATTCCATAATAAGATCATCCTCATACAGTCATCAGATTGCAATTTGGAACTATTTGACAATATTTTTCCTCTTATCAAAGAAATATCAATGAGATCTGATTCCCCCACCCCAGGCCCTCTAAACTCTATAATCCCCTCCAACACGCCACCAGAATCCCCCACTTAGCAGCCACTTATTACCCCCCAACCTCAATACACACCCAGTTCAGCACTGTCAGAATTTCTTGGCTGCGAAAGTCACTCTCCCCTCAACAGTACTCTGCCAACACCCCATTCCTTAACGCAAATTCTAAATTGGTCCCACTAACCCTGACCAACACCATAGCTCCAGCCCCCCACACAGCCATTTTGTACTCGCCTCACCTTCTCTCTGTATCCCAGCCCCTTCCTCCCCTATAACCGCTCCTCCTACCGGCTGTCCTACATAGGCCTGGGGTATTGCAACCTCTTAAGCCCCACTCCTAGCCCACCCATTCACCCCCTGCTCCAGACCAAGTAGTATGTACACACCCCTCACTACATTCCAGACTTGATGAGATCTCACTTTCACTACAACAAGTCAAAGCAGACCTCCAAAGTCTACTTGGCCTTATCCTACAGTCACCCAAGGTCAGATGGCCTGATAGGGATTTCGTTACGAACTATCATAGTAACTATTCTCCAAACCCCCCTCTGTGCAATCACCTTCTCCGAAGCACTTCCTTCCAAGCACCGAGTACTTTGAGGGATCCTTTATCGGCCAATGTTATCCATTCTCTCTTCCGCTCCTAGGATCTTCGGCAACATAATTGCAATACATCTCGCCCTGAGAACACAAATAGTCATACCCTAATTCAATCCATCTCCCCTAATCCACACAGAGTTCCAAGACCCAACCATAGAGGAATAAATAAACACAACCTTATGCGAGTCACCCTCACAGAGGACTCCCTAGCTCCTGCCAAGTCCCATATCAAGTGTATACTTCTAAATTGTAGATCGGCTTCAAGACATGCAACAGATATAGCTGATCTCATACTCGTTCATGAACCCGACCTTCTAGTCCTGACCAAAACCTGGTTAAATGAATCGTCCACACCCATCCTTGATATTCTAGTCCCACCAAACCGTGATATCACTAGATTAAACAGAGCTGATAGACCTGAGGGTGGTATTGCCTACATCGATCGGAATAGCCTTACTGTGAAACGATCTCAGTCACCGGTATTATCCTCGTGTGAATACCTTTTCATTGATATCACATGTAACAACAGACCAGTTTGCACCTTGCACACATTCTACCACAAACACAGGCAGCAAGACATCCAAATCTTCCTTGCAGATCTCAACCTACATTGGAACAACCTAAATGACTCTGCTGTAAACAGCCTCAAGCGTTACAACAAACAAATGATGGACGGAATGCTGACAATGCAGACATTCTCCCCCAGTCAAGAGATCTGGGTTAAATCCATCGTTCTTTTGCCCACTACGCCACCCCAGTTCAGACATGGCCATATGCAAATCAGTCTTGACCCTGTGCTTCATGGGAACAGTCCAGCCCGAACTGCCAAGCCATGTCTTTCCTGGACCGGAATCAAGCATCCTAGGACCGGTTTCTGGCTATCGGCCGTCATCAGCCAGGATAGCTTGACTCCAGTGGCGCAGTGAGCACGGGACCCACGTCTGGGCATACCCATCCCACTTAGGGCGAAAAGTGTTACAACAATCAAATGATGGACGGAATGCTGACAATGCAGACATTCTCCCCCAGTCAAGAGATCTGGGTTAAATCCATCGTTCTTTTGCCCACTACGCCACCCCAGTTCAGACATGGCCATATGCAAATCAGTCTTGACCCTGTGCGTCATGGGAACAGTGCAGCCCGAACTGCCAAGCCATGTCTTCCCTGGACCGGAATCAAGCATCCTAGGACCGGTTTCTGGCTATCAGCCGTTATCAGCCAGGTTAGCTTGACTCCAGTGGCGCAGTGAGCACGAGACCCACGTCTGGGCATACCCATCCCACTTAGGGCGAAAAGCGTTACAACAAACAAATGAGCCTCAAAGCATTCCTTACAGACCTCGACCTTAATCAAATCTGCAACAGCCCCACACATGATAAGGGTTCAATCTCAGATCTTGTCATTGCCTACACTGATTCAGTTCAACTTGAATTGATCCTCCCTTTTGATTGGTCGGACCACTTCTTCATCATATTCCTTATTATTGAAGCTGTGAGACAAAACTCAGCCCAACCTACAAAACCTAAAATATGGAAAAGGAGCCTAAAAAATGCTAACACCAATCTACTAACATCTCTCAGTGGAAACCTCTTGCCTCCCCCGATGACTTATCAGATGTACAAGGTCGTACAAACCACTACTTCAGTTCCATGACTACGGTACTAGATTCAGTTGCACCGCTACAACTGAAAAGAGTTTCTACCAAAGACTCCAAACCATGGTACAATGGCCGCTTCAATTCGGATAGACGAACCTTAAGACTAATCGAACGTCGATGGAGATCCTTCCCGTTCCTTAACCACCTTAAGCTTCTAAGAGCTACCAGGAACTTCTACTACAAAAATATCAGAAGGTGTAAAGCAAACTTTATTAGGAACCAGTTAGAGCAAGCTAAAAAACTACCCCAAAAACTATTTGAATTAGTTAAAGCACTAACCCCTACCAGCCCCTAGCTTGACCGAGCTCATTACCTAGTTGCGAGGTATTTGCCTCCATCTTTAGTGAGAAGACCGAAAACATGAAGATTGACCTGCAGACGACTTTAGAGCATCATTCTTTCATTCCCAATGACACCCTTTCCCCCTCTCTGGTAACCTTTACCATTTGCCTATCAAGACTCACCCTCAAAATCAATGCCACATGGTCCTCCATCAAAACATTTTATGAAGGCGCAATCTTAAAAACTCTCACAACATTGAACCCCTCTAACCACTTTGTCGATCCTAAACCCTTTAATTTCTTAAATAAGATTAAATCTTTGATACTGCTACCATGGACCAAGATGATCAATGCCTCTCTGCTTCAAGGCTTTATACGAAAAAAACCTTAAATCAAGGCAGGTGTCCCATATCCTAAAAAAAGTCTGCTGACCACACAGACTTAAACAATTACCACATGATGTCTAACATTCCGACTCTGGCTAAACTCCTGGAAAAATGTATACTTTCCAACCACATCGAACAATTCGACCTGCTGGACCGGAGCCAATCTGATTTCCGCGCATGGCACATTACTGAATTAGCTCTGACTCTTATAGTGGATGATGCTCTAAAAATCCTCGACCAAAACTAAGCTTGCCTTTTAATCCTGCTCGACTTATCTTCGGCATTTAACAGCGTTAAACACGACAATCTTCTAGACCTCACGAGACATAAAATGGGCCTATCAGGATCCATCCTAAATTGGTTCACCTCTTTTCTCCAAAACAGATTCCAAAGATCCAAGGTCAATCAATCTCTATCTAAGTCCATCTCAGTCACGTTAGGAGACACACAGGGCTCCTCCCTTTCACCCACTCTTTCTAACCTATTCATGGAACCTCTTACCGAAATTCTTGGTTCCTTCAAAATTCATTTTCACATGTACGTGGACAATACACAACTGTACCTAAAGGTCTCTTCCCTGAAGGACATCAGATCTCTTAACTCTGCAAAAACGCAGCTTTGGTTGGCTGAAAACCACCTTAACCTAAACACCCTTAAGACTGGATTCCTCCTAATCGCTCCTCCCATTCAAACATCCATCATAGAGGAATGGCTTAAACAACTTACAGCGCTCATCTTCCAGCCTCAAGTTATCGACTCAGCAAGATCTCTTGGAATAACACTCGACAGGAATCTAAACATGTATAAACATATCAGTGCCGCAACAAAAGGAGCAAACATACAGATGAGCATTCTGAGAAAATTAAAACCCCTCTTTCCCTCTAATGACTTCAAATTATCAGTACAAGATCTAGTTTCCCCAGACTATATTATGGGAGTGCAATTCTTTGCGGACTTCCCAGGTTGACCACGGCCCCTCTAAGAGCCTCCCTCAATTCGGCTTCCAGGCTCATCACGGGTTCAAAAAGAAACTGACACATTTCCCCTGACCATAGAGCTCTCAATTGGCTCCCATTTGAAGCAAGAATTCAACTAAAAATAGATTGCATGACTCACAAAGCCCTTCACTACAAGACCCCTAGATATCTGACCCAGAAATTGGTGCTCTTGGGTGGTGATAGATACTTCAGGAGCTCCAGCACACTTCTTCTGAAACCACAAAGATTTTTCAAAAAGAAAAATATACAACCAAGCCTTCTCTGGAATCGCCTCAAGGATCTGGAACGTATTGCCCCTAGAAGCCAGACTGAATGCTTCTTCTGCCTCTTTCAAGAAAGAAGTAAAGCTCCACTCATGAGTAAACTTGCATGAACAGTGACGTGAACTGCATAACGGATGTTGGCCATCACTGCTTTTGATGTTTTTGTATCAAATTGTAACCATGTATTCGGATTTAAATATAACAGTGTGTAGTTAATTTTTATAATATTATCGAAAAAGGAAATATGGGTGATATCTTAAAGTCACTCAGTGACGATTTAGGAAAATTAAGGGTTTCAAACGGTATGGATATGTTTATGATTGGGGGGGGGGGGCGATTTTAAAACAAGTATTTGTCCTCCGGCAGAACATGGGTTGTGTGGTGTACAAAATGAAGCGAATGAACCTATGTTTCATTTCGCTCACTCCGATAGTGGGGAGAAGTTCAATGAAATAATGCCCTTACATGATCTGGGTTTTGCCAACATGCTGTGTTCCCCGCCTGTGGATTTTAACCATACGTTTATCGGTAGAGGTTTTAAATCGCTAATAGATTTCATAATTGTTCCAAATCGTTATGCTACCTGGTTTGACAATTTTAAAACTCATTCCAATGTTCTGAGTGACCATTTGCCCTTAAGTATTAATTTAATACTCCCTAAGTTGGATGTCCAATCAAAAAATAATGGTCTGGCATGGATACAAAACATTGCACTAGTTCGCCAAAATTGTTACTCTCTGCGATGGGCAAGATAAATCCTGAGGAGATTAATAAGCAGATTATAGCTAATGCCTATGATCAAATAGTAGTGTGTTTACGAGAAAGTACAGATCACGAAGATACTTTAAGGGCATTCTCTCATATTACGACAGTGGTTCAAAATTCGCTTGTAGTTCAGAACAAGGGATCTGTTGCTAAAGAAAAAGGATGGTTTGATTCTAACTGCTCCAAAACCTATACCCATTTGAAAGCTGCACTTCATAGAACAGTGATAGACCATGGTGAGATCAGACTGTGCAGGAAGGTGTATAATCTGGCCAGGAAAAAACGTAAGAAAGAACTGAAAGATCAAGCATGGGTTACTCTTTACGAAGCATCCCTGAGTAAGGACTGTACCTCATTCTGGCAGGCAGTGAATGCCCCGTTTTTCTCTAACAAAGATGGTGCAAAGATTGAGGTTGCAATAGACGAAAAAGCATGGATTGACTTCTTTTCTAATGTTTATAGTATTAAGGGGAATGAAGAATCTTATACTGACCTTGAGCCTCCACAATGTGGAGGCTATGTAGGCTTTATGCCCATTGAGCTGCACATAACACTTGATGAACGGGTAGCGGCTAATAATGCTAGTAAAGGAGGTAAGGCACCGGGCCCTGATGGTGTGCCAATGGACTTATTTAAATCTATTCCATTATTATGGGCCCCTCTATTAACTCGGGTCTTAGAAGCCTGTTGTGCTAAGGGATTTATTAAGTCCTGGTCAGAATCTGTGATTATACCGATTTTTAAAAAAGGGGCACGTGACAATTCGGCCTGTTACCGACCAATTTCCCTTCTATATTCACTGGTAAAGGTAGCAGGAAGGATTGTCTTGAATAGATTACAAATATGGGCCGAAGACGATAATATTCTAAGCACGGTTCAGTATGGTTGTAGACAGAGGCTAGGGACAAATGAGCAGGTTTTAAATTTCATTATTTTAATGGGAAAGTATACCCAAGCCAAGGCTGCGAAGTTATATGTAGCATTTGTGGACCTCACGGCCGCATTTGATTGCGTCGTACATAATAGACTATGGGAAATCCTTCTGGATTTGAAGGGTGACCCAGTACTGGTGCAATTTTTAGGACAATTATAGGTTGGGGCCACCGCCAAGGTGAGGTATGGATCAAAAGGTGAATGTACTGCGCCATTCCGCGTGGAGAGGGGTGTGAGACAAGGCTGTGTCCTGGCCCCGTTCCTTTTCTCCTTATATACCAACACTCTAGAGGAGGAACTGGTGGCTGAGGCGAGAGACCCTCCTCAGTTTGACAACAAGCCGATTGTATCCTTTCTCTACGCGGATGACGCAGTGCTTATGGCCAGAACGCAGTTGGGTTTCCCGAGAGCCCATGCTACATATATTAATTTTATGGATAGTCAAGGCCTTAAACTTAATGTGAAGAAAACCTTTGTTGACATGTGTGAAGGGGAGAAATAAATGTAAAAGTATGCCAATGGGGAATGACAGGATAGAGTCAACTAATACATTTTCTTACCTGGGCGTACTATTGGAGCATACTGGTTCCTGGGGACCGGCGGTCAAGAGTAGGAACCTCCTTTTTAAGAGGTCAACCGCGGCGGTGGTGAATTTTGCAAAAAATATGGGCAAAAGGCCCGCGGGGATCGTCCTAAAAATTTACCAAGCTAAATGTAAGAGCATTGCAACGTTGGGGGCAGGAATTTGGGGTTATACTGATGTATCTTCAATACAAATAGTGGAAAATTCATTTTTAAGGTTTATTTGAGCTGTCCCACAGAGCTCCTCAGTTTTTAATTGTCATAATGAATTGGGGATCAACTATATTTCTGATATTATTAAAATGGAACCGTTATTATTATGGCATTGAGTTTGGACTTCAATGAGCACAGGGTTAAATAGAGACTTTATTAGAGACTCAATGAAATTAGATAATGCATGTAAAATTACCTAGTTGGATAATGTTAGAAGATTTTTAATGGATTTAGGCCGACTTGATTTTTATATACATCCAGAAACCATAACTTCAATGCCAAGGAAGGAATTTAAACTACTATGCATGTCACATTTAGAGTACTTAAGTGCAGTAAATGAAATGAAGAAATGTACGGTAATCCAGCATCAACTGACTTTGGTTACTTTAAGTATACAACCCTACCTGGTCTGGTGCATTGGAGGGTACGATAGATATGTCCTCACTAGGTTTAGGTTTGACGGTTTCTATCGTTTAGTGAGCTTTCCTATCGTAAAGGACTGGTCCAGAGATCCTTGCCACTGCCCATGCAATTAGAAGTCACCTCAATCAACAATACATGTGATTTTATACTGTAAATTTTACTCAACCGAAAGTGCAAGATGGATTTTGACATTTTTAAAACGAGGGGGTTGGAGTCAATGTGGCCCTGCCTTATTATATTTGCAACTGTTGGAAAATGTTTATTGCGTGGGCATTATGACTGGACTTTTGAAAAGCATATTGAGGAAAAGAAAAATGATCACTGGTTAATAACATACCATGGAGAACTTTCACTAATTGTCTCGGCTGCATGTTAAAATTAATTGATGAAACCTATATGAATGTGACTCATGTTTAGATGGAATTGTATAGGGTATTCTATTCATATTAATGTTTTAAATGTTACTTTTATGATTTTAAAATGTTTAAAAATCGAATAAAGTATATTCTGATTCTGATGTTTTTGTATTTTCTGTCTTTAGGCATACACTTTTGTAACTATCTATATCAGGAGACTATAATGGTATATATTGTACTTTGCCCTATCTTTCCCCCTGTAAAGCGCTCTGATACCCTCAAGGGTCATGTTCGCGCTATACGAAACCTTCAAAAGAAAAGTAAATAAAAAGTCATTATAGAGGCATGAAACATTGTGACAGAGGCCCTTGCCTTGCCTCACTTCTCCTGGTAAAAATCTACATAAATACTGAGAGCTCTGTGGATAAGATAGGCACAAGCAGAGCAGATGTTCATGCAAAGAGCAGGTACTGCAAACGTTTTCTCACTTGATTTCATGAGGTAGTTCATTGCTGAGGCAGCTAAATTGAGTCCATTTTGGGAAGCTACTGTGAAATCTGTGCAACAAAATTGATGGCCAAACACAAAATGCACTCTCATCAAGCTTGGCAAAATCTTGGCCTAAAGGAAACAACTTAGGACGGTGGAAATAAACAGGGCTTGCTATGTGGTGATGTATTTGGAAGGCAGCTATCATTTGGAACGTAATAAATCGTCATCATCTGGCAGCTTATCTAATGGCTAAACAATCCATGAGACCGTTCCTCTATCTTTGCTTCCGCAGACAAGAGTATACTAAAGAATATTTTTCCCGATCAATTTATACCCTTTGGAGAATACAGGGACATCAGCCAGGTTAGATTATCTTTCTGCTTTCCCCTTGTTGACACTATCAGATGTGGACAGAGAGCAACTGTAGACACCTGTTACCAAGTATTATGACTTTGCATCGATACATGGTCTCAGGTCCTCTAAGTCCCAGTCCCCTATGGCCCTTCAGCTGACTTTTATAAAACCTTTGCACCCTCTTATGGGAGAATCTTACATGGCTCTTAAATGATATAATTTCAAGGTCAAAGCTTAACCCGCTAATGACCCTGCTTCGAAAGTCGGGTAAGGGCAAGTATTAGGTCTGTCTTATAGGCCTAACTTCCTTCCAAACTTGGATGCCAAGTTGTTCACCAAAATATTAGCTACAGGAGCGGATAAGCTGTTATTAGTTTTAGTTCACCCTAATGAAACAGTCTTCATCAGGGGTAGGTAAAAAACAAACAAGATATTCAATATTATGGACATAGCCAGGAGGGGACAAGGGAGATACTTGGCCTGTCATTGGATGCTGAAACGACAGTGGACCACCTAGGCTAGGCCTACATGTCTGATTTCTTGCAAAAGGTAGGGTTTGTTTAGTGAAGTTGGAAATTTCATAGCAATCCAGGTACATGGGTCAGGGTCGATTGGGGGGGGGGGGGGGGGGGGCAGGGCCAGCATTGCCATGCAAAAAGCAACACAACAGATCTGTCCCTTATGTTCTGTGCTTTTTGCTATAGTTCTTGAACCCTTTATTCAATGAAAAAGTGACAACCCTACTATCCAGAGAGTGAAACTAGGTTACATACATTTTAAAATTGCACCAATAGCTGATGACGTGGTTCTCACTTTGACTGATCACGAGATATTGGTTCTAGCACTAGTTACGGAACTGTTTCAACTCCAAGTCTTCTCAGGCTTTATAATCAATCTATTAAAATCTGAAGGCTTAAACATGCATGCTGAGGAGCACACAGGTCAGGGCTTTAAGACTAGCTATCTTTTTAGATGGGTTGGGTGTGCAGTTAGACTATTAGGTAACAGTCATTGCTAACCACTACAGTAGAATCCTGATAAGAAAGATAGAAGAACTCTCTGCAGAGCTAAGGCTGAAGTATTTAATTGGTTCCACAATCCGATTTTGTGGATCGGAGAAATCGCAGAGGAAGGTGCTACCTAAATTCTTATTTTTTTCCCACATTTCCAGTTGCTATTTCGAAGACTGACCTATGAGTGGCGATACTTGGTAGGGGAGGAAGACACAAACTTGTCCTTAAGGATAGGGTTTTGGGCTTCCTCAAACTGCCTAGATACTATCAAATCTACAATATTTGCATGGCCCCATGTAGAAACTCAAAAGTGATAGTATACTTTAATAATGGACATACCACGTGTCTGTAGATTTGCTGGAATGTTCCTATGTAATGTCAAATGTGGATCTAGTACAATGGAATGTATCCTTCTCCATTGGGGTGTCTTTCATAGATTTACATGCTTGAATATTCCCCATCGTCGAAGTGGGAGTCCCACGGTACATAACATAGCAATGTAGCAATAACATAACCATAGTATAGGTAAGAAAAACCATAGAGTAGCATTGAATCATAGAGCTTTATAGATAGAAAAGCTTGTCACCTTTATAACCTATCAAAGTCATTGTGAATAGTCCACACTCCAGCCAATTGGGCGCAAGCACCCTCTGGAATGTTCTCCTCAGAGGCTCAGGCCCTCAGATTTTCTACCGCACGTCGTGTGAAGGGAGTCTCACTGAGCTCTGCTCAGTTTTTTCAAATTTTTCTTCTCAAACAACTATTTTTGTCATTTCTACAACCAAGAAGTCCCTCTTCAGATCCTGTGGGACATGTGGAAAACAGCGACTTCATTCTGAGGATCCTCATGAGAAGTGCATTTATTGCCTCTACCCTGAACACCAGGTAAAGGATTGTAAAATTTGTAGGACATTCTCACAAAAGACCTTAAAAGACAGAGAGGGGCGTCTCCATCTGTGGCTCCAGAAGTTGAAGACTATGGATAACCCCCTGTCAGATGTGGAAAGTGTTTCCTCGGTCTGGACTGCTTCATCCTTGAAGAGAGCCAGTGAGTCTGAGAAAGTTTCTCCTTAGACTAAGGTGACGAAGAAACATCATGTTAAGTCAAATCCACAGACCTGCCTTCAACATCAAAAGGGGTGTTTACTGCCCCTCAGAGTCTGTCTTCACCCTCTACGCCCCCGAGATTTGACTCTCAGGCATCCAAGACTCAGTCTGAGCAGTTTTTGCCTAAAAAACTGGCAATCTCGTCGATGAGCTCGTCGTCGCTCCCTCCCATGACGAGGACTTCTGTTGTCGCCTCTACAACGACGACTTCAACTTCTTCGTCTCTGATGCCGGCTCTGATCCTGTCGGCGGCGACATCGCCGTCGACGTTGGTGTCAGTGAAGGTGATACCTCTGTCGTCTACGGTGCCTTTTACTTTGTCGATGGCATCTGCCAAGCATAAGAAGCATTCATCGTCGACGAAAGGGTCAGGTTAGTCGACGTAGGCTTCGTCGGCGGTGGCTTCGTCGGCGGTGGCTTCGTCAGCGGTGGCTTCGTCGACGGTGGCTTCGTCGACGGTGGCTCAACGGCAACACCTCTTGTCGACGGCGTCAGCGTCGACGGCTGCATCCATGGATCTAGTTCCTTTGAAGTCTACTGGTTCTCTGCTTCAACGCCGACAGTCTTCTTTGGATGCCTTGATGCCAATTCAAACTACTTCTCATCCTCCAGCAGAGCTGTTTTCTTCTGACGCTGGTGACAATGATTCAGAGGAGAATGACAGTGTCAGGCTGCTCGCAGTCCCTCTGAGCTTCAAATTAAATGTTAGGATTTTGATGACGACCAGGAGTATGAGGATTTTTCAGACCGTACCAACCAACCAGCACTGGATTTTCCCATAGCGCAAATGCGTACGTCCCGTATTTCTAACCTTCAATTGATGCTGGATGACTATTACCGTCGTTTTCCGAACTCAGTCCATGCCTCTCCAGCACCACAAGCGCCTCTTCCACCTCCGCTTGCTGCAGAACCGCTTTCCACGCCTTCTACTTCAGCGTCACAGTTACAACACCAGGTCACTCATGTCGTTGAGGAGGATAATGATCAGGATGATGCTGACAGAGAGGAGGGTGAGCTGGATGATAGATCCCTCCTCTCAGAACGGGACAATTATCAGATTCAAAAGCTGTCCCCCACCGCTCCAGCTCCTCTTGATTCTCCACCGGTGGACATAGGTGGATTTCATGTCCTCATGGAAAGGGCAGCAAAGCGATTTCACCTCCCTATGGTCACTAGAGAGGAGGATTGTTTCTTGTATGACTTTAAAGATCAGCCACAGAAACAAGTTTGGGCTATTCCCATCATCGATTTTATTTGGCAAGAGGGTCTCAAGCTCATGCAGAACCCTAATTCCATTCCTGCTGTCCTTCCACGACTGGATAAAAAGTATAAGGGCCTTGCAAATTTGCCTGCTTGTCTTATTGCATAGCCAAAACCTGATTCCATTATTACTCAGGCAGCACAACGCCGTGCCAGGAATCCCTTGTCTCCATTATCGTCTCCTCCGGACAGTGAGGGCAGACGACTTGTTGCTTTTGGTAAGAAGTTCTCCACTATGGCGGCAACTACGGTCCGGGCGGCCAATTCTTTAGCTATCCTCGGCCGTTATGACCGACAAATGTGGTCGGACATTGCTTCCCTTGTAGATTTAATACCAGAACCTTCTAAGGCTGAAGTGCTGAAAACTCTTCAGGAAGGGGAAAGGATTTCCTCGGAGATTATTGATTGTGTATGTTCTACTGGTTTTCGTCAACTGGCAGGCGCGGCAGTCCTCAGGCGGCAGGGCTGGTTAAAGGCCACTTCTTTCCGTCAAGAGGTGCAGCCGAAGATTTTGGACATGCCTTATGACGGTGAATCACTGTTTGGCCAACACATCGATGATGCCCTTCAGACGATCAAGAAGGACACCGACACTGCTAGTGCTCTCGGCACTCTTCAATTTAAAAAAACGCTCTTTCAGGGTGCGAGGGGTCGTTGCTCCTCCTCTTCCTTTCGGGGAGGTTCCAATCCTTACCGACAGTACAACTCTTTTCAAAGCCAACAACATTACTCCTCCCAGAATCAACAATCGTACAGACAACCGCCGCCGGCATATTACAGACAGTACAGAGGTAAATCCTCTTATAGAGGAAGGGATTCCTCTAAGAAACAATTACTTTTTCCATCTGCCATCCTTGATACCTTACACCCTCTCAAAGGTTGGAGGTCGAATCTCCCGCTTCTACTCCAAATGGTCACTGATTACTACCGATCAATTGGTTCTATATATTGTGCGCAGGGGGCACGCTTTAGAGTTCGTAAAGATCCCTCCCAATTCTCCACCCAGAGGTCCTCCTCCTGCCCATCTGAAGGAACTTTTAGGTCAACTCACAATCTTGTTGAGAAAAGGCGCGATCAAAGTGGTTCCGAAACTACAAAGGGGCAGAGGATTCTGTTCAAGGTTCTTCCTTATACAGAAAAAGTCGGGAGAATGGCGCCCCATTCTAGCCCTCCGCTCCCTAAACAAATACCTCAAAAAGCAAACATTCCTAATGTTGCCTCTTCAGGAGGTGCTTCCTTTACTGTTCCTGGACGAGTACAAGACCACACTGGACCTCCAAGATGCCTATTTTCACGTCCCGATCCTGCCCAGACACAGAAAATTCCTCCGATTCAGAGTGGCTGGGAGAGATTTCCAATTCAAGGTCCTTCCATTTGGCCTTCGTTCTGCGCCCCGAGTGTTTACCAAGGTCCTGTCACCGGTGGCAGCTTATCTTTGTCTACAAGGAGTACAAATTTTTCTCTATCTCGACGACTGCCTTCTAAAGGCATGGTCGTTCGAACTGGCATCCTGACACACTCTACTTTGCAGGTCCCTCTTCCAGTCTCTGGGCCTTACATTCAACCTGGAAAAGTCTCAATTTGTTCCCACTCAACTCAGGATGTTCTTGGGGGCCATCCTAGACACCAAACTGGCAAAAGCCTTTGTGTCACACGAAAGGCGTCAACGCCTTTGCAACCTAGCAACCTCCGTCCGGTTAAAAAGGTCCGATTCTGTTCGGCATTTGAAGTCTTTCCTAGGGATGTTGTCCTCTTGCATTCCCCTAGTCCCTCACTGCCGCCTAAAAATGAGAACCATCCAGGAGGAACTCGACAAGCAATGGGCTCAAGTTTCAGGATCCTTCAACGAGGTCACATCTCGGATGAAAATGGCTCTGTTATGGTGGACTCTCGAAACATACTTCTCTTCAGGTCGTCCGTTTCTGGTGGACACCCCAAGTTTCACTCTCACAACAGACGCATCTCTCTAAGGGTGGGGAACGCACCTTCAGGGCCTCACAGTCAAAGGACGGTGGGATACCCACCAAAGGACTTGGCGCATCAACTTCTGGAGTTACTTGCCATTTTTCTGGCGCTAAAGGCTTTTCGCATCATCATCCTGGGAGCTTCGGTGTTGATCCGGACGGACAACACAACATGCATGCACTATATAAACAAACAAGGGCGCACACGGTCCATTTTGCTATTCCTTCAGGCTCAACAAATCTGGGACTGGGCAATCCAGCATCAAATTACTCTGACGGCAGTGCATGTTCCGGGAGAGTCCAACATTCTAGCGGACTCTCTGAGCAGGTCAACCTCTTCCAACCACGAGTGGGAATTACATCAACCCACACTGGAACGCATCTTTCGCTTATGGGGCCATCTGGATCTGTTCGCAACCAATCTGAACCGCAAATGCCCGTTGTACGCAAGTTGGCTTCCCCAACCAGAGTCGTGCGGGAATACCTTTTTGATGAACTGATCAAAAATATATACCTACCCTTTTCTACCGATTCCTCTGGTCCCCAGGGTTCTTCGGAAAATGAGGAGAACCTTGCCGCATTCTGCCAATAGCTCCCAGGAGGCCTCGACAAATATGGTTTACGGAACTCCCGCTCTTGTCGCAGTGCGACCTGATTCTGATCCGCCCACTTCCGGATCTTCTGACAATGGATCAGGGACAGGTTTGTCATCCCGATCCGGCATCTCTTCGTTAAGCGGCATGGAACCTGAGTACTATGAGTTTACCAACTTAAACATTCCTTCAGACTGCAGAGAGGTTCTTGCTAAGGCTAGGGCAGCCTCCACTGTGAAGACATACAAACTCAAATGGAAACTGTTCTGTCTGTGGTGTGACGCTGCTCAAGTACACCCTGTTCATTCTACACCAGATCAACTTTTGCCTTTCTTTTTACATCTAGCAAAATCAGGCCTCTCGCATTCTACTCTTAAAGTTTTTCTGGCAGCAATTTCAAGATTTCAACAGGATGGTTCCACCTATCTTTACTCCTCCAGAGTAATTCAGAAGTTCTTCAGGGGCCTTTTTCGGAAGTTTGCCCCAATTCGTCGACCGCCTCCTCCTTGGCACTTAAATGTTGTATTGACACAACTCATGAAGACCCCATTTGAGCCAATCCATAAGGTCGATCTCAAATTTGTTACTTGGAAAACTTCGCTGCTGATGGCTCTCACTTCTTCACGACGAGTCAGTGACATACAGGCTTTTACTACTAAACCGCCTTTTCTTCAATTTACCAAGGACTCTGTCTTGCTCCGCACCAATCCGGCCTTTATCCCCCAAAGTGCCATCTGATTTCCATCTTAATGAGCCGGTCATTTTAAAGACGTTTTTCCCTAATCCTCAAACATCAGCAGAGCGGACACTCCATTCTTTAGATGTCAAAAGATGTCTGAAATTTTATCTTCAAAGGACGGCTGGTATCCGTAAGACTGATCAACTTTTTGTAGCCTACGGACGGATGCGAAAGTGGCATCCAGTCACCAAACAGACTATTGCACACTGGATATCTACTGCAATTGCTTTTTGCCATCAGCAAACTGGGAAGCCACTTACTGCTACTGTTCGAGCGCATTATACCAGAAAAGTTTCCTCTTCTACTGCGCTGTTTGCTGGTGTACCTCTTCAACACATCTGCAGAGCTGCAACATGGTCCAGCAGGCACACCTTTACCAAGCACTACTGTCTGGAAGCTGCTGACAACGCTGACACAGAGGTGGGGCAAGCGGTCCTACTTAATCTCTTTAAATAAGGTGAGCCTCTGTTGCTTCCCTCCTCCTGTATACAAGGTACTATTTTCTGTATGCTTCAGTAGCTCTATCGTACTGTGTTTTATGATTGATTTATATGTACCTTGCATTATCTTGATATCACTGCTAACTACTCTTATTCAAGCATGTGAATCTATGAAAGACACCCCAATACTGGAGAAGAACAAAAGTTACTTACCTGCAAACTGTGGTTCTCCAGTATTGGTGTCTTTCATAGATTCACATGTGACCCACCCTCCTCCTCTCAGAGGCTCTCCTCTTCTGCTTGACTCTTTTGTCCCTCTTGTGCTACGAAAATCTGAGGGCCTGAGCCTCTGAGGATAACATTCCAGAGGGTGCTAGCGCCTGATTGGCTGGAGTTTGGACTATTCACAATGACTTTGATAGGTTATAAAGGTGACAAGCTTTTCTATTTATAAAGCTCTGAGTCGATGCTACTCTGTTTTTTTCTTACCTATACTATGCTTATGTGATTGCTACATTGTTATGTTATGTACCGTGGGTCTCCCACTTCGACGACGGGGAATATTCAAGCATGTGAATCTATGAAAGACACCAATACTGGAGAACCACAGTTTACAGGTAAGTAACTTTTGTTCTTATAAAGAAAGAGGAGTTGAAGAGAGAAAACTGTAAAAGAAAGCTTAAGGTAACTTGATGAAGAGAAAGTTGGATGTTAACTACTAAATATTGTGATGGATCTCTACAGTGTCCTATTATCTTATTGTATTTCTTTTTTGTGTTTTTTTGCTTTCCAGGCCTTCACAGAAGACATCTGTACCAGTTCTAGGCACACCCAAACAGATAGTATCCCCTCCCAACACATGCAAAGGTTCCCAAGGATCCCAACGACCACCATCACCTGGCAATGTTCGACCAATTAGGAAAGACATTGTACATGGTATAGATCAAATGATCACAGAGAATGAATCTGCAAAATATACTGAAGAAAACACAAAGACAAAAGGTCTACTGCCAAGTCCTGGGGAATCAACACCACGACTAGTTCTTTTTGAAAAAGCAGAGCCTGCGCAAGGTAAGAATGCATACAACTTACAAATCACTGAAATAAAGTAACATTCTAAATCAGTATGTGCAGAATCTTATGTTTTGTAATATCAAATGAGGGCCAGAAGAATGTTGCATTGAGCAGGGGATACACAAGCCCCAAAGTGATGTAGTATGGAGAAACAGAAGAATAACAATAATTCCTCCCCCAGAAGCACATACAATTGGCTTTTAATAATTAAAATATTTTTAGAGAGAGTGATTGGTGCAATAAACAAGAAAATATCCAAACCATAATTGTGTAGTAATCCATCACAAGAGGCCTGTAGGGTGAGAGATGGGATGTTGGTACAAGCATTAAGCTGGCACACGAGCATTACAGTCACACAAGGACCCTAAAACTATGGGATATACAGAAGGGTTTGATGCATCCTCTAATAAATTGGATTCCAATATAAATTACATTGATATCCAAAGCACAGCCTAGCTAGAGCATTCACCAACCATGTCTGCGTTACTGGCATCAAAAGAAAGGAAATGAGAGAAGTGGAATATAGCTGCTTTGATAAACAAAATATATTTTTGCTAGCTGACATCACTGAAAATTTCAGATGCTATGCTTAGTAAAACCAAGTCAGTTTTTATCAATAGTTAAAATGGTCAACTCAGGTTGACTACAATGAAACAAATGCTGAACATGAAGCAATTCTACCAATGCGCTCAGTCTACACAAAAAAGTATTCAATTAAAACCAACAACCTATCCCATAACTGAGCATGCCTCTACTTCCAAGCAGTTCCTCTTCTTGCTGTATAGTGAGAAGTATTAGACCAATGTGAGCAACAAAGCCAATAATGAGAGGACTGCAGATTATTTGGCCAGAATCCCTCTATAAGGCCTAAATGACAGCATACTCCTTTGTTGCTGCTACCACCACCACCACAGATGTGATGATTTTACTGTGATCTCTTCAATGAAACGTCTCAATGGGACATCTCAATTGAACGGACAAAACAGTGGTTCAAGAGAATCTTGGAGGTAAGATATATGGGTCAAACCATTGGATGAAAATGACTGTCCAAAACTGTGTCTACATCTTCCATTCAAGATGTATCTGTTGTCAATTGTTTTAAACTAGTCTAGATGAGAATATTAAGCAGTTTACTTAAATTCCAGAAGCTAACTATTTCGCAGGCATGTGTACCAAAATGGAAAGGATTGCGTGGGTCACCGTCACTAAGCATTATAGCATTAAAATACTTCAAGAGACCTGGTTGGGTAAGTTTAATTTACCATCTACCAGCTAGTCCCTCAGCTTTGACCTGTGCCTTAGGATGTGGATTGCTTTATTCCTTAGTTGTGAAATCTAAATTGGAACAAGGAGGAGCATAAATATCCAGGCCTTAGATCTAACGTTTAAGAGGCCTGGCAGGTATCTGCTAATTAATTTACATAATGATCAGTTTGAAAAACATAAAACACATCACACAGTTTGACTAACACAGCAACGGAGACATTCTTCCAATAATATTGGTTGGGTACTTTTTACTGTGCAGAAAAGGCTCTGGAGACACAAGGTGCTGCGTACAGAAAGAAACACTTGTTAAGGATTTACTAGCTGTACACTTATAAAGTTGACTTTCAAGGACACGTTGTGTAAGAATTGAGAGTAAAGTATAGTTTAATCAATGCTAATACAATTTTTGGGGACAAATGACTCCCTTAGACACCTTTGACTGCTTACGATTGCTCAAGCATCATGGATTGTTTTTATTAGATAAGATGGTTGAGTATATTATTATCCCTAACAAGTTAAGCTATTACAAATTTAATAACCTTATTGCTCAGTAGAAAAACTCTGTCCATAAACATACTGGCATGAATAAGGTTGAAAAATAATGGCCCATATATGTTACAGACAGGTGATAGATACCTCTTTGAGAAACATTTGTTAAGAGAAAACAGCAAAATCCTATTTGCATTCAGTTACATAGCCATAATCATCACTCCGGCTTTGACAGCCCCATTTGGAAGACATCTACTAGGCCTTCAGAACAATCCTCAAGGTTCAAGGAAGTGTTATCTTTATGCGGTGTAGCATATAATAACACTTTTTGGTGAACAGAGGAAGGCTCTGAAGGACAAAGTATGGGAGGATTTGGAGCAGACGTGCTGTTAAGGACCCTGTTATCTTTTGGAGAGTAATCAATAGGTCTTTCAGGCAGGCAGCTGTCCAACCTTGGAGGCATGTATTGCGACAGAGTGATTGGCTACCCATTTTTCCAACCTCTGGTGCTGAGTGTGCCACTGATACTTTAACTGTATCTTATAAGTTTGGATTTCAAAAGACTAATACCTTGGAAATAAGCCCTAACCCTGACTCTGACCTCCTAAATCCTTTAAGATTGAGCACTGATGTGTAGACAGCTGTCATTACTAATAGCCTCAGTGCTGCAAGCAGTGGCTGTATTCATAGTTACTGTTTGCAATGTATCAGTATACCCATCATCAAGAAAGGAGATCGAGGGGGGGTGGCCGGCAGCCGATGAACATGGCCGCTGCCTAGGAGAGCTCCGGACCTTCGGAGGCCGAAATCGAAATCCGTTCATTTATCCGCACCTCCACCCAGCGCAAAACAACAGCGGGAGCTTCGGAACCCCTGCTGCACCTGATGAGCCAAGTGAGGCGCTGAAATTCACTGCCCCAACACGACTCTGCTGGCAGTGTGAGACGCAGCCTGGAGCAACGCTGAGACTGGGGTCCAGAGTATGAGCTGCACCCGGCAGGCATTCCTGGCGTCCAGTGACCTGCGGCGCCGAAGGGCAAAGCATGCTGCGGCCCAACCCCGATCCGGGGACATCCCCCCCCCAAACCCCCCCAGGAACTGCTCTCTTCTCCAGCCCTGCGGTGGTGCCCACGGGGGGCGGGGTGCAGGGGACCCGCCGACCGCATCCACCGCAGACCAGGACAATAAGCCTGAGAAAGCGCCCACACTGGGGTAAGTGCACGCACGAGGGAAGAGGCGCCGCAACGGGGCGGATCCCAATTACAGCCTGAGAGCAGAGGGCACCTTGGCGAGAGTACGGCCTGAACCGCTGTGAACCACCCGGGGCCACATAACGAACAGTGGGGGCCTGTGGCGCGAGTGCCCACTGCGCATGAAATTGGCCACCAGGACCCAACAGGGGACCATAACGCAGCATGCTATAATTGGGGCCACACATTACAGTCGGCCTGATAAAAGAGAACCTAACAGGCACCGGAAACACACGCCTGAAGGCGCATTATACGTCCGCTCCCTGTGAAGCCAAGGGGGCCCCTTCCTTTCCTCCTAGAGCCTACGGACCTGCCTGCCTTGGGGGCTCCTGTGGACAAACGCTGCATGCCACCCAGGGGGGTACAGTTTTAGAAAACTAACAACAAGGCATGTAAATGGCAGATCTTATCACCCCCATAACGGGGACATCGCAGCAGCAGGTGGTTGGTAGGAAACCCGACAGGCCGTGTGCGCCAAGTGGTAGCACAGGCAGGCGGCGGTGAGTTCTGCCAACGAGCGACTGGCGACCACTGGTCATCGCTACGGGGCAGGACACAATGGGAGGCCGTGGCAAACGAGTGACCCACCAGAACACACTCGAAGTATGCTTACTCCAAATCAGAATAAGATCCGCTCGACCGCGCTGACGCTGACACATCGTAACTAATACAAAGCCACATCTACAGGCAAAGTGCAGTCTCTGAAGCATGAATTGAATGACGAATTTGAAGATAAGAACGCAGGCAATGAGTGCCCCAACATCAAGATTAGTCTTCATTGGAGGTTCGTAAGAAAAAAGCATTAGTCTGTCCCTACTCTACCACTAACCCGACATCCCTACTTAACATTTCCCAGGCAAGCTCAGGAAAAGGTGTCAGCGGGTGAAGACTTCCCAAGAAGTGCACTCACGTTGAATGGGTCACGTAGTATAAAGCTACAGAGCTCATTCTAAGATGCTCCTTCTCTCCCTATCGATCGCCTCTCCTAACTCAACCCCGGGGCACTGTCTCTAATTCCAACACCAACATCCTAGGACACACCCATTTCACATCATCCAATCGCCTCATCCAGATGGACACTTTGCTTTTTTAATCTTTTAAGTCTGCTTGGTACCTGGGGGAATAACTACAACAGCTATAGGAACTGATCAGTTGGTCCACATAACTATGCAATCTATGCTGCAAATGTGTCACACTAGTAGTGTGTGAAAAGGGCGCTCATTGTGACACCATCATTCTGCAAGCCTAGAGTAAACCACTAAAAGCATTTATAAGAACTGATTCAGAGACCACATGTCATTCAGTGGTTACTTGATACTGATTGTCATTTGGGTAATCTTACCTCTGGTGTCCTGGTGCCATATCTACAAATAGACACCATTTAGTACCCATATCTCCAGGTAGCAAAGCAGCATGATCCAAAGCTTACAGGAGATGATGTATGGTCAGAATTAAATTGCTTCATCGAATAAAATGTAAAAAATCCAGGGCCCCAGCAGAGCTTTGTCTTAGCATAACAAAAGTACTTTATTCTACTTCTAAACAATACTGCACATTTAATAGCCCAGACAAATGCTTCTATAGTTTTAATGGGGTAATCAGAAGTGTGTACTTTTCATTAGTGAAATACTCCCAGTGAATAAGGAAGCCTCTGCCTCTGCATTATCCTACCTCACCTTCACTGTCTCTTCCTGTCCAATGTCTCAAGCTTACTTGGAAGACCATGGTATTCTTAGTTTGTGCAGAAATTCTCCATCAAGGTGGTAGGCCTCCTTGTTCACTCAGTACTTTCCAGTCCACCTGTTCTGGCTAGTGAAGGACAGACTGACTCAGTGCCTTAGTTAAGAATTTTCTCAATAGTTCACTCGTTATTGGTTTGTCAGGTTTGTTACCCTCTCAGTGCAGTTGGTGCTTATCGGGACATATTTATGTTTCTGCTGGCTGTGCTGCACTCTCAGCAGATGCATACAGGCGACACGTTTCGGCCTGTGACCTATACTGGAAGGCATGGATCTGGTAGTGGAAGCAAATATGCTGTGTTGGTCATTTCATGGCTTGTCGGACAGACTGTAGGTGTCTTCTGGCATTAGTACTGATGCTGCTTAGTTAAAAACAATGTCCCTCACCCAACCAGGACCAAAGATCCCACTGCATTCAAGATATATTGTCATGACAGAAAGGCAGGAGTTCTATGGGAGTCCATGGAGACCCTAGAGCCAAAACTCAGTGCTTGTGCATCGAGATCCCTGAGCTAAGACGGTGATGTATGTAAAAGAGGACACTCATAGACTCCATCTCGGTCTGGCTTCTGTAAATTTGCTGCTTGATGATGCATTTTGAGAAGCTGGCCTCACAGCGTCAACATGGCTTGCAGGAGCTAGGTGCACCCCCACCTGGCACCTCCGGCATGAGATCTTCCTTCAGAGTTGACAAACCTAAGAGTAGGCTACAAGCCCGTGAGTAGACCCAGCCAACTGATAGTTTCACTGAGAATGAACAGCAATGATTCATCAAATCTGCTGGCGAGTAGCTCCTTTCCTGGTGCTTTACCCTTGGGGTTTTTGCTTGGTACATAAATCCTTCCTGCACATTTCCACACTTATAGTTCACAGGGCTGCAGGTTACTTTATTATATTAGGCAGCTGCATGCTTCAGGGATAGCGCCAGTACCTCTACCTTCTCAGCGGTAGCTCCTTCCTCAAAACCTCCCCCAACAGCTTCTGTTAGCAGGATTTCAACGTGACTTCCACATCTGTTAATGACCTTGGAAGAGACTGGCAATCAGCATTCCAGTAAAGTTCTCCAGAGCACAGCAATGTGGATTGCCAGTCCAGTCTTTAAATTTGAAAACAAATCACCAAAAAGGGGGCCAAATTCCACATCAGGCAGATAAATAAAAAAAGGTGGCAGGGAAAATCTTATGATAATAAACTAATGACCCCTAAAGTTAATCAAGTTGATACTAAATTTAGACCCAGAAAATATAATGACTAATCTACTTTATACTGCAAATTCCTGAGAAGGAAGTAGAAATCTCTTCTTAGATTAATATAATAGGCTTATTGAAGAATATTTAGAAGATGCCTTTGTATGGAGACACTTCAAAATTGTTTCATCTCAGTTATTTTATTTGTAACTTTGTAAATTCTTAATATTTTCTTGATAAGTATTTTACTTTTCTCAAATTGATTCATCTGATAAATTTGAAACTTCAGTCCTTTTTAATAACAAGTGTTATGCTTAGTGCTGGTTGTCAATTTCATTATTCTTCTCTAGTCTGGAAACACATGTTCCATGATGAACCACGGTCGCTTCATGGGGACAAATTAGTTCCTCCCACAATTTTCGAATTAGTCCTTACAGTGCAACTTTTCACATCATATTGTTTTTAAAGTCACTTTGACTGCTTCTTATAACAACTTCCTCAAAGACTATAGAGTATTTCCTCTTATTTCTGGAATAAACAGTATGATAGTCCCTGCTCCTATGCTATATGTTGAAATATCAGTAAACTGCTACAGACATATTTTAAGTGTTGTAACAAGAACAGCACTGCACAGGTCTCATCTAAAAGTGTACCCATTTTGAGTTCATGTTTGGAAAATGGCCTAATGGAGGAAGACGCTGTTAATATGTTATGAAATGCACACAGATTATGCCGACACAGGCACAAGCATTATAGAATAAATGCTTAACATCTTTGGTGTTAATGGATATAAGACTGAAGTAAGAACATTGAGTGATATGATCATAGTCTTGTCCCCCCCCTGCGGATTTATACTTTAAGAATGACAGATTCCATGATTTACTGAAGTAATACTATTTACTAATTTAATCAGCAGACTATATGATCTATCAAATACTTGCTGAAAAGATAAGATCATTTACCATATTAATCGATTGGGAGAAAAAAAATACAATATGATTAGCAGATAGCTATATACAGATAAAATATTAAGCCGGATTATTAATATGGACCTGACCGCTAATTTGGTAGGAGGTGCACTGTTGATTTTACTTGAATACTTGCAATTAACACCAAATAAATTCACTGTTTCTCAGTTTGCGCATACTTCATTGCAGTAGAAACAACTAAACTATCTTTTATAAGGGCCTCAAAGTTAGGGTGTTGTGCATTGCTGAATATAAAAGCTTGATGGGGATAGGCCCAGAAGCCATCAATGGTGTTAAGAATTACCAGTAGAGTCATCCCCAATCATCTATTTCAAATGTCTCCTCTCAAATCAAAATCTTTGTTAAAATCAAAGACCACCAGAGGACCGTAATTTGGATGCTACAAGTGAGCACTCGAAAAGAGAGATAGATATTATAAATTTATACACAAGGATTGGAGAGAATTTGAATAGAGATAACATTGGTATCCTGGATACATCTGGTACTTACAACATTTTTTAAGTTCAAGAAATTATAAACTCTTAATGCTTTGTGGTGGAGAGTTATCAATATTGAAACTAAATCTAGCTTGGCTGATCTTATGGAATTTCACAGGATAGTCATGTAAGCAGGCTTATAAGTGTAATACATAAAAACAGGCCTTGAAAAAGATTATGATGAATGCACATAATATAATATTCCTGCTGTATCATTCAGTTGCATCAGAGCTAGGGTCGTATAGCTATTCTGTTGACGTAGGAAGTGTGATTGTGAGCAGTTCAATTAGTGGTACCAGTTCTATAGGGTACAATGACGTAATATTGGTAAATATATGATCCAACCCTCCAGAAGAACACAATAGTGAGGTTTATTCCATAAACTAATTAAAAAGGCCTCTTGTGTGGAATCTGTGTTCATTGGTGACTTAAGGATGGTTATATTCAAAGCCATGAAATCTATTTTGGAGAATACATTCGGGCTTCCATTACTGGAGCAGGCTGAACAAAGTAGTTGAGTGTCTATTCTCCGTGTGTGTGTGTGTGTGTGTGTGTGTGTGTTCGTGTGTGTGTGTGTGTTCGTGTGTGTGTGTGTGTTCGTGTGTGTGTGTGTTCGTGTGTGTGTGTGTGTGTTCGTGTTCACGCGCAGTAGTTCTAAAGGATAGAATTGCAAAGGAAAACATTGGATCTTGGTAGTGTAGGGTCAGGGGCTCGATTTGAATTCTGGCTAGCTAGTGCAAACTTGGACAGACTGACCAGTACCACTTCAAAGGCAGAACCTATTTTTTTCGGATCTGTTTCCTTGTTTTTTTAAGGTTAAACAAGTAACAGAAATCTCCAGGTGTTCAAGGACGTTACATTACAGGGATACGGCATCTCCATACAATTTCAACCATTGAACAGCAGGGTAAGATATCACAGGCTTATAAATACATGGCGATCGACAGTGAAAAGGAAGAGGAACCCAAATGTTAGACTGATATGTGCTTGCCTAAGGTTACCATTTTGCTGTGTGTAATAGTTGCCGGACTGTGTAAGCATAAGATGGAGATGCATCTGCGTGATCCCGCACCAGAATTGCATCTCAAGTAATTACAGATCTGACTACTCAATCAGAACAAAACTATTGGAACATTGCGGGGGGGAGGCGGTTGGGCCTTTTAAACAGTGGGGGGGGGGGGTGTATCTGCACCTCTTATGGCGTCCTGAAGTCCTGTGGTAATCGCCTGCGTGACCTTGGGTTATTTCCTTGTCATGGTGCCTCTGTTATATGTATTGTGTATTCGGTCCAGTTATTCGTGTGTGACATCACAGTTACGGGATTAATTCAAGAGGTCCAGTAGCACTCCTCGGAGTCATCACTACCTGGAGTGTCGATAGTATTATATTTAACTTGGAAGAGATTGGATATTTACGTAGGCCAAGGGTGTCCTCCCTGTGTAGGGCAGCACCCTCCGCCTTGGCCCAGTTCAGTATGGAGTGAGACCAAGCCTGTAGGGTTGGGGGGTCTTCTAGCATTTGGAGAGAAGTCTTTTGGCCACAACTTGGCCCAGGTACAGGAATCGGGTAGTGTCTCTGTTTGCTTTGTACCTGGCGAATACACCCAGTATGCAGGCCTCCCAGTTATTTGGGAGTGTACTGTCAGTGCATGAGTTCAAGAGTTGTAACACATTCTCCCAGTAGATATGAAATGTAGGGCACATCCACATCTTGTGTAGGAAATCGGCATCAGTAAGCTTACAGCACGGGCAGCATGTGTCTTGCTTGTGGAAATTTCTGTTGATTTTATCTGGGGAGAGATATGCTTTATGTAGTATATAGAACTGGATCAGATGAACCTTGCATTCCTGGTGACTGACATGGGGCTGGACTACATCATGTTCCAGTCTTTGGATGTGCATGGGCAAGCCAGTTCCACTTCCCAGCGGTCCCTCAAGGCCGCTAACCCTAATGAGGAGTGTATGCGAAGTACCTCCGCAAACCATTTATCGAGGTGCCTCCCTGTGCCATGTGTATGTACTGCAGCAAGAGGTGCATTTGTGGCTCCAGTGTGATGTCTCCCCAATGACGTCTCATCATGCCGGTCCAAGAGGAATGACTGAGAAGGAGCCCGGGTGGGACTCCCTCTTCACGTACCAACACTCGTATATTAGAAGCACACCGTCGCTATATAGGTCCCCCACCATGTGGATGCCTGCCTCATGCCAAGCTGCAAGTTCCGTCTCCCCAGGTCTGCCAGCCCCCCTAGGCATGCCTAGTATTGGAGGGGCAGGCACATATGGTGTGGTCTGCTTGGTGAGAAACAAGCTAAGAAGGAATCATCTATAGGCCACTTGTACCCACAGAGGAGGGGACCTGAGTGGGCGAGAGCATGGATGGGAAATGTGAAGTATCATGTCCATGGTGTATTGGGGACCATACTCCACTGTGCCTGCCAAGCATGATTCTGACATCCACCTGGCCACCCATTGCAGTTGAGACGCCAAATAATAGTGTTCCATGATTGGGATGACCAAGACCCCTGATTTGCGGGCAGGTTTCACAAGAGCAACTCTACATTGTGTTTTGCTCCATATTAGGTCACGGAGTGTGCGCCCCAGCCCGCGGAAAAAGGGGGATGGTATATAAAGTGGTAGGTTAGCAAAATGGTACAGAAGGCATGGGAGCACTACCATCTTGATAAGCGCCACTGAGAGATAAAGGGTTTTGCAGAACTCTATCTGTAACTTCAGTGCAGTGGACTTTCTAGTGAGGTTGCCATCCATTTAGTCTTGGTCCGCGTGATATATCCGTATCCTCAGATAGCGGAACATGATTGGCTGCCACAGCACTGGGGCGCCACCGACGTGGAGGTGAGGGTCCCATGTGTGAGGGATGAAGGGAAACAAACATGATTTACCCCAATTTACTCTTAGCACTGACAGCGAAGCAAAGAGGTTTAGGGTGTTAGGGATAACATACGGCACAGATCGGATATCTCTGATACATATTAGGATATTATCGGCATATAGCGATATGGCATACATGTCTGCTCCCATCGGTTCACAGAAGCCCGTATCGCTAGTGCTAGTGGTTCTATAGCGAGGGAGAAAATTAGTGCTGAAAGGAGGCATCCCTTTCTGGTGTCCCTGCAGATTGTAATAGGTTGTGAGAACAGGGTGCCAGTTCGGAAACGCACCGTTGGTGTTCCATATAGTAGTTTGATAAGCCTTAAGAAGTGAGGTCCTATTGTGTACCTTGGGAGGACAGCGAACAGGAATGGCCACTCAGTGTTGAAGATTTTTTCCAAGTCCAGCACCAGGCAACCAGACTCCGGCCAGTCATGCGGGGCGCACCTTATGATCCGAAACAGCCTACATATATTAAGGTAGGTGTTGCGCGCCAGGACAAAGCCATTTTGATCTGCGTAAATGAGGTGTGGTGTTAGTAATGCCAGCCGACCTGCTAATAACCCTGTCAAAATGTTATAATCTACGTTAAGTAGCGCGGTACGAGCCTAGTTGTTTGGGATTCCGGTCCGGTTTTGGGAGAGTAATCAACATGGCTTCAGTAAGGGAAGCTGGGAGACACTCCTCCTGTAATGCCTTTGTGTAAACTCGAAGCAGCTAAGGGGCTTATAAATCAGCATAAGTTTTTTTAAAATTCAGATGAAAATCCATCTGGACCAGGTGTTGTTCCAGAGGCTAGAGCGTGCATCGCTCTGCGTATTTCTTCCATTGTAATTGAGGCATCTAGCTTCATGCGCTGTCCGGCGTGAGAATGGGGAAAACAAGGCCATCGAGGAAGGAGCGTATATCTACTTCCGATGCCTATAGCGTGGACTGGTATAGTAACGTGAAATGAAGAGTCAGTTCTTTATATATATATATATATATCCTGTTGTGTGTATTTCAACTCAACACTAGGGGACCCAAGTGCTGTGATGGGGCCTGTCGCCCTATCTTTTTTAATCAGCAAAGCGAGAAAGGACCCTGTACGATCAGGCTTTATATGTATTTTCACTGAGTGTGCTGAGTAATTCGAACATCTGAGACGTTCCATTTGAGTCAAGTGTTTTTCACGCACCTCTGACAGTGCTATTGTGAACAGGGGTGACTGTGATTCGCAAGTTTCTAGCGATAGCAAAACTCGTTCCACCTCTAGTTGGTCTGACTCTGACGCCTCATGCCGCTTCCCATATCCAGGCATTTCCCTGCGCAATGTGACCTTTAGTGCGTCCCACTCCCCTGGCACCGATGTGGCTGTGCCTGTGTTCCTCTCAAAATAATCCCCAATGGCTGTGCCCAGGGACTCGCAGAATACCACGTCTTCCAGCACCGCCGGCTGTAATCGCCAATGCTGCTTTTCCATGCTAGAATGACATTATGATCCGAATGGGTACGTCCCTATGTTCATGACACTGTTGAAGTCTCCCTCTATCAGCCATGGCATACCACTCCACTTGGCCAGCACCAGTGAGAGAGAACACAGGAAGGAGCCCTGATCTGTATTGGGAGCCTAAATGTTACCCACGTTACCCATTAAGTAGGGGACAACCATCCATCCTTCCCTTTATAAATACGTATCTGCCCTCTTTATCAGACACTACTTTGTCTGTTAGGAAGGGGATGTTTGGTCGGATCCAAATCAATGTGCCCCGGGCGTATGCTGAGAAGTGTGTAGCGTATACTCGGCCCCTTCATTTGCTCTGTAATCTAGTTATTTCTGTGTGGAGGAGGGCTATGTGTACCTTGTGCCTCTTGAGGTAAGAGTATACCGCATAGCGGCGGAAGGGTGTGGGGAGGCCTCTCACATTCCAAGTGACAATCTTTTGAGCTGTCATGTCACTGTATTAGAGGGGGCTATATGTGTATGAAGGTCAAGGCTTGCATGTGTATGCGTATATAGGGGACCCCAGTTGCCTCGATGTGCACCCTGCCCAGACCAGAGACCCATGAAACTTGCATAAAAACATATGTGGCAACATGTGAATACCAAAAGGGCGGCCTCCATAAACCGGGGGAGCTGCCCAAACCTAAGTGGTAATTACGCTTAACGAATCAAAAACCCTGAGTGAGATGGGGGGGTGAGACCTTACAGTGCCTACCAGTGTGCCATCCCCTAAGTTTTCCCAGGGCTACACTATCTTAGCATGCGTTGACCTATAAACTAGTGGATAATTGATGTGGTAGCTGTAAATAGTTGAAACTGGTTACCCCACAGTTGCTAGTGATGTAACCCACTGACTGTGTTGATTAGTGAAGCTGCAGGGCCCCCGCTGGAGTCTGCGACCCACAGTGAATGGGGCATAGGTCAGATGATATCAGCTGGGGTTTGTGGAGTAATGTCTGGTAGAGTCAAGGAGGGGGCGTCAGATGGGGACATTGCTGATGAGCGCACATCTTCTGATGAAATAGTCTGTGTCACCTCCCTTCCAGAGGTTTCCACTGTGGCAACTATGCGTTCCACTTCACACACCGCTTTCTGGCGTTCCCTTATTATTTGTTCTTGGTCAGGTACTGTTGCCAGGATTGATGGGCATTTCATATTGGGGCAGCTGCGGGATCTAGTCTGGCCGGAGGGACGAGGTCCTGAAAACCGACCGGTTGTTTCCAACCAGTCCCACGTGCCCTGTGGTGAGTCAAAGAATCTTATTTTTCCATCCGCCATCACATGGAGCTTAGCTGGGAACAGTAGCGAGTATTGAATATTCAGTTGTCTTCGTTTCTGCTTCACACGGAGAGAGGATCCCCTCTGGTGTTGCACTTTCAGTGTATAGTCTGGAAAGAACATCACACTTGTGTTTTCTATTTTAATGTCCTGAATTCTCCTTGTTTCCCGTAATATTGCATTTCTGTCCCTGTAGTGTAATACCTTGAAGGTGAACGGGCAGGCGGGTCCCCATTCCAGCGGCCGGCCTCCAGGGAGGGATGCAGTGTGCCCGCTCAATCATGAAAAAGGGGTACAGAGAAGCAGTAGGCAGCAGGTCCTTGATCCATAAAAGCAACCGTGTCTTGTCCCTCCGCCCATTCCGGTAAACCTATCAGACGGATGTTATTCCGTCTTGAGCAGCCCTCTGCATCTTCAATCTTGTCCTCCAGGTACCAGATTCTGTCTTCATGCGCCTTTTGCTGCTTTTCAATTCATGTGTATCAATGGGGATACCCGAAATGCTACCAGACCATGGTCAGAATTACAGAATATTAAAGGAATGGTCACAGTAGCAACAATTTTTCAAACAACATAAACAACATTCACAAAACCAATTTCACTTAAACTGCAGGGAATGCGATTTATTTTCAGAGCAGATTTACAATTCATTTATGGCAACGCAGTTGCTCTTCCATTTGAGATCGATTCAAATTATTGAACAGGTGCTCTAGTGAAAGGGAGGGAAAGGATGGTGTGTTGTTGGTCAAAGTGAAACCGTAAGGGTTGTGGACAAGGGAGAGGTAGTGTGACATATATCCATCAAATTCACAGAGTGAGACCAATCCGGCCTAACATAGGTCAGTTGTTCCAGTTATATCACATAGCAGTACATAGACACTGATAATGAATTACAGTCGTCGAGGCTTGTGGGCTAATAGTAGTCAACGTTTCGACCCCTGAGTGCTCAAGGTAATTCCAGCCTTAGGTTGGGGTCTTACTCAGTACTGTATGGACTGGGAGCACCTAGAGGCAATAGGGTACTCTGAGTTAGAAATGTAAAATTCCAAAAAGTTAGTGAATGCTCATAATTAAAGGTAGGGATTACCTAATTGTATAACCAGCGTGTAACTTTAGGCTGGGCGGTAATGGTCGGTGGGCTCGACAGAGCTCCTAAGTGCAGAGACGACACAGATTCAACACGTGAACGTAGGGAACAAATCAAAGCATTAAATCTCTAAACCCCGCTAGTGTATCACTTACTGATTAGAGGGGGGGGTTACAGCCAAACATGTACATACGAGCTTAGTCGAAGAACTGTGGTTCAAATGATCCTACGCAGTCACCAGATCAGATTATCTAATGCAGAAAGAGATCTAGGACAGAGTGGGTTGGAGTTCGCAGTCGTATGCATCTGACATGTTAAAGAGTAAAAAGCATATCTATCATATATACCGGAGATCTGGTTCTCAAATCAGGTTGTTAAATGCAGAGACTAACATCTGTACCCCATGTAAGGAGAGCCCATTTATAACTACAATTGTCACATGTTTTGTTATAACATTATACACTGCTTGCTGTCTCCGAGCAAAACGAAAAGACCACTCGTGAAAAATAAACTAAAAAGGTTACCGCATTAAAGAGTAGAAATACGACGGCTAACTGAACAGGTTGTTAAATACAGAGATTAACATCTGTGGCTCATGTAAGGAGAGCCCATTCATAAATACAATTGTTGCATTTATATTTTAACATTTAAACAATGTGTTCTGTCTACGGCAAAACGGAAAGAGCGCTTGTGAAAAATAAACTAAAAAGCTACCACATTAATGTTTAGAAATACTACGGCGAATGGAAATAATTGAGTCTGTGGATAACCAACCGTTCAAACATGTTTGTTAAAACAAATCTTATGAGGCCCCACAGGGCCGTGAGGACGACAAACCTTGGAAGCATCCTTTCGGCTCAGATTCACCTGGCAGAGCTAGCCCGTGGTTCTTCATTCACTATAAGAACGCGAGCGATGGCGTGCATGTGAAGTGCAGCAGCTCGCTGTCTACACGTAACGTGGGGTACAAGGGCCTGTCAATGGCTGACACTGAGCTGACAGGTGGTGTCAGAGGGATGTCTAAAAAGAGATGTTTTTTTCACAAGTGGTGGTGTTGGCTTGCGAGGGCAATGGGATAGTAACGCCCTTCTTAACATGTCGATATTTGTAGAGACATGTGATTCATACTATTTACAAAGCATGAAACATATTGTATTGAGTGGCAAAGTTAAATACCCAAATGTACATATTATGTATTCGTATTGTATGTGAATCTACAATGTGTAGGTTCATCAGCCTGATTAAAGCAGTGATACAGAGTGGACGATCATTGTCCCAATCGCATAGGTGAATTTATAAAGACCATACAATTGGGAGGCATATATTACACACAGTGGGACAAATGAACATTGCAAATGACAGTGAGCATAGTACAACCAGATGTACATTTTTTGTGTTGATACTGTTCAATTAACTCAGATATGGCCGTTTGTCTGACAGGATATCAGGGTGGACCATAGATTTATGTACTCATTTGGTCATTAACATCATGTCTTGATGGTATTAACCGGGGTGGCAGCATAGGTGGACTTAAGGAGTCCTATTAAGGAGTCCTATTGTACCAAGATCTCAGTTAGGAGATTAGTGACATATGCAGGTAAGAGGGCAATAGGGACAAACATATTATTCTGTGACAAGAATGGAAAGCTGTGCATTTGTGCTGTCAAGGTCATTAAGACCATTGTTCACAGTGTCCATCTTATGCATCCATTTGAATTCTCGTATATTCAGAACAGAGTTAATGTCTCCACCCCTACTCCCCAGAGAGAACTTTTCAAGAACTACCCATCTCATAGATTCTGGTTTGTGTAGTTTAGTGGTGAAATGTTCAACAAGTAGTGCCCCCACTGTGCTGCACCCAATCCTGCTACAGTGTTGTAACATCCTTGTTTTTACTCTTTGTCTAGTTTGGCCTATGTACAACTCTACAGGGGTATAAGATGCCATAGATCACATCTGTTGTGTTACAGTTGGAGCGGACTTTCAAATCAATGGTGTGTTGTTTGTAGCCAAATTGCTTGGTTTCAATGGTAAACTTGCATGCTTTGCATTTAGAGCATGTGAAATGTCCCACTATTTCTGGTAGGTTTCGGAGTGTTTGGATGGTGGGTTGAAGGGGTGTATCCAATAGAGACCATACCACATGGTATCTGATGCTTCTTGCCTTTTTGAAAGTGTGCATAGGGGGATCCGGAATCTCAAGGTCGTCAGATATAAATTCAGTGTCCATTGATGATCCTCCTAATTTCGTTGCTCCTAGTGCAGAATGTGGTCACACATATCCTCGGGGTGTCTGTTATACGTTGTTTAGGGGTCAGGAGCGCATCTCTATCGTAGTAACAAGCTCTTTTCCTTGCACGCTTGACTAACCTTTTGGGGGTAGCCTTGCTCTATAAGGCGGTTGATCAGGTCTTCTGACTCTCTAAAAAAGTCGTCTTTGAGTGAGCAATTCCTCCAAATACGGAGAAATTGCCCGAACGGTAAATTGTCACAGAGGCCCCTTGTCTGGTGGCTGGAATATCTCAGCAAAGTATTGCGTTCAGCTGGTTTTCTGTAGAGTGTGGTATATAGATGATCATTATCTGTTTTTAAGGTGATATCCAGAAAATCGAAGGTGTTCTTATTCCACTCGATGGTGAACTTTATATCAAGGGATCTGGTATTCAGCCACTCGAAGAAACTTTGGAGGTCTGTTTCGTTACCTGTCCAAATCAGTAGGATGTCATCTATGTAGCGGCGCCAGTGCGTCACGTTTTCTTTGTAGGGATTGGTATTGTGGAAGATGAATTGTTCCTCAAAGTCATCCATGAAGAGGATAGCCAAGTCAGGGGCGAAGGCTACCCCCATCGCCACTCCCTTGGTTTGGAGGAAAAACTAATTTTGGAACAGGAAGAAGTTCTTCATCATGGCTACCTCCAATTCCTCTACAATTAATTCAGTGGGGACACAAGCTGGTTGAGGTCTTCTTCCAATAGCTTTTGTCATTGATTCTAGTGCCGGACGTTGCGGAATGCTCGTTTATAGAGACACTATATCCAGTGTCACCAGTAGTTGGGTCTCTTGATCAAATAGCATATCGTCAATCAGGTTGATCACTTACATGGTGTCACATAGGTATGCCTTGGTTAATTCCACAAGTGGTTTTAGAAAGAACTCAATGTACTTACATACTGGTTCCAAGAGATTATGGGTCTACCCGGGGGGTGCTGTAGGTTCTTGTGCACCTTGGGTAACATATAGATCGTAGGGAGGCGTGGTTGTTTGACAATGAGGTATTCAAACTCATGGTCAGTAACAAATCCTGCTTTTTTTCCTTTCTCTGTAATTGTTAAAATAGTTTCCTTACATCCTTGGTAGGGTCCGCAGTGAGGGTGGTGTAACTTATACGATCTTGAAGTTGGGACTAGATTTCCGCCTTATAATCTGGTGTGTTTTGGACAACAATAGCTCCACCTTTGTCTGCCGGCTTAATCACTATCATCCGGTTGTGCTTCAGACTTTCAAGTGCCTCGCGTTCTCCCTTGGTCACATTGTGTTTTTTTTTTTTTTTTGGTTGAGTACACTTTCAATACATCACGAAGCACTACGCTTTCAAATGCAAGTATTTTGTGTGGCATCATGTGCGCAGGGGGCATGAATGTGGACGGTACTCTTAGTCCAGTCTGTGATGTTGATGATACCGGAAGCGAATGTTTAAAATAGTGTTTAAGGTTAACTTTGCGGAAGAAACTATGCATTTCTGTTTTGACGTTAAAGCAGTTGGGATAGGTAGTTGGTACAAAGGAGAGACCTTTGCTCAGGACACTGATTTCATTGTCTGAAAGCACATGAGTTGACAGGTTGATGATGGGACTTCTCGCCTCAGTCACCATCTGTATGTTCTTCTGCGGGTCTGGATTTCTCCGTGGTTCTCCGGGGGGGATCTCACTTGCTTCTGGACTTGTCCCTGCTGTCGAACTGTGTCCCAGTTCTGCTGGTTCTGTTCCCGGTGTGTGGTTCTGTTCCAGTTGTAGCCTCTGCCTCTCGGTGGTCTCCATTGTCCTTCCTCTAAAATAGGAGGTGGTCCCTGTTGTGGTTGTTACCAGTTGTCTTGGTACTGGTAGCCCCCGCTGGTTCCTGCTTGTTCACCATCACTCCTGGTACTGTTTGACCCAAAGGATTCAGAGAAGGTGGTGTACCGTCTGCTCCCTCTGTACCCTCCTCTGCCTCTGTTGTAGAAGTGTCCTTGGGTGTCTTGCTGTCTTGTCGACTGTAATTCATTATCAGTGTCTATGTACTGCTATGTGATATAATTGAAACAACTGACCTATGTTAGGCCGGATTGTTCTCACTCTGTGATGGATATATGTCACACTGCCTCTCCCTTGTCCACTACACTCACGTTTTCACTTTGACCAACCACACACCACCCTTTCCCTCCCTTTCACTAGAGCACCTGTTCAATAATTTGAAACGATCTCAAATGAAAGAGCAACTGCGTTGCCATAAATGAATTGCAAATCCGCTTTGAAAATAAATCGCATTTCCTGCAGTTTAACTTAAATTGGTTTTGTGACAGCTGTTTATGTTGCTTGAAAAATTGTTGGTTCAATTAGGCCAGTCACTGGTTTCAGTTCTGATAGGGTGTGTTCCGTTGTAGTCACCTGGTCTGAAAGCTTTCTATGGTCTGCATGCAGAAGCGTAAGATAAGCTGCCACATTGCTATTTTAGATTCCAGGGACGCACGGAACCTCTCAATAGCATGTAGTATTGCGTCCAATCTGTGCTCGGGGGGTGGGGGTCTCTGTGTATTGGGTGTTCTGTGTCCATCGTAACTGATGAGTGTGAGGAGGCGTGGGTTCCAGTGCCTCTCGTGCGGCCCATCCTCTTGAGCACACTTCAGTGTGGGTGAAGCCACGGATATAGACTTCATGACGTGCTATCTGCATGGCCCCACGTAGAACAGTGACGTGGGATCAACCCTTGGACGTTCGACTCACCACCAAATGTTGATGTTCCCTGCGGATGGCTCTAACAGCCCACATATGGGATCCACCCAGGAGGTGCCCAGAAGCGAGAGGGCAATGTCACTCACAACTCTGGGGCATCCCGCCACAGCGACCCGGGAACAAGGCAGTGTACCACTAGGCTCTTCTAGGGCCTTTTATGCATTAAACAGTAGACCATGTGGTCCTCCCGTGTCGAGGGGGGCTCCAGACCCACTTGTCACTGTCTGCTGCTACCAATGCACCAATGCAAGTTACTCCCGGATAGCCGTAGGCTATTCGGTGTACAGTAATTGACTAACTGAGTAGTCCCGTGGGCAGGTAATCCCCCTCGATTTCAGCTCGCCCCCGCGATTTTGTGCCCTGCCTCCACCAGTCACTTGCTCGGGCTGTCAGTGTTCCCTGGACTGTGGCTATCACCGCAAACCATTGCTCCGATTCCTCCGATCAGTAGAACGCTCTGTTGTCTCTCGACGTGCAATTAATTTGCGTTTCTCAGTGGGGCAGGGCCTGGCCTTTCTTCCCCTGGTGGCCTGGCATCCACAACAGTTTCCCAGCTATCTCCGCTCTCCTCCTGCCAGCAGCTGCCACTGCATCCCTGAGCGCCTATTAACCACAGGGCCCGGTCAAGGCACGATCTACACTGACCTCTGTGCTGTCGCTCGTTGTATCAGCTCTCCACCCCTGTATCTTCACAGTACAGCGGCCAGCCCAGTCTCCAGGCCTCTGCTGCTGGGGAACGGGTGACCCGGGAACCAGCTCTGCACCACTTGGGCCGTCGTAATTCGCTGCGCTGGCCTTGGCTCAGCAGTTCCTGTAGCCGTAGGGGGGCGACCTGCTGTAAATAGAATGTCCACGCTGGGGACTACACAGCGCCTGAGTGTCCGGGCAGGAGCCCCCGCCTCATTGAAAAAAGTGTTACACTCAACACCCGCCCAGCCTCCAGCGACCCTCCTCCACCTCAGATATTTCAGCACCCGCTGCCAGGCATGCCCCATGGGCCAGAGTAAGAGGATGGACTCCGTCTGGCTTCGCGCTGTGGGTTGTTCACGTTGTCTGTCACAGCAGTTTTTGTTTGAGGCTCACCAGTCAGGCCGGTCCCCAGGACTTTAGCTATGGAACACGAGCTCCCTCATCACCATAGGACCTGCAGCCTGTCCTACGGTCTTTACTGCTTCCGACGACGAGTACCCTCCGTCCGGTCCACCGTCTCAGCGCAGGTCGCTTGTCGAGCGCACCTTTCAGATGTCGATGTACTAGGCCCAGTCTCTGCCCCTAGGGCTGGGTGCAGAATCCGGGTGTTTGAGCTTGCGTTTTGTGGCTTCCGCCACCACTAGACAGGCACCCAAGGGATCAATGAGGCTATTATCCAGCAGCACCGTAGTGGATGCTGTACTGCTATGAATAACTTGGGTAGATAAAGGGGATTTGTAGCAGTGCAGCTCAAAAACGCGTCTGCCATGCTGCTCTTTCAGGCCACGCCCCCCCTTCAAAGACAAAAACACCTTGCTAGTAGCTGTTCTCTTCCTCATATTATTCCTGATAATAATATGAAGCTTATTAGTACTCCATCAAGCAGGAGCATTTCATTTGACATCAGATTAGTGGTTCACTTCTCCAGTACTTAACTAAATCAGCCTCCAGTACCTGATTGCCTTTGGACTCTTATCACATCACCGTAGTTAACTCAGGCTTCATTTGTTCTTTTTCGTATGTTTTATTTTAATCCAGGCTAAATTACCAAACCCTCTTTTAATCCTCTATTTATGCCCGTCTTAATTGTTAAAATTATTTTCCTTCCCTGCTTTCTTAGTCTGATCACAAATAAGCAGGTCTAATGAATCTTATTCTAAGCTTGACTGTGATCATAAAAGTTAATTCTGAGAAAGATCAGGAATGGACAGAGAGCGACACAGTCAGCGAGACACTTCTTGAAATGTAGGCATGCCTTCTCTGCAGCCTTTGCTGGAAACAGGTTTACTAGTTTGAAAATTCATGCTTCAAAGTTCAGAAAGGTAAAGAGTAAAGACTAATCTGGGGCATGCCCCCTAATTCAGCTGGGTTTACAAGCCATGAACGTACAGCTTCTTTCTTCTGAATTGATTGACATTGTGGCAGACTATGTTCTGTAGCAATTTTCTACAGAAAGCCATTGCTGTTTGGATGCTCCAAACTTCTTTTTGAAGCAAAGGTTTTAGCCTAATCACCCTTGTGTGTTCATTTGTATCAGTTTGCTGTTGTGGTAACATCTTGGATCTACATCCTTTTTGTTCACAAAGTAAAGACATACACGCACCTAGTATGTTTTTTAAAGATACAACAAAAATACTTGCCCCTTAGCAAAAGTATCTTCTAAGCCAGTGTTGCCCAAAGTGTGGGTCGTGTGCCGATTTTTGGTGGGCCGTGAAAGTTCAAGCAATAAATAAAGATTCCTTTAAAATCTGTATTTATCTTGTCACATTTGCTGCCCTTCAAAGACCGAGGTCAAATCTCAGGCTATGTCTTCTGACATATTGCTCCTTATATTTTTTAACATGGAGATAAGTGTTTACAAACTCCTCTCACCTTGCGGTTAGAGAAAGTAAAGTCAATTATGTGATAGTCTTGATGGAGTACACGCTGTGTGAAATGAAAGTATAAAGGATGTAATTTTTTCACACACAAAAGGTTACTGAATTTATCTCTAACCAGCACTTAGACCTGGTGTTCGTGACAGAAACATTGGCAGATGACTCATCAGGCCCCAAGATCACGGCAGCGATACCTGATGGTTATAACGTGTTTCGTCTCGACAGACCCAACAAAAGAGGAGGGCGACTCGAATATTTTGTCAAACATTTGCAAGTAGTCTTTAACCCAGTCACAGTTGAGGGTATGAAGGCAGTGATATTCAACATTGAAGTCACAAAGACCCAATCATTCAATGGGTTGCTTATCTTTCGCCCTATTGTCATTGGGGATTTTAATTTCCATTTGGAAAACCATTCGGACACACAAACTGAATATCTTTTAGATACTCTGGAAGGTCTTGGCTTAGCCCAAATAGTGGAGGGGGCCACACATCATGTGGGCCACCTGCTAGATAGGATTTTCACCAACAAACCCAACATTAAATGTATCCACTCCCTGGTATTAACCTGGACAGATCACTATGCAGTGATGTGGAACTTAAAATCACAATGTAGCTCTCTTCCTATGGCACGTAAACTGTACCAGGCTAACCGTGCGTGGCATAAAATCCAAGCTACTTACTTGGACTATTGATGACACATCTAGATCAGAGGGTAGAGGACTACTATAATTGGATCTGCTCGGCCCTTAACGATATTGTTCATATTAAGGGTCCAAATAAGGACAAAATAAAGATGTCTCAACCCTGGTTCGCGGAATCTCTTACAACCATCAAGCAGTAATGCCGAAGACAAGAGCGCAAATGGCTTTCAGAATATAAGAGAGAGGAGAGGGGAATGTATAAAATCTGCCTAGGCAGCAATAGAAAATCAATTTTTGCTGCCAAATCTAAATATTATATAGTACAAATAAAAACAGCTACTGACGTAACCCTTTTCCAAACTATAAAAAAATTGACTAACCTCATGGTAACCAATATAGCAGTCAATAATCAAGCTATCTCTGATTCCCTAGCCTGGTCCTTCCAGGAAAAAGTTATGAATATCTATAAAAATTTCATAAGTAGTTGCTCTGCAAATATCTGTTCAAAATTAAGCACCAAGTCATTTAGCTATGGACACTTTACGACCCTTTCAGTGGTGCAGATTGCTAAACTTATTCCAAAGATAAAATCAGGATCTCCCCACGACCCATGCCCCCTGAAGATTGATCACCTGATCCCAGATGTTATAGCACGCCATCTATTTGTTATTGTCTCCAACATGTTTAGCACAGAGACTTCCCCCATCTCCTGGAAAACAGTCTCTGTGCTTCCTCCCATAAAGAAGCATAATCCTAACATTCTGCATCCAAACAACTATCGACCCATAGCTCGGCTCCCTAACCCGGCTAAATTAGCAGAATAAATTATGAATCTCCAACTCTCCTCCTTTATTGAGGATAATCATCTTCTGGCTGATAAGCAGTTCGGATTTAGAGTAAAACACAGTACCAAAACTGCTCTGATTACAGCCACAGAGGAAATCAGAACATCCCTCGACAGAGGGGATATGCAATCCTTATCCTACTGGATCTCTCAACAGATTTTAATATGGTAAACCATGAGATACTGGCAGACCATATGTAGGATTTTGGTATTGGAGACACAGCCCTGTCCCTACTAAAATCTTTTCTCTCAGGATGAGTGGTATCACTTGGAGAATTTAAGTCAGATCCATACTTCTTACCTTGTGGGGTCCCTCAGGGCTCCTGCCTATCCCCCTCCCTGTTTAATCTGTTACACGACTTGCCGCCATGATTAAATCCTTTGGCCTGTCTCTGGCGTCATACGCAGATGAAACACAAATATTAGTGAAAATTACTCTATTGGCACTGTTAATGAATGCATGTGTGCAGTCAGTAAATGGATGCATAGCAATTGCTTGAAGCTCAACTCTACAAAAACAGATGTCATCCAGTTCATCAATACTCCGTCCATCTGGTCCTTGAACTGGTGGCCATTGGATTTGGGCCTGACACCAATGCCAACCTCCAAAGCAAAGAATTATGGGCTTCAGATGGACATGGAGCTAAAATATAAAGACCAAGTATACAAGGTCACTTCTTCCTCCTTCTACTGGCTTAGAATTATCCAAAAAAAATGAAAAATGTCTTCCAGCAGATCTTCTGAAAGCTGTGCCTTAGTTCTATGACGACTGGATTACTGCAATGGTCTTTATATTGGCCTCCCAAAAGGTCCACTTTTAGGTCAGCCATTATACAATTGCATTGGCTCCCGGTTAGCCATCGTATCACCTTAAGGCACTCTGCTTAGGCTATAAAACCCTCTACAGAAAACCCCAAGCCTATTTTAAGAAAAACCTTGAGTGGTATATACCAGGTACAACTCTGTGTTCCAGTACAACTAAACTCATAAAGGTTGCTTCCTTAAAACTCGCCACATGGAGTGGAAGAGGCTTTTTTAGAGCCACTGCTCTTCATTGGAACCGTTTGCCACCTGAACTGAAAACAGCATCTTCACTCCCTGTCTTTAGAAAGCAACTCAAAACCAACCTTTTTAATCAGTGACCTTTTTCCAACATTATTCAGGACACAGTCGACTTGTCTCTGCTCCGTATAGCACCAAGGTGCCTCCGGGAATTCATGCGCTTTAACAATTGCATCATTCATTCATAAATAACCAGTAAAATGAACTGGAGACATTCAGTACTTAGAGCAAATTTTGGGTAATTTTGAAATGTGATGGAAAAAAAGATTTGAAAAAGATCAAAACAAAAATACTTTGGTCAGTTATACGCAAATGATAAATATTCACTGAAACCTGATTGCCACACATTATCATTTGTGTGAAATATAGTTTTATCAATAAAACCGTATGTCTGTGCCACTTTAGTGGCCATTTCAGTAGAAAATGTGTTGTCTGTAAATGATAGTGCGCTGCCATACGATGCTTTAGTGAGATTAAAAAAAAGAAAATGCCCACCTCATGTGCATCAAAGTTAGGTGGGTTATTCTAAAAAGTGGGTCATGCTTCCTGAAAGTTTGGGAATCACTATTTTAAGCAATATTTTGCTGTGAATTACTTGTACAAGTCAAACTTAATCTGTTGACTCCTTTTCATAGTATTCTTCTTTGAGCTTACAGTGTAACTCTGCTAATACATTCTGTTCAATAAATGGGTTCAACTCCCAGCTTCCACACTGCTGTTTTCCATGATTGTGCTTCATGATGTAATTTTCTTCCTGAAGATCTCAGCTGTCACATAGTTGCCTAACTGCTACATTCCATATTAAAATGGCAGACTTGTTCGCTTTGCTAGTCATTTTTCATACGCCGGTTACATTAATTGCTATAACAAAAATTCGACTTAAGAAAATGCTGCTTCATATACTTTCATTTTTCTTCCTTATGAAATGGTCTGCAAGTGCTAAAGGGAACCTCATGCATTAACTCTGTAGTTTCTACTGTGTAATTTTCCTATTTCTAAACTCATTCAGTGGTTCTCAATTGTGAGTCTTGTTTGGAATGTGAAAGGGAAATAGACCAGTATGAAAAGCACATTCAATGGGTTTTTAAATAGGAAGAACCTCGAAAATCAAGAGTTTTAGTAATGACTGACCAAGGTGTATTTTATTCATTTCCTTAATTTGTTTTTTTAGAAAGTGCTCCTACTTTGCCTTCACCAGTACCATCTGCTTTGCTGCCTTCCCCCACTTCTAATAAGATGTCTGCTGGTACCAACAACCCAGAAGAAGCGACAAGAATTCTTACAGAGAAGAGGCGCCTTGCTCGAGAACAAAGAGAGCGAGAAGAGCAGGAAAGGAGGGAAAAGGAAGAAGAAGAAAGGTAACTCTTGAGTTTATTCTTTCATCTGAATACTGTTAGGTGTGGATTTTCAATTGAAACTTGATTCCATATACTATAGATCTGGCTCGTACAGTGAATTACTTATTTATTAGGCTTTTATAGTGCACACATGCTGTTCAAATACAAACATTTGATAGGCCAGCCATGAGCAGGGAAGGTAGCCGTGGGGAGGATAAATAAAGTTGGGTGCAGAGCTGGGAGAATCTATTTCCCGGGAGAGAGGAACTAGCAAATAAACCAGAGAGAGTTGACATACATTCCAACCCGTTTAAGCACTTTGGAGAGGTTCTTATACATAAATGGTTAAAAGAAAAAGGCATAACCTTAAAACTGTCTCTTCAAAGGCAGGGTGCCGTAAACGGGGCAACTCTCTTCCTTAACCACAACCACTTTCTAGCACCCATGCTGCTCAGGACTAGCTCCAATGGTGGTCATTAGAGCAGAGATGCTGCTCAGGTGGCTGAGCAAGTTCTCTACAAGCAGCATTTAAAAAGCGTATGATGGCCTCGGAGACCAGAACTTACAGCTTGGAAACTGGAGGTAAAAGGGCTCTAGAATGCAACAGCTATACATACAGCTCCCACCTTATTTATGAAGTCACTTCAAAAAAGGCAAATATCTGATTGCCTTTTAAAGTTCCCCCATAAGCCATGGTAGCTGGCGAATTGACAGAAAACTGCCTCTACAGGGAGAAGTCAGGAATTAACAGTGCTATTTTCAGCACCAAGATTCCCCAAAGCTGCTAAATAATTGCACCCAAACGTTTCATTGGGCCAAAATTGGTGGAACAGCAGGAACAATCACCACTGCCACAGAAGAGCGGAGCTATGAACGTAACTGTTCCTCTCTTAGTAAAAAGAGAAGCATGGTAATTTCTGACTCCACAGACCAAAGTGCAAAGATCGTCCAAGGACCCTGTATTATCAGACAGATTTGTGTGGCTCAGTGCAGCTGCAAAAATAGAGACTCTAGCATTTGAGCCATGTTGTGATACTGTTGAAGATGAAGAGCTGTGATAGCTCTGGGCCACAACTGGAAGAACAGGGCGGGCCAAACATATGTTAGTGAAGAAATCTATCTACTTAATCCCAAATGATTGCCTCAAATAGAAAAATACATCTAAAATATGATGATTAAGCAAGCTCCAGGCAGGGGGAGAACTGTTAAGCTGCTGGAGAATCTAAGGAAAGTGCCAAAGGCTCTATTTAAGTAGGGTCAAGGAGATCTTGAAGGTCTAGCTGTAAATATTTAGTAGCAAGTGCATTTTGCTGATAACTACCTCCGTGAGATTACCTTCGCTAAAGCTCAGGTGATAAGAATGTAAACCAGAGGAAGTCCAAGGCTGCTGTTAAAATCTGCACATCAAGGAAACAAGGCTGGATTATGGTGAACTGTGCAAATGCCACAATTCATGTTAAGAGAATTTGATGCAAAAGCTTTTGTGGAAGTCTGATGTATAGAAAAAGAAAACAAAAGAACAACAGAAGCCATTCAGAACATCAAGTGAACAGGTCCCCAGGTATTATCTAGCTTAGGAAAAAGACTTATGATGGTTAAATAAGCAAGTATCCAGCAAGATCATAAAGTGGAAACCAACACTGAAGTGGCGTATACATTATTTATGCTAACATTGGACTTTCCAAATAGAATGTGGCCTAACATTCTTTAGCTGTTTGGTGTATTGAAGAGTAATGAGGAGTGAAGTCCAATGGACGTCATGGTTCATTTTTGCATGATGATTTTCCTGCGGTGAGGTAATGGGTTGGAATTGAGAAAAATAGTACATCACTTTCCTTTGAAGTTAAAAACAGATGATTCTCATCCGGGAAAGTTTCTGGTAGTCTTGACAAACTGTGTTTTTGTCTTTCATTTCATTGTGAGACGTAAACCAAAGATGCCCTACAAATCTTCCTTTCAGTGATATCTTGGTGACCTTAGGAGATTCTAAAATGTATAGATAAGTTTAAAGATGTGGATGCAGTAGCTTTCTCCAGGTGCTGATAAAGCTGAAGGTGTTAGAGGAGATCTCAGTTAATATGTGCCAGCCTGTATGTCAGGCAGAGACTTTATAAAATAATGAATGTTCATGTGAAAAGGGCATTCTAGTGGCAATAGAGGTGCAACATAATATGGAGGTGACTGTGATGGTGGGGTTCCCCACTAATGTTGTCAACTGCACAACACAGCAAGGAGTCTTCTTGTTGCAAATCAGTTAGTGAATGAAGCAGGGGCGGCAAGGGTATGAGAAAAAGAAGAAAGTCCCAAAAATCCACTATCATTGACTGAGGAGTTTGGTGAAAGAGCATTGTGACAGGAGCACTCAGTTTGTGTATCTGGAGGGATCATTACAGCTGCAGTAGTGTGGGGAGCTTGGTTTCATCTCAAGAGATACATGGAAGCATGCTTAAGGTTTTCTTTGAATGTTAATTGTATGGTACAGCCAAGGCAAATATTGTGTCCTTAGCAGTTATGAGTTGAGATTAAAGCGATTTAATTTTCCTGCAGGCGCTTCACCTGTGCTTGGAAGAAATGAGATGATGTAAGAGGCCTATGTCATAATATGGAATGGATTGTGTCTTGTGGGATGACTTATTTTAGGGGGGTATAATAACTCCTGAGGCTTGAAAATTCAATAATTAATCTCTCCCGACGTGCAACAGACAGTTTATGCAGGTGTCTAATTGCTGAAGCTGGGTTGGGCTGATGTCTTTTATTCCAGATAACTTCTTGGGTCCCAGTATCGATGCTGCAATAGCCTTAAAGGCTCTTGAGCTGAAGTTAGTCACATGCTCTCCTTCAATTTGCCTTGCAGTCAACTTTGTTGCATTAGATCCAAATAATTATACCAAAGGCCCTAAGAAGCAGGATTGATTTATTGACAGTGCAGTGGTGCAGACTAGAAACATCAATTATGCATAACTTTGCTCTTTCAGTGCATTTGTATTTATTTAACAGGTGTATATATTTCAATATATTTTGATTTATTTAATAGTTTTATTTTAGATCATTGGCTTGAGGAATTAAACACTGTAACAATCTGGGTTCTACTTTTATTTCAAATAGAAATAACATGTATATGATAAACTATATCCTGAGAGCTGAAATTATATAAGGACTACAACATGAGAAAGTTTGTTTAGAATTGTTCACATAACTCAGTGATGTTATTAATTGAAATGAGTCATGAAATATAAACTGAGCTCAGATGGACCCTGAATTGAAAATTGTCAACTGAAACATTTGGGAATACACTAGGGAAAAACAGGCTATTAGAGTTCCAATATGCGGAGAGCAGATATAGTTGTTTGCTATCAGGATTTTAAGCCCTTCTTAAGGGAAGAAATCTATAGTCAAGTCCTTGGTGCAGCTGCAGAGACTACAGAGAGGTCTAAAAAAAACAGGGGCATTATATGTTCCATCTCCTTCAGAATGGCCAAAGCGTCCCTGAGAGAAGACTTTAAACTCTGAGTAAAGAGGAGGCAGATATTAACAGCCCAGGATCTGGATCCAAAATGAGACTCAATCCAAGGTAAAGGGATCCTGTGAACGCCAGCCTGATGAGCAATATCTCACGGGAAATTGCATCAAACTCAGGTGGTATTTTCTATTAAGTATTTCATTAACACTGAGTATCGTCCCTTCTTAATAGTGTCAATTGGAAAAAACCTTTGTCTGGGTCAATTGGGAATACCTCTTGGCATCTTTGCAAATTGTTCAATTGACCCTAGATTTTGCAAGAGTTTTTTTTAGGAGTTTTAAGAATAATTGTGACATTTAGGTTTCAGAAAATATTTCTCTTTCCCTCTTTATTTCTCAGTGAGCATCAAGCCCTTCACACAGTGAAATAGGGATATGCGTAACATTGATGGCTTCAACTCCATAACCAGGTTTAGGAGACAAATACTGTTACTACACTGACTACGTGTGGCTCCTCTGCCCATGTAGAGATTGAATACACAGTATTGCAAGATTACTGCGAGTACTTAAAGAGTGTGCTTCGTTTTAAAGAAGCAAATACAGAGTTTTTTTTGCATCTATAAAGAGACCCTCTACATGTTTAATCCAGTGTGTGCCCAGTGTGACTAATTGGGATCAATATCCTTTGGCATTGGGAGGACTAAATGAGATACAATTGGGATAACGTTTAAAAAGGTGAAGCTGAATATGGCTGGAAAACTATTTCAACTAATTAAAGCACTCCAGTGCAAGCCAAATCATTAGGCACCCTGCTACTCTAAATACCTTGCTGACAATAAGCATTCCTTTTGAAGACAGGAAAGAAAATAGAAAAGAACAGAACTTCAAATGACCTCATGAGTCCACACAGACTGCTTATCACATCAGCCAAAGCAAAGTACTATATTGATACCATCAATAAACCCACCCAGAGAAGTAGAACACTTTTCAAGATAAGTATTGCATAAGCCCCTGTCAGAACCACCTATGCCTTAGTCCACAGAAAAGTGCAATGCCATCATCCCCATCTTCAGTGAAACAGTGAAGTTGTTAGAGGATCCAACAGCACAGCTACAACATCAAGCCAGCTGTGTCTTGCACCCACATCTTGCTGCAGAATCCTGCAGTGGTCAGCTTTCAAAGCCCCATCTCTTGCAGATCTTGCCAACATACTCAACTCCCATAAAGCCACTTCTTATGAAGATAAGGTCTTAGATTTGTCGTACATCAGAGCTTTCTCTGAGATTGCTCTCTCACTCGTACCCACCATTATCGATGCCTCATCACTCAAGGCATCTTCACAGAATCTGTCATGGCCAGATCCTTCCACTCCTAAAGAAACCTACACTAGACCCTGAGGACCTTGTCAAACTGGCCCATTAATCACCTACCTATTCATCAGCAAGTCTATGTTCAACTTGAGGATCACATTAATGCTACTACTAACGGTTTCTCTTCAAAGCATACTATTTCTCTTCAGATCATGCTGCTACATGAAACCGCTCCCATTGTAGACGTGCCCCCTGACAACACATGAAAATAACTCGTGCCACTAATATTGCTGTCTCTCTCAGCTGTCTTAGACACTGTTGACCATTCCATTCTCATACACACCCAGGAGTCTCGGGTGATATTCACCAGCAATGTCCTTCACTGGTTCTCCTCCTACCTTTCCAACCTACACCAGAGTGTTCACATGGGCACCTCCAGTTCCCAAAAGAAATCCATCTCCTGCTGATTCCCCCAGAGTTTAATAGTGTCCAATGTGCTCTGTCATCGCCAACCTCTGCATGAAGCCACTTGGTGATATACTCACAGATAACCACTTCAAGACTAATAAATATGCTTATGATATACAACTCTATATGAAAGTCTGCTCCGCCTGCATATCATCCAGACCTGGATTCCTAGCGCCTTCTTGAAGCTCAACTGAATTCTTATTTGCCAAAAACGGCAAACAAAAAACAGTACAAATCTGGCTTAATGTTATGAACATTGAAGACTTCAAATGCCAAGTCAATTGGATTCACTCCCGGACACCAACCTCATCCTCAAGGAATGCATTGTCAAAAAACAAAGAAGCCCTTTTACCAGTTCTCGCTTTTAAATAAAATGAAATTATTTCTTCTGGAAAGCAGCTTCAGAACTGCTGTTCAAGACCTAATACTCTCGCATCTGGATGGTGGTACGCTCTACTCTGTGGCCTCACAGACTCCACACTGGCACTCTGTAAAGGCATTCTACACTCCGCAGCATGTCTGATCCAGGGTCTGAAGAAATATGATCACTTCACCCCCAGCCTGATGAAACTCCATAGCATCCCCTTGCCTGCCAGCTCTATCTTTAAAGCCAACTGTCTCATTTTCAAAACCATCGCTACTAGCACCCCTGCTTATCTCTGACTAGAAAAGCTCATCATCTCTGGTAGTTCTCATCTCACCTGCAGCCAGGACATCATTAGCTTGCAGATTAAGAAATGTACAAAGGAAAAACGAGGCAGTGGGAATTTTTTGTCAATGCACCCAGGATCTGGAACAACATTCTCATATCCATTAACACAGCCCCAATGCTCCTCCAAGTTAGGAAAGAGTTGAAGATGCGTCTCTCTAAAGAAGACTACATTACAATGCAATAACGATCCACAGACCAGCTTCCTTTCCTATCGCTCATTGTCTTTATGCTTTACTTTCAACTTGCACAGCACTCCCCAGTCTTTTTTTTTTTTGGTTCACTCTATAGAAATACTTCATATATACAACATACATACATGGATGGTACCAAATAAATTTATGATTATTTCTCAGGTCTTGCTACTAAAACTGATGTTACAAAACATGCTGATTAATACACCTCCAATACACCAAGAAGATCCAGGTATCTTTAATGTGTTACCTCAAGAATATCTGCAAATATTGGTATGCTACTAAAATGTGGTTGATTTTGCTGTCTCTGTCTCTTGCCTTATTATTTGGCTTATTAACCTGTAGTGATATGATCCAACTGGTCAGTTGGGATTAATCTCTGTAGACTAGAAGACCTCTTCTATAAAATCTCCATCACAAAGTTCTTTAAGAAGACTAGGTGGGGGAGGGGGGTTGGGGCAAGATGGCGATCAAACAAGATTGCTACCTCATGGTCTCCAATCTCTAAAATATAACAAACATGAAAACTTCCTAGAAAAGCTAATTCTAATCGAATGGCTGTCTTCTCTAAAACAAAAACCCTTGTAAGACTGAATTATTTTTGTAACTTGGACTTCTCCGAACAAGTTTAAAAATAGCTCAATAACCTTGCTCTACTAGCCACCACACCATCTTCGACAACCTTTCCCACATCTCTAGGACTATCAGTCTAAATATGTATGCCAACAGACTGACATAAACTGCTTCCTAACAACTGTACCCTCCAAGGAAGATAAAATCCACTATAGCACTGGTGGACTTCAGGACAGCAGTCCAAGCCTTGATGCTCTTCCAACTTGATACAGGAAACGCTGTCCTTGCTGGCCTACCCAGAACCAATGTCTAGCCCCTGAGTGCCATCCTTTTGAACTTGGTTTCCAGGTCTAAAAAATCATATCATATTACCCCCCATCCTGAAGCACCTCTTTCACCTTCAAAATAATCTGCACAGCACATAAGGCCCACCACACCCCACTGGTAATCTAGACTAAAATAAAAAGGAAAGGTTGACGTGTATCAAAATACCCATCCTATTGGAGAGTCTGAAAAGAAAAGCAAAACTTTGAACAATCCTTCTCTGGCTTGCGTCCCAAGGTATCTCATCAAATCCCTAATACCATCAGGCTTAATCTTGATATACTATCTTTTATCTTTTAAGAATTACTATATGGTTCATTTGTTCAAACCCCAGCTGAGGAACTAGTCCCCTGACATCTACTTCATCCCTCCTAACACCCTATTCACTACCTCCTTTTTACACACCAACAACAGATTACCTTCCCCTCATACAACTCAAATGCAAATATCAACTATTGTGATACGGATTTCCATTGTTGAATTTAATTGTACTTCATTTGCAATGCGCTCCTTTGTGCCATGTGAACCCCTGCACCCCCTTCCTATCATCCTGATTCCTTCATCCCTTGCTCTTCTTCTATCGAGCAACTCGCATGTAACCCCTTTCGTACACCTGCTATTATTGCAAGATCAATTTCTCCAGCTATGTTTGATATATGAAGATCTCTCCACTGCTCCTGTGGTTAGGTCTGGCACACTGTGAATACTATAAATAACTAGCCCCTGACTGACCTCTTCAGCAGAGGATGTGCCGACCATGTCCCTTGACTCAGACCTGCCCTCAAACTACAGTAGCATCATGTGTAGCAGGGTGCAGATGGTCCATTGGGCTGCAGGGTTGCGCCTGTGGGTCATGATCCAAGAAAATGCTCCAGACGCAGTCTGGTTCACCCTGCAGTGGTGAAATACTGAGCTTTAGAGCTGGTAAGTGCCGAAAGGCTGTTGGGATTTGTGACAGCCAGGCTGTTTGCTTTGGACAAGGTCAGAGAGGTGTATGCTATAGGGTCACTTGGGCTGATACTAGGGGCGGCTTGTTCTGTGTCAGGGAGTGAGACTCCTTTGATCTGGTGGCTGAGGGAAAAACACTTATGTGGAAAGACGTGTGTCCTGTTGTGGCAGCGGGCTGGATGGGCAGTCTACTCACTGGTTACTGGGACCACGTGTAGAGGAGACAGCCATATTTAGCATACGCAGAGTGATTGGACGCAAACTAGAACAAGAGAGGGAGATGTATGTGTGGGCGAAACACTACCTAACTGTTGCATTTTTTTTTAATATAAAGAAAGTCTCCAGTAATGAGGCTAGCATTGCATGTAATTCATGTAACAAATCTGAATGTGCGATTTTGAGGCTGGGTGGCACGGTGTTTGTCACAGTGGCAGAATATTACTAAAAAAAAACATGGAATTACATGCTAGAGTTTTGGTGCAGAAATTGACTGTAAACTACGCATAGCTAGTAATCTTCATGAGATTTTGATATGAGAGCGCAAAAACGTTGAGCCATTTTGGAGAAAAATTAAGAAAAGTTTGCAGACTTGAAAGACTTCTGGGGAACACCTGTGTGTACCGAAAACCACCCCATGGGAGCATATCTTGAAGCGCTCATGCCATCAATTTTCCCAGATGCAGAGGGGGGTTCAAGGCCTATGGATGACTGCCCGCCCACCAGTGCAGCATCAATCACCAGGCACTCTGCTAGGGTTGAGTAGGATTTGGATTTTACATTATAAAGATAAGAACGTCTCCTTATGACAGCCAACAGACAAGGTAATTAATGGATGCCTTATATCTAGGTTTTACAAGTGAAACACAAGTAAAGGTGCACAGTTGTAGGAGTTTAATGAAAACTACGTTAGAAGAACATACCATATATACTAATGTCCAAAAAAGCCACTATAACATATGAAAGCACTAGGCATATGAGAGTGAGCTGACACAAAGTTTCATTGGAAGAACTCTATGGTAGAATATGCTATAATTTTGTCTTTTGGGGATATTTTAAAACAGATTTTTCATACATCGGACTGTCGTACTGCTCTGGAGTTCTATAACATTGATAAACATACTCCCCCAGTAATTGTAGCCTAAGTATAGCTGGAGCATAGCGTATTGATAGGCAAACTGTTGTTGACTTTCTTTTAATTTTGATTATTGTGATCACTGCTGGCACCCCACTTCCTTCTGAGCTTGAACCGATAAGGGTTATGAGACAGGATGTGGCCAACAGACCTATGCAGGTACTTGGTATTTTCTTCACTGCTTGGAGTGCTGACGGTTACTTGTTCAGTCCTTGGGAGAATGGGGGTTGGAATGACTATTTCTTGGGATCCTGGCTTCTTAGGCTGCACAACATACAAAGGCTTTGTTTGATAAGTCAGGAAGAATGCTGGCATAGTAATGACTAATGTAGACCATGGCACATTTTGTAATTGTAAAGGGATAGCAAGAGCTGCATAAAGAAAACTGGAATGAGGTTGTTCTAATATACATAAGAACTCAACACTGATGATAGATTCTGCAGAACCACAGGAAATGTATTTTTTCACATACATAAAGTACCAAGTGCTCTGGATTGGAGATGTTATCTGTACATTGAAATCAGATTTAATAGCTGCATAGGTAATAGCAGATCTCTTGGTAGACTCAAATTATGCAGAATTATGGAAACAACTTAATTTGATTGAGGTTTGTTGATCACTAAACCACGCTGAAAGAGATTACTCTTTTTACTCTTGTCCACATAAATCTTACTCCTGTACAGATATTCCTGTAGCTAGTGAGAGATAGTTTTGTATATTTAAAAATGCTGAGTATTTAGGCTGGCCGCTTTCTGATCACACGCCTTTTAAACTGCACTGACAACTATTTTGCATCTAGAGATCGAATTGCTAACTGGTTTCTCCCTTGAGGTCAGGCATAGGAGCTGTAAAAAAAAAATGTTTTTTATATCACTGAGTGTTTGGTAAACTCACAAGCACTTTGATTTGGTTCAAGATGGCGGCGGATCTGTGGTTCCTTATCTCCCCACCCGCCATAGGAGAATAAGCCGGTGTTTGGCGTACCATGAGGGTTTTAAGCGTGGGAGAGATGTCTGGCAGTCCTCTGCCTGTGTCAGTAGTAGTTTTCCTCAGACTGTTTTCTGAGGAAACTTAGAGGCGCCTGCGTGGGACACTAAAGCACATGAGCAAGATGGCGGTGACCTAGGCCTGAGAAGCAGGAGGCTGTGACCTCTAAGACGAGGCACAAGACAAATGTTGGTGGAACAGTGACTGCACTGGATGAGAAGAAGGTGACGAATGTCGAGAAGGTGGGTAGGAAGAGATCCCCCTAAGCTCCTGATTAAAGGTGTGCAAAGCTGTAGCTCCTGATTTCAACTTAGTAAAAGCAGTAAATGGTGTTACTTTTGCTGCTCATCTAGCCCATTGCACAACTGCTTCCCCCACTGGTACCTGAGAGACTGCTAAGATGAGACAATTGGATGCAGGACCAAGTCCTGAGCCTCCACTGAGTTGCAGATTATTCCTTTATTTGTGGGGAGAGACTTGTTCACGTAGAGGAGATGGCTGAGCCAGCCTCCCAAAGGTAATGACTAGCAGCACAGTTCACCTCCGGGGAAGAGTGGGCTGTGGGTGGGTTTGACCGCAAAGACCACAAAAGTCTGGGTACCTACATCCCCCATGAGAAGTAAAGATCAAAGGACACTGGTTTAATACAGCTTTTTTGGCTGCTAATGATGTATGGCAATGCAGCTTGGTGTTGGTTCTTCATTTAGAATCAGTGATTGACTACATTTGGCCAAGCTGGGCACTCTAGTTAGCCGGATGTCACCTCCCACCTTCTGGATTGAATGCTTTGCTATCCCTACTTCCAGTGTGCTCTAGAACAAAGCTTAGCCGCAGCCAGGTCCTGAATGGCAGAGAACGAGATGAGACCGGGGTGGAAAGACACTACAAAGAGAGATATTGGTACGTTGTAGAGCAGCAGTTGAACTGTAGCAATTCAGTGCCATTCTGAAGTACATCCCACTGGAATCAGATAGGAGCTGCTCACTTAAGTTGAGAACAGTGTTGGACCAGGGCACTCTTCTGTGGTTGAGTCAGCAAGGCCTTGCTTGAGGCAGGTTAAAGTCAGTCCGGGAGAACTGTGGTGGGATGGGACATCACCATGCACACTGTATGGTTTTAAATACCTTTTATGCTGTATGTTGCCATGAATCTGTGGTGTTGATTCGGGGACAAGCAGACGCTGGGGGATCGCGCTAGTTCGAGCGGGGCCGGCATTTTGGGGGTATTCTTGTCAGTGGGCTAGTTCTTTTCACCTGACACTATATTAAGACATGCTGACGTGAGCGCGCAGCGTTACTTTCTCCTCAGGCTTGAGCCAGGAGACGACTTTGCTCACTTTGCACAACTGACCTGTTTTAAAAATCTTTTGCACATTGTATGGTTTTAAATACCTTTTAAATACCTTTTATGCTGTATGTTGCTGTGAATCTGTGCTGTTGATTCGGGGACAAGCAGACCCTGGGGGGACCGCGCTAGTTAGAGCGGGGCCACCATTTTGGGGGTATTCTTGTCAGCGGGCTAGTTCTTTTCTCCTGACACTATAGTAAGACATGGTGATGCGGGCGTGCAGTGAGCGCGCCTCTGGCGTGCCAAAGCCAAGCCCATCTGCGCCCTGTCGCGCTGGGCCCTCGCTCAGTGCCAGCAGCCCTGCCCATTTGAAACCAGGGGAACCTACTACTCTAAAGTACTCCAGAACACAACTACTCAACCTGAACCCGGCTGGGAAGGCCCTTGGCTGCATGCGTCTTACTTTTAACACAAGGCCTTCTTTTTTAGTCACCTGTTCCAACTGCAACAGTACCTTGCCTAAACTTTTATACCAGACTGTCAAGCCCAATAATTACAAAAAGGCAAAAACAGTTGAGCATGAAAAAACGGTGTTAAAATGCATATTGCCTAATGCCAGATCTCTGGTGTAGCACAGTACAGAGTGTGCGACATTTATAGAGGGAGTGGATATAAAACTGGCGTTTGTTACAGAAGCATAGACAGATGAAGCCTCAGGCCCAGATATAGTCAAAGCCACTCCACCTGGGTTCCTATGCCACACTCTAAATAGGCCAACTAGGAGAGAGGGGGGGTTTAGCAGTAATTTATCACAATTCATTTAAAGCGGTCTTTCACACAGCCTCAAAGCCAGCCTGTGAGGCACTCTCCTTTCGCCTCAGCTTATCCCATCACCACGTTTTTAAGGGCATCTTAATATATAGACCACCGGGACCTAGGAGCACCTTCATAACTTAAATTGGAAATCTGCTCGAAGAGGGACTCTGCACAGACTCCTTTTCTATCATGGTAGATTTTAACTACTATCTGGAATCACTCATGGAACCAGATACATTGGCCCTCTTAGATATGATGAATAGTGCTGATCTTAGGCAGGCCGTGACATGCCCCACCCATGTGGCAGGGCATACTCTATATGAAATATTTCCCAACCACCCACATCTCTCTTACACTGGTTTGTTGCCTCTCGTCTGGACAGACCATGCAGCTGTACAATTTGAGTTGGCCCTTCCGGATCAAATGTTTATTACTACTGCTGGACAGATGCCTACAGGAGTGGAGGAGGCCCCCACCCAATATACTAACTGGGTGGATACAGCTTGTAAAAACCTAGCCCCAGTAAAAATTCGGTTTCCAGGGGGCACTCGGCAGTTCCTAGTTATTGTATGGTTATACCTGTGCACTGATATTGTTGCTATGAAAATCAATAAAAATGAGTTCTTTAAAAAAATTCGGTTTCCTGAAAGGTCACAGCCATCGGCCCCCTGGTACATGGAGGAACCTAGGAATCAAAAACTCATCTGTAAACGCCTTGAGCGGAATTGGCAGAACGAATACAAGGAAGCAGAAAAAAAGATATAGAAACAGAGCCTCGTGATTTATAAACAACTCTTAATCTATGCAAAGAAAATGTTATTTGCTAATCAAATTAACCTAGCAAAAAACTCTGCTAAAGAACTCTTTAAAACTGTATCTAGCTTGGCTTTCCCCTGTCCAGCTAAAATTTAGACGAGCCAAGAATTATGCGAGGACATCGCCATGTTCTTTCTGAATAAGGTGGAGGTCATCTTCTTGGATTTTAACCGCCCAAGCTCCGTAGGGACGGTAGTCCTAACTGAGGAAAATAAGCCAGCATCTGGCCTCCCCCCTACCTTTGATAAATTTGTGCCACTATCCATAATTGACACTAAAAGGCTCCTTATGTCCGCAAGATCAGGCTCCCCCTATGATCCCTGCCCAGTCTCTGTGATCAAACTTGCCTCGGGACCTGTTGCCCTTACACTTACTTCCCTATTCAAAGCATTGTTTGAAGCAGGGCACTTCCATAAACCTTGGAACGTAACCTCGATACTGCCACTGCTAAAGAAGCCCAGTTTGGACCCCAAGGATCCTAATAATTTTTAACCATTCTCACACCTCCCGCTTCCAGCAAAACTGGTTGAGAAAACAATGAATTTGCAATTGAGTGCCTTTCTACGTGAAACTCAAGCTCTGGACCCCTCTCAATATGGTTTCAGAGAAGGGCACAGTACAGAGTCTGCTCTTAGATAATCTACTGAAGAGATTAGGGAAGCCCTGGATCGGGGAGGCAAGGCTGCTCTAATTATGCTGGATCTGTCTGCTGCCTTTGATATGGTCCATCATGAGTTGTTGATGGATCGTTTATTGGCATGCGGGGTCCAGGGTAAAGCGTGGAAGCTTTTGAAATCCTTCCTAACCGACAGATCACAAATCGTGTCATTGGGCAAATTCTACTCCAAACCTTTTCCCCTGACTTGTGGAGTTCCACAGGGATCATCTCTAAGCCCCACAATTTTTAATGTGTATGTATCGTCTTTAGCCTCCTTGATCAGCTCCTTTGGCTTTTGCCTTACCTCGTATGCAGATGACACACAAATTGTTGTGTCTCTGCTGCCGGGAAAGGAATTAGGAACAGCCAAACGGTTCCATGATTATATGGAAGCGGTCGGGAGGTGGATGTCACAGAATTGCCTGAAGCTCAACTCGGCCAAAACTGAGGTCATCCTATTTGGAAACAATGCCAATTTCTGGACCCCAAATTGGTGGCCAGAAACACTGAGCACTCTTCCTACACACACCAGGAAAATAAAAAACTTAGGAGTCATAGTTGATGATAAGCTCAACTTTGGTGACCAAGTTAATGCAGTGGCATCTGCCACCTCTTACGCTCTCAAAATGATCAAGAAAATATTGCCCTTTTTGCCGGCCGACAGTCAGCGAACAGTTGTTACTGCACTTATCCTGTCAAGGCTGGACTACTGTAACAGTCTTTACCTGAATATTCAAGAACGTTATCTGAATAAACTTCAATTGTTGCAAAATGCGGCGGCAAGACTGCTTACCGGCACATCTAAATTTGCATCAATTTCCAATGAAATCAAAAGACTGCACTCGTTACCTTTTAGGAAACAGGTGTGTTTTTGAAATCCCTATGCACCGTTTACAAGGCCCTACAAGGAACAGGACCAGACCACCTGAAGCGGCAGTTTCGGTGGTATTTGCCCAAAAGAACACTTCACTCTCTAGGAGCCAAATTGGTGACAGTACCACCCGCTAAAAAAGCTACATGGGGCGGAAGAAGCTTTATTGCCTGCGCTGCAAAGCCTTTGAATGACCTTCCTTTTCATCTGAGAAATGCCACTGACCTCTTGGCATTTATTAAAGGATTACAAACCTGGCTCTTTGACATGTAAATTTGTCTACAACGTTCAGTGCTTAGAGGATAGTAGCTAGCGCTAGGACACCTTTGGGTGACCGCTGCGCTGTAGAAATGCATATAACATAACATAACATGGGGGTAGAATTGGGGCTAAGTGTTGCATCATTTTACACAGATTGACTTCCAATATTTAAGGGATGATTTGTATGAAATGCATTTAGAGGGCTGGGGTCACACTATCAAACTCACAGTTTTGAAAATAATTACTTATTTCAAAGAACGTAGAAGAGGTGGGGAAGTGTCTGGGATCTATGTGAGATTACCCAGGGAGGGCAATCGTACTATGGTTCCCTGGCTTTAATCTGGTTATATTTGGTTGGGGTTTACAGTTAAATGAAGGGATTCGTGGGGTTGTAAAGGGTTATATAAGGGCCTTAGGTTACCATGTCTTTTGACACCCTAGTAGGTTATATGGTGTAGGTATCAAGATCTCTAAGACATTCGAGACAATAGTTTCAAGAGAAACCGATTATTTCATACAAAATGGTAAGCATACCCACTGAAGCCCTGCCAATCCCATTATCACTCAAAGGGAATTGGCACAAATCCCATTTGATAAGACTCTTTCATGAGACTCGCCTCATAAAAGCTGACCAGGACTCAATGAGATCTAGACTCTTACTGAAACAGTACTATTACTCAACACCAGAGGCAGGTTTTCTCCTATATTTCTTGACACTCTGATTAGAGTTTGAAAGAATCACAGAGAGATAAAGTGGGGAAATGGTTTCTGCTGAATGGCACACTCTAAGGGGCTGCTCTCTTGATTGTCTATTTACATTTCTAACTCGTGATAGGAGAGGTATCTCGGGAGGGAAATGGAAGCAATACTGTTCACTTACACCCAGGAGGGATTCTGTACAGTTTTCATCTCTTCACATATCAGGCATTGCAACTGTATTTGTTTTCCTTTTTAATGGTAGCATGTGGAAATGCAGGAGTGGTGTTACATTGATTATACACTCTCGGAAAGGGTGCTATTGGATGTTGTATTGTTACCTAAAACTCTAAGGTAGTTGAGACTTTATATTTCACCAGTGCCACTGGCTACTTTGGGTTTGTGGGACTGCCATCCTATCCTTAACACTTCACCCCACTGTTTGTAAATACTGAATTTTCCCAGAGTTGGATCTCTAGCTTATCAAGTTTGGATATCATGGGTACGTCATGGTGGGCGATCTCTTTCAAAAAGATATTGCTACATCGTTCTCTGATCAAGGAGGAATACGGTCTTCGAGAGGAAAAAAAGATTGATATTTGCAGGTACACCAGTGGGTGATGTATTCATTGTTTGGTGTATGCAAAATTGGCTTTCAAATTTCCCTTGGCATGGCAAACATTCCAAAAGGAATCTGAGGTTTATGAAATAAAACTCTCAGTTGATTCTTGGGGTATGATTGTAGGCCAATCTCTCAGAGCTGTGCAGAGTTCCTGTACCTACAAATCAATATGTAGTTTGAAAATGTGAACCTAATGTGAGGGAAGAGTTGAAAAAATGCAAAATGGTTAAGAGTCTCTGCCAAATGTTAAAGTGCATTCAGAAATCCCAGATTTAAACTCCTTCAATATTCATCTTTACGTGAGGCCTCAATTGTTAAATTCAATTAACCTGGAATTAGATGGCATGTGTCCTAATTTGGCATTAGAAACTAGTTCCTTTTGGCATATATGGTGGGCATGTGGAGCAGTAGCAGTCTTTTGGGCAGAAAGAAAACCGATTTGTGTAATTTATTTTGTTACAAGCTCATCCCCTCCCAAAGTTAAACTTTTGGGTCTGGTACTCATGAACTAAAAAGGCATGCTCTGTGCTAAGTTCATACCTTGGGGTTTGATTTTAATTAAAAAATATATAGCTGGTGCTTGGAAATAATGCATAGATCTGATCACACCTAAATGCTTTTGGATCTATGCAAATTAATGTTGGCGAAAGAAGTCCTCGGACGTAAACTGAGTGGAATGGGTAGTGATGGGAGATTGAATATTTGGAATGTGGTTTCTTTCCATCAGAAAGACTTCCACCATAACTGTTTCTAACTGTCTCACCGCCAGGTAGCACACAGATTTCTATAGTGTTCATGTAGGAATTGCATATCAATGTGGTAACAAAAACCATAATCTGTAAAGGAGTGTTGTATCACCTGGATTCAAACGGTGTGACGTATCCAAATATGATTTACATGTTGAGGATAACAATCTCTGCAGTTCTGTGTTGTTATGCTGTATGTGTTGTGTCTGTCTTTATCTGATAAAAATAAAAAAAGTAAAGAAAGAATGTACCATGGGAGGCGTAACCCGAGTGAAGACCCAACTAAATGTGTCTCCACTGAGCTCTAGTTAGCTCAAGTGACATAATCAACTGTACATAATCAGTCAGATTTGAAAGCATTGTGCATCAGAACCACTTAGCAGTGGACGGCCATGGGATGACTGTATTTAAAAGGCTTGCTATAATCAGTGGCATAACGCAAAATGTTGGGGCCCCCCTGCAAAATGTAATGAGGGCCATTGAGTATCCCCCATCTCACAGATATTTATTGGCATTAAGCTTACTGGTGGCCCCCCCTAATCGGTTCGTCGGCTGGGTGCCCTTTCAAAAGTTGCTGCCCCCCATCGCTGCAGGGTCTTGCTATACGCCCTTGGCTATAATCAGACACTCTTTTCCTATGGTCTTGCTTGAAAGCACAGCTGTCGCCAGACAATTATGTGAGCATTACAAGAGAGGGGCTTTGGCCCCACCCACATGTTGAGAGCCTGGAGTACATGTTTTAATTAGGCAGATATTGGGTGCTTCCACAAAGAAAGTGTTTGCCCTCCACACAGCTATGAAGATTTTGTTTATTTATCCTGCTGCCTGAGCTTGAATTTTCAGGGGCTTACATCTTACTAGAATGCTGTTGAAGTGTCTTAGACTAGATAGTTTGTTTTTCTCTGACAGCAGCGCAGATGGGAAGAGGGTTGTCAATCACCTACATGGGTTTTTAGGTCTCGATTGACAGTGCAACTGTCATTTGATCTTTTAACGCACATCAATATTATTTTACAGTCCTTTGCTTCCTCACAAATACATATTCTTTTCCTTGCTATTTACTTGTAATGCTTCACATTACCATACAAAATTATTTTAAAGCCAGGCCTGATGGCATTGTCAATGCTTGTATACTGATGGGAAAAAAGCAGCACAAACCAAGATAACGCCACCTGCCTGCAGAGCCTCGGAGAGGTCAGTGGAGTGTTTCGCTGGGGACCTGATCAAGCATCATAGCGACAAGTTGTGGCGCGTGGGCACTTACAACCTGAGGTGAGGTAGTGTGTGAGACTGTGCAAGCAGGGGTGCCATGGGCCCTGGGGTCCAGGGCAGAGAGAAATAAGCCACATCTCTGCAAAACAAAAGGCCTGTGCCCCCATCCACTGTTCAGCCAGACACTACTGGAGCCAGGCAGTGGAACACCTACATCAGAACCTCACATTGCTAGGAGAGATAACTAACAAAAGATCTTTTGAATGTGTTCATCCTAGAGAGACAGTTTAGGTTTACAAATCTGGTAGCATCTCTGACAATGCATAACTAGCACATGCCACAAACTTGCATACATATCATTTAAGCTCTAGAACCTGTTGTCAGGAGATAGTGTGGTATTGGGGTCTGGTCAGGATTTTGTACTACTGGTGTGACTCTGGCTCATTGGATAGATACAGACAGAAACCCACTGCAATTAGGCCAGTGTTTTTCTGCAATGTCTTAAGGGTTCTACCATCTACTTAAGAGAAAAACTCCAAGACCCCATTGATAAAAGGCGCTTTCACATCCACGTCTCCGAGCAACAATCCAATGTCCTCCCAGACTCTATCTGGATGGACAATGACCATAGGAGACTCACAATAGCAGGCCACTAAAGATGACATTCAACTACTTATACTTGAGTTACCTAGGATATGACATCACTACACTAAGATTTCTTCAAGCCCCTTTCATATCTTAACCGCCTCTTATAGAGTATTGAAACTAGGGTGGCTATTCTAGAGTTAACCTTGATGGGAACACAAGCAATCATGAACAACATGCTATTCAAGAAAAGATCACATAAATGGAGAAAGCTCATATGATTATGCAAGAAAAATCAACGACTGTGAAAATCATTCGCAACTTAACAATCTACGGATCAGAGGAAATTGACACATCAGTGGTCTACGCTAACCTATCAGATCAGATTCAGAACCGGTTTAGGGGAATACTCATCGTGCTAGATGATACTGAAATGACAATGAAAAATTAAGAAACTTGAAACAGGGATGTAAGCAGGCAGAGAGGAAGTGGAGAAACAGATATACAGACGAGGATAAAACCGCCTGGAAAGTGACAATGGCTAATTATGAAAAATAAATTCTTATAGCAAAAGCAGAGTACTTCGCAGACACTATTTTGAGAGCACCAAATAGTTCTAGGAGCATCTTTAAAATAGTGAGTGATATTGCTAAACCCCGATTACTCAAAAATCAAAATTCATCCCACTCAAGATCTCTGCAATAGCCAAGTGACCTTTCTTTGAGGACAAGATCAGAACAATCATTGATGGACTCAAAACGGGTACTATGACTAAGGAGGAAGACCATAATAGTAGGGCAAGGAGATTATTACAAGCGAAGAAAAAGAGCCAGATAGGGGCTGATAACCTGATCTTCCTGGATCACTTTGAGATACCCTCGGTGGAGGATTTAAACAGAGCAGCTCTGGTTGTGTCCTCGGGATCCCCTTTGGACCCACTACCACACAAAATTTGGATGGAATTGGGCCCAGAACTCTTTCCGATACTCCGGTAGGTCTGTAATCAATCTCTGACTAATGGGTTAGTGCCGGCTTGCTGGAAACGGGTGATGGTGACACCACTCTTGTAAAAAGCCACACTTGATCCAGCTTGCACTAAAAACTATAGAACCATTTCCCTGCTACCCTACCCGGTAAAGATCATAGAGCGCCTGGTTAGTAGGACACTCGCTCATTTCTTAGAAACTAACAACAAACTAGAGGGTGGGCAATTTGACTTTCGTCCGGGACATGGAACTGAGACCACCCTGGTGACCGTGTTGGACGATCTTTGAATGCAAGCAGACAGGGGACAATCAGCCATATTGATACTGCTTGACCTGTCTGTCGCATTTGACACGGTTAACCATGAGATCCTTCTGGCCAGGCTCGAAGAGGTTGGGGTAGAGGGTTCAGCACTGAAGTGGTTTCAATCCTACCTATCTAATAGGCAACAGGCAGTGACCCTGCCCCCTTATCAATCAGAGTTTATCAACATTCGGCATGGTGTCCCTCAAGGATCTGCAATCAGTCCAATATTGTTTAATGTTTACCTGAGCCCTCTGATTGCCACCATAAGGGCCCATAATATTAATCTTGTGAACTACGCAGACGATATGCAGCTTATCCTATCTTTAGAGGGAGACCAATCTATATCATTGGAAGATTTCCACGCATGCATGCTGGACACTGCACACTGGCTGAGAGAGAAATCCTCACAATGTAATGCCGATAAGACAAGTTCTTTTTTGTGCAGCCGGGAAAGTTCCTTCTCTACTTCCAACTCATTTTTGGCTCATTCCCACAGCCACACCATTGTTACCCTCAGTAACAGTTCGTAACCTGGGAGTTAGGTTTGATGACAAACCAAGCCTAGAAACGCAAGTGAACACAACAGTCGGGAGCTGTTTCTCCCTAATTAGAGTACTCCGGAAGATTCTTCCGATACTACCTACACAGGCTAGAGCATTGATAGTAAGAAGTATTATCTTGAGCCGGCTGAATTATTGTGATGCCTTGCTGCTGGAGTCTCCTAAGTTTTTGATTGAGAGACTCCAGAGAATCCAGACAATGGCCGCTAGGCTAGCCTTTATTAGGCCACGATGCTCATCCGTCTCTCAGACTCTCTCGGAGCTGCATTGGCTCCCAGTATCGCAAAGGATACAGTTTAAGTCACTTTGCATTGTGTTTAAAGCTCTGCATGGTACCGGACCGAAACCAATGCAAAACAAATTTGTATGGTATGTTCCTACCCGGAGCCTCCGTTCTTCTTCTGCCAAACTGGTGAAAGTGCCCAGATTTAGAAGAACCAAATCAGGAGGTAGGAGCTATAGTACTGCAGCAGCGCGACTTTGGAACAAACTTCCAACTGATATCAGACAGTTGGAAGACTTGCTTCAGGTCAGAAAAAGAATAAAGACATGGCTCTATCCTAGTACTTGATTCATATTGCTCTGTTGCCCACCTTGCATACATTGATAACTGCCTAATTTTTTACTAGCCGGACAAACGTATCACAAGCACCAGGGTACCCGTAGGGTAATAGTGCACTCTATAAGTGTAGAATACAATACAATACAAATACTACCAGATCGAACCCATAGTCTATTAGACGTAGGGTGCTTGAGTCTTGGCCTCTCTATGGGAAGCTGACCTTCCTCTGTTATAGGAGCTGGAGTTCAACACCAATGAAGGCCAGGGTTATTTTCGCAGGCCTCATACTTGCTTATCCCAACTTATTCTGTTGGTTTTCTTTCCTATCCCATATTTAGTATTACCCTTACTCAGTAACTAGGTTCACTGAATAATTAGAATTCGGTGTACTCCGACATTTCAAGAGCAAATGGACAAAAGGCCCCCAGGGTGGAATGGGGTGGAGGAATAGGAGACATCAGTTTTGAATAAGAGTAGTGGCAGCTTGCACACAATCTAGTCTGAAGATCCCTACTGTAAACAATCCGGGCCTGAATTCCCTGCTAAAACGTAAAATATTTTTGAACTGGCCATAGGTTCAGGAAATTAGACTTTATTCCAAGAAACCCATCTTCTGCAGCAAGATGTTTTTTATTTACACTCAACCTTACAGCCAGTCCAGTCCTTGATAATAGGAGGTGAGTTTAATGTCACATTTCAATATGAGGAAGACCGTTTTTGAGCTACAGGGGCATGCCTAACCAAGACAATCATTACAACTTGGTCTGTCTGAGCTACATATGGTAGATGAGTGAAATCTACACCAGGAGGAAAGAAGTTATATGTTTTACCCCGAACATGTTTAAAGTAGACTATTTCAAACATAATCACTACCACTTAATTAAGGAATGCAAATACCCTCAGATGACGCAGCATTTTCATACTTGTATCTTCATTAGTGTAGGAAAGTAGGATCTGCTTCTTATGGTTACCCCCACGTTTTGCTTCATGTGATACTGTTTTGGACTAGTCTGACTGGGATCCTGCTAATCAGGACTCCTGTCTGCTTTCTCCCTAAACTGTATTTCATTTACTTAGGTACACTCCAGATTGGATACTGGGGTACCCTTGTCAGTCCCTAGTATAGGGAACCTATGTACCCAGGGCATAGGTACCCTAGAGGCCTCCCATGGGCTGAAGCATGTATTATACCACCCATGAGAGGCCATGCAAAATGGATAGGTTACTATATCCAAGGGTCACTACACTTAAAACCTATAAGTCACACCTATAGCAGGCCTTGACAATCCTGAAGGCAGGGTGCTTGGTTCTAAGTGAAAGGGTGCCACTGCTTGAGCAGGACACCCCTGCAACCTCTTAGTCCATTCTCCCGGGTTGTTAGTGCTGCAGCAATTAACAACATATAGAGTGGCATTATGCGACTGCGTGATGACCTACTATAAAACGGCTGAAAGTAACCCTATCGTGTTTGGTGTCCAACATTGTGGAATTTATGATTCCACCCCTCATAAACGAGCTTTGTGAGGTCCCTGGTATTCCCGGTACCAGCCTTCTAGTCCCGGGCAGTCCAAAATGGTTGCTGCCGACCAGAGACATATTTCTACCCTCCTGCTGCTTAACCAAGCTCGAGCAGAAAGGCAGAATAGGCATCCTGTCACAGGGAGATGTGACCACCTCCAAGACAGGATTTAGTGTATTAGGCCTGGGTGGAAGCACTTGCCAGCGAACGAAAGTCTGCATGAGGGTCACATTTGGTGTCCCTGTGCATAGTCCAGTTCAAACCAGTCCTGGGAGCGGTTGGCTCCAGCTCTGGCACAAAACTGGACAAAGGACATGGGAGTAACCTCCCCACTGTCCAGACCCTCCCCTGGGAGGGTCCCCTGAATCTGTCCAACACTCTCCCGTGGGTACAAAAGGGCTTATCTGGCTGTAGGACCCTAGATTCGACGTGGACAAGATTCTGAACCAGAAACCACTGAACTTCGACTGTTTGGGCCCGACTTTGTCTCCCACTCCATCCAAAGCATCGTCTGTGCCCGTGCACCATACAGGCTCTGTGTAGGATCTGTGGAGCATCAAGGACAACTGAAGATATCTCCCTTGGAGTGAAGGAATCACTCCCCTGCAACCTTAGGCATCACATCACGATTGACCAGTCTGCTGCTCCTGAGCTCCTACAGACCCTGCAACACAAGAGGTGGGTTTCCAAGTCCCTTCAGGTCCGAGCTACCCTCTTACCGAGTTTGAGGTCAGAATCCCTCGTGGGGCTGCAAAATCCGTATCCCTGTGCACTGCTTGCTTTTGCTAGTGCATATGCTTGTTGGCATTTCCAACACAAGTGCACTGGGCTCCGAGTAGCCCCAACCTCTGGCACCATTTCCTACAAAGAACTCTGGCCTCCTCGCACCGAGTGCTCCATGGGCTGCTGCTTTGTGAAACTGCTTGAGGTCCCCTTGCGACTCCTGTGCCTCCGGCCTGTGGGTCTCTTGAGGGTCAATACTGCTTTTCTTGGGCTCCCCTAGTTGCTCCAGGCTTGCCCTGACTCCCCTGTGTTTGGTGAGTCTCCTGCACCTTGCTGGTCCGAAACATACCTTTTCTTGACCTTCTTCGTGGGTTGCCGCTGCCAAGGCTTGTTGGTGATCCCGCTGGACACCGACCCCTCAGCACTCGACATCCTTCATGGGACAGCCCATATCCGCCTCCTGGTCATCCGCGACATCTCCTGGTCCCGGTGGCTGCAGAGTCAAGTCAAGTCAAGTATTTCTTTATTCGGTTTTTAGCACATAAAAAAAAAAACATAAAAGCGATCACATAAAAAAGACATTTACATTTCATAACAATTTTAAAACGAACTACTGACAGTTGATACAAGATAAAAATACTTTTTTCTTTTCATTTCTTTTAAAAAACAATAAAAATTACTTAGTTACTTCGCTATGCTTTATTTATAGTGATAACACAAATTCATTACTAATATATACAACATTCTAGCGAGATGTCGCTCTCACTTTGCTCAGTTGGTTTACTTTAAACTGGGCACATTTATAGATTTAGTCGATGTCGAAAAATGCATTTCAGAAATTTAACAATGCACTTCGACATCCACTCCTCCCCCAATGATTGGCTGCAGAGTCAAGAACCCCCTCAACTCACCTGAAGCACCCGACATCGGTGGGCATTTGTCTACCGCGCCCCTGGTCACTCCTGAGTGACCCAGACTCTGTCCCCTCTGCTTTCAGGTACTCTTCATCAAGAATCCAGCTTTGGATTCCGACTGACACTTTTCTTCTTCCCAGCAGTGGCTCTTCTTCGAAGTCCTCCATGGAGATCAACGGTGGTTTCCGACACCACTTCAGACCTATGCACCCAGCTTTCGTGGGATTGTTAACTCTGGTACTACAGTATCCATGGGTGGGGTGGCTCTCCAACCTTCTAACTTCCACAGGGTTTCTTCAAAGTCCACTTAGAAGGGTCCTTAAACTTTAAAACTGCAACCGCGGCTCTCCCATTGAATTGTCCTCCGTGGGGTCCCTACTTACTCACCATGGGTGGTTCCTTGGGGTCCCAGCGATTCTACATCCTCTAGACATTGTCTTGGCTTGAGTTGTGGTTCTTATACCACAATTTTAGTATATGGTTTGGTCTCCCTCTGGAGCCCACTGTGTATTAGTGCTATTTACTATTGTTTCTGTGCTACAGTATTGTGTGCTTTGTGATGATCTGCGCGTAGCAGATACTTTTTTTTTTTTAAACGTTTATTTTATTATTTTCATCATGTGTAACAAACCTTACATTGTCTAGAAACCATAAATGATACAGGCTTTCATCTTACATTGTGTTCTCTTTGTACTCTTTGCAACATCAAAAAGAAACAGCTGATGGATAAAACATGGGCACCATACAATGACAGCAAATGTCCATATGTCGAGAATACTGTAAAGGGAGCATATTCTAGAATATCAGGGGTACAGTTCAACAGACAGACAGCACGCTCTTACGTACAGCTCATCCAGGCCTCATGCCACGAATTCTCTAGTAGTAGTGGCAGAGCAGGAGACTCCAGAGCATGTAACCACAATACTGAATGCGATCTCATGAATCTGTCCTATAGAGGATGGCAGTATAGGAGACAGGGAGTGGTGACCTTGCAACACAGTTGAGTATCGATTTCCAGAGGAGGAGCATCTGGCCCATCCGAGTCTCGCATAAGGAGGTAACTTTGGAAAGGACCCCATATATCCCTGGGCCTAGAGGCTTGTGGGAGTGTTTCTGTATATATGGTCAATTATTCCTGACAATAGAGCAGATCTCTCAGCCAATCTTTGAACTTCGGAGCTCTCCCTCTGCCCCACTGGCTGGCCACTCTGCGCTTTACCAGTAGGAATGATACAGCCAGGAATTTGCGGTGTGATTTGGGTATTTGTGCAGTATAGCCTAAGAGCGCCATCAGGGGGTCTCTCGCTAGTGTGCTATTCGTCATTTTCTCAAGTGCCGCATAAACCTGTTCCCAGAACTCCTGCACCCTCGGGCATTCCCATGCTAAATGTAGAAATCCAGCTTCTGGCCTCCTACACCTTTCGCATCGGTCATTATCAGACAGTTGGTATCTAAACTTTTTGGCCGGGGTGTAGTACATACAGTGTAGAAATTTACAGTGTATTACCCGCAGTCTGCAACTGGCAGAAATCTGTGAGGTCTGGAGACAACAGTATGTCCATTGTTCGTCAGGTACTTCCTCCCCTAATTCTGCGGTCCACTGCGTTCGGGCTGGACTAGGGTCGCCTATTTGTTGTATGCGTATGTTGTTGTATAGCCTAGACACTAGATGTTTGCCATCCGCTGACCCCAACATTAGGTGCCACGAGTCGAGGTTCATGGGCTCCCGAGGGAAGTCAGGAACGACCAAACGGATCTCCTGTCTGAGTCGAACATATAAGAAAAAATCTAAAGGCGAAGGCTGAATCCCTTGAAAAAAATGGTCCAAAGAACGGAACACGCCTTCATGAGAAAGATCGCCCCATTTAGTGACATTAACCCTTTCGAACAATTTATGGAAGCCTTTCTTTTGCAGTAGTGGCACGCAGGGATGATAGGACAGTGGAAGCCTCGAGGAGTATAGCAAGGGGTAATCGAGGAGGTCTGCAATACGGTTCCATGCATCCACCGTGCCTGTGACCGTGGTAGGTGGTGTTGCGTGAGTCCGAACAGGGGCATGTATAAGACCGGCCAACGGAATAGGGTCAGCAAGCCAATCCTCCGTAGCAACCTGTGGCATGTATCTGGGGAGGTTAATCTAATAATAAGCATAATGTGCCTGTGCACTTAGAAAGTAAACCTCAAAGTCTGGTATATCAAAGCCACCATGAGCATAGGGTTTTGTACGTATAGATCATTTGAGCCTCGGTTGCTTACCTCCCCAAAGAAGTCGTATTAACTCAGTACGCAGAGTTTTAAAGAAAAAGGAACCAGGATGGTAAGGTATGTTCATGAAAAGATATAAAAATTGCGGGAGAACAACCATTTTAATTAAAGAAGCACGGCCTGCGAACGAGAGGTGTAGGGATATCCAGCGAGTTACATTGCCAGCAAGGCGTGTGATGGCTGTGCCATAGTTGAGGAGGATAATGGTTTCCCTGTCTCCGGTCAGCTGTATACCTAAGTTGCGTAGGTCAGTGTCGCACCATTCCAGTGGGAAATCTAGAGCAAATCTGGTAACCGCAGGTGTTAGAGGAAAAAACTGAGACTTTCCCCAGTTGATGCTAATCCCAGAAAGTCTGCCAAAAACGAGGAATTCCCGTAATATAGGGTTAATGTTTTATTGGGGATCCCTAATATATAAGGTAATGTCGTCCACATAAAGGGATATCAGGATTTGACGTAAACAGCAACGAAACGCCCTATCTCGATGATGTTGTCGAAGCCTGGATGCCAGCGGCTCAACCGCTATAGCAAAAAGAAGTGGAGACAACGGGCATCCGTGCCGCGTGCCGCGTGCCTCTCGTGATGGAAAGAGCGGGAGAGAGATGACCATTGATCAACACTTTGGCAGTAGGCTGCTGATCTAACAACCTAATCCAGGAAATAAATAAAGGAGGAAAGCCCATACGCTGTAATACCCCGAATAAATAATTCCACTCCACAGAATCAAACGCCTTAGTGGCATCCAAAAATACTGCAGTTATTGGGAATTCAGGTGCTACATTCTGGAGTAGGGAGAGCAGGGTGCGAAGGTTGTGAGTTGTGGCTCGTCCGGGGACAAATCCCGACGGGTCGGGAAGGATAAACTTATCCATTAAAAGGGTTAACCGATTAGCCAAGATTTTATCCAGGATTTTCGTGTCACAATTTATAAGCGAAAGCGGCCTATAAGTCTCGCAAGAATCGGGTGCCTTACCAGGCTTCAAAAGGGACGTGATCAGTGCTTCTCTCATCGAGGGGGGAAGCACTCCCCTTTCTAAGGATTCTTTGTAGATTTCCTTAAGAACTGGAGCCATAATATCTATATAATGCTTATAGAATTCGACTGGAATGCCATCTAAGCCAGGTGCCTTCCCATTTTTCAGCTGCATTATCGCCTCTCTGATTTCGTCCAGCTCAAAAGGAAATCATATGAATTCCCTCTGCGTATTGCTTAGCCACACAAGTGCCACATCTGCCAAGAAATCGTCCATGTCCATCAATCCATCTCGCTGCGTGGTATATAGTGTGTTATAGTGCAAGGTAAATGTTTCAAGCATTTCAAATTGTGTCTCGTTGCACTATCTCCCCAGGTCCTTTAATTTCTAGGATGCGAGTGGAGAAGCGGGGGCGACTAATCACTTCAGCAAAGGCTTTTTCTGGCCGTTCACACTCACGTATCTACGGGCCACCCAATATCGTCCCCTGAATCTCGTCTCTTGCGCCGCAGCATCCTCATATTCCAACAGCTTCTCCCGCAAGTCGGTCTGCACTTGACCCGTTTCCCCGGTTCCCATCGCACCTTTAGCATCCTTAGGTCTTGTTCCAGTTTCCTGAGCGTGTTTTGAATATCCCTGAGCACCCCAAAGAACCCTCTGATTGTGACCTTGAAGGCCTCCCAGATCATCTCCACGCTGTCCACTGACCCTTTGTTTCTCCGAAAAAAATCTTGAATCTCTTTCCCTAGTTCACTATGAAAAACCGTGTCCAGTAGAGCATTGGGTTGCAGTCGCCAACTAGGTCTGGGTTTGTCGTAACCTAGAGGTGTGAGTATGAGTTTCACTGGGCAATGATTTGAGAACGTTCTGGCAGGATGGACAACATTCCGGATAGCCTGTCCCATGCCCTGGAGAGTAGGCAATAGTCTAAACGAGCCCATGTCCCAGCATACGTTGTGAAGTGTGTGCCTTCCTTGACCTGTGGGTGGGTATAACGCCAGCTATCTCCCAATCCCCCCTCATCCAGTATTCCCTGCAATGTCGCTTGAGAGTTGGTGTAATGGTGCGCTGCGGCGTTAGACCTATCCAGGACTGGATTAAGGGCTACATTAAAGTCCCCGCCCCAGATTATATGTGTGGGCCCTATGCTCACAATTTTTCCCCATATGTGATTAAAGAATTCAGGTGTGTCTTCATTGGGGCCATAGCAATTGGCTATCGTAAATGAGTCCCTACCCAAGCGGCCCCATACTATTACATATCGTCCCTGGGGGTCTGTTATCACACCTGCCAGTGCAAAGGGCATTCGCTCTTTTATTAAAATAGCTGTGCCGTGGGCATAGGAGGAGTATGAGGAAAAAAAACGACTGTCTGCCCACTTGTTAGCGAACATGACTGGCGAATGTGGGTTAATATGGGTTTCCTGAAGCAGTGCTATACTTATCTGTTGACAATCTAAATATGCTAGAATCTGTCTGCGTTTTCTCGGATCTCCCAAGCCCCCGACATTCCAGGACATTATATTTAGTTGATTTTTATCCACCAGGTCCCCTATACCCTTGTGCAATGTAACATCTGATAGAGTGCAAAGCCACATATAAGCATAATCGAATAGCAAGAGAATCACATTTAAAAAAAAAAAAATCCATAAGATATGCCCGTCATCGTATTCATTAGCCCAAACCCCTACCTCCCCCACCCACTGGAGCATCCCAATCATGCCAGTTACATCCGACCCACCCCCCTCCCTTGTACCCATTAGACAAGCCCTTACTTTGAACTTCTCTAGTTAATGACCAGAGAGAGTCTAAACAAGGGGGGGATCACCCGTAGGGGGAAGGTCTGCTAGATGGCCTACGGGTACTTCTCGCCGTTTAGGGGATGCCTGTGTCGTCAAGCACGTCCCGTGATGGGCCTCGAGGGTGCCTGGCTGTCTCCAAGCCACATGTCCCCTCTGAGAGGAAGTCTCGTCCTTTCCATCAGGCGCTCCAATGTTGTGAAAACATGGTATGGAAGTAACCACCGCGCCCAGCAATGCACTGTCAATTCTTATTAGCAAGAGACATAACGGATAATCATCCAACCATATAGCCATCATTCTAAGTCCGGTGAGTGCGATCTCGGCAAATCTTCTTGTGTGAAGGATGTGTCCTTTTGTCTCTTGAGCTACTTTAGGAATTCTTCGACCTGTTGAGGCTTTGTATAGAACATGTGTTTACCCTGGAACGTGACTCGGAGGCGTGCGGGATAAAGAAGGGCATAGTCAATTTGGGCTTGCCGCAGCTTTTGTTTCACAGGGAGGAACTTACGCCGCTCTTCTTGGACGTGTGTGGTAAAATCAGGATATATGGTGAAGGGTACTCCCTCGAAGTGTAGCTGTCTCTTCTCTCTCGCCACTTTTAGGGCCACATCCCTATCCCTATAATTCAGTAGGCGTGCGATGATAGGTCTGGGAGTGCTTCCAGGAGGAGGTTTTGGTCCGAGAGAACGATGGGCCCTTTCAACAATGAAGTGAGAGGATAAAGATTCCACTCCTACCACCGCCCACAGCAGTTTCTCAATGTATTCCTCCAGTTTGCCCGTGTTGGTAGTTTCCGGTATTCCTAGCACGCGAATGTTGTTCCTCCGACTTCGCGCTTCAATGTCCTCATTTTTGGCAGCTATTATCTTTAAGAGCTTGTCCATCTGTGTTACTGTGCTTTGAATGCGGGCTGTATTGTCTTCGGCCTCTGATATTCGATGTTCAGTGTCTTTTATACGTGTCTCATGGCCACCTATTTTGTGGACTATTGCGTCCATTCGCGTGGATAGGGTATCCATTTTGTCAGCCATGTTCGCGAAGCCCTGCCGCACTTCCTGGAGGATCGCCTTCATATCGTCGCCCTGTGCGGACTGTGGGTCTTGCGGCAAGCTCTCTGTGCCAGTATCTGACTCCGTTGTCTGTAGCCGCGTGCTTTTCTTTCCGTCAAATGTTAGACGTGGTTGGCGCATGTCTGGTTTCCCCATGTTGGATCCCTCAGTTCTGTAGAGCGCACAGTGATGTCCGCAAGTACGGTGCCAGCAACAGGAGGGCCTCCCCAGAAAACGGGGTGTGTATCTGCCCTATCGTCACGTGTGGAGATATGGCGTATGTAACTGGTATTTCAGATTTGGTCCTTCAGCAGGCTGGTAGCAAGGCTAGTGCACCCCACGCCACCGCATGGCAGCAGGGTCTCAGAAAACGCACACCCTCCCCTATCTATCAGTCCGCCTGCAACAGTTCACTTGGTAGCTCCTCTCCAGACCCTCAGTCAGTGAGCAGGGTAGTATTATAGTGCTGCGAGGCTGTGTTGCTTATTCACTAATATTTGCGGTTCCCAAGGCAGATTCCTCCTCAGTATTTTGCGCGCCTCACTACACATTCAGCATAGTTTCTTCTGTAATGTGTGCGCGCAGTGCTGTCACCACCGATGGCCGATCCGCCACCCGCGTGGTAGTCCAGGCCTGTAGTTCGCCGCGCTTGTATTTCTGCATACATTTATTGCAGTGCAGTGAATCACGTCCTCTGCCTCAACAAGAGTATGTATATACGTGCGCCGAGATGAAGGCACTCACCGCTCCTCAGCCACCGCCATTACAGGACGGTGGCCTTGATGCCACATTGGAGCCGCGGGGCTTGTGTGCTGATCATCACCGCGTGACAGCTCCAGGCCGCTCAAGGACGCGCCGCGGTCCCTTCCATAAGCGGCAGCAGCAGATTCGGTCCGCGCCGGATCGCCGTCAAACTTGGAGCACTTGTACCCCAGACTCTGGGCTCTTCTCGCCGCTTTGTTTCTGGGCGAGTTTCGTCGTTGGGACAAGGATAATTATAGGATGCCTGCGCCAGGCTGCGGGAGCCTCACACGATGGCTGCCATTCCGCTCGTGCGCCACCTAGCACCCACTCACGTAGCAGATACTTTATCGTACTTAGAGTGTGTTATATTATTAAAAACATATTTTTATAGCTACTGGGTGGTTCTCCTTTCATTTAACCAATGCTATAAGGTTGCATTCTGGTAAAACAAGCTGCTTAACATTCCTTCAAGACCAAGCCTGAAGGCTGCTCTCCACAGCAATCATTTGGATAGCTTTCTAAGGTTATCTTTGACCTCTTAAATCACCATAAGGGTTGTTTGGACTGGTACAGGGTGCCCACTTTAATTGGTGGACAAAATATACCAGGCCAACTTCTCACAATTAGGCAGTGGCGTATAAACTAAATAGTCTTTTGTGATTCAGCTGTTTGCCGCTCGGTCAGGGAGACAATCGAGCATTATTTGCATGAGAATACAGACGAGAAGGTATCGTGGGATACACTGTGGGATGCCACTAAGGCAGTTAAATGAGGTGCCCTTATTTCACACACATCTACCTTCTTTCAGCTTAGCAGGGTGAAGACAGCGGAACTGGAACAGAAGATTTGAGAGTTCCAACACAAACACACGAGCTCACTACATATATATAGAGAACTCCAACAAGCTAGAAGCGAACTAGAGCAAGTTATCTTGGGTGAAATGGCTCATAAAATGATAGGTACCAACCAACGATAATACAATAAGGGTGACAAGGCTGATCACCTCTTAGCCTATAGAATAAAAGCACAAACAATATGAAACACCTTATAACACATTTTGGATCCTACCTGGAAGTTGAAATCTTCCCCAGAGGAGATTACCCATAATTTACATATTGTTTATAATTTATAAGGGATGAGGAGATGTCAGACAGACACAATTTGACTACCTTCATGATATCACTATACCCCCTTTGATCATGAGGTATTTGAGGCTTTAATCAAAAATATAGTCCCAGAAGTCCAGAGCGCAATCACATATCCTCCTGATAACAAAGACCTCGGGGTCAGGACAGCTAAACAGCAACTTATTATAAAGCATTGAAATACTTGCCAAGTGAACCTTTAGTCTAGGTCTTCAATTACTATGGGGTTTATTAGAAAGTTGCAAGTATTATGGCAGAATCAGAAACGAGACTCGTACTAAAACCCGATTAAGACCCCCACGAACGTGGCTCATTTACCCTATTTCTATTGCTCTCTTTAACATTGATCTACACTCAAATCCTTATGCACTATCTTGAAGACTTTTGGCCCCTTCTGATCCATCCGGCCCAATTTTGAATGACTTAAAAACAGACAAGCATTAGATACTGCTCGCTTGGTCTTGGACCTGATTGATGTTCTAACAAGATCACAGTCCCAGAAGTTACTTCTCTCACAAGATACGGAGAACGCATTTGATTGGACTGAGTGGAGATTCCTCTCTCTGCTTGTACAAAAAATGAACATTCAGGCAAATGTTAGTGATGGCAATACTAGGCTAAAAAATAATGGGGTGAAGTCCTCTCCCATGATTTTGCCCAGAGGTACATGCCAGGACTGCCCCAACTCCTGTATATTTGCTCTCATTAGTGAACCTCTAGTACAAAAAAATCAACATTAATCCACATATCAAAGGGTGCAAGTTGAGTCTTCTGTCCATAAATTAGCACTTATTTGGGAAATATTCTGTTTTATTACAGAACCAGAGTGATCGCTCCCAATATTGCCGGGGGAGCTTTAAAAAAATTTGGCGAAGCCTCAGGTTTCCTTGTAAACTACTCAACGTCTGTTTGAATAGCCATACCAAAATGTTCAGCTACAATATAGCAAGCTGCCTCTAATCATGGCTTTAGAATGTCCTCTACTGCGTTTCAATATCTGGGGATTAAAATCACAGCACCGTTGTCACAAATAAACCTGCCAATTTGCCACCATTATTCAATATACTCTTTTAAGCTCTATATCACTTTAGGAAACTTGAGATTTCCTGGTTTGGACGTATTACGGCCATAAAATGGATTTCCTCCCACCTTTGGTATGTATGTCATACGCTACCTCTTTAATTTTCCTCCTCATCCTAAAAACCATCCAAGGTAAGTTGCTGGCCTTCACGTGGGGCAATATGTCACCTTGAGTCTCTAAGAAAACACTACTTAAATCTATATATGATGGGGGACTTTCTTTTCCACATGTGGATTCTGTGTCAGCCCCCAAGAATAATCCATAGTGAAAGTTTTCTGGACTCGAGTGTAGTGGCAATGGTTCATTGGTCGGCAACAGTAACAGGGGTTGGCGGCATTTCCCTCTTAAAGCACACCTATCCTTCATAACCCCGATTTTCCTCCAGGGTTACATGATAGCACCAATGGCAACCCATGGCGACCTATATGAGACAGAACACATTAAAACTTTGGCAGCAAGCCAGCAGAAATTCTACCTTCCACGACTGATTCATTTAGGTATATCCAGTTGTCACATTAGGCGTCGCAGCTAAGCAATGAGATGCTGCTCTGAGACATCCAACAGTGATAGAGACATTCCTGAGAAGCAGTTCAACCAAAAAAGGAGTTTCCGCCTTGTATAGATTATCAAACTCAAAGTAGAAATTGGTGAAACCGTCCTATATAAAGGCAGAAGAGACTGACTTAGATACCCAAAACATAGAGGAATCCTGGGTACACATATGGGGTTGGGCCGCAAAATTGTCTATCTGCACACAACACAGAGAAAATGGCTACAAAATTCTCATGCGCTGGTATCTTACTCCAAATCGACTTCACGCAATGTTTGGGTATCAAGATCTGTGTTGGATGGGATCTGGTGAAAGGGGAACAATGTGGTGGCACTGTGACCAGGTTCAGATCTTCTGGTCAGAGGTTCTGAAACAAATCAAAATGATAGCCATTGTTCTACCTAGTAACCCCTTGGTATTAATATTGGGTGATACAGAAGAGGAGACAGAATATCCACTAACTATACATATGGGCAAAATGCTTACACGTTTTTTACTCTAACCTCATCTAACAATAGTTCATGCATGGAACTATCCAACTCTTCCCCCTTAATATGTGGTGGTACAGTTGTGGCTCATTTATGCCATGGAGAAATTGTCAGCAATGGTAGCTGATAAAATGGCCACATTTGGAAAGATTTGGTCCCCTTTAAAAACATACTAAGTAATAAGGGTAATCACAAAACTGACCAGGTACATATGTTTATAGTTCTACATAAATCATGTCTATGCCACCCCGCTCCCCTCTATCAATCGAGAATAATACATGGTCAATGAGAATCAAAAAAAAAAATTGAAGATTTACCAAGCTGGAATATGGATGTTTAAGGAACCTCACTCTTTCCAAAATGCTGATTTCCTTTATACTTCCTGTGATTTTGGTGCAATAATCTCTGGTAATTTCCTGCTCCTCACAGCTACTTCTCTGTCTTTGTTCTTCAGTGACTTTCATAGGCAAGAGTAAAACTGAATTCAAATTCATTCCAAGTAGTGGTGGTTTACCAATAAGAAGACCTTTTTCCCTCTTCAGTGACTGATGAATAAACTGCTTAGGGTTTGGACGTGGCTGAAACTATGTACTGCATACCAGTGCAAGTGTTGTAGTGGGCATGTATCTGTATCAACTAAGCAAAACAGTTTCTCATGCTACTGTTTAATGGCAGGGTACCCGCAGATTTGAAATAGAATAGAAAATGGAATAGGATTAACAGAATCACTTTATAAGTGTTAAATGGTGCTAAGTGTATGAAATTCATAGTGATAAAAAGGTTTGATACAGATATTCGAACGTTTGACTTGTAGGTTCGCAACAATCTTTTAAGCTAGAGTTTCCACACAGAGCTATGCCGCTGATTTGTAGCAGGGCTAAATAGGGATTGTCTTCATTTTGAGAACATGTGGTGCACATCCCACAACCTTATTGCAACCAGGCAAAATGTATACAAGTCACTTTGTCTTTTACAAATGGATGGAAAAATGAGGACACTTGTAAGCTTTTTCAGGGAAGATTCTCTACACATCCCCTTCCTGAGCTATGGCCCTGAAAGATTTCTGGAAGTCCTGGACACAGGGTCTAGGATGCATTGTTGTCTTTATAGAATCATTTTGGTCTTTATAGAATCATTTTGGTCTTGACAATATTGTTTAGGCATACTTCTTTCAGCTCACCCACTGATTTTGACCTATTGGATTCCAGAAGAAGGTAGGATGATTTCTCACCGGTCAGTTTGATCCGCAAAACCAAATTGTTGCCCATTTTAATCCTTGGTAAACAAACATTGGGGCGATAAAGCTTTCAGTCCCTGATTTGTCACCTCCTCTGAAGTCCGACATGCAGCCAATTCCCACGTGCCTCCAGCTGCTCGATGTGATGCTAGTGAGGGTATATATCGAATTATTGTCCCAATGTAAACACGAGTGCTCTCCTCTGATAGATGCACACCAGCAGGTGAACTGTGTTTTGTGGTGCACACGTCAACAATCCATGATGTACATTGAGTTCGAATGGCTCAATGTACATTTTTTGTTCATTGCTTTTATATTCATTTCCGCAAGAGGGTTCTAGCATAATTTCCAGTCAAAACAGATCAATAAATCTTCTCTTCCTTCCTCCTCCCTAAATGTATCCTGTTCCCATCTAACTGGAACTCATAAAAGCCTCCCAGTAGATGAATGAATGGCCACAAAACTAAACACTTTTGAGGTTGCATCCTTCCTCGAACATAAGAATTTGTTTACAGCACAGTGCAGCCAACCAAGAAAAGAGAACAACATGGACATATGCTTCACCGTTTTACTGGAGAAGTATGTAGACAAACCAGATAAGCTATTGTGCCAGCCCTGATCTCAAAATAGTGTGAAGAAAAAAACTTTGTTCACTACTCCCATTATTTTCACTGCCATTTCATGCGTTTGCAGAGAGTGAAATTTCATGAGTGGTAGACTGTCTGGTAGACAGTCTGTAGGAACCAATAATGTAGGGTGGCTGCAAACCATTTACAGTGCTACACACGTTTACTAGTCGTCCGGCAAACTGGGGTGCACAGCATTGATCTTTACTCATTCCCCTTTTCACTTTAAATTGATTCAAATTTGACATCTTGAGTACCAGCTTGAGATCCGTAAAAAAGCCCATCATACATATTTGCGAAGGGCCACATAGATCGCTATGGAGTAAGATTAGATGATTGTAATTAGATTGAAAAGTAGATTGACCAGGTAAAGCACATAAGAGAGTTGAACATTTTCAGAGGTCTAGGGTTGACTGGTATCATGTGGTGAAGGGGACACTCACTCACAACTCAGCATTGCCTTTTTTTATGAGGAAATGTTTGAAGGCACCCATCCCATAGTTTGGGAGAGAACAAAATGGAGGCCTTCTGACAAAATCTGTGGACTCAACCTCTGTCCTTTGTGCTTCAATGAAGTGGGCTTCATTATGCTGAGAGAAAGTGGGAGAGTGTACTCTTACTGAACTCAAATGAAGGTTTTGGAAGACCTCCCCATAACTTTCTGTCCTTGTGAATTGCATTGAAGTTCTTGTGAGGGCTTTTTACTTCAGAAATGTATATTCTTGCTTTTTAGTTAAAGGCAACCAGTGTGAGTGATTGGGGTTTGCTTTTCACTTGCTGATGGGCCTCTCTGAGAGCCTGCCAGCGCAGCTCTGTTCGTTTGCTTTGACTGAAAGAGGATGCACAGCTGCAAGAAGTGGAAGAAAGGCAGGGAAGGTGGTGGGAGTTGGTCAAGGAGGGTCGGTAAGTATCTTTATTCTTTGGGAGAGAGATACCTAACAGAGGTCATGTTATGTATGACCTCCCCCATTACTCCACTGCCACTATGTAGCAGTTGAAAGCAAGGGCAGATTATTCTGAGGGCTAAACATAACATAAAATTATAGATGGTTAAAAATGAATTATGGGGAGGCTTTTCTCCTCAGGGTTTTGAGTGAAATCATAGACAACTCAAGCTTTGCTCTCATTGTCTATTTGGTGTCACTTAGAACCCTCAGTGAAAAACATTCCCGTAATTCATGGTTACCCATCTATATTTTAATATCTTAAAAGTGAATCAAAAACAGTTGCTAAATATTTCAATATTATATTTTCTCGATATTGTTTTGCATTGTTATTGTTACCCATGAGCATGAAGCTGTCAGAGCCGTGGTTTTAAATGCCCATTGGTATTATGTGTCTACCTGACAGGAGAAAAGGGGAGGAAATGGCACAGAAAATCGCAGAAGAGAGGGCCCGGCGAGAGGAGGAAGCACGCAAACAAGAGGTGGAAAGAAAGCAGAAGGAAGAGGAGGAAAGGAAAGAAAAGGAAGAGCAGCAGCTCAGACTGGCGGAAGAAAAGGAGCAGAAAGAAAAAGATGAAATTACACGTCTTCAAAAGCAGGTAAGCATCCAAAAAGAGTACTAAAATCACTTTGCAGACGTAAGAGGCCAAACCATTACAGATTATTCAGCTGATAATCATGGTGGTAAAGTTATCCTTTCAGAATACGAAACATGTAATTTTGGGAGGGGTGATACTTTGATACCGGACATGGTTATAGCTGTATAAGTTTGAAGCCCTCTGATTACAATGGCTTTGTGTCATGATTTTTCTTCGAAGCTGGTAGCTACAGCGACCACAGTTTACTCGAATTGTGGGAATGTTATGGGCCCTGGCCTAGTAACCAGTACTCTTTGAATTTTTGCATAACTCCTCATATTATTTAGCTCAATTGAGTGTTTTACTTTTCAGTTCTGCCTAGGATTCATGGCGAACAAATTCATAAGTCATGAAACGTGTTGCCATTTTGTCTCAGCTGCCTCAAATTGAATATAGTTTGATAGGTTGTTATATTGTTTGTTCCAGTGGCCAAGGTATTCATCTATTTTCAAGGAATTATTGTTATTGATTTTTTTTCTTCTTCTCGGTAAGGTGTCAGCGCTTGGAACCCTTACAAGATTCTGAACTATAGCCATACAAATTCAGCACTGTAGTTTCAATCTTCTGAGTGTTGTAGTCCCTGTAGCACGGACTTTGGTGCTCCCAACTTGGAATTGTTACTTGAGAATCTAATCGGGCCCACATAACACTTCTGAAACATGCTCATAAGAATGACGGACAATAGATCTTTTTAAAAGCTTTGTGTAAATATTAAAGTAAGAATACAGAATATGCCATCAGTAAATTAGCAGCTAAGCATATAAATCATATATAAAGGAATTCAGTACAGTTCAGTATAAAATCTGGCATAGATTTGCCTTTAAGAATGGAAGTAGGGTCTCTCAATAGTGAGAGAAATGTACATTCTTGTACAGGGCTTTAGACAATGGGGTTCATACATTTGATCGGAACACATGATTTATTAAGTTTAAACAAATGAGAAACAGTCTAAAAGAAAACTTTATACATAGAATACATTTGATGATTTGCCACCACCAATGCATTATGGTTCGATTATTCTCAAGGTCTTGTTTATATGGGTGAACTGATACAATTTTAACAGAATTACGGTAAGCAAGATTTGTCCTTGGCTTGGTACATTCAGGTAACTTTCCCTGAGAACATTTTCGGATGACTTCTGTGAAACTATTAAAATGTATTTCAGAATCGGAATCAACAATATCACTTGACATAGGATGATGTTTAAACAAGATGAAAGACAATCTAAACATGGTTTAGTACTAGCAGTAGCACAAATAAAGTGCATTTTTATGAACTGAAAATTAGCACTCATACTACCTCCACCCACACCCCCGAAGATTATATCATCGCTTCAATTCTTTATTACTGTATATCATTTATTACCTTTGGATTCTTCTGGTTGGTCTCTTCAAAATCCTTAATGTTATCATAAAGTCCACTTTGCATCTACTTGACTTTGAAGTCTCTTTCGTTTTCTTCCTATCATTGCTGACATCTTCTAATACCCACAAGTCATTCCCTTCGATTATGAAATTCTTTTGCAACATTTCAAGAAAATGAGCACACCTGCAACACTGATTAATATGACAAAATTGGTGTTAATAGCATCTTCAAAACTCCTCCACCTACACTACCTATCCATTGGCTTATCTTTGCGAAACCATTCCCAATAGATCTGAAAAATGATCCAAAACCTTCTCAAGCACTTGTCTCTTCTAGTTCAGTTAATTTTTGCAATATAAATGTAATATTAATAATATAGTCATTAGGCTGATTATCTTTACAAGGAATGTAAGCACAGAACTCTCAAGCATTAATAACTTTGCAAATTCCGACTTCCTTTGTGAGGCGCAAAGCAGTGTTGCACAATCATAGCCCGCATTGCAAGCATCCATCCATTCATTAATCACAGTTAAAGCAACTGCAGTGTTAGTAGCAAGCCTGTCAAGTAAGGTAGACCATTTTCTAATAATTACATAATTCAGTGCTACTGCTACAAATGGTATTAATGCTCCTAAAATATCAATAAGAATCTGCTTAAAGCTTCATCTACTTCATCTAATATAATTCTCGGAGGTAAATCTAACTTATTAGTATTGTAAATTCGAGGAAAAACTAATGCAGCATAGCTACTAATTATGTGGTAACTGGAAATAAGATGATTTACCAACACACATAATATATGCCTTTAATGCTAGCTTCTACACTGGAAAAAGACAATCCTTTTACTAAATAGCTGTGTTCACACGCATTCCATCTTAATTTCTCTACTGTTTCATTTCCATATGGCTGTCGCATCATATGTAGTGCTTCTTTCTTGTTAACTTTAAGATTCAATTTGGAAGGAGGTTCCTTTAAGGTCTCCTCACCTTTCTCAATAATATGGACAGCATTAATTTTCTCTTCTCCTTTTACTTCATCTACTCTTCTCCTTTCATTCAATTCATCTATGAAGATTCTTTCATCTGCGTTAATATTTTTACATGTTATATCATGCACATTATGATCAGTAATGCTTTTGTTAGTAAAGGAGTAAATAATTTAAGCATATACTCATGCTGGTCCCTCAATTTTGACCCTTTATAAGTATGAGACGTATGTTGAGTAGCCCATGGATATATTCTTTCCATTTACAATAGATACGTTTTCTAAGGAATTACCAAAGTTAGAATAAAACAGTTTAATCGAGTTTTGTTGATAATCTAGATGAGGAAAAACGGAAATGGAAAAAGACAAATGAAGGTGATAATAAACTCCTTTAGTTGCAGAAGCAGGCAGATGATAACAAATAAAACAATTTTAACTTTCATAACCTTTAGCATATTCAGATAACATTTGATAATAAACGTAACTATACACATTCTCATGCTGTGGGAGGTGTGAAATGTTTCTTTCATGAGATGGAGGGCTAGTCACCAGAGCAACAGTATCCAACAGCCATTCAAACATAGCAACTGAAATGGCAACGTCCATACTTACAACTATAATTTTGCAGTACGACTGCACCATGATGAACGTAAATCTATTAAAGGAAACCTCTACAATGAACAATAATTAGTCCACTTATGGTTAATCTATTGTCTCTACCCTATCTCGGAAACTATTAGTATCTTTTATTCTGTCAGGTGGATGCCTTAAGAGGCATTAGTCCTTTAAATGTTACCCTAACTCTCTTTTATCGTTCTTTTAACTTTTAACAGTTGTCGATTTTCACATCTTTACTGCTTTTTGGTTTTTCTTTTTTTTTGTTTCTGAGTCTGTCAAACAGTCATCTGAATCAACTTTGAGTTTTGCATTGTATGTCCAGTCTGGACCATCGTACTTTTGATTCACCTTTCTCTCTCTGGTTGCTTTACATCAGTTGATTCCAAGTCAAAGTCATGAATGCCTGTTCTTGTTCTTCTATCTCACTATTTTCCCTAATCATCTCTGATCTTGTCCTATGTCTCAACTGTCTCTTTCTAAGAGTTGTTGTCTTTGGCCAACATACTCTTGAAGTGCTCGAGAGTCTTTTTTTTTGTTTAAATTTCTTTATTGGCATTTTCTGCATTTAAAAAAAAAAAATGTACCACCACATACATTTGCAACATTTCCAAATGTATATATAGTGCATACAGTACAAGAACAACGGAGCATCACCTGTATTCCTACAGACTGTTGTTTGTAATGACGTTGCATTTGCTAAGGGCATGGTTTACATCTCAACTAGATACGCGCACTGGGATGTCCGTGTGCCATCACTAACATTGCTACAGCAGCTTGGTTTGGAATTATGATTATTCCTAAACATATCCATCTTCCGACACATTGGACTAAGAACATACTGCTATATTCCCATGCATCTATAACGTTAATGTACATCTGCTGCTTTTCAGAACCGAACATCACATTATTACATAATAAGAATAGCGTTCCCAACGAGTGACAGTTAACGAAAAGAAAACACTGAAAATGTCCATTAAAGCTTATTATCCAAAACTGTTCAAACCGAACTTTAACTTACATTAAAGATGAATGAAGAAAAAAGGGGAGAAAAAAATTAATTAAAACGTTGGGGGAGAAAGTTTGCATTCAACAAAATACAAATTAAATCATTTTCTCTTGGCTGGGTATGAGGAGATATTGTTGGACCCATTTCACACAATACAATGAAACAGAGCGCGTAACTAGGTGTAATTACTAGCTAGAAGCGGGAACCCCAGTGTCTTGTGAGGCAGCTTGGGAATGCATACCTTCCCATGTTATGAGCTAGGGATATGAGGAACAGTCGTATTTGAAGTGCTCGAGATTCTTGATTCAGATGTAACTTGTTCACGTTCCACAGTAGGGTTTTTTTGTTCACTTTCAGACTCTGTCTCTCTGGCAGGTTGTTGTGGCAGATTAGTTTCAACTTTCCATGGATTTTCACTGCCACTGCATATGCAAATTCTCATTTCAGTTGTTGGGACCACTGAAGTAGCCGGGTTTGCAACCTCCACATCAATCTGATTCAACAGGTTGTTCATTCAGTGGACATGGTGGGTTTCCAGTCTGGTCTTCCTGGTCCTTTTCTGAAGCCTCAGACACCTCAAATCACAGGTGACTAGGAGAATTGGCATATGTTAACTCTACTTCTTCCCCTTCATACCTTGCCCTCTTGGTATGGGAGGTGTGTATCCAGTTCGGAAGACCAGCAAATTTGTCAGCAGTGTTCGTGACCAGAATCACCTGGTAGGGTCCATGCTACCCATCTCCCAGACAGGATTTTCTGACCTGTTTCTTGATGTGGATCCAATCTCCAGGGTTCAAATCATGCCCTGGAGAGTATCGTACTGCTGTAGTAGCAAGGTCATCCTGATCAGAGAGAGAGAACACACCATATCAGACAATCATTTGCAGTACTCAAGAACCATCTCATCTGTGATATTCAACAGGACCGCGACCACTGGTGGTCCAGAGGGTGTACGCATAGCTCTCCCCATCAATATCTCATGTGGAGATAATCCAGTTCTTTTGCATGGGTTACTTTGGGTACTCATGAGCACTAGAGGAAGAACATCAGGCGATTTAGGTGATGTAGCAGCACAAGCTTTTGCTAACTGAGATTAAATAGTCCCATTCAGTCTTTCTACCACTCAAGATGCTTCTGGTCTACTATAATACAGTAGAGTCTTTGGTCAATCCCTAAAGTTGTACATCTCAACTGCATAACCTCACTTTTAAAGTGTTTCCCTTGATCAGATTCAAGATGACCTGGCATGCCGAAAAACGGTATTAACTCTAGCAGCAGTAGTTTGCCAGATGTTACACTGTCACATCTTTGGGTAGGCTAATCACAAGAATGTACCTCAGCTGATTACGTTGAGGCATCTCTAGGAAATCTATTTGGAGGCGATAAAATGGACCATAAGATTTTCCAGTGTAACCCATTGTTACTGCTACTCTCTTGCCCACATTTAGCTTTTGACAGATCATACACCTCATACTATAATCTTCGCCCATCATTCTGAACTGAGGATTATGCCAATAGGAATGGAAGGTAAATATAATTCCATGCCTTTCATACACGACTTTCACTATGCATATGTCACACCTTATCCTGTAAAAGAAAACCTGATAGCACAGACTTTCCGTCATTAGATACCCACATATCACTAGCATCTTTTATACATCCCATTCTTTCCCATTTGGCCTTTTCTATTTCTGGGGCAGCGTGTTGCAGTTCTCTCAATTGATTAACAGCGCGTACAGTATTTGTTAACATATTTGTCACCGTTTCTCCTATGGTTCATCTAATTAAAAGGTACTGGACTTGACCGCAATATTGGGCAACTTCATCCGCATTACGATTGCCACTTGTATCAAAGGTATTTCCACTCTTGAGTACAGCACATTTCACAGCAGGCAATCTCCTTTGGCAATTGTAGAGCATTCAGTAAATTTGAAACATATCATCCAATTTTTGATAGGACTTCCAGTAGAAGGTAAAAATTCTCTTTGTGACCATAACTGACTGAAACCATGTATAGCTCCAAATCCATATTGGCTATTTGTGTAAATGGTGACTCCTGAACTTTCTGAAATATAGCAGGTTCTGGTAAGGGCAAGTAATTCAGCAACCTGTTCAGAAGTTACTTGGCACAAATAGGAAGCTTCTACTACTCCGCTTAAAGAACAATTGGAATATGCAGCTTTTAGAATACCACATCCATCTCTTAGACATGAACCATCAACGAAAAGAGTATGGTCAGGATTTGTAAGAGGAACATCCAGTATATCTGGTCTTGGTTTTGTGCATACCTCAGTTACATTGATAAAACACTGGCGTAGCTAGGGGGGTCGGTGGGTGCGGTCCGCCCCAGGCGACACTAGTTTGAGTGCGGCGGCCATGCAACACTGGTGGCGCGTGGCGGCGGCCTTTATAATTTATTTGGGGATACTCACTGACACTACTGTCAATCTCTGACAGTAGTGTCAGTGTCCCCAAATAAATTATAAAGCAGGCCGCCGCCATGGGCCACCAGTGCCGTGCGGCCGCCGCCCCCTACAGTGAGTGATGTACACAGTACACCCACCACCCCCTACCCCCACACGAGCCCGGAGCAAATTGCACATGTGACGTGCAGTTATGTTTGAAGTACGCGACATACCGTGTTTGTTGTGGGTCCCAGGGCAGTCAATCTTGTAGCTCGAAAGTGCTACCAATGACGGCCCTGGGCATAATTTTTGGCACACTCCTGCGCCGAAAAAGCAGCAGTGACGCATCACACGCACCACAGGGCCGTTTCCCCATTCCACGTTTTGGCCCTGCTCGCAAGTGGGTGCTTCGGCAGAATCGGCACACTCAACTTTCACGGGGGTTCTCTTCCAGCAGTAGGATGAACAGTCTAGCGCCTGGTTTTGCGCAGATCAGGACCTGCTGCTGGGGTTGCAGTATGGTCAAACCCGGCCATATCCAATCCACCCCGCTACTTGTCGTCATCTTTCACCAGCCCCCCGTGTCCTGTTTTCCACAGTGAGTGAATTCTCTGTGCTAGGTCTCGTGAACCTAAAACCTTACATGTCCAAACCTATTGCATTTGTCAGTGCTTATTTTAAAATATGACTGCTTCTCTCTATAACAAGCGATCGCTTTGCAGCCTGATGATTATTATTAGAAAAAATAGGAATTCACCTACCTATATGTGATGGGCAGTATGCATTGACCTGTGTGCATACTTGTAGAATGCACTCTGTATCACCTATTATATACAGTTAATTTAGTTGATTTGCAATGTTTTATATTGGGAGTGTTTCATATGTTGCATTCATTATTCATATGTAGTTTGACTAAAATGCTAAATAAAAACTGAACTGTTTGCCCCAAAGCACATGAGTCAGGAAACGTGTGGCTGTGCTTGGGTGGGCGGTGAGCCTCTTCTTCATGCCAGTCTCCTGCAGGGCACCATGCTAGGTCTTACCTGCGGATGCACATTGGGTCTATGTGTGCCAAGGTGCCAGCCCACAGAGCATCATGTGCGCCACTGAGTGTTGTGCGCTTCTAACATTGAAGGTGGCAACATGTAAGCACCATCTTTAATCCAGCCAGGAACAACCACAAGAGACTCAAAGAAAGCCCCTTATACATATAAGAGGCAGAATGTGGCCTAATGGCTGCGGCGGTCGACCTTGGAGATTAAGTGATTAGATCACTTAATCTCCCTGTGCATAACAAAAATGAATGCGTCTGCCTCGAACGAAACCGGTGCTGATGTAAAGCGTCTGTGGGGTGGGCACATACGCTGCAGATGTATTACCTGATGGGCACGCAGACCCCTCCAACCTTTTCTTTCACCTTAGGCAGTGAAGTAGAGAAGCATAGTTAAACTCTGCCAATCCACCACCGCCCGCTGCTCGTGGTCAGTTTACACCCGACTCCCCACCCCAAACACCCCCCTGCCCCCAAGTACCGGCCCAAAGCGGGCGGATATCAGAGGGATCGACCGGGCGTCTGAAGCGCTGGCTACGTCACTGTGATAAAATCATGATCAAAGTCATTGTCATCCTCTCTCTCCGGAGTAGCCGTAGAGACTTGATTTGGTGTGTTACATCACAGGGTGGAAACATGCTCAGCTGACTGAATAATTCTCTCATAGAGGGTTAGGCTGCTATTTGTCATGTGTTGTGTTCTGGAACGAGTCATGAGAATATCAATTGGGTGAGGTACCATAACAATCAAAGGATAACCCATCACAATCCCTTCTGCTTGCTGAAGCTAAGGTTAACCGCTACAACTGCTTTGAGACAACCAGGCAAAGCTGCGGCCATCGGGTCAAGAATTGCTGAAAAATAGCCTGTTGTGCGTTTTGTATCACCATGGGCTTCAGTTAGTACAGACAATGTGCACCCATCTCTTTTGAAACAAAACAGCACAACATCTTTTGTATAGTCTGGCATTCACTGAGTGGGGGCACTGCAAAGCACATTTTTAAGCTCTTTGAAAGCTTCCATACATTCATCGTCCTTTGGTATTAGGTCATTGACATCAGCATGCATCAGCCTTATCAAAGACTCCGCAACCAAAGAAAAGTTTGGTATCCATGTCGGCATTAACCAACGATTCTCAAAAACATTCTCACTGAGTAGTTGGTAATTTCATTTAAAGAACTTACTGCAATTTGTTCATGAGGCATTCGTCTCACACCTTTTAATATTTGGTGACCTAGGTATATGACTTCTGCCGGACACTACTGTAACTTCTTAGGTGAAACCTTATGTCCATTCTCAGCTAAGTGATTAATTAATGTAGCGTTCTCTTGTTTGCAAGCTTCTTTTGCCATTGAGGTGATCAGTAGATCGTCAATAAATTGGATTAGGGGCAAACTACATCGGAACTGCAAAGTCTCTACATTCTTTGTTTACAGTTGGAAGGGCTCTCTGTATACCCTTGTGGGGCAGGACACCACACAAAGGGTTCTTTTGGAACCTAAATGCAAATAGATCCTGGCTCTCTTTGTTGCAACAGAACAGAGAAAATACCTGGCAAAGATTAATTACTGTAAACCACTCTGCATCTGAGGGAATTTGGAATAAATTTACAGCAGGGTTTGATACCACAGGATAGCATAGTACAACAGTCTGATTAATCTTTCGGAGGTCTTGTACTATCCTCCATTCCTCATCTGATTTTTGTAAGGCCAATGTAGATGAGTTACATGGACTGCAATTTATTTCCTTTTAGATTCCTTGCTCTATCATATTCTCAGTAACAGGGGTAATTCGTTCAGTGGCTACAAAGGTCATTTTTATTGGTTCACGCTGAGGAAATACAGCATTAGGTCTAAGGGTAATCTTAAAGGGCTTAGCACCTTTAATCAATATGATTTCTCCAGTGAAATCCCAAACTTCTTCCTTAACTGTCTCCCTTAAATCAATAGGCAAATCTTCAGTAGTGAGGACTGGATAGAGTCTGTTGACCAACACTGGTGACTGTAGTTTAAACTCCACATCCGCTGCTTGGGTCTCAATTACTACACCATCCTGTGTACAATATATGACACCGTTAAATATACAAAGAAGATCTCTACCTAGAAGTAAAAGAAGGGAAGGTGTTTTAGGATTATGGGGAAGATTGATGTAAAGGGAGTTAGGGGTTAAACAAAGGGGGCGGGCTGGAGAATTAATCCACAAAACAGAAAACGACAGATAATCCAACTCCATTTCGGGGTAAAGATGTGTTGGAAAAGTCTGAGTGGTATTCCAATATTTTGTAAAGGTCAACAGATTGTAATGCTTGGGGTGGGGGCGGGAATTTGGGGATTTTAAGTCCCTGAAAGCCTAGGATAATTCTGTTAGTGATTGTAAGCTCTTCTTAGCTGAAATAATATTTGGCATGGCTTTATTTACGCAGCTCACTCTGCAACTTTGTTTTTATTGCACTTTAATACAAAACGCTGTTAAATGGATCAATATAATTTCTCTGTCACTATACATTTGATTGATGGATTTTTGACAATACCTATTTACTGAGATGATGTGAAGGGTGCTTGGTTTGCTTTACACATGCACAGCTGCTTAGCTCCCTCATTTGGACAAGGAACCTCTAGGACTAATGGAGATACTATTCCTTGGGGCAGATTAGGGATGGCTTCAGTAGCCTATCTAGAGCAATCACATATTTTGCATCCTTAGTTAAAAAGTCATGCATCTTTGTTAAAAGGCAATATTCAAGAGTTCTGATGGTGTGTTGCTAGAGCTACAGAAAACCTGCTTGAAAAGAAACCTATCCACAAAAAAAGCATAGGTCATATGTTTTTTCACTGATTCAGTAGTTCTGATTCCCCACTCAAAAAGCATGCTCAGGACAACAGCTCCGTGGACCTTGTTTCTCACTTTGAGCTCCAAATTGATATTATCATCTGTAAGGTGAAGTCATTCTGTGTGCAGGGCTCCAATGGCATATTCATTTTAGTATATAAAAGATCATATGGAATATGTGTGAAAATTGTGATTTGTTTTTTATTCTCTTTTAATGGTAGCCTAGTAGCAGTCAAATCCGTCCATCATGGCATGATAGTGTATTTGTCACAGTGTTGAAGAAGAGCTCTAGAAATAACCTGCCCATTTATCTGGCAGTAGCTTTATTTGATTCTGCGGGTTTTCTGATTGCCAGCGCTATCTTAAGGCAGCTCCAGGAATTAGTAATACTGACAAGTTGATCCCCTTAGAACAAAATGGGTTTAGGAACTATTGATAATATTTTTACAATGAGAGCTATGGCTGAAAAATGTCAGGTAGAAAATATATAGAGGCTGTTGACTTTGCCTTTTTTTATTGTGTTTACAATATTGTGTGCTGACAGTCCACTGTCTGAATTAAGGGAATACCCTCGATATATTGGAGTCCATGCATCCCGATAATTGCTTCCTGGTGCTTGTTAGGTCCATGAAATAATTCTCTGGTGCCATTCTGTTCATAACACTCTATAACAGGGGTGCATACGTGCACTCCTCTATTTTTTTCATCATGTTGCCTATTTACTAGATGTACTGTCCAAATTCTGTTCTCTTTTTGCCTGTCTTAGGGGACACCCCTCTATCAATGGTAATGTATGTTGATGATGTCTTATTTGACCAAACCTCGTTAATCTTCAGTGCTTGTTATCTGAGTTAAATGATTACGCAGAGGAAAATTACATGCAGTTCAACTATGTAAAAACAAGATTAATGGTTTTGGGTATTCGACCTAAGTCAATTGCCAGGAATGTTGGTGTTAATTATATGGTCTTTAAAATGGTTACAGATCCGTTTTCTAGTGACCTCTGAGGCCACATTGCACGTATCTGATAGGTAGTTATGTAGGTGGGAGCGGCACTGCTTGCCTTTTTAGCATATGTGGATAATGTAATATAGAGATGTTATTGAAAGTATACATAACAGAAAATACCAACAAGCCTCCTATATGAATATCGATTATCAGGTTTAAATAACTTATATCAGGTTGGCAAGTTTTGGAAAGTGTTTCACTTTAACAAACTTAAAAGGAATTTGACTAGACCATAATGTAGTTGGGCTGCTTTATCAATAATTTGCCCAAATAGTATGGTTTTTCGGGTATTATTCAGCATGTTTCTTCCAGAATGTTGTGAATCTTCTCATTTTGGAATTCCAGTATTGAAAGAAAACATGTCATGTTTTTAATCAATTAACCCACTGTTTTACTGTTGCCTATAATGGAGCAAGCTATGTTAGTGAAACACACACTAGTTAAAGTTAATCCTATTCAGTACATTTAATCATGAATGGGTCATAAAAAGGATGCCACTAGTTTATGTTCTACTTGTTAGCAGTACATATGCAGTTTGTGGATTTCCAATTTCTGACAACCACTGGAATCAAAGTAATTCTAATATGTCTCATAAATGTGACTTTTGTCTGTGCCCAGTGTAAGATGTTACAGACATACATGCGTTTGCACAAGTTCTGTTGCGGCGGTTGTTGAGCTAGTTTTATTATATGGTGAACTGATACAATCTAAAAAGCTGTTAACTTTTTCTGTATTCTATAAGTGTCTGTTATGAGCTTTTTTTTTTAAATCGTTTAATACATTTTGGATATGAATAGCCATTTAAGAGTGAATATTACAATGGTGCTTAAAGGTGATTGTATAAAGCATTCTTGGGAACTTTTAATAAAGAATCTGATTTAATTGAATTTAAAGTGGTTTGCTAGCCCCAAGTACAACTTTATACTATGGACTACAATACATACTGCTTTTTTCCCCAAAGTGCTCTCTGGGTACTTATGCAAAATTTTAAGACAATCCTTCTCTTTTGTTGTCCTGTCCATTTAGTGATCAGTTCACTACTCTATTTGCTTTATCGGTTTCTAGAAAGATTCCTTACATAGGGTCAGATACTTTTTACATGCAATGTGTGTACTTTGCATGCCTGCATTATTTAACCCTATGTTCAGATTGAACACTTGAAAGACAACGCTAAGCAAAGCATTGGCTTTCCAATAAACTAGAGGCAATGATATTTCTGTAGCTGTATTGCATACAGTCTGACTGGGAAATCTTCGCTTATATTTTGACCATATTGTGAGATCCTTCTTGGGCAATCTATTTGAACTCAATGTGTTGCATTTTTTCATTCTGCAAAATTTGGGAGCACAACAGAGTGCCGCAGTTCAAAGTCTGAGAAGTACAGAAAAAGCCCTATTTATATCATGGTTAGTATACTACAATGTTTCCCATTCACATATTCGTAATAATAATATATGAAGTGCAATAGTCTTGTGGCTCACTCCAAGCTGACATCTCCAGGGCATTCGGTTTTAAATTATTATAAGTTTATCTTTGATAATTATGATTTTGACTGGATGCAGTATTGTAATCTGATATAAAATGGAAACAATATAAAAAATGATTATAATTGTAAATATTATCTTCCTGTTTTAACATGTTGTATGTCATGCGATTCACAGAAGATATTTCAATGGCCTGGGTCTTACTTAGCTTCTTAGGACCAATCCAGAACCATGGCTCAGCTCTCTCTATACATTTGTGACTTTCCCACTGCCGTGCTCATACACTAAAATTGTCACACTACAGCACGATAAACACAGCACTACTACAGCAGTGAAACTAGAATGCATACTATGCCAACCTATTGCACTATAGCTACTAAGAATACACTATAACAAGTTCACCCATCACAATATCTACTGGTAATTCATTACTGATGCCCAGTACTACAATTCCAGACAGAAGAATGCCAGCCTAAAGCATGTAATTATAGTAATGTGAGTGTGGGAGGGCAGGTCGGATAATCAGACGAGGAGGCTGGAGTGGGATACTCGGCGGGTTTTATTTGAAATAACAAGCCTGGGGCCACTCGAAGATTTTATAGGGCTGTTAACTGTCCCCTCGGGCTCTTCTGTTTTGCCTGGTCCTCCTGCGGATGTTTCTTCCTTTCGGGCTACTCCTAGTTCGTCTTCGGACGTCCCGTCCCCTGGTTGTTCTCCTGGACCAACGGTTGTCCCACGGAGGCTCATAGGAGAGAGGAAAATAAGGAACCGTCAGATACTCATAATAGATATGCCACGGGTTTTAGACCACCGTCACCGCACCACCGTGTTTGAAGGTGAATTCCACTAAAAGTCAGGGGGGGGGGGGGCAAAGGAAAAAGTGATCACGAGTGAGGTATAGGAAGGGGAATCAGGGTTGGTTGGGTGTGCTAGCGTGACTGGAAGTGCCCGCTACTCTTCTGGAGCCCCCGTTCTTCCTCCTCCCTACGACCACTGCTTCCAAGGGTGAATACCAGGCGAGTGCAGACCTACTTAAACAATTCTCAGTGTCAGCATACAATCCCTCCCTTCATACCACGTCCCTCCCGCCACCCGCTCTCCGTTCACCCTCGCTCTGTGTTACTCACGGGCTCCGCCGCAACTCTCCTAAGTTGCGGCCGCTCTCCAGCCTCCTCCGGTGGGGACCACCACTCCTCGGACCACTTCTCGTCCTCTTCGGGATATTCGTTGCCTTCGTTCTTCGTCCCGACTCGTTCTCCGTCCTCTCGTCCTACGTCTTCTTCTCTTCCGCTTCTCGATTCCTCCCGTCCTCTGTCCGCTCTCTCCTCGATCTGGCGTCTCTCGTCCCTTTTCACTTCCGGGTCCTCAGTGCTTCTGGGGTTAGTCCCTCCCCTTACCACGCCCTCAACGTCGACGATCTGTTCCTGCAAGTGTAGAGGACAAGGGGGGGAGGTTATCCTTGCCGTTGCGAAGGACCTTTGGGGTCGGTTGGCGACTCTCCCGGCTCCCCTGGACCTGGGTATATGGCGGACCCCAGAAGGTGAGTGGCGCTGGGGACCCGGTCCCTTCTCACATCCCCTTTCCCTTGCTGTCCTTCCCATAGGGGGGTTTGCTTGAGGAAATCGTGATAGAAAGTCTACATTTGCTTGCTCGCTTCCTTTACGGTGTTTAGTGTGACATCGATACGGTTGGAGGGATAAAAACCACCGTAGTACTCTATCGTTGTTTCCCTTGTTACGTGCTAACCATTCTAACGGTGCGTGATCTGTATACAAGGTAAACTCCCTTCCTTCCAAATAATATTTCAAGGCGTCAATGGCCCATTTGATGGCCAGGGCTTCTTTTTCAATGACCGCGTAGTTCTGTTCCCTGGGGTACAATTTTCTACTAATATATAGTATGGGTTTCTCCTCCCCTTGGGGTGTTATTTGAGACAGGACAGCCCCCAGCCCTTGATCGGAGGCGTCCTTTTGCAGAATAAAGGGCAAGCTGTAATTGGGGCTGGCCAACACGGTGTCTGAAGTTAGGGTGGATTTCAAGGTGTTAAAGGCATGAACTACTGCGGGGCTGGGATTCCCTAACATAGCTTCGGTTTTTACTGATTTGTGTAACAGATCTGTTAGGGGGGCTGCTATCTGGGAGAACCGAGGTATGAACCTCCTATAATACCCCAGGAGTCCCAGGAAGGCCCGGAGTTCTCGAGCAGTACGAGGGAATATGATATGTGCAATGGCCGATAATTTGTTGTTTTGTGGCCGAATGACTCCCTCTCCTAACAGGTATCCCAGGTACCTTACGGTTTGGGCTGCCAAGTGACTTTTAGCCAGGTTGATTTTGAGACCATGACTGCCCAATGCTTGGATCACATCACAGAGGTGAGTTAGATGCTGTTCCCAGGTCTCGCTATAGATGACAATATCATCTATATACGCCCCGGCATACCTTTCATGTGGTTGTAGTATACGGTTCATAGCTCTCTGAAAGGTGGCTGGTGCTCCGTGCAGCCCGAAGGGGAGTACCACAAAGTGAAACAACCCATTGGGAGTGGAAAAGGCCGTCTTTTCTCGGTCTTTGGGCCTAAGGGGTATTTGCCAGTACCCTTTACACAAATCCAGGGTGCTAATATATTTAGCCTTACCGATCCGCTCTATCATCTCATCCACTCGGGGCAAGGGGTAAGTGTCGAACTCCGAGATTTTATTGACCTCCCTAAAATCAATACAAAAACGTACCGAACCGTCTGGCTTCGGTACAAGAACTATTGGAGAGTTCCATTCACTTGTGGAGGGTTCTATTACACCCATCTGTAACATCTGCTGTACCTCTTCTCGTATGATGTTTCTACGGGCCTCCGGTATCCGGTAAGGACGAAGGCGTACCGTTTTTCCTGCACTTGTTTTTATCGAGTGTTCCACCAAGGTGGTTCTTCCTGGGGTTAAGGAGAAGATGTCCTGTAGGGGCAAGAGAGTGGTCACTAACTCTGACTTCAAGTTGGAGGGTAACTCCGTATCAATGCATTGTACATATAAAGGGGTGTCTTTCACGGTCCCTACCAAAGAGGGGAGAGGCCCTTCCCATCGTTTCAAGAGGTTCACATGATATACCTGGGTGGTTCCACGTTTTGTATCTAATTCGAGCTTGTACGTAACGGGAGTCACCTTTTCTAACACTATATATGGACCCTGCCATTGCCCTAACAGTTTATGGTCGGAGGAGGCCATCATGAGTAGTACGGCATCTCCCACTGAAAAGGTTCTACTCTGTTTTTTTGTCATACTGTACTTTTTGGGCTTCCTGTGCTCTTTCCATATTATTCCTCACTATCGTTCTTATTTGTCCCAGATGGGTCCGAAGCTGCTCTTCATATTCAACTAGTGGTTTGGAGTGGTCTGGTTCTGCTTCCCAGGTCTCCTGCATCATGTCCATTAAGGACCTAGGTTGATGACCATACAGAAGCTCAAATGGGGAGTATCCGGTGCTCTTCTAGACTTTGCATCGGATCGCATATAGGGCTAAGGGTAACATATCCTCCCATCTTTTCGTTTCTAGATCCAGGAGTTTTTTTAATGTGGTCTTGAGGGTGGCATTGTACCGCTCTACCAGACCATCGGTCTGGGGGTGATATGCCGCTGTTCTTATTTGTTTTATCCCTAGTTGGGCACATACTTGTCTCATTAATTTGGACACAAACGGGGTTCCCTGGTCTGTTAATATTTCCTTCGGGAAACCCACCCTGGAAAATATCGCTATCATGGCTTTAGCTATGTTGGTGGCATCGGGATGTTTTAAGGCAACGGCTTCCGGGAACCTAGTAGCATAGTCCACTAGAACCAGCACATAGCGACATCCGCTACGGGAAGGTAGTAAAGGACCGATAATATCCATTCCGATTCTACAAAACGGTTCATCAATTATTGAGAGGGGTTGCAACTGGGCTTTTGGTGGTCTATACCTGCTGTTTTTTTGGCATATAGGACACTCACGACAATAGGTTTTCACTTGTTTGTAGATGCCCGGCCAATAAAACTGCTCTAATATTAGTTGTTCTGTTTTCTCTTCCCCGAAATGTCCACCCAGTAAATGACTATGGGCTAAGTAGAGCACTTTGTCCCTGAAAGGGGAGGGAACTAGCAACTGTGGGTTGTCCGCAGGCTTGGCCTTTCTGTATAATAGGCCGTTCTTGACAAAGAATTGAGGTCCTACGTGTAGTGGGTCTACCTGGTCTTTGGCTTGGTTCCACGCTTCTTGTAGAATGGGGTCCTATCTCTGGGCAGCTCGAAAGTCTTGGTTTGTTTCCCATGGACTCTCTTCTGTCCGTATTGGAAAAGCGGAAACCGGATGACCCTTTTCTTTCCGTTTTTGATTCTTGGATTTTCTAACCTTAGAGGGTGGCCACTCGGGATTCTCGTCCTGAGAGAAGGGAGCAACTTTCCACCAATCCTTCTCATCAGGAGCTGACTTCGTGAGTAAGTCTGATAGGTGTGTATAGTCATTCCCCAGTATGAGTTGCTCCGGGAGACGGGGAATTAGACCAACTTTTAGATCCGAGCCAGAATCTGTGGCGTGTCGTATGTGAACATGAGTGGTGGGGTAAGCTTTAGTATCCCCATGTACACACTGTATGTGTACCGTTCCATCAGGAGCCCCACATGCAGGACCTAGATCCTGGGGTCGAACGACACTCTGTCGGCAGCCTGTGTCGGCTAACGCTGTCATGGATTGTCCATTTATATAGACCCCGCAGCGGTACGGAGGGGGTTGTTGGGTCGAGGTAAGACAACTGAAGTTCCGAGAAACTCCAATCTTCATGGGTTCCTCGTTCTGAGGACAAAACCGGGCTATGTGTCCTAAACCCCCACAGTTGAAACATTGGGGTCCGGGTGTGGGAGGTCTGAACACCGGAGGGCCCTGAGGTCTGAAGGGGGAGGACCTGGGACAACGGTAACAGGGTCTGGCTTTCGGCCCAGCGGAGGACGGGAGGGCCGAGGAATCCCGCTTATCCCTGATCTCCAAGGGTGCTCCTCTCGACCCTTCTGTGCCTCTTGGGCTCGGCTGTAGGCGCTGGCTATCTCAACAGTGGTCTCCAAGGTCAGATGAGCATGCTGTCTAACCCATTTCTGAACGGGAGGATGAAGGGAGGATAAGTATTGTTCCAAATATATTTTGGCCATGATATCATCCTTGGTAGCAGTGGTGGGTTTTAACCACCGGTCGGCCATATCCTTTACCCGAAAATATAGGGCCCGGGGTGTTTCTTGGGGTCCCTCTTTGATCTGTCGGAGTCTCTGCCGGTAAGTTTCATCATCAACGCCCAATCGTTCCATGATGCATTGTTTTATCTCGGGGTACGGGGTCACTCCCAAGATGTTTGCGGCTTGGTATGAGGCTTGCAACTCTCCTGATAGCAAGGGCCCTAGATATTGTCCCCATTTGTCGGCTGGCCAGGCTGCTGCTAACGCCATTCGCTCAAAATTATTGAAGAAATATTCCGGGTCTTCTCCGCTGACATATTTCTGGAGGATGACTGAGGGTAGCGTACTGGGGCCTCTTTGTTGTCCCAGGGCGTCTGCTATTTTCCCCATGGTAGTATCGTGTGCCTGTCCTTGATTGGTAAGGACTTGTTGTAATTTCCCCCGGTCTTCTTCCACCACCGTGAGGAATCTCTCCATCGCCTTTCCTAAACTCTCCTGATTTTCCGCCATTTTGTTCAGTACAGCCTCCATGTCTCCTGGGGATCCCACTTCTGACACCACCTGTGGGAGGGCAGGTCGGATAATCAGACGAGGAGGCTGTATATAGTGGGATACTCGGCGGATTTTATTTGAAATAACAGGACTGGGGCCACTCGAAGATTTTATAGGGCTGTTAACTGTCCCCTCGGGCTCTTCTGTTTTGCCTGGTCCTCCTGCGGATGTTTCTTCCTTTCGGGCTACTCCTAGTTCGTCTTCGGACATCCCGTGCCCTGGTTGTTCTCCTGGACCAACGGTTGTCCCACGGAGGCTCATAGGAGAGAGGAAAATAAGGAACCGTCAGATACTCATAATAGATATGCCACGGGTTTTAGACCACCGTGTTTGAAGGTGAATTCCACTAAAAGTCAGGGGGGGGCAAAGGAAAAAGTGATCACGAGTGAGGTATAGGAAGGGGAATCAGGGTTGGAGGGTTGGTTGGGTGTGCTAGCGTGACTGGAAGTGCCCGCTACTCCTCTGGAGCCCCCATTCTTCCTCCTCCCTACGACCACTGCTTCCCCAGTCAACTTTAAAAAGGGTGAATACCAGGCGAGTGCAGACCTACTTAAACAATTCTCAGTGTCAGCATACAATCCCTCCCTTCATACCACGTCCCTCCCGCCAACCGCTCTCCGTTCACCCTCGCTCGGGGTTACTCACGGGCTCCGCCGCAACTCTCCTGAGTTGCGGCCGCCCTCCAGCCTCCTCCGGTGGGGACCACCACTCCTCGGACCACTTCTCGTCCTCTTCGGGATATTCGTTGCCTTCGTTCTTCGTCCCGACTCGTTCTCCGTCCTCGCGTCCTACGTCTTCTTTTCTTCCGCTTCTCGATTCCTCCCGTCCTCTGTCCGCTCTCTCCTCGATCTGGCGTCTCTCGTCCCTTTTCACTTCCGGGTCCTCAGTGCTTCCGGGGTTAGTCCCTCCCCTTACCACGCCCTCAACGTCGACGATCTGTTCCTGCAAGTGTAGAGGACAAGGGGGGGAGTTTATCCTTTCCGTCGCCGTTGCGAAGGACTTTTGGGGTCGGTTGGCGACTCTCCCGGCTCCCCCGGACCTGGGTAAATGGCGGACCCCAGAAGGTGAGTGGCGCTGGGGACCTGGTCACTTCTCACAGTGAGTCTTGTTACTCCGCTAAATCAAGTCTGTTCCCAATAGCAACATTACATTCAAGGAGTCCTGTCAAAACTGAAGACCAGCCTGTGTGATAGAGATAGGGTTGCCATATATTTCTTTCTTTATTTCTTCACCTTAAATATGAGGACACATTTCCTCTCCCTTCCCCCCCATTCTTATCATGGAAAGGCACTTACTCCTTGCTTTAACAGGAGCAAATTTACTTGCGTTTGCAGGATGGTTAACTACCTGCAAGAGTTGTATGTGAAGACTCCAAAATCTACAGAGGTCAAGTGTCCCATCCAAAAATGCCAGCAATCCCTCCCTTAACCCTAAACCTCAGTATACGGAGATGAGTAACTGTTAATGAATGACATCTATATATTTTGAAGATCTTGTGCTGTAATCCTGTGTTTTACGACATTTTGTGTTGAAATAGCACTTGATGAATGGTCAGAGCGCTACCATTGTTCTGAATTTCTCCCTGTGTTTTTTCCTTTGGTGTGGGTGCCTGATTAGGCCAAGTTGCACATACTCTGACAAAGTGTTAGGTGTTAGTTCCAAATTATTTGTGACTGAACCATTTGCAAACATGAACATTTGATCTGTTGCTGCAAGCGGTAGGTCAAGATAAATTATCCCAGCCACATAAAACGTGCCTTCTAGCATAGGGCTCTACTTATTTTTGATCGATATGTTGTATAAATGTTTTCCCTTTTAAGTCATTGTAATGTAACTGTTAACTTGTTACTTCATAGGACAAATGTGATCAAAACCAAATCCACAGCATATAGATCACTCAGCCTGAAAAGACCAATTGTGAAATTAGATTTTCATTACTAAGTATGACATATTATCTGCCTGGCCAAGCCATAATGCCCTGCCCAATTTGTCATTTCAGCATAACACATTGATGATCTTTATAACAAAGAACACTTATAAAGTGCAACAATTACCCTGTGGGGTGTCCTGATGGTTCAATGATGAAGCAGACAGAATTAGAGTTGACTGTATATTTTTAACCTTCTTGCGGTATTTCCTGTGCTTAAATTCTGTTCTCAGAGACAATGGAAGATTGTTCCAAACCTTGGAAGTTAGAAAGGAGAAGGATCTTCCACCTTTCTTCTTGCTTTTATTTTGGTGGGTTAGAAAAAGACATTCTGTCTCGGATCTTAAGGATCTGTTTGGAGCGTTGCCTCAGAGAATTTCTCTGAGATACTAACAGGACCAGTTTTATAAAAGGCCCTATGGGCTAGATAGGCTGTTTTAAACTGTATTATTTGCCAAATAAGTAGCCAATTAAGTTATTTCAAAGCTGCTGAAGCAGAGTCATGTTTTTTTCTATTTGTAACTAACTTAGCAGCCCAATTCTGTACCCTTTACAGACTGAACAATCTATATGCGGAGCAAGCTAGGCAAAAAGCATTGCAGTAGTCCAGGACAGATATAAATCAAAGCATAACATTATTGGAATACAGGTTCTCTTAGGGAGAAGTGGGAGAGTTCTATGCAACAGTCGGACATATAAAAATAACAAGCAGCTGACACTGCATTCGCTTGCTTGCCTGGATTAAATCTGCATCAATGATGATCCCTAAATGTTTTCCCACAAGGGCTGGAGTAGAGGCCTCTCCTAGAGCTAAAGGCCACCAATTTATAGAGTGAGGTATTGATAAAGGACCGACATCCTGTCACTGCAGTTACTCATAATTTACTGTGTATACCAGGTGAATGTTTTTGCCTAATAATGTGCTTTCTGGTGGAAGCCATCTACTTTGATTATCTGTCGTCTTCATTACACCCCATAGAGATGGGTATTATAAGAAAAAGAATGCCCACTTGTATAGTTACTTAGATCTAGAAATTAAAGTAGTGTTCCGTCAGATGCTTTCAGAAGATGACTTACTCATATCTGCTCAGATGTCTCTCTGGTATACTATCTCATTTCAGATAGTATTCTCAGCTGCTTTAGGTGATCACAAATACCCTTAAGATACAGTGATGCACTTTACACATCTTAAAAAGTGTTCTATTTCCACAAGTATCATTGTTGTGTTAATGTCCCTTGTACTCCAATACTACAGTTATGCTGTACAAATGAATCTCTGTCCTTCCTGTTCTCAACACAGAAGCCATTTCTCTCTAATTTAAGTAATGAAGAATATTCCAGACTACCATGATGAGTCCCTGTCACTTGGTGGATAAAGATGCAAGAGCGTGTTTCCAGACAGCTGGATTTACACCTAATGGCATTGTGGTTGACTGGGTCCCATTCACATTCTCTTTTGATCCACCACCCATGTACAAAGGCCACTGCTTATGTTCATTTGAGACATAAGTAGGTTTCACTCTAATTATTGGAATTTCTCAAAACTGTATTTTATAGTGGGATATGGTGTATGTATTAAGGAAACTGTCTTGAAAGAAAATGAAATACCCTTAATAGCCAGTGAAGGGCTGGTTTCTCTCGTACCTTCAGTCCCGCCCTTCCTTTTATTATGTTATGTTGTGGGGTAATTGTAAGAGGTTTATAAAAAAAAAATGTTTATTGAATGTTGATTTACATCGACAGGTTTACAATACAATGCTGGATAATCAATGGCATACATTAATAATCTGGGCACCACTAAACATGGCACAATTTCACATTGTAGAACACTAACTCTATTAATCCCCCCGCATCCCCTGGGAATAGTCCAACACAGCCAGCCTTGTATCTTCCATGTGCTTAGATTAGTTACTATCGTCCGATATATGCTCTTGTCGGGGAGGTTCGCAGATGTCGCCCCGATAATGGTTCCATTTGCCCCAGATTTGCGTCCATTTTTTAGGGCATCCTCTGTGGGCGTAAACAGATTTCTCCGCCACCATTGTGTAGTCCATGTCTTGACACCACTGCTGAGACGTTGGGGACTGATCCGAACCCCACCGCTGTGCTATGTTTCGTTTAGCTAATGTCAACCCCAACGTTACCCAGTCCTGATCTGTGTAAGTCAAGTCTGTGGGCTCCTAGATATTAAGTAAACAACATTTTGGAGCAAGCGGAATAACCACGTTAGTAACCTGTGACATAGTGCGTATGACCGAGGTCCAGTATGAAGCGATCCCCGGACAGTCCCAGAGAGTGTACCAAAAAGTACCCTCCGCACTGCATTGTCGAAGGCAGAATGGAGTCTTTGCCCTGCCTATTCTGTGGACCAGGGGCCTCGTATAATAAATGCGGTGCAAGATTTTTAATTGGAGTAATCGGAGGGTGGAGGGAATTGCTACTTCCCGCGGGGACATCAAGGCTGTCTGCCAGTCACTCTCGTCTAGGTCGCCCAGCTCCATCTCCCACTTACTTTTAAGGGCTACTGTAGAATCCTGTTGATTGTTTATTATTTCACGATACGTCAATGAATGGCTTTCGCCTGGAGGTGGTCAGTAAGTAATCTGTCTTCTAGTGGGGAGTACTCGAGTAATTGCGTGTCCGCTAGGATCACTGCCCTCAAGACAGGACAGACTTGGGCATACCTATATGTTTCGGTTTGCACCAATTTGTATGTGTTTTGCAACTGAGCAAATGGTACCACCCTCCCTTTCTGCCACAGGTCCCCCACCCTGGAGATTCCAATAATATCCCACTGTCGGAAACCCTTGGTGTTTTTCAGTTTCCCTAGTTGCCACCCCAACGCCCTCTGCGCCTCATGCCAGATGTGGAGTTTGTGGGCCGTAGGACCTGTGTACTGTGATTTCTTTGTTATTTACAATGCTCCCATTATCCCTTCTGTGCCCAAAAGGTAGCAATCCATTCAAAATGCCGGTTCTTCCTGAGGCGTGTGAAGCCATTGATTTATTGCAGTGAGTTGCGCTGCCCAGTAATAGGTCTGTATATGCGGTAGGGCAATTCCAACATCGCACCACCCCATGGTTAGTTTTTTCATAACGATCCGGGCTGTTCCGCCGTCCCAAAGGAGTTTGGTGACTTCAGTATTCATCTGGGCAAAAAAGGAGGCGGGAATGTGAGAGGGGGTATTTTGCAGGACGTATAAAAATCTGGGCAGTTCCATCATTTTGAAAAGTGCTGCTCTACCCAGCAACATCAGAGGGAGAGAGAGTCAGTGCTTAAAATCGCGGCGGAAGCGGGCCAATGGCTGCATGAGATTTTCTTCTTCAAAGTGTGCCGTCTGAGGGGTAATATAGATGCCGAGGTATTTAAAACCCCGTTCCGCTATCTGTATCTCACAGTTACAAGGTAGTTTCGGGGGGGGGGAGGGGGGAGCTTGGAGAATGTATAGCAGTGATTTCGACCGATTGATGGTGTAGCCCGAGGCTCTGCCATAGGCCGCACAGATATCTAAGAGACAGTTTAGTGATCTAGCGGGAGATGTCATATATAGTAGAATGTCATCTGCATAAAGTGATATTCGGTCCTCCCACCCCATTGTCCTCCTGAGTCCCACTATAACTGGGTCCTGGCGAATCCACGCCGCGAGTGGTTCCAATACCATCGCGAACAGGAGAGAGGAGAGTGGACATCCCTGCCTCGTACCTTTACCTAGGGGGAAATTCTGCGAGATGCGGCCATTTGCCTCGACATGTGCCATGGGCTTAGTGTACAAAAGCCGTACCCAGGTGCAAAATTTGAGGCCAAATCCCATGTGTTGGAGAACCGCGAAAAGAAAAGGCCATTCCACCATATCAAAAGCCATATGGGCGTCAAGCGAAAGGATGACTGCATCTTCCGCGATTATGGAACTACGAGCTATGACTCCCTGGAGCCTACAAAGGTTCAGGGCCGTATTCCGGTGGGGCATGAAGCCCGATTGATCGGGGTGGATCAATGTGACGGGATATGGCTGGAGGTGAAGCGCCAGGGTTTTGGCCAAAATCTTAGCTTCGGCATTTATAAGGGAAATTGGCCTGTTGGAAGTACAGTCTTGCGGCGGCTTTCCTATCTTATGAATCGCGACTATAGTCGCTAGTCGCTGGTCCTCTGGGAGTTCACCCTTCTCTAGGCTAGCCTTGTACATCTCATGCAAATGGGGCGTGAGGTGTGTAGTCATCTTTTAATAGAGTTCCACTGGTATGCCATTTGGGCCCAGTGCTTTCCCTGGTTGGAGTGCCGCAATAGCAGAGGTTAATTCGTCCTCGGGTAATTCGGCCTCGAGCGCCAAGACGGCCTCTTCGGACAATGAGGGCATGCGAATATCCTTAAGGAAGGCGAGGTTGTCTTCCAGGGTGTTAGTGGCCATTGGCGTATATACCTTCTCATAATAAGAAGTAAGGGAGTCCGCTATTTGCGGCCGGTCGCCTGTCATCTCGCCGGTCCCCAGACAAAGTTGAGCTATCCACCTACTGGCTCTGTCTTTTTTGGCAAACTAGGCCAGGAGTTTGCCTGCCTTGTCGCCTGCTTCATAAATAGTGTGCCTAGTCGCCATGAGTTTGGCTTTTGCCGTCTCCCACGCATACGCTTTGTATTCCTGCTGTGCCATGCTCAGCACATGTGAAGTGGCAAGGGTCAACTCCCGCGCATGGTTCGCCTCGGCGGCTGCCACCTCCTGTTCAAGGCTCTCCAGCTGTTGTCTCTGCGATTTATTTTTTTTGTGCCTGGCAATCAGTGAAATCGCCTGGCCGCGCAGCATTGTCTTATATGCCTCCCAGAGAGTTACTGGGGAGGACTCTGAGTGTGCATTGTCAGTGAAGTAATGTTTTGTGGTTGTGCGTAGTTTCTTACTTAATGTGCGGTTTTGGAGGTATCCTGGGTATATGGGGAACACCCTCCGGCGTACCACATCATAGGAGGAGAGTGACATGTATATTGGTGAGTGATCTGATATGCCACGTGGTAGGTGCTGAATCTCCGTTATGCGATCCAGTCCCGCCGACAGCGTAAATATGTAATCCATTCTGGAGAGGCTGTTATGAACACCCAAATGGTATGCGTGTTGCCTATCCTCAGGGTGGATCTCCCTCCACACATCCAACAAGCCCATGGCCTCAAAAAAGTCTGATAGTTTAATGTGGGCACTTCAGGGGTCCCTGGGAGGTTGTTTGTCCAGAGAGTCATCCATTACCGCATTAAAGTCTCCCCCTATGATAGTGTCACCCGCTTTAGGGATAAGAGGAATGTGCTGAGGGCTGGGAGGGCCGTTTGGTGCAACGCAGGGGCATTTACACCGAGACTAAGTTATATGGACTCCCTTCCATTGGCATGTTAGTGCTGCAAAGCGCTCTTGGTCATCTGTTTTTGAGTCAATGGGTATAAGCGGGAAGCCTTTATTTATTAAAACCCAGATGCCTCGGGAGCCTGAGGTGAATTCTGAGTGAACCATCCTAGTATAACCCCATCTGTCTAGGGGGCTTTGATGGCCGAGCCCGTTAAGTGCGTCTCTTGTACTAAGACTATGGCTGGACCGTTACGCTTGATATACTGAAGGACTAGCCCCCTTTTAATCTTATGTCCCAGTCCGTTTACGTTCCATGAAAGCACCGTTAGGGGGGGCCGGACCCATGGCGTTGCGGAGTGGGCTATCCGGAGTTCCTGTCAGTGAGTCGGTGTGTGTCATTCACATATCTACCTGTAGTGGTACCCTGACTACGTGCATTGCCAACCTTATCCTGTCGATGTAAATGTCTTCGTAAAAACAAATATGAACCAAAACTTGAAACCAAAAACTGTTCCCCATCATCCCCACCCCCCTCCCTGCCTCCCTACCTCCCCAACTGAGCAGAGTGCTTGGATCCCTGAACAGTACTTGCGTGGGGGGGGAGCGCGTCTGTCTGAGAGCGTCTGATGCCCCCCTAGCATACGATGCAGCCACGGCTTCTGTCTTGTTCCCGAGGCGGCCTTCACCCACGGGCTCAAGGTTCTTTCACTCCGGCAACGCATGTGCCGGTCTCGGGTCAGTGGGAGGGTTTGTGCGCCCCCCGGAGGAGCGGGTTACAGCTGCCAGTAGAGCTCTGGGAAGTCCCGAATCATAGTAGCAGGGTGTTCAGTCGCCTTGCCACGTGCATCAGTTCAACGTCTCACGGTTCTCTCTGCAAGTATACCATCAGGGTGGAGGGTGGGCACACCGAACGTCCAGCGCGCCCTCCGGGGCAGTCCATCGGATCTATCTCGTTGTTTGGAGTTACTCACTCTACCGTGTCCCCTGGTTCTGTAGATCCCGATCCCTGAAACTCTCGTTGTCTGTTCTGCCGCTGGTTCTTGATCTTGGCAGGCCTCGCCGTGGGGCGCCATCCCTCCAGCCAGTCCCGAGCTTCCTCAGGTGTCAGGAAAAACCACGCTCTCCCCTCTGCCTCCACTCTCAGCCTTGCTGGGAAAAGCATGGAGTATTTTATTTCTCTGGCGCGTAGTTCCCTTTTAACGTCCATGAAGTCTCGTCACTGCTTCGTCACTGCTGCAGTATAGTCCGAGTACATCGTGACCACCTGGTTGTCTATTCGAATCGGCGGGGCGATCCGAGCCGCTTGCAGGATAGCGTCTCGATCCCAGAAATTAAAGATACGCGCCAGGATTGGTCTGGGGGGAGCTCCTGGCCTGGGCTTTCCACCAGGTACTCGATGCGCTCTCGCCACCGAGAAAAAAACTCGACAGGCCGCGTGGTTGTAAGTGGGTCTTCACAAGGTCCTCTACGAAGAGGTCCAGTTTGAAGAGGTTTTAGTGCAACAGCGAGGGTGATGACCATTGATTTGAGATGTGGATTCAAAACCTTAACGATACTTTCAGAGTGGGTATCAGAAATTCACTGATTGATGTATACTACAACTGGACCTGCTTTTGACACATTTCTTTAGTGTATCTCTTCAGTACATTGATTGCAAGGACTACTGTTTCTAGTTGCTCCAGTAAATTAAAACCTGTCTTACTACACTACAAACCAAAGTGCCCCCAAGTGTTTAAGTGATAGTGTTTATTTGGATGCTTTGTCTCTAAGACCACTAGTGAGTGTCTATCAGGTTAATAATGTATGAGCAAGAGTAATGAAAGCTGTTCCATCTAAGTAGGGGACAATGTGTACTTTTCATTGGTTGATAGGCTATGAGTAGAGGGCAATTCATATGCAGAACTTGGGCGTGCACACTGGAGAAGGTTAATAGAACTGCGTCTGTGGTTTAAAGAAAAAAAGGGCACTTGAGAGCGAACCATGCATAACTTTTTTAAGCATATAGACTTCACTGATGTTTGTAGAAATTACATATAATTGAATGCAGAGTAATTATTTGCCTGTAGCATATGTAATTCTTTCACATTCTACCTTGGATCAACCTTACATAATGGTATTGGTTGTCAAGAGACTCTTTATTAAACACTTGACATTAAACCATTTTCATTCTTAATTTGGTAATTCAGATTTTTTTTCCCATGACAGTGTAAAAATTCCATCTCTTAAGGCAATTCAGCAATTTCAGGCCCTCCGTGAAAGGACCCTTCCTTAGTAGTTTTGTGCAAACTATTGTTGAAAATCTTTGGTTTGCTCCTACAATTTGGTAGTAATGCTCTCCTTTTCGTAGTTCATGACATTTCCTTCCTTTATTATGTTTATTGACAATTTACACGGATTACTTAATAATAACCAACAGTGATTTGTTTTTTTAAAGTAGTGTAACCCAGATCCCTTCTCTTTTTATCGTTTTTCAGAAAGAAGAAGAAGAAGCTCGCCAGCGAGAGGAAGCAGAGCGGATTCGATCAGAGCGTGAAAAACATTTCCAAAGAGAAGAACAAGAGCGCCTAGAAAGGAAAAAGGTAAACGCTCATAACCATTGCAGGGTGGTTTGGTGTCAGACCTGTAGCTCATACATCTGGTATTGAAAGGATATGGGAAAGAATATTGATACTGAAAGTAAAAAACAAAAAAATCAATTGTATGTAATTGCCTTCAAAACCATAACATACTAGTTGCCTTTTGCGCAACGGCTATGCCAAGATGTGGGTCCAGTTGCTCACTGTGCCATAGGCCTCAAGCTGCAGCTCACTGATGAGGCCCCAACAGGCGGAAACCGGTCAAGGGCAGTTTTTATTAGTTCAGAGTGGACAGCTGAATTGTTTTATGGTTTCAACCTTATGCAGTGGCCCAGTGAATAAAAAAAAAAGATGCACTGAAATTGCACCATGGTTATAATCCCTAGCCACATGCTGAAATATAATGTTGGTAAACCCATACAACACGTTGGCCCTGTCAAATTGATGGTAATCCCTGGCAGCATGCTTAGTCTGTTCAACTGGTGGTAATCCCTGGTAAAATGTTGGCCCTGGTGCAATGTTGCTAATTCATAACAACATATCGGTCCGGGCACAATGGTGATCATTTCTGGCAGCATACGTGTCCTGGCGCAACCATCGTTGTAATTTCTGGCAACATTATGTTCCTGGAACTAAAATAGTAATTCCTTGCAAAGTAGTGGCCCTGGCACAAGGCTGCTAATCCCCAAAATGGTCACTTGGGCACAATGTTGATAATCACTGGCATATTCAGAGCAGCCATGGTACGATTGTGCCAAGGTGAAAATGTAATTCTTTTTTAATACATTAAAGGTCAGGTGGACTCCAAGAAGAGAACAACTGATCCAGGTGTGTACTGGCTGAGTTGTGCTTGGTTAACCTCAGCAAAACGGGAACATATGTCTTTGCCATTGCCTGGGTTCCAGGTAGAGGTTTGAACAAGGAGAAATCTATTACAATTGCAAATGCTTGTTTTTGTTATTCTCATAAGGTATTGGTATGGCACCAAAATGTAAATTAAACACAACCCGTGTGATATGGGGACGCTAGGACCTGCAAACAACTGCATCCCTGCGAGGTGCCACATGACCAACACTTGGCCTTGATGAGGAGAGTGAAGCTCAGCCCCAGATGGAGATGTGGTCCTTTTGACACAAAGCCAGAATGGAAGCATTGTCCCAAGCCCTATGTAAATGCCCAAGATATGGAAAAACGACTGCAACATAGACATCAAAAGGAGGAAGAGTCCACAAAGTGACAATATTAAAATGTAGTAATCACACAGTTTGATTTATATTGCTCAGACATGTATCACAGCTTACTTTGGCTATTCTTGCTGTGGCAAGCAGCTTTGAAATTTGATTCAGGGAGAATACCTATCATAATACTACAGGAAAAGGGTGTTTTTATGCAAACTCTTCTTGACTCGAATAGAACTACTGGAGTACATTTCGAACATGTCCTGTACTAACTGAAATTTGATGTTGTAAACTGACATCATGTTCAGTGTGACTGGGTGTGCAGATTTGACCTTGTGAGTAGGGTCATGCTACTGAGAGACTGTAGGTTCAAGGAGCATAGAGCTGCGACCCGAAAAATGACGATTTTACTTAGACCAGAGGCGTACCAGAAAGAAACAAAGGTGTGCAGCCTCACTCTTTACGCTTCTGAAGAGAAATAAATGGATTGAATAGGCTACAGAGCTCGAAGCAATTAGAAAAAGCATAAGAAACATTTCTTACCAGCGAGCAAGGAATCTGATTTGATAGAAATGAAAATAGAGAATCAGAACGTAAGTAATGCTGGTCCACTGCCTTGTCTACTAAATGTTTTGAAAGGAGAAACACCTGGAGAAGAATTGGATCTATACTGGGTATTCATTCCATTGCTTTAAAAACAGGTTCAAGAAAGTGTAAGACTTGGAGTTAAGGGTCTAAAATGTCAAAGAACACTTAAGAAATAATACTCCTTGAAAAATGATGCTATGTGGGTTGAGATAAATAAGTTATATTTCTTTTTTATAGTGGAAGTAGCATATTATGCACAGGTTTGTAAAACTTTGTGCAGAACCCTCATTTGCAGTTTTTCACTTTTCTGACCATTTGCAGAGCAAAATGGACAAATTCTTCATGCCTAGTACAATATACCCAGAGGGCACATACATGGTTGAGAAACGAAGGCAATCTTTCAAGGAATTGAATTTCAAAACTTCAATTATTTCATCCAGAAAACATCACAACTGACAATCCAGCCAACGCGTTTCGTACAAACTGGACATCATCAGGGCTCAATGTTTAGTGCTGATAGTAGTACTGCAAGTTTAGCTTTCGGCCATCTGTCCCCTTATTAAGGTTCTTTTCTGTGATGCTGCGCGTTCACATCCACTGCGTATCGTCGTCCGGCCAGTTCGGTTTATCCAGTTTGAACGAAACGCGTTGGCTGGATTGTCAGTTGTGATTTTTTCTGGATGAAATAATAGAAGTTTTGAAACAAACAACGAATTGAAAATGTATAAATGGACTTTCTTTAAATAATGAATTACTTTTCAGACTCAAGGTGATTTTGCACAAACACGCTTGCACTTTAACATGGACAAAGGCAGGATAAGAAATGGACTTTTAAATAGACCTATAAAGCTATTACATTCGAGCTGATGGTGAAGAATATTATAACATGCAAGCATCACCTTTTTATATAATTTTAGCCTTTGCATTTTAAATGGAAAGTGTTCTAAATTATAATTTAATGTGAGAAAGAAGTTTTCATTGGTTTAGCGGTGTAAAATATTATGGTTGTAATTAACTGAAATAAATTACTTTGAGACTTTGATGAAAAGGCCTTGAGAGTTGCCTTCGACTCAATAGAATAACCTTGGTGGGTTATTGCCAAACGGACAAATTATATTATATGAATTGATAGAAAAAGAAAATAATAGAACATCATTTTGGAGACCCCGCATATTCAAAACCCCATGTTTTAAAAAAGAAATAAAGTTTGATTTTATTAATAGAAACACACAAGAACAATTAAACATGTTTTATTGGTTTTCTAAAAAAAAAAGAAAATCTCGTTTTTAAAAGAACTTAGTTTTAATAATGAAGCTGAAAAAAGTTAAGTAGACGAAGATAGAGGAAGACAGGATAGAGAAATGATTGATAAAGGAGCGGAAGTACAGAATGGTCCCCCCAGAAAGAAAAAGAATTTGAGAAAAGGAGGACTATAAGGGAGGGAGAAAATTAACAAATTTTACGCGTGGGAGAAGGAACAGGCTGGGCATTTGTCCTCCACGAAACACTGGAATAGAGAAATAAGTAAGGTGATAGTGACACAATGTGGAGGGGGAAAAATTAGCAGTGGGAAGTGGAAATACAACCGGCAATCCATTTTCAAGGTTAATAGCATTTACCCATTTTAAAATCAAAAGGATTGTAAAAGGCAATTTAAAAAAAGTGCATTTTTTCCAACAAATGGTAAATGCAATTTCATCGTAAAAAGTTTGAATAATTAGTTTGGGTACAAGTATTTCTCAAAATTCGTAGTCTGTAAATTTGTTTTTATGTGAAATCACATACAACATAATATTTATATACTAGAGGTCTTCAAACTAGGGTGTGGGCCTCCCCTGGGAAGCCTATGATGACCTTTTGAGCCAAGATAACTTGGAGATGTTCGAAATGCACATATATGATCCTGCATGCTACATTCATAGCACTGTGGAAGTGAGGGATATGAGGGTTGAAATGTGTATATTTTCTTATGGAAACAGATGAGTTAATATTACACTTAAAATGAAAAATGCCATGGATATTTGTTATATTGTAATGTGCACTGAGCAATGGCTCAATAAAGTTTGTTAAAAAAAAAAAGATGAACTGTTGAGGTTGGGGAGGAAGGTGCCAGGCACTGGCCAAGAGATGCATTTTGCTTAAAGCAGTGCTATGTATTTAATGAAACAGAGTGACAGTAAGCCACTCTGAAATGGGCTTTTGTATCATCTTGTGTCAATCATGTCTTAACAGGGAGTACGTATTAAGGAGAGGAGGTCCCAATAACCTTCAAAATCCCTCTCCTCGTTCACACAGGATCACACTTTGGATACTTTTCTACTTTAAGGGGACCAAACTGGTTATAGCATGTTGACAGGCATGTATTTGATTGCATTTTCTAAGTGATACTGTAGTCAGCTGGCACGGCGGGGGGCACAAAATAAAAAAAATACATAAATAAAAAAACTTACCTGCCGTTGTCCGGGCTGCGCTAATCTGCTCCTCTTCTCGCACACACAGGCTACCAGACCAGTGCAGCCAATCCTAATGCTGCTCTCATGTTATGACACCAGCATCAGGATTGGCCTGAGCGCCAATGATTTGCGCTCCCAGGGAGAATGGGAGACCGGGCCTGCTGTCTCCAACCCAGCAATGCAGCTGGGTTGGAGAGAGCTTCAGTGCGCATGACCGTTTGGCCGGCCTGAGATGCATTGCCAAACCGTCATGCGCACTGATCATCAGTCCTCCTGCTCCTGTTGTCCCCCATGGCCCTGCCCCCAAAGACTTGTCAGTAAAGGAAAAGTAAAACAATATTAAAACGTGTTTTATTGGTTTTTTTTTTCATTCCTGCCATTTTGAAGCAGCTGGCGGGGGGCGACACAGCTCTGCCATAGTAGAAGTGCTGCGGCTGAAGTGGTAACTGAATACAATGCAGTTTGTAAATATGTTTAAAGCTGCCACTGGTATGGAATAATTGTCAAAAATATTTGTTGTTTTGGGGGTCCTGACAATTATATATATATTTTTTAACATGGGTGGCATGTAATTGAAAAGTCTGAAGATCACTGATGCATAAATGTCTCTGAACCTGACAACTCTTGAAAATTAATTGCTTGCTGTATCTGCCGTAGGATCACCAATCTAGTTGATCATACATTTATTGTTCTAATGGGTGAGAGAACTGTAACACTTGAAATATTGGTAAAATGGGAGGTGGTTAAGGAGCCTATCCACCACTGACAATGGTGGTTGTACACAAGACACGGCATTTAAGGAGGTCATGATAAAAATGGCATTGGAGCATTGGAAATTCACTCACTAAGTTTAGTACCCAGTAGGGATTTGAGCATTTATTTAGGCTGGTCAGAGACACCACCTCCACCCAGGTATAGGAGCCATCCATCTTAGGCCCTGAGGGAATACCTCCCAATTCTGAATGTGACTGCTCTGTGGTGAGCAAATGCACAACGTCAGTCACTATGCCAATATCCAGTTCAGACAAGCTGCCCTACAGGAGAGAACGGCAGACCATTCGGCTGCCTGCATTCTTTATCCGGGTACATCAACATAAAATCTTGGTTCAGAAACCTTTTTCTCATTGACAAATCATGTATCACTTTCAGATTTTTGGAATCTGATAACAACCTTACATAAACTCAGCCAACGTTAAAATATAACACAAAGCTTGGAAGTGGAAAGTCAGTAGCTGCCTTGGGAACTTCCCCTGACTGACTCAGAGCTGTGGGGACAACCACTGCCTTTACAGAAACATCTTAAAATGATATCTTGTATTTGAGCTTTGGCATGACTCCCACATCAAACAGCCTTTGCTGGCACCAAAGTGCAATTCACTTTACCTGTTACACCTTAAAGTGTCATAGCTGCATTCACCAAGTCTCACAATTTCTTCTTGTCTAGGCTGTGTTAAGTGTCTTGAAATGATTTCTTCCAAGTATAGTTTGTATGTATTTGTAGGTTTCATAAGTGTTTTAACTCTGCAAGAATTTTGCATATTTAATCCAACACATCTGACTTTACTTAACTTTGTAAGTCTGTTACTGCTTAGCACCTGAATTTATTTGTGTGGGTCGAGCAGGCATTACTGTGTACGTTTCACCATGTGTATTCTCCTTAATCAAATCTCGAGGTTGGGGCGCGTTATAAGTCACAATACAACCAAGGTTAATGGCTTGGAGCAGATGTCATCCTCATTCACCACTTCTGCACTAAAGAGTTTTTCTTGAACGTGCAGTACGATCCTTCTGACATTCTGTTTTTGAGATTTCTTGTAACTGACGACAAGTTTGAATGATTACTCAGGTGTGTGCCATACAAATTCTGACATTGTGCCACCGTTGGTTGGTACTTCGTGCCGCCTTTGAGTAAAGCTAGATTGAACAATCAGATTTGCTTCATTTGAGGTCACTGGGACAGTAGAACAATGTTAAATTATACAGCGAACCCCTTCCTCCTTGTTTTGCAAATTGTGCAATATAATTGGTTACTTACTCTCTGGGCACCTAGCACACCTTGCACACCTAGCCCGCCCCAGAATTCACAACTGAAAGTGGCGCAGATAACTCTGATAGTTGCCAACTTTCCCTGGTCAGTCGTATAAATGAAGTTGATTGCTCAGTTTCAACTGCCCGTCAGGTAGAATGGGGACAGCAGTTAATCAGATCTGCATTGTAGAGTGGTAGAACCCCACTTTGTTATTCATGCACTGCAGATAATAGTGGTCACAGTAACCTCACTCATATATGTATTTTTTCAGTCCTGAAAAGATGAGAGGCTGACTAGACCCGTTTACTTATTTCTCATTAGTCATGTCAGATGAATTATCAGTGAGACCCCTGTGGTCATAGGAAAAGTGACGCATATATTGTTTGGGGAGATTTCTCTATTGTGTTTTTGCAACTTTATAGAAACAATGCCAGTGTTCTCAGAAGAAACTGCTACAAGAGAGACACATTCTCATCTGGTGGGCAGAAGAGTAGTGAATCTCTCCATGTCATATCTTCTTTGATTTTGAATTTGCTGATCATAACGAAGTAGAAATGTGTTATCTGAGCTAGAGGGGCTTATATTTCTTCCTTTGTTCAAGGAGACCATGACCACTTTGTTGTGGGCTTAAAGTTTCTTATTTGTCTGAATTTGAAGTACCAAACCAATTACTATAGTGAGTAAGACCAAGAGAAGGCTCCAACTTTACTCCCTCTCACTTCTGATTTCTTCACTCCCCTGGAGACTCAGGGTAATCCTGCTGTGGGTGGTTATAATTGATCTATAGGGGGAAGTACTACTCAATATAGGGTTCACCTTTCCTCGTATTAAACTTTATGGATTTGGGTTCTCTCTTAACTAGACCTGCTATAGTAGTTCAGGAGTCTCCATGACCGACTCTTGAGTGGTTGAAGTTTGAGGATCAGGACTTTGCCGAATATGTTTTATGAATATATGACGTTATCACACAGTCTTTTTCCCCTGCAGGGAATTACAATGCGGTCGTTACAACGACCACGTTGTAATTCTGCATCCCATTACCCCGCAAGTCATAACAACGACTTGCGGATGGGGGGCGCTGGATGTTGGAATAGTATAGTATAATTTACTATTCCACTCCACTGTGCGGACAGTAGGGAAGGTGTTGTATTTTACATTCAACACCTTCTCCCCCCTCCGCAAATCATTGTTCCGACTTGTGGAGTAATAGTATGCAGAATTACAATGCGGTCGTTGTAACGACCGCGTTGTAATTCACTGTGGGTTAAAAGATTCATAGTAAACGTTGTTTACCGTTGTAAGTGGTGTGATTACAAAGACATTTAACATCCTTTCCCCACATTGCTGTATCCTTAAGTTAACCAGGTCTTTTTTTGGCAACTGTTTCTTGACAAGGATTCACCCATTTATTAAGGTGTTAGAAGTGATTTCTTTTTTCTATTTTTGGAAAGGCAAGGCTAAATTTTAGGTTCATATCAATTTCATTTAAATACATAAGCCATTCATTTTGACATAGAAGGGGGCTCCTATTGATTCCCAGGACATTGCAATGTGCCTCTTCATTATCAACAATACAAACGCTTCATGCCATTATTCACCCTTCAGAATTATTTGCAACATTTCTGCATACATCTGCTGACAGTGTTTGCAAGCTTCATACTTAACGGTCAGGCGCACCTCATACTTGTCTCAGCTCATTTGCATTAAGCATTTGTTTTAGCTTATACTTGGAGAGTTACACATCTAAAAATGCATTCAGATAACAGTGTTTCTTTCTTCACCTTCTTCTTCCAATGCCCAATAGACACTTCCTAACTTTAAGGTATATCGTCTCATCAATGTGCCTATTTTAGCCACATGAGCTCGTAATGCAGCATTCAAGATGTGCTTATTTTTGAGTTGTGTAAACAAGTTCTCATTCATATCACAGCCTGAAGTCCTCCCGTGCCACCCATCCACAGCCTTTTCTGGGTAGCATGGTAATGAACTTTACAGGTGAGCCACCTGAATTTATTAAGTTTCACTGCTCATTGCAAATGTTTGTATTTAAGGATATATAGAGAGGTAAAATCAAACACACAAAAGGGGTGAAATGCTTGCACTTTGTCTAAGCACTACAGTCACATGGGGTAGCATTCTAACCCATCGCTCTTGGCCCAACATGCCACCTCTGACTGGACCCAGCCATATCCAAATCAGTCTTGACTCTGCTCCAATGGGAACAGTCTAGCCCAAACTGTCAGGGCAGGTCCTCACTGAACAAGCAACCGAAGCAAACAAAGACCGGTTTTGCTCTGACCGGGGCTCTACAGACAGATGTAGCTTGGTTGCATTGGTGCAGTAAGCACGGAATCCAGGTCTGGGGATACTCTTGCCACTTAGGGCGGTATATCACATACAGAGGTAAGCCTTATTTTTGCAGTACAGTTAATGGAAACTTGCATGATGACATATCCAAATATAATCTGCTTCTTTAATATTTTCACTAGTGTGTTTAATGCATTCTGTTGCATTTTATTTTGCAGCGGTTAGAGGAGATTATGAAAAGAACGCGGCGAAGTGAAGGTACAGACAAGGTACACATTTTCCTTTCTTTTGCTTTCATATAGTGTGTATACAATTTACGGGTGTTGCAGAGCTTATAGGGGTACAATGCACCACATACATTCTACAAGGATCGTCGATTATGTAGGCTAATGCTCATGCATCAAGATTGGTTCTCATCAATTTCTTTTGTATGCTTTAGTGTTTAGATAAACACTCCTGAAAAGCTGACCTCCTTATAAGACATTTCACTGACCACTGTACCGATTTTTCAGAGTAATCCAATTTGAATTTAAATTTAACAATGCTGGAGAATTCTTTGTTTGAGTCAATATTCGTAACCGATTATCTCGCTGGCAGGCATCATATAAGCTCATAGAGCCTACATGACCCAGGTGATTTTCCTTTAGAAGCATAGTTTATCTTGACTTTATTACTTTAAAAGCCACTTAAAAATTAGTTACGGTATCTTTACAAAAGTAGGGTTATTTTCCATACCAGTACAATTTCTTTCCATTGTCTTTCCTTTTAATATCTCCATGTTTCAGTGTTGTCTTGATCTACATGGAGCTTGATAAACTAATATGCTTTCTATGAAGTGCTGCTATATGTTTTTTTCTCCCTGAGGTATGCGCTGCATTTTGTGTGTTGTTCTTACCATGAAAAAAAGTCTTTGGATGGGTCTTCTTTGCTTTCCCATAATTATTGAGCTTGCCAAGTATTATATCCCTTAGATACTCTCAACAAGAAGTACAGCATTATATTTATACAACTACCAGATAATCAGCCGCTTAGGCAAATCCTATGTGACCCCTCCCCCTTCTGCTTTCTCACCACAAATTCATAAATGTTCCTAAAGGCCATTCACTGAGTTGATTCACTTACAGCCCTGTTAGAGAGAGAACCAGAGGTCAAAACCAAAAAAATGAGGCAGTCACAAGCTGTAAGTCTGTGCGCCTCATCAGAAGCGAAAGATATAGGTGTGGAGGTAGCAACACCCATAAGGCAGTTGAACATGGGCATGCATGCACCCTGCTCCGTAAATGTTTACTCATGCTATTAAAGTTAAGATTAGGTCATAGAAACCCAGTGCTATAAAGGGAAAAGATCTTCTGACTGTACACTGGGATATCTAGCTCAACTCACAAAACAATAGCTAGTGCTCCAGCATCACCTATAAACAGAGCATATCTGAAAGCGACAATTAGTTATGGATTCTTCACCTTAGAATTACCCCCAGGCGTCAGACTGGAGCCAGAGAATTTTTCTTCAGCAGTACCCCTGCTCGTCGGTAGGTGGCGTCGGTCGACTCAGCGTTCGTCATTGGCGTTGTGGTCGCCGGAATGACATCGCGGTATCTACTTAGATGCTGCCCCTGCTCGCTGACGTCAGTTTTTTCCTTTTCTGCGCCAGCGAGCACAGATCCAGAGAGAGCGGTACCTCGAGTCACTTTTTGACTCTATTTTTGCGATTTTTTGGTGACGTCTTTTTGAGTCGTTACAACTCCTGGTGCACAGGGTTGTCATCTCGGCAGACCGGCTTCAAGCCTTGTGACTCCTGTCACAAGCTGATGTCGGTGATGGACCCCCATCTTGTGTGCCTCAAGGTCGACCGCGACCCAAAGTCATGTTCCGACTGCCGGGCCATGGCCCCGAAGTCTTTGCAGGAGCGGTCCCAAAAGCTTCTGGAGGCCCAGCAGTCAGCGTGCGCCGATCAAGGTCCCAGTCAAGAGGGAGGTCCCGGGACCTGTCGCGGAGCCATCACCACCACTCCTTGTCGAAGTCTTAGTCTTCGGGTAAGTCGACGCGCAAAAAGAAGGCAAAGAAGCACCCTCGCTCTTACCCTTCTCCCTGGCCGACGCAACGCGGGATGCAGATGGTAGTTGCCCAGCTCCACCCGTGGAACCTGTTGGGTCGAACCTGAGCCTCCCTTCCTTTTCTGGGAGCCGGGGCGACCCCTGCCCAACGTCGTAGCTTTTATGAAGCCCTCGATTCTATTCTTGGCAGCCCGATTCCGCTGGCGCGCCTTTGGGCCCCTTGGACTCGACTGGGGGCTCTAGGCCTTCGATGCCGGCGGCTTCGACTCCCATGCCGCAGGGCCCCCAGGGATCCAGGCCTGTCTCCGGATCGGTGCGGGTTGACCTCGTGACACCTCCGGTGCCGAATCCATTGGCGTCACCTCCGCCCCCTCCAATGCCGGTTGTGTCCCCAGCCGATTGACGTCAACCCTCGCCTCCCCCCTCAATGTGGACACGGAGCTGGACCGATGTCGCCCAATGTTGAGGCCAGCGCCGACCAGTATGTTTTTACCCCTGTTCTCCCCTGGTGATCCCTATCGCCCTGAGTGGCTATCAGAGGAGGGTGAGGAGGAGGAGTGGGAGGGGTCTGTGGACCCTCTGGCAGACCAGTTGGAACAACCAGACTGGAGAGAGGAGTTTGGTGAGGCCAGTGATCTGGACACTTCCCTTAGACCTTGGCATGCTTTCTCCCCCTATCGTGGCTACGGAAGAGAGTGCGTCATATGCAGTGGTGTTTCGTAGGACGGCTGAGGCCTTAAACCTCGAGCTTCCTACGATGGCAGTTAGGAGTAACCTCCTGACCGAGGTGCTTTAACTGGCAGCAGCCTCTTCGAAGCCCCTGCTGTCGTTCAATGAGGCCCTTATGGAAATCCTTTTGAGCACGTGGTCCAAGCTCAAAAAAGGGGCTCCTGTGGACAGAATGATTGCCCAATGCCACTGCCCGGCCTTGGGCGACCCCATTTTTCTCTCCCAACACCCCACCCCTGAGAGCTTGGTGGTCCAAGCCTCGACTTCCAAGGGCCAATTCCCTATCGCACCACCTGATAGGGAATCCAAGAAGCTTGACCACCTTGGGAAGAAGATGTTTTCTTCCTCCAGTTTAGGACTGCAGTCAGTGAACACCGCATGTCTCGGGCCGTTACTCCCAGTCTGTGTGGGATAGAGTCACGCAAGTGCTGCCGCAATGCCCTTAGGAGGCCCGAGCTGTACTCTCCCGTGCAGTGGCGGAAGGGAGAAACACAGCAAAGTTCACCATCCGATGTGGGCTGGACACCGCCAAGTCAGTAGCCCTTAGACGCTACGCCTGGCTGCGGTCCACTGGCTTTTCAGGCGATGTCCAAGCTACTCTTTTGGACATGCCCTTTGATGGCCGTCGCCTGCTTCGTGACAAAGCGACAACGTGTTTGAGCACTTTAAGGACTCCAGGGCTACGGAAAGATCCTTGGGCCTCGCTTACACCAGTCTGCTTTTCGGCCCTTATGTGGCTATGGAAGTGGTGCCTCGCCACGTTCCACCCAGAGCCACAGGCCTGCGCAAGCTGTCCAGCCGCTGTGTGGCTGGAGACGTGGGACCCACCGTTGTGGGTCTGGTAGCCAGCGGGCAGGCTAGTCCACCAGCACCCCCTCTGTAGCAGCCTCCAAGCCCTCCTAGTCTGACCTTTCAGGGCCACCAATCGCCAGTGGGTGGCAGGATTCGCCATCACCTCCCCCACTAGCACAACATCATGTCGGGCAGGTGGGTTTTGCAGATAGTCCGAAGGGGCTATTCCCTCCCCTTTGAGACTACCTCTCCATTCATGCCACTTAAATTCCATTGTGTGTCGGAGGATCACTTGGCCCTTCTCCAACAGCAAGTTACGGCTCTCTGCCCCAGAAGTAGGTTGTGGTTGTTATTCCCACTACTTTTTGGTGCCCTACAAGGACAAAGGCCTGCGTCCTATCTTGGAACTCGGGAACTTCAACCGCTTCCTCCGGAAGGAGAAGTTTAAAATGTTGACATTGGCTCAGGTCCTGTCTGCCCTTGACCCTGGAGACTGGATGGTAGCATTGGACTTGCAAGACGCTTATTTTCAAATCCCCGTCCTGCCGTCCCATCAGAGTTACCAGTGCCCCTAGGGTGTTCACGAAGGTGATGGCGGTGGTTGCAGCTCATCTGCGCAAATCAGGGGTTCTAGTCTTCCCCTATCTTGACGACTGGCTTTTGAAGGCGGGTTCGCACCAGGCTGTCGTCTCCCACCTCCAGACTACGGCGAACCGCCTGCATTCGCTAGGGTTTACTGTCAACGAGCCGAAGTCGCACCTGATTCCCTCTAAGAAGCTCCTTTTCATCGGAGCAGTTCTGGATATAGTGCAGTTTTGGGCTTATCCTCCCGAGCAGCGAGTCCGGGATACTCGGGCTATGATTCCGATTTTTCAGCCTCTATCCTGGGTTTTGGTCAGAATGATCCTGAGGCTACTGGGCCTCAGGGCCTCCTGCATCCTGCTGGTGGACTATGCCAGGTGGCATGTGCGGGCTCTGCAGTGGGACCTGAAGTTCCAGAGGGCACAGCATCAGGGGAATCTTTTCGATTGCGTCCAGATCTCAGAGTGCACTGCACATCAATTGCAGAGGTGGTTATCGAACCAGGAATGGGTCAACGGCAGGTCCCTCTCCCTTCCCCAGCCAGAGTTCACAGTGGTGACAGATGCCTCACTTCTGGGGTGGGATGGCCACATTGGAGAGGTGGAGATCAGAGGCCTCTGGTCTCCAGCCGAGTCCGGGCTCCACATCAACCTTCTCGATCTTCAGGCGATCCGTCTTGCACTGAAGGCATTCCTTCCTTCAGACAAAGGGAGAGTAGTGCAGGTGTTCACGGACAACACCACTGCCATGTGGTACTGCAATAAACAGGACGTGGTGGGGACGTGGACCCTATTACAGGAGGCACTTTGTCTCTGGAAGTGGCTGGAACATCAGGGCATGTCCCTGGTGGTTCAACACTCAGCAGGTTCTTTTAACGCCAGGGCGGGCGAACTCAGCTGCCTCTGCGTGATGAATCACGAATGGCGTCTTCACTCAGAGGTGTTGCAAGGTCTCTTTCAGAGGTGGGGAGAGCCTTAGTTAGATCAATTCGCCACCTTAGAGAAAGCGCAATATCAGCAGTTCTGCGCATTGGAATTGCCAAGGCAGCACTCGTTCGGCTGCGCTTTTTTGTCGCAACTGGGGTTGAGGTCTTCTATACACCTTTCCGCCTATACCACTTCTACCCAGAGTGCTGAAGAAGATCAAGTGCGAACGGGCCCAAGTAATACTTGTGGCCCCCAACTGGGCACAAACAGTTTGGTATCCCGACATCTTGCACATGGCCATCAATCCTCCGATCAGACTGCCTCTTCGGGAGGATCATCTGTCGCAGCAGCAGGGGACGGTCCCCACTCAAGCCTGTCCAGCCTCCACCTCCTTGCGTGGAGATTGAGCAGTGACAGTTGACAGCTTTTGACCTTACTCCCGAAGTCTGTAACATTATCTTGGCAGCCAGGCGTCCCGCCACCAAAACGGTATACACCTGTAGATGGTACAAGTTTGTGACATGGTGTGCAGCAAAGGCTGTGGATCCCCTTTCTGCCCCTCTTTCTGAGGTTCTCCTCTTCATTCTTTCTTTGGCCCAGCAGGGTTTTGCTCTAGGCACTCTCAAAGGCTATCTTTCAGCCATTTCGACCTTTCTTCGGCTTCCTGACCAGCCTTCTCTTTTCAAGTCCCCTACTGTAAATCGCTTCCTTAAGGGCATTACTCACTTGTATCCTCCAATTCCTTTCATAATGCCTCGGTGGGACTCGAACCTGGTTCTAACATATCTTATGTGCGCTCTTTTCAAGCCGCTACATGACTGTCCTCTCGACTTCTGACACCTAAAACTGCCTTTCTGTTCACCATCACCTCTACTCGCAGGGTGAGTGAGCTTCAGGCCCTTTCTTCAAAACCTTCTTTTCTGGCTGTACATCTGGACAAAGTTGTTCTTCACATTAGGCCTTCTTTCCTTCCCAAAGTGGCTACCTCTTTCCACATAGGACAGACCATCACTTTGCCCACCTTCTTCCCGCCCTCACATCCTTCTAAAGAGGAAGAGAGACTCCACCGTCTGTATCCAAATCATGCGCTTTCCTTCTATCTGAATCGCACAAAACAATTCCGGGAGGATGACCAGCTCTTTGTTGGCTGTGTGGGCACCAAGAAAGGTCAGGCCGTGAAAAGCGAACCATCTCCCGATGGGTCATTCTTTGTATCAAAATCTGCTATTCCTTAGCGTAAAAGGAAGCTCCAGTGGGGTTGCGCGCCCAATCCACCAGGGCAACGGCAGCCACTACTGCTTTGGTACTTGCGGTCCCCCTTCCTGACATCTGCCAGGCAGCTACGTGGGCTTCCTGCACACGTTTACTAAACACTACTGCCTGGACAGGCAAGTCCGGAGAGACGGCTTCTTTGGCCGTTCTTTTCTCCAGGACTTCCTGGTGTGAACTTGGTTCGCAGACCCCCCTCCGTGGTTGGTATTGCTGGGGTATCTATTCTAAGGTGAGGAATCCATAACTAATTGTCTCTTTCAGATGAACAAGTTACTTACCTTCGGTGACATTACTTGTGGCTTAATGGATGGCGATTGTTGTAGCCTGTCTCATTTTTCCCATTCCTTTTATGGGGATTTTTTTAACAGAATGATATTTGCATTTGATTTGGAATTTGAAAACCTATTATGCAACCTATTCCTTTTACTCAGACCTTCAATGGAAGAGTACTGAGTTCTACCATTGATTTTATAATTGCTCCCAATAGGTATTCAAACCGAATGTTGGGCTACAAAACACATAAGAACGCCACGAGTGACCACTTTCCCCTGAGTGTGACTATATCTATACTCACCAAGTTGCGATACTCTCAGAGAAAAATGTTACATGTGGCTCAGGACATAGTCTTGGCCAAACATAATGGCTACTCCTTGAGATGGAAGAACATAGAGCCTATTGATTTCACTGAGAAAATTGTAAAGTGTAGTTATTAATCTTTTGAAACTTGCGTAGACATGTCTACAACACACAAAGGAGTTATGGAGTCCTATGCCCAGATCACAGAGACAATAAGAAATACTCTAAGGGTCGAGGTTAATAGGCATATCTGATAGAGACTACTAGCCGCAGATTCCTTCACGTAAAATTATCCCCAGGCGTGAGACTGAATCCGGAAACTTTTTGCCACAGCCTCCCTGCGCACTGGGGGCGGGGCGACATCACGTGACTCTGCTCAGGCGTCGTCCGCGTATGTGACGTCAGCGAGGTCACATAAGACCCGCCCCGGTGCGCCCACATCAGGTTTTTCCTTTTCCGCGTGCAACGCGTATTTGTTCCTTGCTGCGGGCCTGTTTAAGGCCCTCTTTCTTCCATTCTTTTTTGGTAGAAACAGTGTGCGAATGCCTTCGGGCTTTAAATCTTGTATGTTTTGTGGGTGTCTTATGTCGGCGACGGACCCTCACCTCATTTGCATGTGGTGTTTGGGGGAGGATCACGGCTCTTCAGATTGTCCGGCGTGCCAGAAGTTGAAGCCGAAGTCACGGCGGGAGCGCCAAATGAAACTTCTCTCGACGCGTCTCTCCAGGTCGACGTCCTCCCCTCGGTCTGCTTCGGTGGACGACTTCAGGTCCGGCCGTGGTCGTCGTCCTTGTCTTTCTCCGATGTCACGTGAGCATCGCTCCCCGGTGGGTAAGTGTTGCAGTTCGTCCCTGGGGGCTGGGCTCTGGCCTACCGGGGGCGTGGACTCTCCATGGGTGATGCGGCCCCTCGTGTCATCCTATCCACCGTTTCCCGGTGTTGGGGCTTCGAGAGTCCAGATGGAGACTTGCGCGGCGGCTTTGCAGGCCTTGCTGGCGTCACCTCCTCCTTCCCCTCCTGGGGTGTTTACGGATCCCTCACCTTTCGCAAGGGCCCTCCGCGGCACTGCCGGTGGCTCCGGCGCCGACTGGGTCGGATCCAGGCTTGGAGGATGTGGAGCTGTTGGGGTGCGGCTCCTCTGGGGCACCTCCTTCAGGCCACGGCGTCTCTGCCTTGCCGCAAACCCCCGCGAGGGTCCCTGTGGTGTCGCGGGAGGTCACTGGGGCTCGGGTCGCATCCCTGAGCCCCTCTCGGTCCCTTGGCAGGATGGTCCTGTCTAAGGCCGAGGTGACGCCACTACGGTGCCAGCAGCAGCTGGACCGTGCGGAGCCACAGGGGTCGGTGGGCTCTTCTTGTCCTGCTCTGAGTCGGACCCCTTGTCCCTCTCCAGGCCCCTCTCGTACCTCCTCGCAGGCGGCTGCCTCGTTGGAGGGCGAGTCGGAGGTTGCATTGTCCCTGGCGCCACCTCAGGGGTTGCCGGGTGACCTTCGCCTCCTTCTGGGCCGCAGCCGGCGGAGGGCTTTGGGCCCCTCCCAAGGCCCATCCCGTTCCCCCACGCAGGTGGTTGCCTCGGCCGGCGCCACTCCGGGGCCGGTGTGGCTCTAGCTCTACTCCGGTCCCCTCTCCGGTGCGGGGTGACTTCGAGGTCCCTTGCCCGGTGACGCCAGATGGCGCCAGTGGTCTGCCTCAAGCAGCGGACTCTACGGCTCCGCACAGGACACTCCCTCTTCTCCGGAGGCAGGCTGCATATTGGTATTGTCCTCCCCGGAGACTGGTCCCCGTGTGATATCCTTTTCACCGGCGTCGAAGGGTGGCTCCCCGCCCTTCCTGGGACAGGGGTGTTCGTCGGAAGAGCGGCAGGTCCCTCATTCTTCGGCTCCTCCTGACTTCCAGGTCTGGCCCTTGCCTTCCCCGCTTGGCCTCGGGGACTGCCGCCTTAGTTTGCAGCCGTCGCCCAGAGAGGAGTTGCTTTCTCCACCGCGAGGCCCCACGGATGCGCGTGCAGCCTATGCTCACGCGGTGTCCACGGCTGTGGGCATCCTCCGCATGGGTGACCCGGTGGCTCACTTTCCGGCGGACCATCTGTTGGAGGTCCTCCACCAGGGCTCTGGTGGGAGGGAAATCTTGCTCCCCTTTGAAGGTTTGTTCCTTTTTGCCTTGACGGGGGCTTGGAGGTATCCTGCCTCCGGGGACCCGGTGCCTCTGCATCCTCTGCATTGGCACCTTCCGACGCAGCCTGACCCGGCATGCCTGTCCATTCACCCCTCAGCCGCCAGTCCACTTCTGCGGACTGCATTTCCCTTCCTGCTGCCCCTGTTGGCTCCGCCGTCCAGAGAGGCCCGCTGGCTGGACACTTGGGGTCGCAACATTTTCGCCTCGACCAGCACGGCCCTGCGGGCCCTTATCACCTTGTGTGTGCTGGCTAGGGCCTCCTCCTGTTTGTGGGACTCAGCTGAGTCTCTGGGTTCTGCAGCATCCCAGGAGTCTACTCAGGTAGATTTGCGGCACCATGCATTGGATGGCCGGGAGATTGCGGCGTTTAATCTCTGCTCGGCTCTGGACGTCTCTGAGGCGCTGGGCCATCGCACTCCGTCACCATGCTTGGCTTCGGGACGGCGTCTTCCCCGAAAATATTCGGGAGAGGCTGATTGATCTCCCATTTGTTGGCAGTCTGTTGTTTCATGCCCCGGCCGACTGCGCCATCCAGAGGCTCTTGGCAGGGCTCCGTACTCCTCCTCCTCCGTCCCCTCCTCAGTGACTTCTGAGTTAGGGTTGCTTCTGGGCCTTCTTAGGCCGGTGGGTTTGGTTGTGGAGTATGTTTTTCTTGCCGTTTACGTCCTTCCTTGGGACTTTGGCATTGTTGGCTGCTGGACGGCCCCTTTGTTGTTGTGTGTGAGTTCTGCAGGAGTTGTTGCGCAGTCTTGGCCCTTCTGCTTTGCTTGAGCTGCTGTCAAGCCTGTAGCAAGGATGCTTTTTTCCCCTGTTGTTCTTTTGTTTCTTCCTCTGCTGCGGAAGTTCTTCCAAAGAGGGTTCCCATATATTGGGACTTCACGTGCCCTATGTGGGGTTATGGTAGCTATCTCATGGCTTGCGCTCTGCTGGAGGGTTCTGGTTGCCTTCGAGTACCTGTTCTCCATGGTGTTTACGTAGGTTGCTTTTGCTTCCTGAGGTCGTGTGCGTGGCCACTCGTGGTGGTGGCCCGGGCCTCTCCTTCTCTCCCTGCTCCCGTTCTGTGGTCTGGGATGTCCCTGTGTTCTCCCTTGCCAGGCGTTGCCTACTTGGTCTTCCTGGAGCCTCGGGCTGTTCTTCTTGCTCCTGGCCTTGACTGCCGGCATTGTTCTGGCTAACAGGCTGCTCTCCATCTGGAATGGGCTCATCGCCTTCTCCTTGGTTTCCTTGGGCCCTCTAGGCTGCTGCTTCTTCTTCTTCCGTCTTCCTGTCTTGGCATTCGGCGAAAGCTATGTTGCCTTGTGGGGGAGTGGGGTGCTTCGGCCTCTCAGTCCTTGCCCTTGGTTCCTCTGCTGTGAGCACACGCGCCTCTTCAGCCTTCCTTCCCTCCTACGTCCCCTTGGGGTCGGTGGGGTTCTGCTTGTGGGGGTTCCCCTGGCCTTGCAGGGGCACGGTTCTACCTGGTCCACAGATCTGGTCTCCTGTGGGGTCCTCTGTTCTGCTTTGGCTGGGGGTTTGGTGCGCCGGTGCCCTGCTGCTCTGCGGCTCTGCCTACTCCAGGTTTGGGGGGGATTGCTTCTATCCTTATCCTCCCTCCCCTCCCTTTCTTCCATTGCTATCCTCTGGTTTGAGGGTCCTCTGGCCATGTCTTGCCCTTGTCCTTGTGGGTTGTTGCCCTCTAGGTTGGGGTGGCTTGGTGGTTTGTTGTCCCTGTCTGTCTTGGGACTGTTCCCATTCCTTGCTCAGGATGAGGGGGGGGTGGGCTTTCTATGTGTGCCATGTCTTTTATGCCTGTTCTTCCCTTCGGGGCACAGGGATGGGTGTTTGACTATGTGCGGGCAGGGTGGCTGCGCAGGTTTCTGCTTGTTCTTCTTTCTTCTTTCCCTGCCCTTGGGGTCTGCGGTGTTGGCACTACCTGGTGGTGTGGTTAGTCACCGTTTCTTTGCAATTTTTTTGCTCTTCGCACACGGTTTCCATGCTCCCACAGTTTTTTATCTGGTGGTTCCGCTTTGTGGTGCGGAAAAGTTTTCCGAAGAAAACTGATGTGGGCGCGCAGGGGCTAGTCTTATGTGACCTCGCTGACGTCACGTATGCGGACGACGCCTGGGCAGAGTCGCGTGATGTTGCCCTGACCACGGCGCAAGGGATGCTGTGGCAAAAAGTTTCCTGATCCAGTCTCACGCCTGGGGATAATTCTACGTGAAGGAATCTGCGGCTAGAATCGTCTCATCGTTCCCGAAGGTAAGTGACTCGTACGGTAGGAATTTAGGGTGGTTTGACCATAAATGTACAAAAGCTTATTCAAACCTATAAAACGCCCTACATAAAACCACTAGGGATATTAACGAAATTAGAGTGTGCAGGAGGGTTTATTAGTACGCTTTGAAATTACGCAAAATTGAAATAAAAGACAAAGCCTGGGCTGAGTTACAGAAGGCTAGCAAAAACAAGGATAGCACAGCCTTCTGGCGGGTGGTGAAAGCTTCATTCTTCGAAAGCACTGATATTCAAGTATAGAAATTGCCATTGAGGAAGGACTCTGGGTGGAACATTTTTCAAGTATGTATAGACAGGCAGAGGATATGGACGGCAAAAATCTCAGAGCTGACACACAAGTGCCTATGCCAACATTAAACTATCCTATAGCTCTAACCTTCACTCTGGAGAAGGTACTCCTCGCAATCAATGCCAGCAAAGGAGGCAAGGCACCGGGCCCAGACGGGGTACCCATAGATCTTTTTAAGTTTTACACCGATCTATGGGGCCCACTCTTAACGCAAGTGCTAGCAGCTTGTTGTGCAACTGGTTTTATTAAAACATGGTCCAAATCCATAGTGGTTCCAAGTTTTAAAAAAGGCGACAGGCAAAACCCAGCTTGTTACCGCCATATCTCGCTGCTTGACTCTCTTGCTAAGGTGGCAGGGCATATAGTACTCAATCGACTGCAAGACTGGGCAGAGGATAATTAAGTTCTATCCGACCTGCAATTTGGATTTAGGAAAGGACTGGGCACATTAGAGCAAGGCCTAAACCTCAATATTTTGATGGGTAAATGTACAAGATCAAGTAAGGGCCAACTATACTTGGCTTTCGTAGACCTAACGGCCGCCTTCGATTGTGTCATCCACGAGAAATGATGGAACATACTAGCTAGCATGGGGGTGGAGGCAGCATTAATCCAATTTCTGAGGCAGTTGTACAGCAACACGTCTGCTAGAGTCTGGTATGGATCCAATGGTGAGTGTACGGAGGCTTTCAGCGTGGAGAAGGGGGGTCAGGCATGGCTGCGTTTTGGCCCCTTTTCTATTTACACTATATACTAATGGATTAGAGCAGACAATGCTCGGGAAGTGTCGTGATTTACCACAGATAGCCAGCCACCCCCTGCCTGCCCTTCTCTATGCTGATGATGCCGTGATAATGGCCCATACCCCACTGGCCCTACAACTGGCCCTTGACACCTATAATGATTATATGAAAAATCTGGGACTGAGAGTGAACACATCCAAAACTTTTATTATGAGCTGTGGGAAAGGCAACGCGAAGAGTAGAGCCATTTACATTGACAAAAAAAGGTAGCCATAACATATTCCTATTTAGGAATTTTATTTGATTCCAAAGGATCTTGGACCCAAGCCATTAAAACTAGAAACTTGCATTTCATGCGAGCAACGTTAGCTCTGGTAAATTTCTCCAAGAAGTTAGGAAAAAAACACTGCTGAACTGCTTCACATTTATAGCACGAAATGCGTTAGCACGGCCATATATGGCACTGGAATATGGGGCTATTGCAATGTAAATTCTATTCAAAAGACAGAGAATGCCTTTTTAAGATTCTTGTTGGCAGTCCCACGCAGCACTTCGACCTATATTTGTCACTCAGAATTGGGAGTGCCGTATATAACCGATATAATAAAAGTACAGCCGGTCCTCCTTTGGCATCGCATCTGGTCCACAACTAACACAGAATTTAATCGCGAAATCCTAAGAGACAGCCTTAAATTAGATCAAGCACTTGAAATACGCTGGCTGAAATATATTAAAGATTTCACAAATTATATGGGGCAAGCGGGCTATTTTGATGACCCCCTTTCCATGGCAAATATTTCCAGAAAAGCTTTTAAAAAGTCCTGTATGGCACATCTGGAGGCAATCAGATTTCCTGGAGAAGCCTCACGACTGATTGTACTTCTAAACCAAATGCTGTTAAGTACCCACGGCATTCAGCCCTATCTAACTAATACGCCAAACGGGTATGATAGATTAGCTCTGACTCGCTTCAGACTTAGCACTTTCCTTCGTTTGGTAAGCTTTCCATCAACAAACAATTGGTCTAAAACTCTGTACCCGTGACTCTGTGATGAGGTGTCCCAGCAAACCACTATGCATGTAGTATTATTCTGTACATTCTACATTGCAAATACAAGGAGACAGATTATTCCCATTTTAAAACTATGGGGTCTGAAGCAATGCCACCCAGCTTTCATTGCACTGAAGATATTAGACAATTAATGTTTTACAAGAGATATAGTTTCATTTTTAAAAAGTACAGTCAGGTGTAGGAAACAATTTTAATGTGTTAATGTAAAATGACAGGACATAGCACTATTTACTGTTTTTATGTAACGACGATTGTCTAATGAATTAATTGTAATATTATGTCAAAATGTTATATTTATATCTGCAATATCATGTATGCTTTTATGATTTTTTGTATTAGAAAAATCAAATAAAGCTTCATTTGATTTGATTTTGATATATCTGTAAGAGACATAGATTAGTTATGGATTCCTCACCGCCCCACCCATCCTCCCCAATCTGCAAACTGACTTCTAGGGTAAGGGATTTCCCTTCAGGGCCCTAGTTTTGGGCACCAGTGGTCAGTGTCTTGCATGGCTCTGCGCTTCTGGCGTGGACTGTCGTGTAAAGAACTGATGTCAGCGCGCAGGGGCGGCGTCTAAGTAGATACTGCGACGTGTTTCCGACCACCACCACGCCAACGCTGACCGACGCCACCAACTGATGTGCGGGGGTCCTGCTGAAGAAAATTTCTCTGGGTCCAGTCTGACGCCTGGGGTAATTCTAAGGTGAGGAATCCATAACTAATCTGTCTCGTACAGTTATATCGTTACCTAAGGTAAGTAACTTGTTCGACAGGTTCACTACCTAATCCTCTCAGGTGTCCCATCTCCATCTAGCAGTTGATAAGCATCTAAACCATAGCTTCAAGTCTATGTGGAATCTTGTGGAGCCCAATATCCTTATGTTACTACATTGTCTGGGTCCATCAACAGATTTACTAGTGCCACCAGACCCGGTTCCTGTTCCAAAGCCTACTTTATGTACTGTTGGCATAGCTCCTTGCCTCACACACCTAGTCTGCTTCTTTATGCTTCCCTTTCTATTGTGGGACCACGATACCAATCCTGATGAGGAAAAACCAAGATGAATTGGTATAGAATGGTGGCTTGCTTGGGGCTGCAGATAATCTTAGGTTGGGCCTGATGTATGGTATTTTTTACTTTCATCCAGTTCTTCAGGGCGGTCAGATATATGTTAAATATCTGACATAATAAAAGTGGAGTTTTGAAATAATTTTTCATGCTCCAACATTGAAGTTTAACTTCTTTGATGCTGGTCATCAACTACCTGTAGCATGCCTGACTGCAGGAATTAGCCCCAAAAAACAGTGTAAGGGCTTTTCTGAATATCAGATAGTAAGCCTTGTTCCTTATAAATAGGAGATAAGCCTTCCTTCTTAAGGCTTTCCGGGGTTTACCCCTCATCTGGACAAACCAGACATAGGACACATTACAACCAATTGATACTCACTGTATACATGATAATTAAACAGAGTGCCTAAGGAAGAGCCTGGGTGCCGTTCTAAGCATTGTTAGGCTTTCGTGGGGATTAAATAAGGAAGCAGGTGTTTTTCAGAGAGACTTGCTGCAAACAGTATTAATCGATACATTTTAACTCGGCAGCCATCTGCCTGCATGACATTCATCTTTTTGTTTCATGGTACTCAACAAGAGCTGAATTAGGGAGCTTTGAAGAATATTTGTTAATTGAAAAAGAGAAATAGGTAGGTATCTTTGTACTACTGACCAAAGCTTTAGTGGAATGAATGGGAGAGTAGTTTTCAAAAGGTGGGGCTCAAAATCGGTTACAGTTACTGCTTTAATTTGAGAAAGGATTGTGAAACCTGGGCCAGAAATGAATCCAGGATTGTAAATAGTTATGTCTACTGCCATATTCATAGGAAAGAAGGTAGGAAGGGTGGCTTTTGGGAGACTTTGTTCCTAGTCTTTGGAATAAATAGCTCAGTCTATTTTGATCACATTTTTACTCGCTGTGGGCCATTAAAACTTTGAGGACCTTGAGGGTAGTGCTCAACTATGTTTAGTTGATTGGAGCTGTTTATAAGAAAGACAGACAGATGTTTTTCATCCATGTGTGTATGATGAAATATGATATGAGGTCTCATGGAACAATGTCTATATGTATATATAAGAAAAATGAAGGAGAGTGAGTCATGGGGCCCATGCAGAAGAGCCAATGGCTAGAGTAGAAGGAACCACAATAAATGAGTCAAAACTGGTTCACCAAATAGGTGCGGAACTAATGTAAGGTTGCTTTGTGTTCCCCACTAAGATTGTGAGCCTAGGTAATAGCAGGTCAAAAAAACACCTTGTTGCTGAAGAAAAAGTGGTCCAGTAAGCAGTGCAGCAAATATGTCACTTTATCAGCCAAGACATTGCTTCATTCTGGTCTTGTGCCTTGGATGGAAGACTGACTTGGCATGTATTAAATACATTATAATTTTCCATCTAGCGGTGTACTTGAAATTTGACAACCTTTTTGTAATTTGGCCCGATGAAATGCGTTTGCTGTAGGCTGATAATTGCCTCCTGCCACAGGACATGAGTATTTAACAAATGTATCAGTAGGTATAGAAATGTGTAAGTTGGAGATGGACTCCAAAGTTAAGGGCCAGATGTACGACCCTTACATTTTGCGACTCGCAAATTGCGTCGGTTTGCAACTCGCAATTTGCAACATGCAAAACGCAATTTACAACAGTGTCCCAGACACTGTTAGCTATTCCAAATGGGGTTGCAAATTGCTTGCCTCAATAATATTCATGAGGCAGGTGCTATTTGCGACCTGATTAGGAATGGCTAGCACTCCCTGGGATGGTGGCCTGCTGGGGTCAGCGGACCACCATGTCTGTGACTGCTTTTTAGATAAAGCAGTTTTTTTTAATGCAGTCCGTTTTCCTTACAGGAAAACGGGATGCATTTAAAAAAGAAAAATGAAACCTTTGTTTCATTTTTTAAGGGCAGGCGGTGGCCCCTGGGACCACTGCCGGCTCTTAAAAAATATTTTCGCATCCACTCACAAAGGGGAGGGGGTCCCTTGGAGACTCCTTTCCATTTGCAAGTGGTTTAAAACCTACTTGAAGTAAGTGGTAAACTGCGGGTGTTATGCAGCCGCAAATGCGGTTGCAAACAATGGTAGATTCCATTGTGACTCACTATTAGGAGGGGACGCCGAGTCACCAACTCGCAAAATAGCACTTGTGCATGCCAGGACCCTTTTTTGCGGTCACAAATGGGCCGAATTCCCGTTTGCATCTGCAAAAAACGGTTGTACATCTTGCCCATCTTGACTGATCCACAGCATCTTCCGCACAGCTGGAAACTGCAACAACCATCATAGTTAAGAGTACTTAAACCATGGTTGGAGTGTAAGCTGTCTATCTCTGTACTTTAGATTATGCAAGATGTCATTCATCAGGTCCCAATATGATGTAAAGTCTGGGACAACTTGCCTCCTCAGAACAAGGCGTTCACCAAGGCATGATTGTGTCGAGTTATTGGGACTATCAATTCTATCAATAGGCTGCATCTCTGCATATTCTAAGAGGTTTTCTAAAAGGAACACCTACAATTTTTTCAGCCCCCCTCAGTAGTGCAGTATCTGACCTGTTTGTCTTCAGTAGTAATGTCCTGCAATGGGGGAGCCAGGAAGGTTCAGTTGTGTTAAATGAATCTTTGAGTGTTGGAAACATTTAAGATGTCTGTCAGTACCCTGGTCACCTAGTATCTTGTTCAGTCAGTTTGCAACTTTAAATCTTACCATGAATGGATGATACCTGAATGCAAATGCATCCTAATGGTGACAAAGTACCTGGCATGTTAGGTTAACCACAGGAATCCACTGAAGTTTATGCCAACATTTTAACAAATAACGTTGCATGGGTTGCATTTTAATTGAGGAGAGAACAGCTGCTGGTGAATGAAACCTGATATTATTTAATCTCAGGACTCAGTTTGCTTATCCCTATGTACTCTTTCATACAACATCAACAGTAGTTAGTTTCTATCTTTTTGGGGAAGAACATTTAAACTATGGCATAATAGTTGGCAACATCAGCAAAAGCTAGTCAGCCTGGTGGTTTAAGCACACTCATAACTGAAACCTTGAAACTGGACTTCATGTGGTTCCAAACAACTCTAATGTGTACAACCATCCTGACCATGGATGACATATCCACTGCTAGCATTTGTGATTGACACAGCAGTTTAGACATCATGTTTAGCTTAACCCCTTATCAGATCCATCTTGATATGGTTGTTAGCCAAAGGAAAGTAAGAAGCATACAGGAAAACCATGAGCCCAGATGTCCAGGTATTTTATGGGAGCTGCAGAAAGTCAGCTCGGCACATATTTCAGGTTGGTGCAAGGTGGCATTCTAGGGTGACTTTTGTAGTGGTTTGAGGTGTAGTTTGCAAATATAAAAGCACATTTCTACACAACTCTACATGAATAGTGCTCTAATTAAGTGGACAAGAGGACCTTCCAAACTATTCAGGCAATTTCCCTTATTGTCTTTGGAAGGACTGAACCTCCTACTCGATAGGACTAAATCTTCCTCCCCAATGGATCCTTTACCGCTAAAAATACTGAAGGAGTGTAGAAACAGCATTCTTCCGCCCATGTTGGAAGTCATGAATAGGGCTATTGTCCAGGGTTCCTTTCCACCAGTGTGGAAGAAGGCTATTGTAACGCCTCTCCTTAAGAAACCGTCTTTGGATCCTGGCCTTCTTAAAAACTTCAGGCCAATCTCTCTGCTCTCTGCCCCTGCAAAATTATTGGAGGCACACCTCAACTCCCACCGCTCCACTTTTCTTGAGACCAGTGAGTATCTTGATAACACACAGCACAGATTCAGAAAGTACCACAGTACCGAATCCGCACTCACTGTTGTAGTAGACAACATCCGACGTAAAGTGGATAGTGGCCAAACTACAATACTGGTCCTATTAGATCTCACAGCCGCGTTCGATACCCTGTCTCCCGCCATTTTAACATCTCGGCTTAGGGAGGCAGGGGTTACTGGGCCGGCCTTGAATCTTCTTAACTCCTTTCTCCGTGGTAGAGAACAGAGAGTAAAGCTTGGAAATTTCCTCTCCCCTGCCAAGTCATTGCAATGTGGGGTGCCACAGGGGTCGGCCCTTAGTCCGACCCTGTTTAACATCTATGTGGCCCCCCTTGCTAGACTAGTAAGATCGCAGGAGATGGAGGTGGTGTCCTACGCCGACGATACCCAGATCATGGTGTCACTGGCTCATTCCTCTGTCCATACATCCGCCATTAGCTTTAGGTCATGCATGCAGCATGTGGCAGATTGGATGATCATCAATTCCCTAAAGCTAAACGGCGACAAGACAGAGGTCTTGGTCTTTGGGAAAGACCATGATGTTTGGTCGAGCGAGTGGTGGCCTTCATCTCTTGGCACCTGCCCCACTCCCTCCCAATCAGCCAGAAATCTCGGCGTGGTCTTTGACACCTCACTCTCTATGATGCTCCAAGTAAATAGGACCGTGGCCACATGCTGGGGTGTTATCAGGATTCTAAATAGGATCCGTAACTATCTTTCTCTCCAGGCTCGTAAGCAGATTGCAGTCGCTCTTGTTGGCTCCAGGCTCGATTATTGCAACTCCCTGTATGTGGAGTCCAATAAGGGCCTTATCCATCGACTGCAAATCGTGCAGAATGCTGCAGCACGTTTTGTTCTGGCCCTTCCCTTGGCATCTTCAGCCACGACTGCTAGGAGAGATCTTCATTGGCTCCCTGTTCAGCATAGAGTCTTTTTTAAGATTCTATGTCTTACATACAGAGCTCTTGCGGCTGGCACGGACGATGCACTTGGGTCTCTGCTTACCCGCTATATCCCAACCAGATCTCTTCGATCTGCTGGGTTATTTCAACTGGTAGTGCCCCGCACAAGGCTAGCCAGATGGGGAGCGAGAGCTTTTTCTGTTGCCGCTCCTAAGCTCTGGAACTCTCGTCCAACTGAGGTCAAAACCCTTCCCTCAATTGATCTGTTCAAAAAGGCCCTTAAGACGTGGTACTTTACCAAAGCCTACCAATGAATAGAATGCTGGTTTGATTTGCGAGCTGTATTATTTGAATTAGGCGCCTTGACGCCCATTGGGCAAAGTTTGCGCATGACAAAACTCATTTCATTCATTGTAAGGAACACAATATCCCACCAAACTCTGTCAAACATGTTCCTAGATCCAAGGGTTATCACTACATTAGTCCCATCTGGGTTAGGGACCATGGATATGCTATCCAATAGTCTCCACATGTATTCTCTGCAGTGCCTGCCTCCTGCATGCCAGGTATAACCTCAAGTATGTGTTCATGTCTAAAGGCAATGCACTTTGCTAAGATTATAGAATCTGCATTTTCAACGTTCAGTCTTTTAACTTGCACAGTTATATTATTATATTCACAGTTTGTCATTAACTCCTTGGTTAATTGTTCCATATCTTTCATTGTGATTTCCATTTATATACCAGGAGAGTGTGTCAAAGTGTGCATCATTTTTGTCATGAAAAGGAGCAGCACAGACATAAGTAAAGATTGATTGGTGTTTATGATATGCTTGCAGACAAGCATAATTTACAAGTAGAAGAGCCATTATTAAACCTGCAATCAATTGAGTTTTTGTGATTTATGATTGTCATGCATGCTTTATTCGACATATTGTGAATACCACATATACATACAATCTAAATACTTAGCAGGTACAATAAACCTAAGTTGCCTGGATTGGTTTTTATTGGCTGGGTTTCTGACTGTAGGATTTTTTGATCAAGAGATGATTATAAAGTAGTTAAGGGTGGAGAGAACAAGGAAACGGGTATTACCAGAACAGTAAATTGTAGAACATTTCAAAAAGAGGTAATTTAATAATTAATTCTGATTTTATTGAGATAAAAAAACGTAATATATAGTCATCAATTTGTACAAAGTTGAAACCCTCTTTGGTTACGTTTCTAATTTATGTACTCTGTCTAATATTATCTTGTTTTCCTTTAAACCACTTGCATTAGAGATGGTCTCTAAAACTATCTGTGATCTTGAGATGAGTTAAGATTTTGTCAAAGTATGGCTGATTACATCACTTCCAGATATTTTGAGGTTAATAAAGTGGTACTTACAAATATACATAGTTTGGCAAAAATTTATTTTAAACAAACCTAAAAGCTGGTGTTACAGAACTATCTAGCTATCAGATAGCTCAGCACCCATGTACAGCCAGAATCATGAAGCAGATAGTGATCACCCAGCTCCAGAATTTTACACAGAGTTTACTTGATTTTGGATAGTCTGGATTTTCTCTATCCCATATGCTGGATTTGTATTTGTTGGACATAAGAGAAGGCCTTATCTGAGCACTTTGTGCAGCATTTGATATAATGGATTATTCACTCATCCTTCACAGACTGCAGGACTGGGCTTACTGACGTTTCAAAGGAGGACCATTCCTTCTTCACGGAATTTAAACAGTACATAAAGACAGTTGGTTATGAGTCTTATGCCCCATGGTTACCTGTGGTATTTTGTGTTTGATAGACTTTTGACAGTGTCTGATAAGTATAGAGAATAGATTTGCTTAAAGTAATTTAAGGAGTAATGCGGGCTAGAACATGTTATCGTATTAGCGGCTTAAAATGTTCTGTTCCAGTTTCCTGCTCCAGAAAACTACAATGTTCCCTTTCCCCCTCATGCACTGAGGAAATGATTATGAAGTGTTTGAAGGACATTTCCTAGGTGTAGAAGAAAGCTGGACAGAACACTTGAAGTGCTAGGGTAAAATGACCACCTCTCAACAGATGCCAAAAAGTAATCCAAACCTGGCCTTACTGGTCAGCAAGAAAGGCATAGCCTGCCACTTGCTTATGGATTGGGGCACGTTCATATCTTCCCACAGTCCAGGGATTTCCCAGAATTAAAAGAAAAATGGACTTTCTCCAGAATGGTAAAATCCAGAAAAAAACCATGAAAATGAATCGGGGAATTAGCTCAGTGCTTTTACGTGGAACAGACAATATCTAGACCAAACTTGAGACAGCACATTGTCATCACTGCTTAGCAGAAGAAAGCTAAGTTCCTTACCCTTTTACCTAAAACAAAAAAAGAACTAAAAACCTTTCTTTAGCTTAAACCCACTGGGCCTCTTCTTAACCATGCTCACAAAAGCTGATGTTCTCACTCAGTTAAATATATAAAGTGGGAATGGACACTCAATCCGAATCAGTGATATGTTGAATCACATCGCACTCCTTCATTCACTTTAGCCCTTCAGTGAGCAGGTAGCTACACACTTCCAAACAATCCACTGATTTTCCCCTCACCACTGAAGGTGGCATCACACTTTTAACACAATTTTCTACACTCATCCAGTTCCCCAGAATAATTCTGCAACCACTATGTGATACTTATAAGGTTATGCACAATCCACAAGTTTTATTGACAGTGCCCATTGACTGTATGGATGTATAATGTCATACCCCAACCCTTAGTGGAATATTTAAAATAGTACTAAACTGGCTTGGCATCTCTTACTCAATCCCCAAACTGAATAGTTGCCAAAATGCATCACCCTGTTCACTACTACTTGATCAAGCCATCAGAATCACTCCCTACAGGTACATATCCTCTATTCTAAACTATGATCAGAGTATGGGTCTATTTTGACATATGGCAGATCGTTCACAAACTAGTAGCTCCTGTCTTCAATTGCAATACTCCCTAAGGATCGCATAATCCTTTAATTGCATAATCGGAAATGGCCACCCCTAGCTTCCATAATATACTTTAAAGTATCAATGTATTGAGGACTTTATTAGAAATTGGCCTTTGTATGTTTTGAAATTAGGTGCCACAGAGATACTTGTCCACATCTTCATAAATGATGCCATTTCTAAAATCACCATATTAAAATATGGTCCTCGATCATTGGTTTACTGTGGCTCTAGTTACTTAGTTACTGGAATGCGTTTACACTAATAACAGACCAGTTGCATTGAAAATGCTTGAAATACCATCAGCTATGCCTTGTGTAGATCCCCTGTTGCATAAAAACATGAATGTCTTTTAAGTATCATTTGTCAAATATTTAAACTGTGATGTTTTTAATTTTTAATTGTGTTGATGTTGTTATATTTTATTCTTGTGTTTCAGAGCTTCAAACAGCCATCCTGCTAAAGGCCATATATATTTTTGAGAAATAAGTATTTAAAAAAACAAATGATTAATGTCACTACATGTTAAGTTTCTTTTTTGTTTTCCTAATTAGGTAGCTGGTTTTCCTGCTGCTCTATGTCATGCAGTGGACAGTGTTTGCCACATAATCATTATCCTTCTAAATAGTTACCTGTTTTTGTCTTGTACAGCAATCGAACACACAAAGAAATGGAGAAGTTACCAGGGCAGCTCATGAAACAGGTATTTTTTCTAGTTAATTGTTAGAATGGAGAAATAACATCTCATTATTAACCAATTACTCTGCAGTTTAAGGACTAAATGAGGTTTGCTAAACCTGCTCTCCTCAGTGATGTCTACAATGATTTGTGTACATTTTATGAAGTGTGACCTGATTGTTCCCTCTTGCATGCAGAAGGCGATATAGAATCATGCATTACAGTGATATTGTTAAAAGTGCTCTATAAACACTTTTAGATGTAAGTTATGAGTGTCTCAGATTCAGAAAAAGTATGGATTAGCAACCAACAAAGGGTGTATTAAAAATTGTTTGAATGCGCTGTCACTGTACATTTGGTATTGTTGCCTTCTGAAGCTACCACAAATAATAATGGTCTCATACATCGGAAATGTTATTTCTACCAAATTGTGAACACGATGCTGTCAAATGTTAGCGTGCAACACTAAACTTGATTTGTAATTGCTTTCAATCATTTTGTTGTGGTTTATAACAATAACTTGGGTTCATTATTTAAATATTAAGTATTTTATAGACTCAAAATAGCAGGCTGAACAATACATCCTTTGAACCTCTCATTCCTAAGCAAAATAATATTTTATTTGTTGTTGGGAAGTCTCATTGGTCTATACAATTGCATTTATATTGGTGCACAGCTGATGAAAGGAGAACATGCAGAATAGTATTCTGATTGTATCTCTCCTGCATCGTCTTCTGCCTGCTTTGCATCACACCAGCACTGAAGTAGGATGTTGGGCGTGTGACTTCCACATATTGTTATTTACTGTTTGTCATGATCCAAGGCCAGCAGTTCTGCATGGTGCCCAGTACCCAATGGGAGTCACTTCTATACACTTATTTTTAGTTAGTTACAGTTAGTTGTATCTTCCTGCAGTCACATCACTGCCATTCTCAGCCTTTGCTGATTCTCAAGGCTTCACCCAGTCTTCACTCTTGATACTCTGCGACACTCACACTTCAGAGAAAACCGGCGTAGGAGTGACATGCCAGTAGAGCCAATGCCAGTGGGTACCGCCTCATTGAATGGTCCCATTGCAGTTCCCTGTGAACATTTTGCTTGGGTCACGCTGGCCCAACAATACCACTGCCTAAAACGGCTAAAGGGCCTACCTACAAAGTAGTAGCAATCCTTGGGAAGTGAGAGGAGCAACTTGGGCAAGCAACACAGGGGTGTGATGGAAAGAGTCTATTGGATACTATAGTTGTCACCAAGTGTTAGTGCACCTGGATCCCTTTAACCACTTGTGGTGAATGCTTGATGTTCGTAAGTGAACGGGGGACTATCACAGTTCTAGACTCCATTTAAAAGGGACTTTTGGCACACTCGCAGTCAAGTTTGGTAACTATGTCTGGGCAGTCGCTAGGTCAAGTTCAGCGCTGCTTGCAAGATTAGGGTCTTTCTGCACGTGCCTACCCCTTTATTTCACTTTCATGTAAATGAAAGGGAGGTACTGATTTTGATGGGTCAACTAGGTGGCACACAGGGGTTGAGTGCCAATTTGGGCTTACCACAGCAGGCTGATTCTCTCTTGGATCCTACCGAGTGCGGAATGTTGATTGGCTTGTTGTCCCTACTGCACAGCACCACTTCTCCCAGATACTGGCCTGTGATTACTTCTGTAAGCAGCACCCTCCTATAGGAATACATCCAGTATTGATCCTCAGTTCAACAAGCAGACTCCTTTCTTCAGGGGTCTTCTAATCAGAGCAGTTTTTGTTTTCCCTGGGTAAAATTAGAAGGATTGGAATCAATAAGCTGTTGTTCAGAATTTTCAACCTAGTTCGCCTCCTTCCGTGGCAAAGAAAGCATTAAACACCCTTGAGAAGGGGGTAGCTGACCAGAAGCTTCTGATATCCTTCTAGATACTGCTATACATCCTCTCCATGCTATGGAAGATATGATTGTAATGTTTGTATATAAAACAGGAGGTTCAGCACAGGGCAACAAATTGCATTTTAATGGGAACGTCTTCAGTCTCAGCAGGTGAGGTACATGAGTGGTACAAAATGGGCATGCTGGAAAGCCTCCTTATTTTTATGTGTTTATTTATTATGCAGTGTGTATATTCACAAACAAGATTCCTAGTGCTGTCTGACAATAAACCTACTACAGTTAATACAAAAAAAAACTTAGCAAGCAACAGCACCTTCTGTATTGTAGGATCACCATTGATAGTCATAAATGTTAGAATAATCTTTCCTTTGTAAAGAAGACGCATGGGTGCCTGTACACCTCCATTGCTGGCTATACCATCAAGGCAGAGCACAGCCCATCCTCTCAACTACTGAGATTGAGATACCACACTTTGTTACCAGGAGACAAAAGCTGATCCAATAAGAAAATTCTGATGTAGTCATTTCCCCAGATTTCACACTAGGAGTATAGAAATGATGGAAAAGCTATGAAGTGTTGAGGGGGTTTCTCCGCAATTGGGGACTGCAATACATTATGCTATTCCTTGCATTGCTGCTGGCAATAATTGCTGAAGCAAAGGCATGGCATTTTGTGTAGCCAGAAAAAGTCTGGTACTGGTTAGATGGCTGTAAGAAATTGGAGTATTAGTTTGGGAGTACAGGTATCCACTGCAGGTAATAACCACATTCTTTGTCAGGGTACACCCTCAAAAATGCAATGAATATGAGCTCAACCCCTGGTAGCTATGGCACAGTGCAGACAGGCTTAACTTAGAACAGTGCATAAAGTATTTACGCAGTTCTAAAACAGTAATAAAGTTGCAATGCAGAACAAATCTCAAAATGAATTGGTAAAATTGTGAAAAATTGAACAAACAAAATAAAACAAATCCAATTAGGGGAGCCGGAAATATGAATTTTGAATGTTTTAAGTCAAAATAGCCCCAAAGAGTGCCCTTGATAGATAGTGGTTGTGGTAGAACAGGACCCAGGCACAATTAAATGCTCATGGTTATAGGGGGCGGGTTATACACACCAACCAGGTTTAAACTTGGCAAAAAGATTTTGCCTTCTGACTTTAGTCCTTTAAGACCTAATCAACCACAGAAGTGTACTTGTAAATCCCCAGGACCTCAGGGGAGGCACCCTGAATCACACAGGGTGTCAGAGTCCAGCCCAGGTCCATTTGCTACTGATTAGCTGGGCAGTTATAAAAGTTGCTATATACTTATTCTTCATTCATAAGATGTTATGAAAAATGGAAAATTCAATATAATAAGGTGAAAAATACTTCTAAACTTCTCTATCCATCTATGGGAGTCAATGCAAATGTATTATTTGAAAGATATTTGACACGGTAGAAGCTTGTTAAAGTGTCCATATAGTTAATATACGTACAGTAGTCCAAGATTTACAAGCTAGACTTCAGTCACCTTCTTTTTAATAACAGCTATGACTCAAGTTGGTTGGGTTCAAATTAAGTTACTAATTTTGGGGATTATTCTCTAGGGCATATGGAGATGGTAATCGGAGGACAAACCCTAAAAATAAACTCCTTCAGTGAAGGTTTTAAGGCCCTTAAATGGAAATTTAGGAATTTAAAAAAAATGTTATCCTGTGTAAAAATGTATTTTAAAACTAACCATGGAAGCTCAATCCCATGCACATTACAAGACAGTGATACTTGAGATTTATAAGTCAAGCAAATATCAATGAGTTAAAATTACAACTCAAGCTCAGTAGCATCCCTCAAGTGGCTCACCATATTCGGTCAGAAATACATACATTACTCTAAAAGGAGCAAATAATGTAGTCTTACAACTATAAGCAGCATCTGTACGATCACAGTAGCATGAATGGCAGACTCCTTGCCTCGCAGACTGAAAAGAAAAATGTGACGGAGGCAACTCACTGTATAGAAAGTCGTGTGAGCTTATAATAGGAATATAGCCTGGGGAGATTAGCTTCATTTCATCAATCTTAAATTTTTTAATACCAAGCGTTTGAAGTCTCCTCCCAAATTATTAGAGCAATATTTCTGAAATCCTCCCTCTCGCCAGCATAGAAAAAATGTCTTCACCAGCATTATCAATACAAAGAACAGAAATAGAATGAGTTATTATACTAATTCTCCACTAATCCTGTTTGGGTTGCGGAGTAGCATGCTACCCACCAAAATGCGCAAACCCTTTCCTCTTCTATAACTCCACTATCCGTTTCAATCCAAATAACAGACTAAAATGCCAACAGCTCAAATTAATTTAATATTTCCCTATACTAATTCACCACTAATCCTTTTTGGGTTCCGGAGTAGCGTGCTACTTGCCCAAAAAAAAACTTTGACACCTCGTCAGGGATAGTAAGCGCTATATAAATGCAATTACAATAAAGGAGCTGCTTGTTGGGAAGGCCCACGGGCCTTCCCAACCTTTGCATAAAGTGTATAATTTATTCCTTTCCTCTTAGCACTTTTTAATCATATATGGAATCAGGGACTGTTAATTCATTAAACGTGGTCGCATATTTATCTTTTTGAAAGTGTTCAATTAAATGCTGCCCTTACCGCCTCATCACACTTCCGAAACACTAATTAGAATTTCTTTATGAAATGATTGACCCAGCCATTTAACTGCTGTGATTTGGGGTGTGGAGGGTCTCTACCAATTCGGTTTTCTTCCCAGGCATCAGTTAATGGCACATACTTCATTACTGAGACAAATGCCTACCTAGAAGAAACTAAAAAAGAAAATTCTTGATTCAAAGAAGGCCTTTGACGGGGTGAATTGGGAATAACCGGGGCACATTATTAGAAGCTTTGGTGTATCTTCTCAGTTCTTCAGGTTGATTGCTGGGTTATGTAAATATTCTTGAACACAGTAAAGCATCAATCGTGACATAGGTAAAAAGATCCCATTTAGCCAAGGCATTTATGAAGAGATTCAACTTCAAAGTTAGAGTATAGGCTGATCCAAACTTGCAGGAAGAATAAATTCTATGGTGATGTTATTTCACAGTACGTGTCTAACAATCTGATCTATAGACGTTTGAGTTATTAGAACAGTACTCCATATTGCCTGTCTATAAAATGATTTTGCATGAATGTTACATTTAAACCCACGTATGTTTTTTTTTTTTAGCCACTCAACCCGTAGAGTCTGAGCAGAAATCCCTGCTTAAGCATGCTACTGAACACCCACGAAATGGAGATCCCGGACCCCCCTCCGAGGTGCCTATTTCCCATCATTTGACAGAATCTATGGACAGGTAGGAATGCAAGATAGTCACAAACTTAGTCAAACCGTCAATATACTTTTAGTGTACTTGCATGGTATTCTCAGTGAACCTTGGTAAAGAATTAGGACTTGTGGATGCAACACCTTAGGAAGGGGAGGAACAGTTCTAGAACTTGACATCACCACCCCTTCTCCTTTACTGAATGAAAGGGCATAATCTCCCATAATCAAAGACTTGCCCAATAAAAAAGTAAATGCTAAGCATGTTACAGTAAATACATTCAGTTCAGAGGCTATCTAGAGAGAATACGCACTAATTGACTCGCTCCTGAAGTCCCTGAAGAGCATGTAATATAAAGCTGGGATTTCTTTCTAGTTACAGGTTAAAACTTCTGTCTTAAAACCTCAGTAACTTTAATTGTGGTTGATGATGTTCATGGTTAAAAAACTTCAAACTATTTGAATATCAGTAAACCTAGTAAACAAAACAGCAGATCCTTTCATATTTTTATTTGGCCCACCAATATTGTACTCTGTCTCAATCCTCCTTACAAGGTGGTGGAACCAATATTTTGTTTACATTAAAAGGCTTTTTTTGGGGGACGCTCACTTCAGTAAAATCATTTCTGATGTATACTTCTAACCACAGATTCCACCTCACCTACTGAAGTTTGCCGCATGCCAGATTAGATCTAAAAACGCTCGAAATAGCTCCTGGTTGTTGGTACCATCGGCTTCTGTTGACAATCTGTTGGGAATCTGCTGGTCTCTAGATATGAGAGACAGAGCCGTGCATCGGTGCTCCCCTGCATTCTCACTTATGGGGGCGCACTCTTTTTCCACACCCTTCGACACTTTTCATGAGCTTACCCCTTTCAATTTCAACCTCTTCATAAGTTTTTTTTCAAACATATTTTTGGCTGTGTGGAGAGATGTTACCTCCCTGAATTATGGGGTTTAAAATGATATCAGGAAGCACAACAAATACTTGAAAAAGCAGTCTTTCGTATGATCACTCTCCAGAACATCCTCAATCACGGAGATTTCCTGACCAGCCTCGATCTCCAGGATTTCTACTTCCATATTCCCATCCATCCCAGGCATTGCAAATTCCTCAGATTCATAGTAGCCGGCACCCATTACCAAGTCAATGTGCTCCTGTTTGGTCTAAAATATGCTCCCCAGATTGCTACAAAATGTACTGCCCCAGTTGAAGGCCTTTCTGTTGAAGGTAGGCTGCAAGTTTTCCCGTACTTACTGACTGGCTGATAAAGGCACCGTACTTTCGTCAAGTGTCAATGGATACAACAAAATGCCTACAAACTTTCCAGACTCTTGGGCTCACAGTGAACTATCAAAAATATCTGTTTTCTCCTTCAACGAGGATCAATTTTCTAGGAGCCACTTTAGACACATTACTAGACAAGGCATTCTTGTCCCCAGCCAGACAAAGGAAACACTTGCTGCTAGGCTGCAGTCGTTTAAAAAAAAAAGTCAGCTTCACTTCACCTCCTCAAGTCTCTTCTCGGCATGATGTCATCGGCCATTCATCCGGTACCTCATGCACATTTGAAAATTAGACCTTCCCAGGAGAAATTAGATGCACAATGGCTTCAAGTGGAAGGACAATTTGACGACATCATCCAGATCACATCAGTAATGAAATCAGCTCTTCTTTTGTGAATAAGCTCCGGCAATCTCTCATCAGGATTGACGTTCCTTCCTCCGCTGTCATAATACATCATAACAACAGACGCTTCTCTAGATGGGTGGTGAGCTCATTTACAAGATCCTCGAATTCTGGGCAAATGGATTATAGCACAGTCAAAAGTTCATATAGACCTCAGAGTGATCTCACGGGCTCTCCAAGCTTTCTTACCAGGGATACAGGGATCATCCGTGTTGATAAGAATGGACAACACATCCAAAATGCATTACCTCAACAAACAAGGGGGTACAATATCTCATGTCCTATCACAGGAAGTGCAGGACATATGGAAGTGGGCATTAGCTCATCAAGTGACCATAAGAGCAGAACACCTGCCAGGGATCAACAACTATCTGGCAGATACCTTGAACAGAACAACCCAGAGTTGTCACAAATGAGAATTGAACCAATTAATTCTGGACGCCATATTGCATTGATGGGGCAAGCCAAAACTGGATCTCTTCCCATTTCAAAGAGAGCAAGAAATGCCAGTTTTATGCAAGCTAGTACCCTCAAAAAGGATCCTGGGGTATTGTGTTTTTGATAAGATGGTCAAGGATGTATGCGTACACATTTCCTCAATCCATTTTATTCCCAGGCTTCTTGGGAAAATGAAAAGGGAACCTTGCTGGCTAACACTCAGTGCTCCATGATGGCCCAGACAACACTGGTTTACAGAACTACTACTGTTGGCCGAGGACAACCACATCCAGTTGAAACCCTAGATGGACTTACTGTCAATGAACAACTAGTCGGTCCTTCATCCGGACCAAATTTCTCTGCACTTATCAGCCTTGCTCCTGAACACTATGAGCTCATACACCTAGATTTTCTAGAGGTCTGTAGGAATATCCAAGCAAAAGCCAGCGCTGACACCTCCAACAAAACATATTGCTTGAAGTAGAAGCGTTTCTGTATATGGTGCGAGAAATCTAATGTTCATCCAATCTCATTGCCTCCAGAATACGTGTTACTTTATCTCTGATCTCTATCAAATCCAGTCTGTTGCACTCATCTATTAAAGTGCATTTAACTGCTATTTCTAGGTAAAAAAAGAACTATGGGATCTCCTTCCCTGTGGTCTAACTGGCTAATCATGCAATTTCTCAAAGAATTATTCATGGCTTTTCCCCCAATAAAGTCACCACCACCAACATGGCAACTCAACACGGTGTTATCCAATTTGATGAAAAGCCCTTTCTAACATATTACCAGGCCAGAACACAAATTCCTCTAATGGAAGGTGGCTTTACTCTTAGCTCTTACTACCGCAAGAAGAGTGAGTGAACTCAAGTCATTTACAATACATGAACCTTTCTTACAGTTCAAAGATAGCATGGTGATTCTCCAAACCAATCACAAATTCATACATAAGGTTCCCACAGATTTCCATCTCAACCAACCTGTAATGTTAAAGACTTTCTTTCCGAATCCTCAAACACCAACAGAGACAGTTTTACACACTCGTGATGTAAAAAGATGCTTAAAGTTCTACTTGCATCACTTACAAAACATCTGCGTACTACAGACCAACTTATTGTGGCTTATGGGAACAATAACAAAGGAGGTTCAGTTTCCAAACCCACTATATCAAAATGGATTGCAGCAGCCATACAATTCTGCCATTCTGAGGCCGGTAGGCTCTAAGATACAAGGCTAAGGCGCACTCTACAAGAGCAGTCTGTACAAAGGTGGCCTTGTTTGCTGGAGTGCCTGTCGAAAGTATATGCCGTGCTGCAGCCTGGTAGAGCAGGCTCATTTTCACCCAGCATTACTGCCTAGATTCAGTATAGCACAATGATACAGCCTTGGGTCAAGCGGTACTTCGGCATATTTTCCAATAAGGTGAGCCTGGTTTCATAAAATCTATCATGTTGTACCCACGATCCACTGCTATATTTGTCTTATTTTATTATACATGGATTTTACTGCTAGCTATTCTGATTCAAGCATGCAAATCAATGAAATATACTTCAATACTGGAGAAGAAACTTGTTATCTGCAACTCTCGTTCTCCAATATTGGTATCTTTCATAGATTCACATGTGACCCACCCTCCTCCCTGTAGAGGTTGCCCTTTTTGGCACATTGTAACTGTTCCCACTAGTCCTCGAAAACCTGAGGAAGCTGCCGCTGCTGGGAGTGTTCTAAGGATGCTGTCATCTGATTTGCTGGAGTTTGGGTCTCTTTAAATGAGGTAGATAAGATATTAAATTCAATGTCTTTGGCTTTTGTAAGCTATGTTGATTACTATTACTGCTTTAGCATATACCGTGGGACTCCCAACTTGACAACTGGAAGGATTCAAGCATGTGAATCTTTGAAAGATACCAATATTGGAGAACAAGAATTACAGGTAAGCAATAAGATTTTTGGTATCTACTTCACTTATCAGCTTCTTATATAATGTGCTTCTGATCCCACCTGGACCTGCTGCCTTTCCGTTTTTCTGTTTATTTATAGGAATTTCAGTTTTACGTTTTCATAGATTTTTACAGATCAATACAGACAGAAGACAAAGTGCTTCCTGTCTGCATTTATTTTTTTTAAAATGGAAAAATACAGAAAATGTGGCTTTTTTTGAGTGCCTTTCCAAACTGTCTTTCATTAATTCAAGGTCAACAGCTGAGCAGATAGATGGCATTGGGAAATAAAAAACCAGGATAAGGTTTCAATAAACAACATCATATGTCAACATCCATTTGTAGTATAATTCCAATATTTACATGAGAGTGTATTTCTATGTTATATTTGGCTGCTTAATTTGCTAAAATACGACAGGCGTCAAAGTATGAGGGCATATAAATGTAAAGATATACCAAATTACAACTTAATCTATCCAGAGAACACAAAATAAATACGGGTAAATACTGAAAAGATGGGAAAAAATAAATATGGATATATACAGACGGAAATGTTAAAAACATATATGATATAAAGCTGGGAGCCCTATTGATTTATTTGAACTATTACCTCTTCTTTTGTAATTTCCTTATCTAATGTTGCACATTGAACGAGTGTAAGTCTAGGCAGTTTCCTATCTGACAATCAATCTCTGATCTTGATTATATCTGGAGTCCTTTCTTTCTTGTATATTGTACTAAATTTCTTAAGCATCTCCTTTTCTATGTCTTTTGGGAGTTAATCTCTCTTCCTGTGTTGATTTCTATTAGGGTATTTATAACGTTCTAAGTCTGGTCAGATTTCAATTTCCATGCTAACAGTACTCTGCACTTCTCCACATATATAAAGTGGTATAGTTTACTGGCTCTCTGTCGATACTGAGCTTTATTTTCCAAACTTATTTTAAACTCAATCTGCATCTTTTCTAGACCTAATTGTAGTTCTGTGATTTTACTTGATGCATCTACACTTTGTTGTTGTCTCTTTTTGTTTTGCTGCTATTTGATCCCCCAACTTCTTGTTCTCCCCTTGAGTCCTGGTGCTATGATTATATGTGGTGTTGCTTATACCACCTCTAACATATGTTTCTACACACCCCAAACCATCATACAAGTGACAGTGCCCAAAAAAATCCTGGGTTTTTTCTCTTAACTCCTGGATGATGTTTGTATCCAGCAGTTATGTTTGAATCAATGTCCATCTAGTTTGCATATTTGTTGCCTGAAATCCTAAACCTAGGGCAACTCCAGACTGATCAGGGATGTGAGCCGGAATATGTTGTTTTTTTTACAATTATGTTTTCACTATTTTTATCAGAGAATAATCAAGTAGGAAATAATCTAGGCTAGAACGGTGCCTATACTTTTTACTGTAAAATGTGTATCCTTTCTTACTCCAAGGCTTCTTTCGCCAAATAACACACAAACTAAAATCTTGCTTCATTTCTTTGAGCTTACAACACACTATCTGATTGGATACATGATTACTCTTGGAGGATCTTTCTAACTCTTTATCCAAAACTGCATTAAAAGATTCTCCCAGTGTATATGGCGATGGAGCATTGACAAAGTGTGATTCCGGGCATCATAGTTTGGACCATAAACACCCTCATGTGTGAATATGGTTCTCCTAAACTTGATTGTTGCCATGATCCATCTCCCTGTGTTATCAGTAGACTGTTATATTAACTTCTGCTTTGTTGATTATTATCGTTACCCCCCCTTGTGCTACCCATCTGGTTGGTGCAAATAATGTCATTAATGTCTTAGACCCAGCTACATTCCTTTAAATAGTCCCCTACATACTGATCTGTCTAGGTTTATTGCAGTATAATCATTTGCGTATTGAGATCTTTAAGTATTGTGTAAACATTGCTTCTTCCTAGAGCACAGTGCATTTCTGTTCCAAGTAATAATCTCAATCACTGTTTTACCTGTACTGTATCTCTATTTAAGCTCTGCTCTAAAAAATTAAGTATTGCTGAGTTCTCTTCACCCTCCTTTAGTTGGATGCTGAGGACCTTTTCTATAGTTCTTTTTACCCTATGCTCCCTACCCAATGCAAATTATCCCCCCCCTCCAAAAACCCCTACTTTTTCTTCTAGCAACACCAACATTACTTTGACTTTCGGGATCTCCTTGCTGGGTGGCTTAACTCAATTGTGGCCTTGTAGTTCATGTTTCATACAGCCCCTCTCTCTCCATGCCTCCATATATTTCACAGTCTTCAATTAATTTTTCCCACTGTCATTTTTTCTTATCAGATCATCCACTTCCTCTCCTTTAAGACTGACCATTTCATTCTTCCACATTATTTACAGCATAGCTGGGAATTTTATTTAGACCTTAACTCCCAGTTTCCGAAGCTCATTTATTCTGTTTCCCAGCTCCCATTGATGCTGAGCAGTAATTCTACCAATGTCTGATCTGATTTGATAGGTACAATTCTCATAAGTTAATGATTTTGACTTTATTGGCACTCCCCAATATAGTTTCTTTAAAGATGTAAGTTTGAAAATTAACTAACATTTACCTGGGGGTGTTCAATTAGTATTATGCTTGAAGGGATCCCTGTGAATACTCTGGATTTCAGCATTCAGGTTGTAGTCTTTATTGCCTCTCATGACTCCTCCTTGTAATATCCTTATTATGAATCCCTTCAGGTCATTACCCTCGGCTCCCTCCTGTGTATTCATAAACTTTACATTGTTGCTCCGAGAATGATTATTTAGTCTTTCAATGTCTGTAGTCCGAACTCGATTCTGTAAAAAAAAAAAACAGCTTTTCTATTTCTTGCATGTTTTTTTTCCAAATCAAAATTCCCTTTCTCCATGTTTTCCTCTAATATCTTTTTTCTTTCTAACAAGTCATCTAGTCATGCTCCAGGATGCGACATGAACCTTGTGTGTCCTTTTGATTTTTTTCTGATCTCTCTAATCTTGTCCTTATTTCTTCCCTTATATTTAACAAAATAGATTCTAGGGAGATATTTTAGGATTGTGGTGAATCATCACACATTGACCCCTCTTTCTCATGTTCCAACCCTTGATTAGTCTCCCCTCTCTGTACTCTCTGTTCTCCAGGGGCTAAATTTGATATTGAAGAGTCCTCCAGCTCATTTGGTCCTTGCAGTGCCTCAACCCTATTTGTAGTGGAAATTTGTTTAGCTTCTGCTGAGTGCATTTATCAATTACTTCTCTCCCTTTATAGCCCTTATAATTTGACACAATTTTTTTTTTGTTAGATTGCATGACTGCTCTGCTACTGAGATGAGGACATGCACATAGCATCGGCTTCCTTTCTTCTTTCCTCATTTATCTTAAAAGAAGAATTTAGTGATGGTGAAAGTTGTTTTTAGCAATGTCAGTATAAGAGGGTTCTTTTCTTGAATTTTCACTTTTTATGGTTATTCAGGACTTTTTTTTTATGTTGGTCACTTTCCCTACAACACTGTCTCCCTCTCTAAAATAGAGTTGAATGCAGCCCTCATGCGTTTCAGGTATATTTTTTACATTGACCGACCTTAAAGTGCTTCCCCTCCTATCAGGTGGTAAACCTGCTGCTGTATTTGTAATAAATCTGAGGTAAACAAAGTCAGAAAAATGACCATTTTAGTCTCTCTTCATGCCCCCTTACACTGTTCTCTTTGTATCAGTACTGCATTGGTATTATCATCCACCTTTAAAAGAACTTTTGCTTGGTGGTCAGGAGTTGGTTCCACCCACCCACTCAGTCATTCGAACATTCTTGATTTGGCAGCCTGTTCACTCCATATGTCTTGAATATATGCCTTCCTTCAATCAGGCTTCCTTGAATCCCCGCATCTCAGAATTCGGCCAGTGCAGCCCTGAGAAAAGAATCCTTGCTGAGGCAACCCTATCTGCTCCTAAGAGAGGCACCAACATGAACCCTGGAAGAAAGCCTTGGAACCACCACTGCTTACTGTAATCATCTACGGATGCTAAGTTTTAAATTGTTGCCAATTTGTTTGGGAAAAGGAGAGAAAAAAAAGGAAAGGCAGACAAAAAAAAATGTTGAGTCATCCAATAAGGTTCGGTGACCAACACCTAACCCACCGCCATGTTCTTCCATAAACCAAGCTCAATATCGACTAAGTCCTAAAAGCAATGGGGGAGGAATGTCGATGTTTTGACCCATATATGATTTGCTGGATCTCATCAAGATGAATTTGTCTACAGCACCTGTATTGAAAAAGGCCCTGTACACGTTGGGTCAATAAGTCACACAGGACCAATATTTTGCTTCAGAGGTTTATGCCTGTCCTGCTGAGAATAATGTGTTTTGTCATCGTATAATTCATGTATATAGGTACCAAACATGACTTAAAGTCCTGCGACACGTGCTTCCTGATGCCCCAAAACAGTCAGGGAGCAGGAAACGAAACTAAGTTGCCGAACACAAGAAGTGAGGTTGGTCCTTCTCCAATTCTGAGGCAGTTACCGTCTTTGTTTAAATTCAAGGTGAAGACAAGAGACAAGGCGAAGAGAAAAAAAGTCCAAAGGGGGTTATTTTCCTCATCTATACTTCTGTTCTAGGAAGAGGTCCCTTAGTGGATGTTCTAAAGACCTGACTTTTGACTCTGATGCCGGTTGGCTTCGACTTTCTGATGTTCTGTTTGTCTTGCTTGTCTTTGGCCTGTCAAAGATTTTCGATTGGCACTGTCAATGGTTAGTGATCAGTCCTTTCAGCATTTCTTCATTTGTCTGATCAGCCCTCATTATACAATTCAGCTTGTGTTAATCATTTTCTAAAAGGGCCTTTTCATGTTTCCCCCTTGCCCTTCATCATGCCACACTGGGGCCTCAATTCGGTACTGGCGTTCTTGATGTATGCTCCTATGGAGCCACTTCACAGTTGAACTGTGATACTCTTTACTCCGAAGACCATGCATCTCACTGCCATCACTTCGTGCATTGGGTCAGTGAGCTACAAACATGGTCAGTCCAGCATCCTTATACCAATTTTCATGATATGCTGGTGCTTCAGATTCATGCATAATTGTTTCCGAAATCAGTGTCACCTTTTTACGTAGGCAATTCCTTCATGCTCCCTGCATACTTCTTCTCAGCGCATCTCTCTAAGGAGGGGGAGGAGCTACAACAGTTGGATTGGATCGTGAGTTTCTGCATAGATAGAACTAAAAAGTACTGAATGGACGATCAACTGTGTGTGCGAATTGCTGAAACAAAAAAAGGAAATGTGGTCCAGAAATACACTGTCCTTTCCATCAGACTATGTTATGCCTTGCACAAGAAGAACCACCTAATGGCCTTACCATGACAGTATCTCTGACTATTGCCCCATCTGAGATGTTCCTGTTTTAGACGTCTGGAAGGCAGTCACTTGAGCAACCACATGCATTCACTAAGCATATTGTATCAGCTCTCAAGTAGGCGGGCCAGTCAAGTCAAGTCCAGAATCTTTATTTAGATTCTGTTTGAAACATAAAAGTACACAAAGTATTAAATAACACATAAATGGACATCACAACACAAAATCCAATCAGGACGGGACACTTAACAATAAACACCCAATTAATCTTTACGCAGATTCCTGAGATTCATAATAGATCTTAAAACATAAGTTACATTAAAAATTATAAATTCATCAGGTAACATCTGTAAAAACACAAGTGCTGGTTGAACTTTGGAAAATCTCCTATTCTTCAATACCGGGATAATAAAAACGTATCTAGGCTCAATAAAAATTTTACAGAACATGATGAAATGCAGAGTGTACTGCGGAGACACATTGCAGCAGCTGCAGGGACCCAAGGAACAGGGAAATAGCATCCTTTGGGAGAAGAAAGCAACAAATACAAAAGGTTTAATCTGAACCTCGTGAGCAGGAATCGATCTCTATTATTTATTTTAAATATGTTTTAATAACATTTTCAAGCATGAAAAAAGTGAACATTTTGCAGTGTCATTACAGTAGCTCTTCTACTGCGTCCACAGTGAGTCTTTCAGCTGGCACAAAATATTAAGGGTTTATTCTTGGAACAGTGGGGTTGCAGGTAAATGAAAAGGGTTGGGAGGAAACCCAGGGTCCCGCAAGCTGGGGAACATGACAGGGATCCGCTGGCTCAATCTCTGCACTCTGTCTCTCACGGACACATCACACCATGCTTTATGCGAACTTCTCATTTTCCACATAGGGAGTGTACCTCACCCGGTGATCCAGTCAGCCTACATATGATCTGTGTGGAAAGGGTGAGTTTGTGCATGCTCAGCTGATCCATAAGGGAAGGTCTCCATCTCTTCCCCCCGTCATCTCCCACCTGGTTTGTAGCCAAGATGGCTGCAGACTAGGAGCAATTCTCCTGTGCTACTTGCCCAGCCTTCCAAAGTGAGCCCTCCTTGCTCCGTCCACTGCCTTAAACCAGAGAGAGACACAAGGAGGTGGGGGTTACCCCTGGATGTCTAACTTCAATGCAGAGAGTTGGCTGTGCGGGTAATGAGATATGTGGAGCCTGTAGCCTGGCTGGAGTGGGCTGTTGCCCAGGGGCCCCTGGGGAGATCTACTGGAAAGTCCGCAAACTGTGGCGGAGGACAGTGAGGAGTACCAGTGTGAGGTCCTCCTCTCCTGGATACTGGAGGCCTATCAGGACTTTACAGTGAGTGTGCCCATACCCGGGCCTACCCACACAATCCCCATCCTGGTGCTGAGTTTTTTGACTTGGGACTCAGTTGACTCCAACCCCCTGGGGAGGCCTGTGGGAAGATGATAGTTAGCAGAACCCAACACCATGGTGGCCCGTAAGTCCAGAAAAGAATCCACCCTCAAGAACATGCTATCCAAAGCCAACCTCAAGAAGGCAGATAATAAGCAGAGCCCTGAAGGGGGAGAGCAGTGCACCATCTCAACTTAGGACCTCCCTGCCACTGAAGGATTCCCCCCCCCCCTCGGGCCCCACCCCACCCCACCCCGACTCAGGCCTGCATGGAATGTCTGGCTTATTCCAAAAATACATCTCTCTATTTAGGGAGAAGTTCTTGAAAGACTTAAAGGGCTAACAACGACACGCAGGAAGAGGAACTAGAAGCGTGTAGGTGTGAACTGGTAGACTTGCGGGACCAAACCCTCACACTACAAGCACACGTCGATGACTTGGAAAATCATTATCGGAGGCCCAACATCCCTATTTGGGTGTTACCCTAGGGGAACAGAGAAAGGAGGCATTGAAACCTATGTGAAAGGCTTACCTAACCATGTCCTCCTTGATCTGGTGGTAGCAGATATCATGTTGGATAGGACACAAAGAACTGCCAGAGCCAAGGTCCCTGGAAACATACCTGGGACATTCTGACCTGCTTACACTATTTCTGCCAGAAGGAGGTGTCATGGAGGTGGGCCTTCCGACCAGCCCTATCCAATTAGAGGGGGCAACTATCCACCACTACCAGTATTTGGCTATAGGAATCCTACAGCAACTATGCCCACATAAACTTAGTATTACCATCCTACAGAGAAAAAAGTGAAATACCACTGGGCACACCCCTCCTGACTTCTCTTCACGTCGCAGGGTGAGCCCCGGGATGTGCACTTCATTGCAAAGGGGACCTCAGTCCTGGAAATCACTGGGTTGACAGACGGGATCTCTCAGCCGGACTCACACCCGGCATTTGCACACCAAACACAGCAGGCAGCTAGATGAACCAAGGTAACGCGAAATAAGTCAACAGCAAATACTACAGAGGAAGAAATTCAATGAAAACGACAAACGATCCTCAACAAGCCTCAAACGGAGGACCCTGAGCCCTAGCCTTGGACTTGGCAACACTCCGTGAAGCAGGTGACCGAGTTGGCTGGGCATTACATGGCTTCCCAACAGAGGGAGGACCAGGCCAGAAGTCCTGCAGGGGAGACGCACCAACGCAACAAAATGGCTCATGAACCCAAAGTGCATTAATATGGTCCAATATTGGTATTGCATACTCAGGAGAGCGAGGAGTGGTTCAATGTTAAATTTGGTTTAGTTCATGGGTTCAGATTGCGTTCACACCATTGCACCGGATAGACACCGCCATGATGTACACCCTCTCACACCAAAACCATCAAGGAGACCTGGATCAAAGCAGAGCCTCCCCCAGGGTCACCTAGTGATCTGCAACCCACAGAACACTGAAAGTTCTAAGCCTTAATATCTGGGGTCGTAATGCATGGTGAAACGAGACTCCATACCACACCTGCTCAAACACAGACTGGCATCTCCCTCGTACAAGAATTCCCTCTTGAAAACGGACTGGAAACTGCTTTATAAGCGCTGTTTCCCTCATACAGCTCCTATCATCTGGGCCCAACAAAAAGGGGGAGGTAGCCATCCTGCTGTCCACCAAATTTAAGTGCAAGGTACTAGCTACTGTTGCAGAGATCCCTGGCAGAGATCACAGTTAGCATAGAGCACTACGCACAAACCTTCATATTTTATTACGTATACGTTCCGAATGATAACCAAGAAACGTTTCTGTGTGAGGCAATCTCCCAAACTATGCTGACCCGAGACACAGAGATCCTCATAGGAGGGTGGATTTCCACATGGTGGTGGATGCCACACTCGACCCATCAGCTTGGAGAATGGGTCAAGCAGGAGCCTTTTTGTAGACTTAGCAGGCCTGGCTCAGAAATGTGGATTTGGTAGATGTCTGGTGCACTCACCACCCTCATAGCACATATCATGCATTATTTTCGGCCTCACACCAAACGTATGCTAGACCAGACTATTATTTAGGTACTTGCCAAATGCTGGCTCGATCCTCCCATGTAATGATGGGAGTTATGACCCTTTCAGACCACGCTCCTGTCATCCTTACATTACGCAATCCAGATAGACTCCCACGTCAGACACTGCATTTGAACGACAACCTTCCACAACACTCTGTCATCATCCGATCAATACGCGAACGCTTTACCAGTTACCTGACAGAGAACAATGACTCTGTCCCACAGACTTCCATGCAGTGGGATGTACTCAAATCAGTTTTATGGGGGTAATTTATAACCATTGCGGCCAAACTAAACATGGATTGGAACACAGGAGTTAGAGGACAAGGCAGGCGATCTTGAGAAACACTCAAGCGTTTGGGTAGCCAGAAGACTTTGCATCAACTCACAACTGCTCGCCACTAGCTGAAGGCGCTAGACTGGGATACCACATAATATGCTCTGCTCCACACCGAGCATAGATACTCGGTGGTGGCAAGGCAGGTAGGATGCTAGCTTGTAAGCTCAGATAAAGCAGCAAAGAGACAATGTAGCCCAGACAAATGTGCACATGTACTCCCCAGAAGGGATAGTGGAGGCCTTCTGACACTTCTACACTGAACTATGCACCGCAGACCCTCTTCTCACTAGGCCCATACAGACCTACCTTGACTAGGTCACATTTCCCTCACTTACAACTCAAAAGTACTGGATAGCGAGATTAAAGTTGTTGAGGTTATAATTAGGATCTCCTGCCTCCGTGTTAAGAAAGCCTATGGCCCAGATGGGTTCACTGCAGCATTCTACAAACACTTCTGCCCACAGCTCCCACCTTTACTGGTCAGGCTTTACAACTTATTTTCAGAAAGCACACACCGGCCCATGCAGTCATCGCAAGCCAGGGAACGACACGACTAAATGTACTTCCTATCGCCCGATCTAATTGCTCAATATAGATGCAAAGATCTTTACAGGCATCCTGGTTTGTGGACAAAGCCCCCACATGCAGGATTTGGTAAACCCAGATCAAGCAGGCTTCATTCCCGAAAGACTGTGCCCTGATAATACCAAACAAATACTCCATATTATTGACAAAGCCCAGCTCTCCAAAATCCTGGCAGTTCTACTTTCTATAGACACCTAGAAGGCATTTGGCAGAGTTCACTGCCCCTTCCTCCAAGAGGTACTCTGCAGGGCAGGATTGGGGCCAAGCTTCTGGAAGTGCGTGTTGACTGGTTTCACACACCCAGTAGCTAGAATGAGAGTTAACAGGTTGACCAGTTCCATCCAGATACAAAGGGAGACGCGTCAGGGCTGTCCTCTATCCTCGTTCCTCTTTGCCCTATACATGGAACCCCTTGCAGAGACCCTCCACCGTAACACCCAGATCACTGGGGTGACTTTTGGCAAAACAGAGCACAAAATAGCTCTCTTTGCAGATGATGTCCTACTTACCATCACCAGCCCAACGACCACACTCCCTGCCTTCTTGCGAGAGCCGGATGCTTTTGGATGCCTGTTTGGGCTTACAGTTAACGCACACAAATCCCAGGCACTGAGGATCAGTGTACCACAAGAACTCCAGGATATGCTACAGGGCTCCTACCCTTTTACCTGGAAACAACATTATATATCACATACCTAGGCATAAAACTATGCCCCACAACAGAACTCATGGCCCAACATAACTTTGCTGATCTCTTCCACACAGCCCGCAGAGAATTTCAGTACTGGCAGACAGGGGGTTGCAAAGCACCCATTAAGATGATTCCCCTGCCGAAAATATTATACAGATATGCTGGTATTCTCTTTGTTAATCTTTTTTTGAAACTATGAAGCCTTACAAGATCCTGACGGGATTTGAGAATCTGAAGCAATGGATCTTTTTTTGCTTGGGGCACATTATGGTTTTAAAGTGAAACGGCATGTCTGGTAATACCAAATGTTTAAGAAAATACAAGCTGTAATGTGTTGATGAGGAAATGGGTATGTATTTAACTGAACAATGGTGGACTGAATCGCTGGAGAAATCTATTTATTGTACACCCGTGTACACTTGTGTTAACGCAATGTGAGAAACACGAATTACAAGTATGTCTATCTTTGGCTATTTTTCACTTTTATGTCTTGTATTGATGATATTAGATGATGAATTGTCATTGTAATGTTGATTATTATATTGAGGAAAAAAAAAAGAAATGGTGTTGCCTTTTTCCATAGACAATCAAGAAACCCGCCATTTCCATTTGAAAACCTTATTGGCTGCATAATTTCATGAAACCGAAACATCCTTCGTAATGTTTAACCTAGTCTATAATCCCCTACTGGTTTCATATTTATTGTTTAAAGACATATTAATCTGAGCATTCTACACCAAGTTTCAGCCATTTGTGATCTGGGGATTGTACAATCCTGTGTACTTATATCTGTGTGTTATGAAGTGAAAGTTTGGGGGATTAAGTTGTTAAAGGAGAATGCAAATTGGAGTTTCTCCTTCTCATAAGAGTTGACCTTAAAATTTCTTGCTTGGTATTCAAACAGTGCTATATTCCTTAAGATCAGGATTTTGCAGTTAGCACACACAAAATGCTTCTTCTGGCAGTACTAAGTTCCACGCAGAGCTCATGTCTGTAATACGCTCAAGAGAAAACCTCAGCGCCATCTTCTCCTAATGTAAGCCATGAGTGTCAAGTTGATGAAATTAAAAAATGTGTAAAGATGGAAAGAAAGCATGTGACAAGGTAAATATGTTTTGTCACTGAAACAGATTTTGAAAAGACGTGGCATGGAATACTGGAGAAAAATCTGTTGTCTGGGCTTTTATTAAAAGCTGTTAACTGTCTGAGGGGATTGTTTGCATAAGAGTTCCAGTACTTGCAAAATTAATGTTTTGAGGAGAGAGGCTTAATTATAGGGGGAAAGAGGGCACCCCAGGTTTAACGACAGTTGTAAACACAACTATTCCCCTAGCAGTAAGACTGTGCTGCTTCCCCAGAGATGTAGCAGATGGGGAGGCAAGTATTTTATCAATAATTAAAGCTTGAAGTAAAGAGCCTTAAGCAGAAATCTGTATGCCATAGCTTAACATCCAGAAATAACGCAGTATTAAAGATGTTATTTAAGATATTTTAAGAAAAGTTTGGTGGTTAATGTGGATCTCATGAGGCTTACAATCAAAGTGTGAGTTTACAGGGACAATGAAGAAAAGTATCATGATGATATCAAGGTAAAAAAATAATAGAGTGCACAAGTAATATCTAAAGATTAATATCTGGGGCAAACCATTGTGAATACATTTTTATGAGTATAGAGGAAACATTTAACCTGTGTATCAAGGTCCTTGGCAAAATCAGGGATTAGTCAGGAAAAGATAAACCTTGTTTCAAAGCAACAAGGCCCTCTCAACATTGCACGTCTAACTACTGAATAGAGCATAGACCCAAAAACTTTATGTAAAGAGGAGATCCTTTCCTCTCTGCACCCCTGGTAATACATGCATATGAGACATGTTGGCTTGTCTGCCTGCAATCAAGAGTCACATGCCTGTGCAAACAAAGATGGGTTCAAAATAAGCACATTCAAACAAATCGAGAGGTACCCTATTGCACGTGGGGGCTAGGGTAAGTCACTATTACAACAAAGGGAGATCCCCCTACTTTAGAACACGTATATAGGATCTAATCAACACCATTAGTCAACTGATGTACTCCCTAAGTTACTCACTTATAACACACTGAACTCATATGTGTAAAAATGTCCAATATTTTATTGTATTGATTCCTTAAAGATGTACAAAAATTAATAAAAACAATAACAATTGGAAAAGCAGCTTAACTGTACCATCAATGCAAATATTCTTAAAGTTATTAATCACTTTTATATTTAAATGGTGGAACAATGTACCTTAAGGGACATAAGATGTTGCATATACCCAGAGATATTGAGATTCCACAAAATACAGGTGCACATAGGAATAAACAGTTGCATCCAAATTCACATAAAAGACATTACTGCATAGAACAATTGAAAGGTTAAAAAAAAAAGGTTGTGGACGCGGCATTTCGGTGGACAAAAATCGATATACCACCTTCTTCAGGACTGTTATTTATTGACAACAATGATCTATAAAAGATTAATAAAACACAATTACATATCACATGTATCGTACTGACATATTTACAGATATATAGCTCAGTGATATTCTTCAACAATATTAGGGACTATTTATGTTAGTTTAATATTTTTATATATATATATATATATCTCCTACTGGCAGTCGCCAGTAGGTAGTTATAGTTAGGATCTATTTTCCATAGGAAATCCGCAACATTCTATTTGGAATAACGTTGGCGCCGATTGACGAATCTTCGCAAACTTTTCCGACCTTTTGGCTAGCTCCGGTCCGCTCCTATCCTGAATATTTCACGGTGATTCGTCAAGCGGGGGTCGAGAAAAAAGGGGGGTCCCAAAACGTGTTTTCCCCATGCATTTTCCCATAGGACCTGTTAACGCAGCTACAGCCCGAACTGCTGAACGGAATTACACCAAATTTGGCAAAGAGGTAGTCCTCAGTTCAGACTCGTGCCTTTTGCTTAAATGGTGTAAATCAGTTCAGTAGTTCCTGAGAAAATTAGAGTTAAAAAGATAGATATATCTGGGCGTAGCCTAACCACACATCTCATCATGAGATCTGATTGGCTGTCAGTAATTCATCCAAGAAGTGTTGGCAGCCATCTTGGGACCAATATACATGATAGCACCTCATTAAAAAGCATTGCAGTTAATAGCAGGTTTTAAGACTTTAGTTACATTATAAATCAGTAAAAGTATGGCACACCTGAAGCCATCTTGATTGGAATAAAGTGGTAACCCTTAAAACATTTAATTTACAAAGGAACAAAATGAGGGGGTTCATTTTGCCATAGAAATTATGATTAGTGCTGCAAAAAGAAAAATCAGGGCACATTTTGAGTGACTTCTAAAATCTTCTTCTATTTCATAAAAAAATTCTGATATGAAGACTGAAACATGCACTTTTAATACCAGCAGCAGACTTCCGTGGTGAGCAGTAGCTTTACTACAGTGATCTAATGAGCAATTAAAGTGCTAACATTCAGAATTTATGGCAAATGTCTGACATATCTGAATACCTTCATGATGGAATCAAAGTAAAAAACTGAAAGCATTTCCTACTGAGGAGACTGCAGTAAATGAGGAAATAAGAAAACTTCATAACAAATAAATCTCCCAAGATGGCCACCAGAGACAAAAGAGCCCAAATGCAGCACAAATATCACCCACATGTAGCCCAATGACAGAAGTGTGCAAAACACTTATTTTTTGTGTATTTGCAGTTTTATATAGTGCAGACTTGTCAGGTATTGGAGTGCTTTACATGAGCATTGGTTACATCACACAAGATCAAATTCATTTTGGTTGTAGACATGGGGAGATTAAGTGATTTGACCACAATCACAGAATGTTGAGCTGAAGCAGAAACTCCAACCTGGTTCCCCAGTTGCAAAGTCTGCAGCTCTGGATGTAACACCACATCCTCTCCCCTAAGTGCAAGATTTAATCAAGTGGTCAACTGGATAAAAAAACATAAAGATTACAAATAATTTAAAAGTTCTTTGTCGCTATTTGAAAAATCAGAAAATATGTCCTCATTTTAGTTTTTTAGAGCACTAACCATAATTTTGATGCAAATAAAACCCTCTCATATATGTAATTTCTAAAGGAAATGCTCTAGGTATTACAGTTTTGATTACATCAAGATGACGTCAGGTGTTCCACACTTTTGTAATAAATATAGAATGTTAGCAATCTAGTTGTTCATTGGGATACTGTTGAGAGGCAGAGGCCAGGGGCACGGACTCTGAAAATTGAAGGCAGGTAGGAGAGTGCAGAGGCAACAATTTGACCACACTGGGCAGGCAGGAAGGGCAGTGGCAGCACAACAGACTATGGAGGGCAGTGGCAAGGGGTGCAGGGGCAACAAACCAACAATACAGGACTGGCAAGAGAGGCTGTGGCAATATAATAGACCATTGTGGGCAGAAGGAGGAGGCAGTGGTAGTACAACCATACAGGTCAACATACCCGTTTCAGCCAGGAAACGTCCAATGTTTTTAAGCTCAAATGGGCTTTATTTGATCTGTCTGCTGTCTACAATCTCCTCTTTTTCAATGCAACTCAAGGGGAAAATCAATACCCCAGTTTTTTTTCAAAATCTCCCTCTTACCAAGTTCAAAATGTTCGCAAGTATGGTATATTGGATCATGGTAGGCAGGAGGAATTGGGGTAGGGACATGGACTCGGATAACAGAGGACAGTAGGGACAGAGAGAGGTGCACCAAACTGACCCTGCAGGGCAGGCGGCATTAGGGTTTGCAGCAGCTCAATACACCACACAGGGCATGCGGGACGGGAGTGCTGCTCAACAATCCATAGAAAGCAATAGGGAGGGGACAGGACCATGCACATGGACAACAGAGAACAGAGGGGAAACAGGCAATGGTAGCTAGCTGACCATAATGGACAGACAGGAGAGAAAGCTGCAGCATAACAGACCATAAAGGGCAGGAGGGATGGATCAGGGGCATTACAATGGAACAGACAAGCCAGGAGGGAGGGAATAGGGGTCTGCACATGGAAACAGAGGGCTGGGGGCAAGGGTGAGGGCAGGAGCAGCAAGTTGACCATGGAGGTCAGGCAGGATGAGCACTAGAAACAAGACACACCATGGAGAGCAACAGTGAGACTATGATGGCATACACACAGACCATGGAGGGAAGGTGGGAGGGGGTCAGGGGCAGCTAGCTGACCACACAGGGAAGGTGGGAGGGGCCATGGCAGCACAGAAGACCATGCATGGCAAGCGGGAGGGTTAGTGGCAGCACAATGGCTATGATGGGCAAGAGGGAGGGTGCAGGGGCATGTACAAAGGACCATGGAGGCTAGAAGGGAGGGTCAGGACCTGGGCACAGACAAGAGAGTTCAGGGGAAGGGGCCTCACAACAGACCGCGCGGGGAAGGCAGGAGGAGCAGTTGCAGCACAACAGACCAGGGAGAGCAGAAGGGTGTGGAAGTAAAATGGACCATGGAGGACAGGAGGAAGGGGATAGGGGCATGGCATGTGGACAGGCAGGGTGGAAGTGGCAGGGACAGGTTACAGTCATCTAAGAATGCTAGGCAGGTTTGGAGGGGAGTGGCAGCTCAACAGAACACTCAGAGTAGAGAGGAGTGGCAGGTCCATGGAACATGGTGGGCAAAAAGGATGGAGCAGGGGCATGCACAAAGACATCGGAAGGCAGGGGGAAGGAGAATAGGGGAAGCAAGCTAAGCACAGAGGCTAAGCAGGAGGTCAATGATGGGCCATAGAATTGGGCAATGGAGGGCAGGAGGAGTGGACTGGTACATCATGCTAAATGGAGGGCAGTGGCAGCACATCAGACCATGCATGGCAGGAGGGAGGAGGCTAGTCCATGGATTCAGACAACAGAGGATAGGGAGGTGGTGGATGGGGCAGCAAGCTAACTGTTTAGAGAAGGTGGGTATTAGGAACTTTATTGTTTTTAAAATGTGTGTCTGTGCGAACTACTTAAAATATGAGCAAGTATGCAGCATAATCTCACTTTTATTCAGGAAGAAGAGGACGTTTGTGACTGTGACTCCGGGCTCACTTGGCAGAAACACCCCCTGACCCTCCACCCCCATCACAAAATGTAATGCCCGTGAAAAGGGTAGGTGGAAGCAGTGTTATATAGAACATAGTCCTGAGAGCACGATTGAAAATGAAAACTAGATATAGTATAAGGTATAAACTATGCACCAAAAAGTGTGATATAAGATGAACCGGGGCGTGAAATATAATATGCAATACATTGTGCGCAATGACAGATTCATTGCAGAGCGCGAGATAGCACAGGCACTAGCGCGTGCTATGCGATATGCGCCTTGGAGTGTAATATGCACAGGGCAGTGTTGTGGAACCTAACTAGTCTCTAAAGTTGTAATATAAAATATGTGCTGGGGAGTGTAACGTTGCATATGCACTGTGACAAAGATATGGATCCCAGATTGTAATATGTATGGCATAGCGCTGTGCGTTATAACATAGGTATCGAGGAAGGCACGTTAGATGGGGCAATATAACCCGTGCGAAGGCAAGTGTGGCGTGACATATTCACGGGGTGGTGCTACAGTGCACATGGGCTAGAGAGTGTCATAGCATACGCACTAGCTGGTGGAATACAACACAGAGGTGTGTGGCACTTGGCGGGCACTGGTGGGTGTAGCACAGCATTGGGCTCAGCCAGGAGCACGCTGTGACTCTCAAGTGAGGTTTGTCTCCTTTCCAGAGAGTAAAATAAAAAGTATTACACATCCGGCGGTAGATGAGTGTTTTATTAACCGTGAGGGGGGTTTCTTGCATAGTTTGGTCGAATTTTTGTCGAATCCCCTTTGAATGGCTTGATGTGCGTGTGTATTAAATGTGCCCGACAATAGCTACCCATGTTTGTATAAATAAATGACAAGGGTGTCTACTCGGAGAGTACCCACCGGCGGGGGCGCCGGGATTAGGCATGGTAGGGCGTCAAACACGTCAGAGCTTCACTAGCGGTGTAAATACATTCCACGTGGATTCATTGTATGCATAGTCGCCTTTTAATGAATATCACGCAAATCGTCATGGTGATAGGTACATACGGTTAGTCCAGCATGTCCTAGGTGTTTCTATAATTATATTAAAAATAAAAAATAATAAAAAACAAAGGCCGGCCCCGGGGGATGGGGTCCCCGGGGCCATAAGTGGCCTGAGGAGGGGGGCAACGCAGCCCCTATCCTAAAGAATAAAAAAAAAAATAGGCCATGACCCGGGGGTTGGGGTCCCCGGGGCCGTTTAAGGCCTTGGGTAGGGAGCCACGCGGCCCCCTTCGCAATTTAATTTTTTTCTACAAAAAAAATTAGGGTGCAGGCCCTGGGGGATGGGGTTCCCAGGGCCAATAAATAAGAAAAAGAATGGGGGCCACACAGCCCTCCTTCTTAACAAAATATATAAAAGACCGGCATTGCGCCGGCGGCCATGCCCCCTCCTTGCAGCACTCTGCAAACGCGCCCCCGGCCAGTTGTAAGTTGGGGAATTAATTCCCCTTCAATACTGAGGCTCCCTGAGGGCCAACCAGTCCAACAGGTATCTCCAGTATGCGCCACTGCTCTGCGTTGCAGAGAATTGGTGCAGGCCGTGCCCCTTTTTACAACTCTCTGCATTGGCGCTTACTGGACCTACCTAGTGGGCTATTTTGCCCCTAGGGACCCTGAGGATTCAAGGGGACTTAATCTCCCAACTTAAAACGGCCACAGGGCGTGTTTACACAGTGGTGAAGGGAGGGGACGGGGCCTAAGGTGACGTGTGCAAACATGCCCTGTGGCGCGTTTTAACTTGGAGAAATAATTCCCCTTCAATCCTAAGGGACCCTGGGGACCAACTAGCCACCCAGGTGCTTCCAGTAAGCGCCACTGCGCTGCGTTGCAGAGAGGTGGTCTAGGTCGTGCCCCTTTTTACATTTCTCTGCAACGCAGCTCTGTGGCGCTTACTGGAGGTATCTAGTGGTCTAGTTGGACCCTAAGGACCCTCAGGATTCAAGGGGCCTTAATCTCCCAACTTAAAACGGCCACAGGGCGTGTTTACACAGTGGGGAAGGGAGGGGACGGGGCCTGAGGTGACATGTGCAAACACGCCCTGTGGCGCGTTTTAAGAGGTAGTTTTAATCCCCTGCCCTATTATATACTAGGGGCTTACAGAGGAGGTCATGCTAATCACAGGGGGACCCCAACGCATAGTGTTCCCTAGTGTATGTAGGTGTTTTCACTGTGTTCTGAGTGTGTTTTAACTTAGCACTGGCTCTAGGACTGGTTAGTCAGACTCAGTTACCACCAGTATCCGTCTGAAAAAGTTGAGGGTACGGGATGATTTTGCAACAAGGCTTCTTTCTGCTCTTCTGTTTGTTCTTTCTGCACGTTATCCTTCTTCCTACACTTTTCTTCGTCTTTGAGGACTTCTGTTGCTTCTTTCTGCATTTCTTTTTTTTCTTTCTGTGCGTTTTTTCTTCTTTCTTCACATGTGCTATCTCTGTAGGCATAGTTAGAAATTAGCATTTAAAAAACCTTACAAATTCACTGAAGAAACCATAGGTTTCAGGGGCGTTATAGTTAGCTGGACTTTTCACTCGTACAAAACCATGAAATTCCCCCGTTATAGTTGCGGCCCGCAATGCACTGCTGATGACGTCACATATTACATCACTCATGACATGGTCAGTAACCTCACTGATGACATCACTGATGACATCATCCTTGTGATAGCGTGGCAGACCTCCTCTCCCCCTAATATAACCTTTGATACACACATTCAAAAATAGAAACTAACATTTTCAAAACAATGGACATACCAATACCAGTTACAACAACCTATTCAGTAATTCTAAGATCCACATACACATCCACTCATTCACCAACAGTCCTTTACAGTCACTCATACATGTACTCACTCATCATATGTACTCATACACCTATACATCCTGTTACACAACGCCACTCATCCATAGTTACTCACACACATAGTCACTCATGCTAATAAAGAATCAAACATCCATTTACTTGCATATACAGTTATACACACACCACCACACTTACTTCTACAGAAACTTACACATACTTAGTCTTTTAAACAATCACTTATAGAAACACATACTTATTCATACAGGAACTCTTCCAATCTCTCACTCTCACATATACTCACTTATATACACCAATAGTCACATATACTAGTTTAAAACATATGTAGTTACTCATAAAGACACTATTGAGACAGTCATTCACTCACTAACACACCCATGCACACACTCATCCACCCATACAGTCCTGCACACATGCTGTCTTCAACACATACAAACAGTGAGTCACTCATTCATGCACCTATGCACTATGTAATACCCCCACCGAACCATGCAGACACTCATACTGATACTCAAAAAAACAACTAATAACCTATATAGACACTCATGTAGCTACTCACCAACCCATGCAGCCACTTATACACAAAGTGATAGACTGATACAGATATTTACATATTTAAACCTTACTCACTAAGTCAGTTATACAATCAATTTTTCAAAAACAAATCATCCATTTAGAAACTTATATACCCATTTATTCTTCCATCGACCTTGAGATATACATATATAAAACATATGTATTTTTCAGAAAAACACACATTCACAGGATGAAGTCATCAGTGATGTCATGAGTGATGTCACTGACCATGTCATGAGTGATTTAATATGTGACGTCATCAGCAGTGCATTGCGGGCACGTGAGTTATAGTTAGCTGAACTAACTATAACGGGGGAATTTCAATGGTTTTGTACGAGTGAAAAGTCCAGCTAACTATAACACCCCTGAAACCTATGGTTTCTTCAGTGAATATATATATATATGTTCCATTCATCAATGATACTAAAAAGTCCTCTACTATGTTCTATAAACATTTAATTCAACTTCATTTCATATAACCCATTAATATGGGAGACCTATTAACAATAGGGGTAATGCTACAGCCATCCTTATTTTCTAGAAAGACGGACATAAATTACCATTTGTCATATAATTGTTCAAGCTCAGCATGTTATGCTTTGAGTGCTCCTCAAGGATTGGTGAATCTGTTGGAGAAAACCATAACTTTAGTACTCTGTATATGATGCTTAGTTTATAAGATGTTTGCAATATCTTATATGTGTAATAGTCTAGCTTACCCTCTAATTGGTTCTCTTTGATATAAACCACAGTTGTGTATATATATAAGAGAGGGAAGATCAAGTTTTTACAAATAAATCCTGTGTAAAATAAAATTTAAACAGTTTAAAAACGAATATTTACCCTTCTTATTTTGTATTTAATAAGGCCTCACCTCAATTACGAACAATCACTCCCAGTCTTTTCATTTGGGTGTAGTCATTAAAAATTTTGTGTAGGCATAAATCCTGAGAAAAATAAAATTAAACAGTTTAAAAACTATTATTTGCCCCTATTATTAAACGACCTCCTATTTTATTTTTATTAAGGACCTCACCTCAATTATGAAGATTTACTCCCAGTCTTTTCATTTGGGGGTAGTCATTAAAAGGTTATATGTGAGCAGGAGGGGCGCATATGTAGTCTGACCGCCTGATTTATCAATTACCTAGGTCAGTTTGTGCTCCTCCAATTTCTAAAAATGAAAATAACAGTATTGTACTATCATTTTAATTGTAATGGGATTTCACTTTTCCTGCAATATCCTCATGTACATATACATTAACCATTACCTCATAGTTACATCAAACATGTTTAGCATCTGGATTCACTCATTATAATACAAGTGGCATGTAAAATTGAACCACCTTTACTGTTGGGATTTATTATGAAAATAGCTAACAACCCCGGCAATTTCTAATAAATCTAAAAGGGTCATCAGAGGTTAGTTAGGATGATAGCCCCATTTCGAGAGGCATTTGCGTACTCGCATTATCTAATAACTTTGAGCATATCGAGAATGTGTTTCATGTTTGGCCCGTTATAATTTTAAGCCTTCACGCTGCTACATTACCGGTTTATACCGTTTCTAGTAAAGGCCCCACATTTCAATTTGTTTAAAACAAATGGGTTTAACTAAAAAAATTGTTAACGCCACCATGAAGGTATTGTTAAACAGTATCTTCTTACCGCGATGATTGCGTAAACTGCATGCGCCCGTATCTGCTCCCTTATTCGTACAAATTGAACACAGGCCATTTCCTTCGTCCTTCTTTTATACTCATTGAGGACTGGGTCATGTAATTGCAACAACAATGTAACTTTATTTAGCCACAAACAACCAATAATTATATGCAGTCCCATACTGCAGATGGTGTTTATTCACAATCATTATAAAATAGTTTCTTATGTTGTGCTAAATCAAGCGAGATCCCTGTTGGATATAAACCGAGGACTTTTATTGTTTATATTCCCTCAACCAGATTGTTTAATGTTTCAATATGTTATCAAACTCCCGATGTTGGAATATGCATCAACATCAGGGGGTATGCTGGTTCACACATTTAGGCATCACCAATATACAATTAGATACAGTATGGGGAGTGTTATAATCACTCTTCATTTTTGCGTGCGTTCAATGGGAGATATTCAAAACCACATAGTCTTATCCATCTTAACCAGTATAATTCAGTAAAGCACCTCATGGTACTTTTACCATATTAATCTTTCCCATTCTTCCCTGCTATTTAGCCCTGACATAAAAGTATCACATTTGCTCATGTAAAATTGTTCCCGTCTTTTTCTCTTAGCATCTATATCACCCCCTCTTGCGGTACAAGTGATCTTTTCCAGAATTACCCATTTAAGTTTGTCCACGGTATGGTTATTTTGGGACCAATGCTCCGTTAATGGTGCATTCTTCTTATTGGTCCTGATGGCTGATCTATGTTCATTGAGACGTGTTCTTACCTCTCTACTCGTCTCACCTACATACCCTTTGCCGCATGGGCATACAGTAAGGTAAATTACATTTTTAGTTCTACAGTTCAGTAAGGAACTGTGTCTATGTCTTATATTATTATGTTCTATGCAATCACTTTGTATTATGGATCCACAGTTGACACAGCTACTACATGGGTAATTACCCACTATTTTTTTACCATTAAGAGCGCTCATTTGTTGGGGCCCCTTTGGTTCTTTGTAAGTCTGGACTAATTCATTGCGGATTGTTCTGTTTCTCCTAAAGACAAAAATTGGTTTAGGAAGTGAAGGTTTTCCAGCGCTATTTAGTAATATCCAAAACCTATTTATCAGATTTTTAATTTTGTTGCTTGATCCTGAAAAGTTAGTTACAAAGATTATCCTTTGATCTTTGTCCGTTTCTATTCTATCCTGTTCTATAAAGATGCTATCTCTATTAAATTATTTTGCACGCCTATATGCTTGTTTAATGAGTTTATTCGGATAGTGTCTGTATTGAAGTTTCTTTTCAAGGTAATCTGCGTGATGTTCAAAATCTTTTTTGTTTTTACAATTTCTCTTTAGTCGCAGAAATTGACCATAAGGTATATTATTCTTTTGGGAACAAGGATGGTTACTGTGATAGTGCAGAGCGGTGTTCCGATCTGATGGTTTGGTGTAAAGTTCCACTTCTAGCCTATTATTCATTGTTTTGATGCCAATATCTAAAACATTGCATACTTCCTGGCTAACAGATGAGGTGAATTTAAGATTTACATCCCCACAGTTAATCCACTGGATGAATTCATCTAATGTATCTCTGTCTCCTTGCCTGATAAAAAGGACATCATCCAATAATTCATGAATCAACTCAATGTGGTCCTTTTGGGGTATATTGGTATATAATTACTCAATGTCCAAGGACACCAGACATTCTTGTTCTGCGTTAAAGGGTATGCCCTCTATTTTTCTGATCAAGTAAGTTGTGTACTTAATGTAAGACAGTTGTTTAGACACCAGCGGTCTTAAGAAGTAGTCCGCATACTTGCTCAGTGGTTCAGTTAGAGAGTTGATGCAAGAGACGATCGGTCTCATCGGAGGATCGTGAATGTTCATGAATGTTCTTGTGAACCTTTGGTAATCCATAGAGAGACAGTATTACTGGATGTTCATTCAACATATAATCATATTTTTGTTGGCAAATAATTCCATCTTCCTTTGCTAATTTCAACAGATGTGCTATTTTATTCCCTAGGTCGTTCCATTCATTATTATTAGATTTCCTGTAGTCAGATTCCACTTGTGAGAGGGAGTACATTTTCTTATTCTAATCATCCAGGTCCGTTACGACAATACTGACCCCTTTGTCACCAGGTTTCACTATTATATTGTTGCACTTAGATAAATTCCTCAATGCCTCTATCTGATTTGTGGGCAGGTTGTTCTTTTGAAGGAATTTCTTATCAAGTAGATCCTCAATACCCTTTTCTACTACCCTTTCAAAGGTTTCTACCTCCTTACTAAGTAGTGCTCTGTGTGGGACCCACGTTGACCGTGGTTTCGAACCAGATTTATTGTCATTCGGTCGAGGGTCTTTCCCTTCCCCAAAAATTTGTAATCTAGTTTTCCTAGAAGGATCATTGATGTCTCTTTCAATACCATATTTGTTTGGTCTATCTGTGGGGGCAAAACCTAAACCGTTTTCTAACACTAAGATTTCAGATTCAGTTAGGATTTTAGATGAGATATTTATGATGGGAGGCTTATCTTCTTTTTCTAATCCCAATCTTTTTGGCTTCTTGTTCTCATATACTGATTCCTTTGGTTTCCAGCTTGGGGCTGAAAGGATCCCCTTCCTCTCCCCCTTCCCCTGTGACTCTAATTGTATCGTCTCTGGTGCTGTCCAAAAAAGAAAGAGTATTATCTCTACTGGTACTGGCTCCACTCTCTCTATTGTCTTTACTACATCTGGGATTATCTAAAGTCTCTAATTCAGAATCAGAACTCGTACATGAAGTATCTGAGAAACTCACTTTTTTTTACCTGCTCTTCTATTTGGATAGAAGTTTCTTCTGTGTTGTGGTGTTTCCTCCTCTACTCTCTCAAAATAATCTTTTTGGAGATATGGGTATACCCTCTCTATGTTGTATCTACTAATGTCCTTACTGAGTTTGTTGGTTTTCTTGTTGATCAAGTATTCCCTATAGCCTGTTAGATCTTCTTGAAATCATTTAGTTTCTTTTTTGCTTCATCTAATGCTATATTTTCTTTTAGTTGGGTCTCTAAACTATCAATTTCTTTTCTCTCTAGAATAATAATTTCTTGTGCCGTCTCAATGATTAGCAGCATCCAGTCGCGACTACAGCAATTGGCTATCAGGGTCCAATGTTCCTTAAATTTCTCATTTTTAACAAAAAACCTGGTTCACTCCTGACTTGTAAGCCAATTGGTATGATCCCTTTCTTGCAATATTCGATTACAAATTCAGAGTGTAGTTCAGTACGTATCATTTTTGTTTTTAAGATTCCATAATGAATTCCATTTTTCACTATCATCTTTAGATAGGGTCAAATTACTTCTATTCTTTGAATTACCTTCTATGATCTTGTTGAATTGATCTTCAGAGAATCCGAATGTTTTTAATGTATCCACTGGAATGATATCGGTGGTGTAGTAATAAATTTAGGCACTCACAGATTAAAGTTATTTATCACCTCTCCAGCTAACAAGCTGTACAGAAGATCAGGAATCAATACAATAACATCTTGGACATTTTTACAAATATGAGTTCAGTGTGTTATAATAAGTGAGTAACTTAGGGTGTACATCAGTTAACTAATGGTATTGATTAGATCCTATATACATGTTCTTAAGTAGGGGATCTCCCTTTGTTGTAAAATTCACAATAAGCACTACATCACATGCAATCTGCTTGTAATATGCATAAGCAGCTGCATACAGTAAAGTTCCCTCTCCCTTTGCAATGCTATGTGTGAACCCCCTAAAATCCCTGCCACCTGCACTGATCGAAAGAAATGATTATATGAGTAAGTTAATGCATGAACTGCTGAATTTTTCCTTAGTCAAAAAGTTGGGATGTACACAAAAAACAATATGTAATGGACTATCTCCCAGTGCAGAAGTATGGCTTATTCAATCAGACTTCACACATTTGATTATATCAGGTTTGAAATCTGGTTGGTTCACTTCAGATAACCGGTGTAACATTTGCTAATAAAAGTGCTGTGTGCAACCATAACCCCTAACACCCCCCACCCACCGAACAAAGAAAATCAGGCATAACCACATCACCGATAAAGTCCTTACACCAAGATGGGTGGATTCTCCTAATGTGAAGGCTGCCTCTAAAGAAAGAGCCGTTGTCTTATGGTCAGCCTTTTTTTTGAGCTGGTAGAAACATGACCCTAGAGTCTTGAGCCTAGGGGTTACTTGGATTCATAAGCAAGGTGTGCTCATGATACAGTGAAGAGTGCAGTAGTTACCGTCAGGTTTAACATCGCAGTTCTACTGATTAAAAAATTAGGAAATTTAAATTATTTTTTACTTTTATCACAAACTACATTTCACTTGTGAATATTGCTAAAGATGTTACTGTAAATTAACCATACAAGACTACTTGCATTATTTTTATTCAGATCCTTTAAATATTTATTACAGCAGCCACAAGACTGAAAAACTACCAAATGAGAATGGAGTGTCTATGCAGAATGAAGACTTTGAAGAGCTTATAAACCTGCCTGGCGGAAATATACCATCCAAAGTGAATGCCTTTAGCAGTGATGAAAGCAATATCCCAGACATTCCCTTCAACCCAATGTTAGCCTTTGAAGAGACAGAGTCTCTAAGTGCATTGGCTCAGGTAGACAATGTTCAAACACAGCAAACAGCAGGTAAGTCTTCATTCAACATTTCACTTTATTTAACTAAAACGTGAGTCTATCTCACTGGTGGCTACATATCTCACTATCGTTTGATACCTTGCCCTATGTAGGGATGGTGGATAATCTGCATGCAATTGTAGGCTTGCAAAGATAATTTTTAGATGATTTCACTAATTCATAGAGAAAGGTAAAGGAAAGTCATTATCAATGCTACAGCAGTGGCTCGGCATTCAATCCAGTCCTTTTCTGAAGTGTTGGAAATGTAAAAGCAGGAATTCAAACCGGTTCTCAAAAGGTATTTCAGACAACTAACTAAAGTTGCAGTACATCCCCCTTTACTTGATCAGCTCTTCATACAATAATCTGGTAAAACCTCTGTTTCGTATGAACCCGAAGTCTTTTTGTAGGCACATTGCCCTTGGTGACCAACTGTATGCATTAACATTTCATCCCTTTTCCTCATCACAGTCCTGAAATGATGATGCAGATGTTTGAAGGTGAGACGCCATTCCTTGGAGATTGAGGCATATTACTCAAAGGTTTCCATTGTGTTAGCTCCGCAGAAATCTTTCCAGTCCCCAGGTGCTTAAAAACCTCTTTTTTGTAGCATCCAGTTCTTGTCCTAGACTTTCAAGAATGGGTGCCTTTGCTCCCTTTGATCTGGTCATCAAGAGTCTACCTCTGGACCCTGAGTACCGCACTGATATCAGCCCCCAAGGTGGAGCATTGGGGGAGGATGGGGTCTTGTTCAGTGAAGATGTATGCCATCTCAGTGGATGACAATAGCTGCATCTTTAGATGCACCCACCCTCTTTCCCTTATGCACCTTAGAGTGTTTTTGCAGGAAAAAGCAGTACAGGACTCATAGGAGATATAATGCTTGAAGTGAGAGACAGAGGTTGCAGCCACCATGGTGCTTAGCCAAGGGTACTTGGTGCTGCACTGTGGGAAAAAACTGAAAGGTGTTTGTTCCATCATCCTGCCCACATTCTCCAAACTGTTTTATTGAGGATCAAAAGGGACTTGACTGAGTCTCTAGTACATTGTGTGGTCTTCTGCCGCCTTGATTCAGTTGTTTATGGTAGATGGAGGAATTGGCCAACTACGCACAAAGATTGTTCTCTGATCGTCTGTGTCGAAATTAACAAAAAGCTGGGCATGAAGAATACATCTGTTTCAGAGATGTTACTAAAGAGGTACAAACCCGATGGCAGCATAAAACAATCTAAGGATTGAGTCGGAGTCCATACATACTGTGGACTGGAGGAGTGTCGAAGTATCCTATGACTTGAAGCTTCCCCAAAGAAAAACATCTTGTAATGTCCGAGCCTCCAAAACTAGATGATAGGAGCTACATGTGCTATAGATATATATATATACACAAACTCAGTGCTCTGCACTGACATCGCCACTTACGACGGCGGTCCGTGGTGAGTATGGCGAGCCTCAAAACACCGCAGCAAACGCTGTAAACTTTCCTTTCAGAACAACAGCAACCACGGACTCGGATTAGCTTCTTAAGCAGTGAGATTTATTTTAGCAAGGTTCTCGGCGCCTCGACGCGTTTAGGGACCCCGTTCCTTGATATATAATATATATATATATATATATATATATCTCCATTTTCAAAAGTTCACCAGTAGCTCGCCTGGACTCAGGGCGAGTGCCTCCGTTACGTGGGGGTGGACCCATGGTAAACTCGTTTCAAATGTCCTTGAGGACGAATACAGAGCACTCATGGGATAATAGCTTTGTAAATATTTAATTTGAGTAAATGCATTTCGGCATTTTGCCTTTATCAATACTAGCTGAATTGAGTGTAATCACATAACCACAGTGCTTTTAAATAAACATATCATCATCATCATAATATTTATTTCGATCACAATGGATCATAAAAGAGTACAATAAAAATGCATAAATTCAGTTTTACACAATCAGAACAGTTAAAATGACTAAAATACGTAAGATCAATCGTAGGTTAAAAAACATTCAGTTCATCACGTGTTCATATTGGACTTGATATACCGATTTCTAGTAAACCACATTGCAGTTAAAGATTTAGCAACAGCAAATACAGTGGGAGCTGAGAGATCTGTCTTTAAAAATCTATAAGCAGGGAGGTAGCTCCTGATACCCAGATTTCTCAGGAGTGGAATGAGCCAGTACTTCCGAGATCTATTATATGTTGAACAGAAGAATATTATGTGCAGGTCATTCTCCCGCAAATTTAAACATGTTGGGCAGTGGGCCGTGGTGAGTATTTTAGCCCAGTGTTCTGTGCGTGCCCTCAGAGGAAGGGTGCCATATCGCCACTGCATGAATAATTTCCGTGTTAATGTCGGACCAACATTATCTAAAACGGTCTCTAACCTATACATGTCCTTTATAGCAAAGAAGTGGTTAGATAGGGACCCCTCACGTGTGGTCTCTGTTATAACACGTAGCTTATATTCAAAATACGCATTTGCCAAGAGTTTACGTGGAGTCCTGCAACATGCATTCTCCGGATCTAGCCACAATTCCGATCTTCCCAGGATTTCGAAAGTATTCTTCACGTATTTTAACCACGGTATTTCTGCCGCTTTTGGAAGACGGAGAATTTCGGAAAGTTCGGCCCGGTAGTTTGATAATTCCGGCGAACTCCATAGCCTGCGCCAAAAAATCAAAGGTCTAAGGCCCAACTCCTCCGTGATCGATCTAAGGCCCAAATCAAGTCTTAGAGGGGTGAGTGGGGTACTCGTTGGTAATGCAACCAGTTGTCTTATGAAGTTATTCTCAGCAATCAATAACTTCTGGTCAGCTGTATGTCCCCAAATTTCACCCCCATATAATACTGCCCCTCTAGCCTGTGTTTTATAGATTTGGAGTGGTGGGCCAGTGGTTTGTACGTTGACCTGGATAGCATCCTAGTAATGCCACCCATTGACTGCGCTAACTTTAAATATACCTTCGTTCTATGCGAGTCCCAAGTCATATTTTGATTAAGCGTTATCCCCAAATAATCAAACGTAAAGACTCGCTCAAGTCTAACAGAGCCTATCATGGGGTTTGGTCGTGTCAGTGGGTGCGGATTGAAAATCATATATTTTGTTTTGGACGCATTGATTTCCAGTCCGCGTTCACTGCAAACATTTGAGAACCCATCCAACACCCGTTGCTGGCCCATAGGGGATTTAGAAAGCAGGAGGGTGTCATCTGCAAACATAATTGCAGAGACCCTGCTGTCATTGAGCTTTGGGGCATCAATGTTTTTTATTCCAGATATATATTTAATGACCCCGTCCACAAAGAGGCAGAACAGGGTCGGTGCGAGTACGCACCCCTGTCTGACCCCTGTTTGTACCGGGAAACTCTCAGATAAAGCTCCTGCTCTACCACACCTCACTCTAGCAAAATTGCCATGATGGAGTCACATATCACTTTCCCACTGGTGGTTAATGGTTGCAAGCAAAATAGGACTGCTGCTGTTCTCTAAGATATTCAACAATCATGGCAGCCGTTTTAATGTGTCTCAATTTCAGTGAAATTAGTTGATAGTGTCTGTGCTACATCCAATGTTCGCCATTCAATCCCAAATGACTTGCATCGCTGTTCTTTCTTTGCAAGAATATGTAGTGGTGCGAATGCTGTTTTATCACGTACCACACAGATGACCCAAAGTAGACACAATCCTCTTTTCTCCATCATCGCGTGCACTGATGACTTGCAGTGCATTCCAGGTAAATTCCCGGATCATGACTCATTTCAAATATATCCCTCAACACAGCCTTCTTGTCAAACCTTACTGATGCAGCACTCGCAGGAGTCGAATAAATAAACGTGTTCTTCGACAATTTGTATAATTGTCACTGAAGACGGGCTGCACTGTTCACGATGGCACTAGGCGGTGCAAGGCACTGTGCAATATGTCTATTTTCAAAAGTCCACCAGTAACTTGCCTGCACTCAGTGCGGGTGCCTCCGTAACGTAGGGGTGGACCCATGGTAAATGTGTTTCAAATGTCCTTGAAGACGAATTTGGAGCACTCACAGGATAATAGCTTTGTAATTGTTTAATTTGAGTGGATGCATTTCGACATTCGACATTTTCTAGGGTATTTTAAAATACAGTGTGCTACAATTTTACTTGCAAGTTTAATTTAGTAAAACAGCTTTTTTACAACTATAGACATTCATTTGTTCATATAAATATTGATATTATACATTTCAAAAGTAAAATATCAGAATTCAAGTTAATGTAATTTATGTACTGTCTTTGTAAAGTTAATCTTTCCTTTTTTTTAATTATTTTATGGACCTGCAGAACCCCTCCCGTGGTTCTGAAATAAATGGCACCACTAAATTTACTTCATGGTTTCAAAATCTTGTGACTTTATCAGAACTGGTATGCGAATCTGGATTCGCTAATTTGTCAAAAACAGTAGAAATGCAAATAGATATATTGGTACTTCAGATTTTAATAATGATATCACAGGAAACCTGTTTATATATACATACATGTGAACCTCTGTGTGTGTTTAAACATAGTTATTCATTTCACGGGTTTGGTGGATCCGCGAATCCACTCCCTAATAGAAACACACCCAAACGAGAACTTCTAATTGACTACACTAGGACCCCAACCATCTACATGGTAAACCACATCCTTACCTCTTCAGAGACAGTAATGAGAACAGTGCGGCTGTCTGTTTTCTTTATACCTGAGCAGAATTATGTCAGCTTCTACAGGTATGTGTGAAGAAAAGCCAGCGCAAGATGAAACTATTCAGACCAGGATGAAGACATGCAACAGGCAAAGGACAGTGACGTATAGACGTTTTTCACCATTCCATCCGTGAAAATAAAGTGTTGCCGAAATTGGTGCAATGCATCATCTGCACAACAACCTTATCAAGCGGTACTGGGAAGTAGTATTCGCATGGGACAAGTTCCATGTGGAAAAAATAAACACCATGCATGAAAAGAAATACCATTATCTCTTGCGGGAGCAGGCAAGTGCAGGAGGAGCCCACTCGTCATGAGCAGAAACCTTGGGAGAAGCATCAACAGTGCAACAAATTAGCGTACCATCTTTCTGTGACAAATTAAGTGACATGGTAACACACTGTGCAAAATGTCACATGCCTGTGGCGGTGAAGATAACATCCGTGGCTGCATACCTGGATGCAGCCAAGAATTATCAGTGTTAATGTTTATTTGCTCAATTTCACCTTTATGTGTTGAGAGACTGAAGCCAGTGGTTTCTTGCCAGTTAACTTCCCTTATCCCTTTTACAACCCTAGTTTTTTGTTACAAATCCCAAAACAAATATAAAATTGTAAAAAAAAATTAAAAATCTTTTCTTTTCAGAACCACTCCATCTGGTCAAAGAAAGAGCGAACAACGTGTTTTATGTTTTTTGTGCAAATGTGTGTTTAAGTGTTAGTTTTGAGATGTGTATATGTCACACACCCCATATAACTGATATTAAAATAGTACTTCTTTTGACTGCTTTAATATTCACGAAGGGTAATAATCCTATAAATTATTAAAGAAGACATTAGCAAATGTTTTACAATGTCATCTAGAATATTAAAATGGAAATGAATGAGCAAGTGAATGCATGGGTGTGTAAGGGAGTATGTCAGTGGCTGAATCAGTGTGTGAGTGCTGCATTGATCTATGGGTGGCAGTATGAGTGGCTGTATCGATGTGTGAGTGGTTGTGTCAGTATGTGAGTGGCTGTATCGGTGTGTAGTGGGGTGTGTTTGTGCCTGAATTGGTGTATGGCTGGGTGTGTGAATGGCTGTATCAGTGTGTGAGTGGCTGTTTGGGTGTATGAGATTGTCAGTAGGTGTTTGCATGTGTAAACAGGTGTGTGTTTGACTATGGGATTCTGAGTGGGTGTGTGAGTGACTGTGTGGGTGTGTCAGTACCTGTGTGAGTCACTCTGAGTGTAAGAATTAATGTATGTAGAGTTCATGTATGAGTCCCTGTATGGGTCTATTTGTAAGTGGGTGTGTTAGTAGTTGTGTGAGTATGCGAGCAGCAATATGTGACTGTAAGTTAGTGTCGGACTGCAAAGTTCTACTTTTTTGATGGTATGTAATGGTATTTCCTAACTATAATGTCTGTGTAACTTTTTCAGTGTTTGTTTTAATTTAAAATGTACTACAATTTGAGCCATAAGTTCAGTTCAGTAATATACAATTTTAAAAGTTTATAAATAAAGGTTATCAATAGATTACTACATAAATTGAACCAAACAATTAACAAATAAACATAACTTATTTACTAGTCTCAAATACAGAAATACACCCAAACCTGGACTTCTGATTAGCTTCACTTGGATCCCACCCATGAACTTGAAGTGCTGCTGTCTGTTTACTTTGCATTCACAAATTTGATAAATTTGATGGTATGCCAACGTGGGACCAATGAGTACTAGTATTGATGTCATGGTGAGCCAAAGTGTATGTTGCAAAATTTGGGTAACAGCAACTTCATTTCTAATCCTCTGTTGTGCATAATATCCATGGGATGACTTACATGACTTTTTGAGAGAGACAAACTCTAACATGAAAGGCATCACATTCAAGACACCAGGAGAACTTAAAGATAGAGTTGTGTATTTGCCAAGTTTGTGCAGTATAACATTTGCAGCAAGCAATTATCAAGAGAGACTGGTAAAAAGTATTCTTATGGGACAAGTTCCATGTGAAAGCATCTTAAACCCATCCACGATCAGGACATACAATCACTTGATGCCAGAGAAGGCAATTGGAGGAGAACCGCACTCCTCATCTGCAATAGTCTTTGGGGAACCTTCAAATTTTCAACAAATACCAGTACCTGCTTACTGCATCAAGTTATAAGAGATGGTAACATTATTATACAATTTAAACAAAACAAATAAACTTAACATAATTAATTTAACTATTTATTAATACACTTTTGCGCACAAACATTTTAGATAGATGCAGGTATATCTTTAGACCAGCAAAAACAATCTGATCCTGTCCTGCATGAGAAGGAAGAGATGCCACCTCCAAAAAAGGAGAGCAATTTTTAGAAACATTTCAGTACTCCTTTGGGAGAGAAAAAGGTTAGTGCCAAATTTTCCAGTGCAATGTCTGCAGCAAGCAATTGTCAAGACAGACTGGGAAGAAGTCTTCGCATGAGAAAAGTTCCATGTGGAAGCACATCAAAACTATTCCTCAATGCATGTACCATTGCATAATGTGGGAGAAGGCAGGTGCAGCAGAAGAACAGTCATTATCTGCAGTAGACTTAGGGGAATCATTTTCACTGGCTGTCATAACTGGTCCAGCTGTCTGAGATAAGTTCAGAGATGGTAACTCACTGGAGCAAATGCCACATGCTCATGGCTCTAAAGATATCATCCGTGGCTGCATACCTGGACACAGTGAAAAATCAGTGTTGTTCATTATTTTTTTTGTTCCCCTTTGGACCTTGATGTTTTTCACAGACTGAAGCCAGTTGCTTCTTCCCAGTTGCCTTCCATTACCCTTTTAATACCTTGTTTATTTTTTTCCGGAATTTGTTTTTAGAAAAAATATAAAACTGTTAGTGCTGCAGTACCACTACTAGCATTTAAATTACAGACCCTGGGTACACGTAGTGCACTCTACTAGAGGTTTACAGATACTTTAAATATCCTAATTGTTATTCAATTCAGTCAAAGCATATTTAGGGGAGAAGCGCTTATACTTTACCACTATTTAGCAGTGGTACGCTGTTCACAATACTAAGGTGAACTGGGTGTCTTAGTGACTGCATGGGTGTTCAAATGGGTATGTAAGTGACTGTATGGCTTGGAAACTGAATGTCTTAGCGGGTGTTTAGGTATGTTACTATGTGTGCAAGTAGTTCTCTTGGTAGTGCATACATAAGTACTGTGTGAGTTGATACACAAGTTATTCTGTCACTATCTGACTGGATGTGACAGTGGCTGTATGGTGTTCTAAATAGGTATGTTTGTGGCTGTATAGGTGGGTAACTTTCTGTTTAACCTGGTGTATGGGTCTGTAAATGTGTGTGTGATTGACTGAAACTAAAAAGTACACGTCTTACCTTTTAACTACACAGCACCCTGCCCATTGAACTTCCTAGGGCCTACCTTGGGGTTACTTAAGTATACAAAAAAGAGCGTTTAAACATTGCCAACGGGTAATAAATGCCAAGTCGAAGTGGCAGTAAACTGCACACACAGGCTCAACAGTGGCTGGCCTCATGCAGGTTTAAAGGGCTACTTGCATAAATGATTCAATTAGTGCTGCAGGCCAACTACAATAATGTAATTTACAGGCCCTGGGCATAGACAGTGCACTCTACTAGGGACTTACAGATCAATTAAATATACCAGTTGTTAAGTCAATGAAACCATGTTTAGGTGAGAAGCACGTATGCTTTACCACTATCTAGCAGTGGTAAACTGCTCAGATGCCTGAGGCAGACAGGGTGTCTAAGTATGTGAATGGGTGTGTTAGTGACAGCATGGGTGTCTAAATGGGTATGCAAGTGACTGTATGGATTGGTAACTGGCTGTGTTAGTGGGTGTAGGGGGCTGTAACTGTGTGTAGAAGTGGCTTGGTTAGTGGTGGATACATAAGTGCTGTGTGGGTATGTGAGTGGATGTGCAAGTGCCTCTCACTGTTTCACTGTGTGAGAGGCGGTATGGTTTTGTAAATAGGTATGCGAGTTGCTTTATGGGTGGGTGACTTGGTGTATGAGTGTGTAAGTATGTGTGTAACTCACTTTCTGAGTGCTGGCTACATGAATGGCTATATAGGTGTGTGAGTGGGTCTGACAGTGCTTGTAAGGATACAGAGTTGGTGTGTCAGTCACTCTGGCTATATCAGTGGTATGTTCATAAGTGCTTTTGTGGTAATAGAAGTGGATGTGTAAGTGCCTGCTTGACTGTGTGAGTGGGTGCAAATTACATACTATATGCAAGCACCCACATCTAATTTCTAACACATTCATTCATACTAGCTTAATATAATAACTATACTTTAAGTATAGCAATTCCTCTTCCTCCTTTGCTGCTTACCCTAATTTTAGTTAATGTTCTCATTTAAGCCCCCTTCTATTTTGTCTTCTACTTTAGTGTCTAAAAGTGACACATTTTCTTTCAGCTTATATACACTCACTTTTTTAAATATACTTTTTTATGCTACAACCTAATTAACATACCTGTAAAATCTCTTTACTGTTGTCCAACTTGCATTATAATATCTGTTAACATCTGTTTTCCATTGCAAATCTCAAGTCGGAACTATGGCAATCCCCCTCAACTCTCAGTAGGAAAGTACCAAAAATGGCTACCCTTCCCCATGCGCTCTTACTCACACTCCTATACTTAGCAAATCACATCTTTTGTTGCACCACTCCTAAATGGTAACTATTTTTAAACCCTTTCCATGTTTGTGGGAAACAAGCCCAATTTTGTAGTGGCGCTCAGTGTGGCAACCCCTATAACTTCACGGTGGACCTGCGGATCCACACTGAAGCCCTTAAAAGCATTCAACAATCCACTATTAATGCTTTTTAAATATATTTAATTTTGCAAAATGTTACCAGTTACAAGGCATACACTCCCTACCGAGCAATTATTGTACACTAGTCTCCTTTACTGTTTTACACACCAGTGAGGTTCCGTGTGAATTGGAACGACACTTTTTGGGTGTGTTTCAATATGGACGAATCTGGTGGGTGTACGCGTTTTCGCTACGCTACTACGTACGGATCGTCTCATTTCTAGGTATGTCCATTCGAACCCTCGGGTTCCATTTTAGATGCGGCATCCATTTTGTCTCTTGCCCTCAAGTAGCCAGCGAACGGACCTTGTCCGCTTTGTGACCCTGGGATTCCCAAGCTTCCACGGAAGACACGTGTTCCTTTGAGGGTGTCTTTTATGATGAGGGAAATGACACGGCAGACGCAGATGGCCCCGCTCAGGGCTCATCTTGCCGTACTAGTCTATTGTTTCAGTCATGCCTGCATTAGTCACGAGGCCTTTGATTCTGCAATTAGGTTTCCGTTATTACCCTCTACCCTCGTTTCTAATCTGTTGTGCATCCTTGTTCTTCCTTTGCATCTGTTTCTGTCCTTCCTCTTAATGTGTTTACAGTCAGAATGGAATGTGCTTAATGTGGGGATGATCTGATTTTACAGTTGGGAACCGGCAATGAAGCTGAAATTGTATTCCGGATTTCTGAAACATGAATGCGACCCTTTTGAAGTTTACTGTGGGAACTAAATTGTAACCTTTGTTTGCCATGTTGTTCTATGACCAAAATGTGTATAAAAGGAGCGATCCACTTGTGCAATTTGAAGCAGTCTCCCAGAACCTACACGTTGTGTACTTCTTGCGACTTCTGTATCCCTGCAGTAAATAAACGCTGATCTTTGACGCCACCGGAAGTGTCCCGAGTCTCTGTGTTTTGTACGCCGGAACAGGTAACCCACGAAGGTTTCAGGTGTTGTCCCCTGGCACCGCTGGGCCTTAGAATAGCCCAGTCCTTCAGTTGGCGCCCAACGTGGGGCGACATCAGTGGTACCGGTCCAAGCCCGACGATCGTGAGGAACTTCGTGTGAAATCTCCGAGGGAAGGTGCACCCCGCTTCATCGATCCAGTTGTCGAAATAAGTGGCCCGAAGACTTTTCCCGCGAAGATTCCCGCCTCCTGACGGCTGCGACGGACTGATACCCTGACTGTCGACCTGTTTTGGTGCCTGGCGTAGTCCTTTGTACGGCGAGACGATAGACGGGCCTTCCTGGTGACGCCATTGCTCTTTCAGTTAAGTATTTGTGGGTCGCTCCCAGAGTTCTTGGTTAAACTTGGTTGTTTGCATGGTTTCATTGCATTTGTGGTTCTTAGTTGTTGGTTCTTAGTTGTTGGGTTTTATTTGACGATTGCAATTGCCAAAAACCGAGGGTCTTGCATTTTTGCGAGGACATCGTCATTCGATAGCCCTTGAAGTTTGTAAACTCGGTTAGTGTGCACGATGCCTGGCCGTAGTACGTTGTTTGGTTTCCTTAAATGTTGCAGCACGGATTCCCGACTAGAGGATTCATGCCCGATACCTCCGGTTGGAACTCCAATTTATGAGCTCTATAGTCGCCATAGCGTGGGTCCTATTGTATATAATGAATATTGGATTTGTTACACTAAAAATGATGGTGTTCTTAGTTGGCCATCACATGGTAGTTTCGAAACTTCAATCCTAGATAATCTTGAAGCTAAATTGTTTAAAAAGAAGGCTAGGCCGGCCATGTTTGATTCCTTCCGGTTATGGCGCAAAGAGGCCAAGCAGAAAGAAATCAAACAGATTAAGAAAAATAAGAGAGAAGGTGTCATTGCGGTGATGCGAAATGCAGAACAATATCAGCGGGACAAAGATGAGAAGGAGCAGGAAGTTAGTGCTAGACTTCATCATATGGCGGTAGATAGATGTTATCCGGCATTGCCGTCTGTTTCTGATAAACCTGGAGAGGAGGTGATAGAGGATCCCCTATTATCTTATCTCTTGAAATCACCACCTCCCTATGCTCCAGATATTGTGGGTCCGGTGATTCCTCCTGTTCCTCAACCTGTTCTGGCGGCTGCTGGTCAGCCCGCCGTTCCTCCTGTTCTTCTGAATCCCCTTGTGCCACAGATTGTCCATCCTCCTTTACCGGCTCCTTTCCCTACTGCTCCTTTACCGGTACCTCACCAGCCTCTTGTTACCGTTACTCCTGTTACCCCGACTACTGCTACTGTTTCTTCGCTTACTCCTACTACTGTTGCTCCTGTACCACCTTCTTCATCCCCTTCCGTTCGTAGTCGACTATTTAATGCTGTTGCTACTCTCTATTCTCCGTTTTTTGGACCAGTACTTGGGTCAAATCTTTCTGATGTTGCTCAGAGGCGCAGTCAAATTCCTGATGGTAGGGAACGTGAGTCGCTAGTGAAAATGGCGCGTAAATGGATTAGGTATCCTGCAAAGTATTCGTCGCGTATAGTTTTCGAGACGTTTTCCCAGTTTAATGAGCCCACACAGAGATTTGTGTATGAGGAAATGTGTAAATTCTTGAGAGAAGAGTGGGATAATGATGCGGTAGAGAATGTACCGTCCGAGATAACTGAGCTTCAGAATCGATTTTCAACTGGTACGATTGTAGGTGATAACGTTCGACCTGCTCTAGAGCGTCTATTATCTTTTCGCTCTGCGGTACAACCTCGAGCATTGTTTAAGGATGAAACTGTGGAGTGGATGGCACAACCTGGTCAGTATCCTATGCGGGAAGTTCCCCCAGTATGGATGCCAGGTAATCCTAATGCTAATCCTGCTATTCCACCTCACTTTCAGAGAGTTTGGATACACCTCCCATGGAAACGATCGGAAGTTTTGCAGGTGAAGCAAACCTTGCCCGACCCCCGTAAAAATCCTGCAGGTTATTATAAGGAGTTGTCCCAATTAGTGGCTGCTACTGTTATGAATCTTGCAGATATTGACATGTTGTTTGGTAATGTAGTACCTCAACCGATTTGGGCGAAAATTCGCCAAGAGGATCACGCAGTTGCGTTAGGCGGTGATTGGGCTGCTCTTGTGGCGGCTGACGCACAGCAAGTTGGTGGGGCTAAACCTGAACAGCTCATTGAGAATTTGCCTCAGAGTATAATTACACTTATGAAGACACTTATGCCCGCCATAAGTGTTAATTGGGACAAATTGTCTGCGTGCAAACAAAAGAAAGATGAGTGTCTCCGATTTCTTTACGAGATTTGAGGAGGCATTTATTGATCATAGTGGTCAGGATATGAGCTCTGAGGGAGGTCAGCGATTGTTTGTTGATGAATTTGTATCTAATTTGTTGCCTGAACTGAGCATCAAGTTGAAAAATTCTGAAAGTTCGTGGGCCGTTTCTACAACTGCTCAGATATTAGCCACGGCCCAATACTATGAAAATAGAGAGAAGGAAGAAAGCGAACGCGCAGATAAGAAAATGAAGGATCTTAAAACTAAGGTCTTATTGCAGCAAGCGTATCCTCCGCGCTCGAATCAAAATGACTCGCAGCAGCCACATCGGTCACAACCGCAGTTTTCTAGATCACAGCTACGTACTGACTCCTCTATGCCTCGTTTTGTGTTGGGGTATAATCAATGTGCATATTGTAGGGGTGAGGGTCATTTGAAGTTTAATTGTCCAGTGCTACGTGACCGTAACAATGGTGTTTCGGCTCGAGGAGGTCGCAGTGGTCCTCAACAAGCATCACGTGGTAGAGGTCGCGGTGTTACTCAGAATCAGAACGAGCGTCTTGCCACTTCATCAGATTCGCAAAATTGTTTTGATCGGCGCGATCTTTCGTCTGGACGATCTGCACAGTATCATGTGGACGACTATTACGTCGAGTATGATGTTGACGCAGACGGTACTTACTAGGACAGCCATAGACAAAGAAAGGGAGTAGTATCAGTTCCGGTTGATCAGAGAGGGCCTTATGTCGCAGTTGCCACATTGGGCGTAGTTGAGCCTTTTCTGTTGGACACTGGTGCAGCGAAAAGTTCCATCATGCATTCGAAACTCCCTGGCGCACCCTTGTCTGGCTTAACGAATGTTTCCGTTGGATTCTCTGGCGCCCCCGTTAGCAATCCGGTTTCTAGCCCTTTGCCCCTTACAATTGGGTCTCGAGAGTTAGAAGCTCCTTTGATTTTGACTACTGGTTGTGGTGAGAATCTTTTGGGCTTGGATTTATTGAAGCGGTTACATGCGACTTTGTACTGCTCCCCTGCGGGAGTGGAGCTGACGCTAGGTCAGAGAGTGATCTCTCCCATGTATCTGTCGACCGATAAGCTCCCACCGGAATTGAGTTCTCTTCCTGATTCTTTGTGGGCGACAGGTCCCAATGACGTGGGCCTGCTGGACATACCACCTTATGTTGTTCAATTGAAGTCAAACGTGCGATTGCCACGTATTCCCCAGTATCGTATTTCTCTTGATGGTGAACGAGCGCTTTTAGCGATCATTTACGATTTGATCGATTAAGATGTTATCGAGGAAACGCGGGGTAACGTGTGTAATAGTCCTGTGTTGCCTATTTTGAAACGAACTGATCCCTCTCAGCCTCCTGTGTATCGTTTTGTTATTGACTTGCGGGAGGTCAATAAAATTGTTGTTCCACAGTTTCCCGTGGTGCCTGACATTACAGCTTTGTTGACTCTGATTCCAGCTTCTGCAGCATGGTTCTCGGTAATTGATCTGAAGAATGCTTTCTTTAGCATTCCAATTGCTGAGGAAAGCAGAGATTTGTTCGGTTTCTCATTAGGTGGTCGCAGCTTCAGGTTTAAACGCGCACCTCAGGGCTACTGTGAGAGTCCATCGATCTACAGCCAGGCTCTTAAGGGTCAACTTGATGCGTTTGTGTTGCCGGCTAGTGCGGCTTTGATTCAGTACGTCGATGATCTGTTGGTAGCTGCTGACACTGAACAGATTTGCAAAACTGCTACAGTGTCACTGTTACAGCATCTATGCGACTTACATCACAAAGTGTCACCTTCTAAACTACAATATTGTTGTCAAGAAGTAACCTATCTAGGTCACTTATTGTCAAAGGCGGGAAGAAGGTTGACCCCTGAAAGAATTGCAGCAATTGCTCGAATGACTGTGCCAACAACTCAGAGAGATGTGCGTGCCTTTCTAGGTATCACGTCATACTGCAGACAGTGGATTCCAAATTTTTCACTGTTAGCGAAGCCATTGATAGCTCTCACGTGCAAGGATGTCTCGACTCCTTTGCCATGGACGGAAGAATGTCAGAAAAGTTTTTCTGAACTACGTGACGCGTTGTGTTCGGCTCCTGTGTTAGGTACTCCTGACTACAGTAAGCCATTTACACTATACGTTCACGAGAGAGAAGGTTGTGCGTTGAGCGTTTTGACGCAACAATTCGGTGGTAAGCAGCGTCCATGCGCGTATTTTTCCTCGACTTTAGACCCGGTAGCTAGAGCGTTGCCCAGTTGCTTGAGGGCGACAGTGGCAGCTGCAGTGTCTATTCGACAATCTGCAGGTCTGGTCATTGATAATATGCTCATAGAGATGGTTCCGCATGCAGTTGACACTCTCCTGAATCGGACAAAAACTCAACATCTGACAAGTGCAAGGTTGTCAGGGTATGAGTTGACGCTTTTGGCAAGTCATATACAGATCAAGCGTTGTAATGTGCTGAATCCGGCGACATTGTTGCCGATTAATATGGAACTGGATGGTGTACCACCACATGATTGTTATTTACGAACTGAGGAAGAAACGAAGGGTCGTGTAGACCTGAAAAACACTCCGTTGACAGATCCTGATGGCACTTTGTATGTTGATGGTTCATGTTTTAAGTTGCCGAATGGTGATGTGACAACTGCATATGCTGTAGTGACATTGAGCACGGTTGTGGAAACCGCGAGATTGAGTCAGAATTCAGCGCAAGCAGCAGAATTGATTGCGCTAACAAGAGCGTGTGTTTTGTCTAAAGGAAAGCGAGTGAATGTGTTCACTGACAGCCAGTATGCATTCGGTGTTGCGCATAATTTTGGGCGATTGTGGAGAGAAAGAGGATTTATGACGTCGCATGGTACGAAGATCCAACACGGGCAGCTCGTGAATGATCTTTTGGATGCCCTTACATTGCCTAAACAGGTAGCGATTGTTAAATGTAGTGCGCATCAAAAGGTTACGGATGATGTTGGTCGTGGTAATGCATTTGCAGACGAGATTGCTAAGGAAACGGCCAAGAATCTTGCAACCCGAATGTATGTTACGGGTTCAGTGAGATGGCCGACGGAGACTGGTATGTGTGAAGACACTGTTGAGAGCGTGAAAGCAATTCAGAATGAGGCCACTGAAACTGAGAGAACCAAGTGGAAAGAAAGTACGGGAAAGTTGGACATGCATGGATGTTGGGTTGATTTGTCGGAACGCCAGAGGTGGATGTTACCGGATGCGTATGTATTAGCTGTCGTAACCATGGCTCATGGGTTGTCACACATTAGTGCGAAAGGTATATGTAAGTTATTGTCCCCTGTATGGAAGAATGATGGTATTGCTAAGTGTGCTGAAAGGGTGGTTAAAAACTGTATGGTGTGTTTGATGCATAATCCTGGTAAGGGCACCCCCACGCCACCTGGTCATTTTGCTCCTCCTGCCTGTCCCTTTGAGGTTATCCAACTGGACTTCATCCATATGGAGAGATGCAACAATCTGAAGTACGTTTTGGTTGTGGTTTGTGCGTTCTCCAGATGGATCGAGGCTTATCCTCTTAAGGATAATACTGCTCTGTCCACAGCGAAAGTCCTACTGAAGGAATACTTTCCGCGGTATGGAATGCCAAGGATTGTGTGGTCAGATAATGGAAGCGAGTTTGTGGGAAGTGTGATGCAGTGTGTGTGTAAGGGCCTTGGAATTCGACAGAAATTCCATAGTGCCAATCATCCCCAGGCAGCGGGTTTAGTTGAACGGTACAATGGTACCCTGAAGCTGAAACTTGCAAAGATACAGGCTACGACTGGTTTGTCATGGCCTGATGCCTTGCCTCTGGCTCTCTTTTCGACCAGAGCGAATGTACACTCTCGAGTAGGGCTCAGCCCCTATGAGATTGTGTTCGGCCGCCCTTCGAATATTTGGGGAGTCCCGAGACCTAAGGCCTTTGATAGTCTTGAGTATCCAATGCTAATTGATTATCTTCATGATCTGACTATTAAACTAAGGTCCATTCATCAACAGGTCTTTGAAGCTTTGCCAGCACAGACAGAGGGTCCTGGACATCGGCTCCAACCGGGTGATTGGGTCGTTACCCGAAATTTTGGTCGAAAACGTAACCTGGAGCCGAGATTCGTGGGACCCTATCAAGTGCTATTGGCCACAAGGACTGCAGTTCGGTTGGAAGGCAGAAAGAACTGGGTACACGCCGGCCATACCAAAAAGGTGCCGATCCCTTTCCCGACCGATAGTTGGGTGAGAACTGGTATAGCGGCAACGGAAACTGAGACTCCTTTATGTTTTGTGCCGTTCAGCGATGCCCAGCCTGTAAGAGACAATTCATTGCCATCGCAGTCAGACACACCTGTTGAGTCGTCGGTTGAAGAGAATTCGAGGTCTGAGTCATCATCCAATCGACTGAACACTGTTTCACCAGCTGAACAACTGTTTGATGAACAGACTCGACCTGGAAGAAATCGATATTTTCTTCGTCCACGTAACAGAGACTAATAAAATTTTCCTTATATTTTCCCTTTCCCGTTGCCAAGAACATTACGAACAATTACATCCTTTTCTGCATTTTTGAGTTTTTATGTATGCTTTTCACAGCTGAAGAGATTTGTATTAAGCTGCGTGTTTAGGAAAACCTATCATCCGGGTTAACCGTAGGGCCGTGCGGGTACTCCCTTCTGTTTAGCAGGTTTCTGACACTAGGTCGGTTACTTTTTTGTCGACTCCTGGGAATTGATAATCGCTACTCAGAACGAAGTGCGTCAAGTACGTCACGGACGGTTTTTAGAGGATGGCATTCTCTAAGCTGTTGGAAGTGGAAAGGATGTCGGCGCAAAGATCAAAATTGCATAAGATTGTACGAACGAAGTGTTTTTTGTTCCAGGTATCTCTGTTGTTTCTGACTGTATCTCTGCTATTGGTGGGTGGAGTGTATTTCGGAATACAGTCGTCGTTGCCTTCCATTTCCCCTACTCTTTCTCCTAAACCAAGTTCTACTACCACTGTTTCTCCACATTCCTTTCATCCTCTGCCCCAACATGAACAGGTTAGACGTGCGGAATTTATGAATAACTCCTTTGTTCAGCTCCTACATCAGCATCAGTTGGTGATGAACACTACCAACTGTTGGGTGTGTGGGTTAATGCCACATACCATGGATAGGGGTATTCCGTATCTGGTTCTTCCTTATAGCTCCCAAGGGTCAGCTCGAGCATTCCAAACTATGTTCCGTAGTGCACTAGATTCCTACCCCAGTCGAGAGCCACGCTCTGCAAACTTTGGTCCTGGTCCGTACCACAAGCCTTTGGTAATAGCGATTGCGGATTTAGATAGAGATGTTTTTGATGCATCGCTTATTCCAGATGAAGAGGTGCAAGCCTATAAGGACCTGAGTGAAACTGAGTATAGTACGTCAGTGGGTGATAGACAGCTCAAGAGCTCGTCTCCAATATGGATCGTACCCCACCTCGGTAATTTCTGCTTGAAGGGTCTTGGTCGAAATCCGAGAGCGCAACTCGGGAACAGTGCTTGCACTGACACGTATGTTCCCCCGATGCTCTCTTCCCCTGTTTTTCTGACTGCCAAGGGTACCTATTTCGTATGTTATGAACGTGCATATACATGGTTGCCCCGTGACTTCTCGGGTACCTGTTATATCGCGAATCTTTTGCCACCGACTTTTACAGTTGCCTCGGACTATCATAAGACTAGAGTCGTGAGAGGCGTTATTAGTGAAGAGGATACTGCTGGTCAAGAAGCAGGAGACTTCTTTAAGGGTTTCTTGCCGTTTTGGGGACCTATGGTAAATAGTAGAAACCTGAGGCAGTTGACCCGTGTGGTAGAGATGACTGCTAACGTAACTGCGAGCGCTCTTGGTAATTTAACAGCAGAACTTCAGGCGGATAGACTTATGACGTTGCAGAACCGTATGGTTCTCGACGTTGTTCTTGCAGATAGAGGTGGTGTGTGCAAAGTTATCCATTCGAGCTGTTGCATTTTCATTCCTGACAACGCTCCAACTGTTTACCAAGCCATCTCGAAGTTGCATAAAATTTCCGAGTCCATACACGTGGACGAGGGTAATTGGACACTTCTAGGATGGTTTTGGGGCCTGATATCCACTTGGGGTTGGAAGATTCTGATGATCGTAGGGGTTGTTGTAACGTTTCTATTCACGTGTTGTCTTTGTGTGCAGTGTGGTCCTGCCTTATGTAGTCTTTGTGCTACAACGTGTATAAGACGGCCATCTGCTACCAAGGAGACATTGATGGATAGAATGATGTTCCAGCAGCAGCTGAACGATCTGATGAATATCGAAATCGACTCTGATCTCGAGTAGTGCTTGCCTACATGAGGGCAAAAGGAGCGTCTGAGGTTCCGTGTGAATTGGAACGACACTTTTTGGGTGTGTTTGAATATGGACGAATCTGGTATCTGCGAACCGCAAATGACGAGTTTAGTGGGTGTACGCGTTTTCGCTACGCTACTACGTACGGATCGTCTCATTTCTAGGTATGTCCATTCGAACCCTCGGGTTCCATTTTAGATGCGGCATCCATTTTGTCTCTTGCCCTCAAGTAGCCAGCGAACGGACCTTGTCCGCTTTGTGACCCTGGGATTCCCAAGCTTCCACGGAAGACACGTGTTCCTTTGAGGGTGTCTTTTATGATGAGGGAAATGACACGGCAGACGCAGATGGCCCCGCTCAGGGCTCATCTTGCCGTACTAGTCTATTGTTTCAGTCATGCCAGCATTAGTCACGAGGCCTTTGATTCTGCAATTAGGTTTCCGTTATTACCCTCTACCCTCGTTTCTAATCTGTTGTGCATCCTTGTTCTTCCTTTGCATCTGTTTCTGTCCTTCCTCTTAATGTGTTTACAGTCAGAATGGAATGTGCTTAATGTGGGGATGATCTGCTTTTACAGTTGGGAACCGGCAATGAAGCTGAAATTATATTCCGGGTTTCTGAAACATGAATGCGACCCTTTTGAAGTTTACTGTGGGAACTAAATTGTAACCTTTGTTTGCCATGTTGTTCTATGACCAAAATGTGTATAAAAGGAGCGATCCACTTGTGCAATTTGAAGCAGTCTCCCAGAACCTACACGTTGTGTACTTCTTGCGACTTCTGTATCCCTGCAGTAAATAAACACTGATCTTTGACGCCGCCGGAAGTGTCCCGAGTCTCTGTGTTTTGTACGCCGGAACAGGTAACCCACGAAGGTTTCAGGTGTTGTCCCCTGGCACCGCTGGGCCTTAGAATAGCCCAGTCCTTCACCAGTCTCTTTTGTTCTCTTACCCCACAGTCTTTTAGCTGTGTTTCCATAGTAACCGCATTTCCAGTAGTCTCTGCCTACCAGTGGATGAAAAGTTCACAAAACTTTCTCTAAACAGAATACTATCTTCATATTAACTGTAGCAGGTGTGGTTGACTGTTACCAATTCCAAGCATATCCCAAACAACATATCATTATTTTTTATTGTTCCAAAGCTAATCACAGTTAGTTAATTTTTTTTGTTAGTCCCTATCTCATCTTAGTTCCCTGCACATCTCTACCATCCATTCAAATATGTTATTTTATATTTTACTTGCTGTCCTCCATTTTAGTTGCCTTTCATCTTTAAAACTGCCTTATCCTGCTGCAGCCTTTTCCTGTGTACTACTCCTCCTTGTCTCCAATATGAACAGAGTCTAGATGGTAGACCACAGATTTGTGCTTTGGGCCAGAGAGAGTGGTACAAAGAGTTGCATTGAAAGGGACCTAGGTTTATCTAATGTAGACATTAAATGGGTTGACAGAAAGAGTTAGTGGCATCAATTGCTGACTTTGGTTGAAAGCATTGTGGAATGCCAACATCCAGACCTCATGATTGTGCACTGTGGTGGCAGTGACCTAGGCACAATTTCTGGGGTAGGACTGGAAATCCTAATGAAGGATACCTTTGGTAAATTAATGTCACTTTTCCCCACATACTGCCTAGGTGTTACCCAATATGTGGCAAAGATAAAAGTGTCACTGGTCAATTCAATTTTGTCTACAGATAGAGAAATCCAAAAAACATGTCAATAAAACAGTTTCTGCATTCCTCTGAGACAACATCATGGGCACAATAACCTATACTTTGATATGGATGGAATACATTGAAAAGATGAAGTCCATTTAACAGACGGAGGCAACAGGGTTTTCCTCAACAACATGAAAGATGTATCCTGTTCTATGCATAATTATTATCTACACATCATAAACACAAAGGTTCTTGACGGTGTGCGAGTGGCTGTGTGAGAATGTGAGTGGCTGTATGGGTGTGTGAGTGGGTGGGAGTGGTTTTGTGGGTGTGTGAGTGGCTGTCTGGGTTGGTAAGTGAGTGTCTGAATGGCTCTATGGGTCGGTGAGTGAGTGTCTGAGTGGCTGTATGATTGGTTGAGTGGGTGTGAGAATGGCTGCATAAGTGTATGAGTTCATTTGTGAATGACTGCATGGCTCTGTGAGAGCCTGAGTGGCTGTATGGGGTGATTGGATGTCTGAATGGCTGTATGGGTGAGTGGGTGTGAGAGTGGCTGAATGGGTCTGTGAGTGGGTGTGTGAATGGCTGCTTAGGTTGGTGAGGGAGTATCTAAGTGGCTGTATGGATGCTTGAGTGGGTGTGCGAGTGGCTGAATGGGTCAGTCAGTGCCTGCATGGACATGTGAGTGTGTGTGTGGGTCTGTGAGAGGGTGTGAATGTTTGAGTCTGTGAGAGAGTGTAAGAGTGTCTGCGTGGGTCTGTGAGTATCAGTGTAGGTCTGTGAGTAGGTGTGAGGCTGCCTGTGTAGGTCTGTGAGTTGGTCTGTGAGTGGCTGTGTGGGTCTGTGAGTGCGTGGGTGTACGAGTGCCTGTGTGGATCTGTGAGAGGTGTACACGGTCTTGAGTGGGTCTGTGAATGAGTGTTTGAGTACCTGCGTGGGTTTTTGAGTGGATCTATGAGTAGCAGCATAGGTCTGTGAGTGCCTTCATGGTTCTGTGAGTGGATCTGTGACTGCCTATGTGGGTCTGTAAGTGGGTGTGAGAATGCCTATGTGGGTATGTGAGTGGGTCTGTGAACTCCTGCATGGGTCTGTGAGTGGGTGTACGAGGTCTTGAGTGGGTCTGTGAATGAGTGTTTGAGTACCTGCGTGGGTTTTTGAGTGGATCTATGAGTAGCAGCATAGGTCTGCGAGTGCCTGCATGGGTCTGTGAGTGCCTTCATGGTTCTGTGAGTGGATCTGTGACTGCCTATGTGGGTCTGTAAGTGGGTGTGAGAATGCCTATGTGGGTTTGTGAGTGGGTCTGTGAACTCCTGCATGGGTCTGTGAGTGGGTGTGTGAGTGGCTGTGTGGGTCTGTGAGTGGGTGTGAGACTGAATGAGTGGCTCTGTGAGTGGGTGTTTGAATGCCTGCTTAGGTCTGTGAGTGGGTGTGTGACTGCCTGTGTGTGCGGGTCTGTAAATGGGTGTGAGAGTGTCTGAGTGAGTCTGAAAGTGTTTTTTTTCAGAAGGCTGCCAAGATTCACAAATCTGTCTAGGAATTAAACGAGGGGGGCTACGCTGAGCCTCGCTGTGGATCCTCGAATTCCCCAAGTGAAAAAAACACATTTTAACTCCATTTCAACTCAATTCCAACATAGGTCCCTCCGACACTTCTCTAACACACCCACGGGTGATGTAAATTTAAGGCCCCAGAACCATTTACGGATACCTAAAATGCCGGTCGCAACCTCCCGGTCAGGTTGTGGTCAGCCATTAACAGCATTGCTGGTGGATACGTGGAGGGTCTTGCGTCCCTAAATATACTCATTTGTTTTTCCTCTAATAACTCCGCAGCTACTAAAAGAATTTACACCAAATCATAAAAAGGGTTCTTTCTGAACCAAGAGCTACCTCTCTGCCAAATTTTGATTTAGTTTAATTCCGTCCAGCAGCTCGGACTGTAGTAATGTTCAAAATACCTATTGAAAATTGCATGGGAAACGCCCACAATTTGGGATGCCCCCCCCTTTTTTTTGTGCCTCTGCTTCATGGATCACTCTGAAACTTTCCATGCAGAACTAGACAAATTGGACTACTTTTTTTGAAAATGTTGTGAAGATTTGTCAAACAGCACCACCAAACCAAAAATCACTTTTCCTATAGAAACTAGGTCCGAACTAGAACTACCAACTGGCGACCAGCAGTAGGTAATAAAAAAAAAAATATATATATATATATCTGTCAGTCAATAATCTTTATTCAATCATACCAAAGTAGATCATAAAAGATAAACATACATAAAAAGTATAAAATTAACTACAATGGTTAAGATAGGTTAAGAAGACATACCATAATAAAATATCATTTAAAAACAGTAGTATCAATAAATATACAATGTTTATTTATAACAGGACACAATCTATAAGAACCGTAACAATAGAATATAACACCATATAATACAGCCTCCTTTTAAAACAAGATTGCCTTCCTTTGGCCTAAGGTGCATTTCCGAACACAGCCGACTGCAGGACAGGTAACAAAGTCATTAAGGGCCAAATGTACAAAAGCTATTTGCATTTCCTAACGGGCCGAATCGCAATTTCGCCCTGTTAAGAAATGCAAAACAGCTTTTTCATACATGCAAAGGCCAAAAAACTGTCGCAATTTGCAATTTCTACCTGGTAGAAATTGCAAATTGCGACTACAGTTTAGGAAACACAAATAGGGATTATCTATTTGCGATTCCTAAAGCACATGTACACAGCATTTCCTAAATGTGAATTGGGCTTTTAGGAAATGCTATTACCAAATTCGATGGTAACCATGTGCCATACTAAAAAATGCATTTAAAAATGCTTCTAGTAACAAGACATGAAGTTCACATAGGTAGCTAAAGCATATGTGCACTTACATGTGCACAACTAAATTTAGGGTGCCTCCTGTGGGGCCTAAGCCCAGAGGCACCCTTGGGTTTGGATTTCCTTAATTTCTATTTCCTATTAATTAATAGCAAACCATTTTCTTTTTCGGTCCATAGGTAGGAATATAATAGCATTTCCTATTTGTGATTTCCTAATTGCGATTCCAACTCTGTAGGAATCGTTATTAGGAAATAGCACATTTTGTACATACTCTTTTGCATTTCCTAAATAGCGATATGGCATCGCTATTTAGGAAATGGAAAGAAATAATTTTGTACATCTGGCCCTAAGTTGTTGAAGAAAGAGCAAAGCAGCTCTACATTTAGAAAACGTATATTTTCGCAACAATGCTTGTAAAAATCACCTTGTAAATTGAATATAATATTTGCAAAAGAAAACAAAGTGCAGTAGTGACTGGAACGAACGCTCATCACACAGGCAGATACAAATGTCTTCAGCAGAAAATTGTCCTTGGGGAAAACATAGCATCCAAACGATAGACTCTAATCTGAGCCTAGTTAAAAACATTTGTTCATAAACATTCTGAACGAAAAGCAGATAGTAAACAGTACCAGCTCCCATCTGTATCTAACAGTAGTCTCTTACAGTAGACTTCGCCATCTCTGCTGCCACTCTTGCAGCCTTCCTGTCCTAACAGAAACACTCGACCAAGGATTTTTCTGTTCTCTACGCTAGACCCAGGTTTGTCAAACAAATAGGCACATCCCAGTGCTTGAGTTGTTTCTCTGATGTATTGTAGCCATGGGATATTCATAACTTGGTCACAGGAGACACAATTTCGGATGACAGCACAATTGAGATATATATCCATGTGGGGTGTTGCTGTGAGAAATATTTGTAAAAAAGAAATACCTACAAACGCTCGGATTTTGTTCAGCGCCTTTCTTGGCGCAGCTGTAGAGAGTGCTGCTGGAATAATATATAAATATATATGTATGTGTGTGTGTGTGTTTGATACATTTAATCATGAATGTGTGTGGTGAGAGAGGCATGCATAACGGGTAACTGTGTAATGCACTTCAGTTTTACCACTGAGAGGGAGAAGGCCAAGTGTTTGTATTTCACTAGAACCCCGACCCCGAGGTGGCAAATATAGAACCATATTACATGTCAGCGGTTTATGATTTTTGATATAACATGATTACTTTGGGCTATTTAGCTTGGAGAATACTGTTTTCCAGTCAGGGTGAGATGTATTAAGAAATGGTAAGTGAAATACTGGACTCTGCCGTTAGGCTGTCTGCAACGAAAAGGCAAGAGTGATGTTTTTTTATTTGGTTAGCAATAAAGAATTTTAGGACCCTTTTGCATTATTCAAAAAAAATTCTCTCTATACAGGCAAGCAATTGTTGAAGCTGTTCTCTTCAAGGTGCAGCCAATAATGATACTAATGTATTGTAGATTACAGGGAGAGAGGAAAAGTTTATAATGGGACACAAAGAAGGAACCATTGGCATGGAGGATATAGACCTTGGTCCTGGCGAAGCATTCTCCTAAGAAGCTGACCACCAGATTGTATAAAAAGATGCTTACTGCTAATAGGCAACAGAACTATGGGAGGAAATATGGCTAAATTGCTAGCACCAAAGGAATGAAGTATCATCAAATGGACAATTAATACGTTGCAAATAATTACCCGGAGCCTACTGTACATCATTCCCCATGGTTAAATTTGCACAATCCGGTACCTCTGAATGTTGTCTTTGCGTGGCTCCGAACGCCGGAGTCTGACATTTGGCATGGGCCTGCCCTGGAATGCACGCACTTTGGCAAAACATAGAATCCACTGTCAGAGAAAGGACAGGTGACCAGATAGAACTTACCTCGATGATAGCCCTAATGGTTATACGTAAAGGATCTACCTAAAACGGGTACAAAATGTTGCACCAGCACTATTGCTAGGAAAAAAGATGAGTGACCATAAAATTGGGCAGAGGTGAAGCACCTACAAAATTGGACTGATACTTGATTTAATATCATGGTACCTCATGCAGTGACCTATATAACAATATGAACAAGCAAGTCATGGTCTAAAGACATCAGGGCTCCACTTAGACAATACACGGCGATACAAGAAGCCAACAGGAATATATATTAGTAACACACCACACTGCTACTGATACATGAAGGGGGATCAATGATTTTGAAATGGTTGTTGTACCTCATATGCTATATTTAATTGTAAACATTACATTGTATTATTCATCTGTGCTACTTACCATTGGTATTTAGCACTCTGTAACGTGATTTTAATGCTTGTGTATGGGCAAAAACGTTAGTTAAAGGTTTAAAACAGTGGGCACTGATTTTTGTTTTTGTTTACTTTTTATGAACAAATTATAGATGAAACAGTGGCCAATGCCAGTAGAATTATGCAATTCAATTCTGTGTTATCACATTTGTTTTGTGATTGCAGATTTCAACAAATAAATGGTGTCTATCTCGAATGGGTTACAATAATCCTGCCGGCGAATGTTTCTACTAGTTGTGCATAGTTTGCTGTCCGCTACTTCCCTCAACCCACCCTCCCACCCCCATAATACATCAGATAAATATAAATAGCCCTGCTGCATAATTTGGTCCTCAATTGTCTCCACGAACCAAATGAAGCCACATTTATAAAAAAATTCGGGTTTCATAATCTAGGACATAGTAAATGAATCACTAAATGTATTTATGCTTTCTATTTACCGATGACAACTTATAGCTGTGCCTACATAGCCACCGCACCACGTTGAGGGTGACGAATTGTTCAAAAACTTGGCTGATATGTTTTTTGATAAGGGACTCTATTGCAATACATAGTGAATTAACAGTTTTGCAAACACGGTGCTCTTTTCCTTTTTAGAGTTTTCGGGTTCCGGTATCACTCAGGACAGGACTGAAGACAAAAATGTTCAGATCAGTCCCACACCACATTGCGGGAGGCGCTGACACCAACTTGGTCAGGGCAGCCCATCCTTCATTGAAATCAGCCCCTTATCCTACAGCCTACTGGAAAAATGCCCCAGTGGCCAGCCCTGCCTTGGTGTCGCTCAGCTATGTGTAGAAGCACAATACATAGAGACCCACACACTGGTGGTGGGAGATACATTTCTTTATTTCCGATCGATTTTGATCAGTATTAGATGTAATCTGTTTCAAATATGTTATTTTCTGTGTGTTTGCTGCTTGTATAGGTGATAATGACTGGCTCACTAATGTACACTCTGTTTCTCCAACAGAAGTTGTCTGACAGATGAACCAAAGGTGAAGTCAAGCAAGCATCTTCAAAAAAGATGATTCTGTTTCCTCCAGGCTTCAGTGGGGAGATATTTCCTTCAGTTTTCTGAAAATTCCTCAGCTATATCTTTATTAAAGGAACCCTAGTAAAACCAGCTGGAAAGCGATAGACTGGACTGTCAATGTAATGCTATGAAAAGTAGCAAAATGCCTCGTACACAGCATATTCAATAGCTTTTCCACCTTTCTTCTAGTAGCATCACTAAATACTGTAAAGAAGAATGAAAACACTGGCATGTGGTAGTGCTGGACAAGTACTGAGGAGGAAAGGGGAAGCCAGAGTAAAATTGGTGTCCCGTTTCTAAATCTGTACAATGTTAAATTAGCCACAATCTTCTATGTTTATATGTCTAATACTTGAAATAATGTCCCTTTTGCTCTACTAGTAGGGCAGCAGGGCTGTGTCTTTTAAGCCTACTGGCTTAAATTTGTTTGCAGAGAACTCCATTTGTAGGGGCAAACATATAGGTGTCAGTTGCAGGATCTCTTACGTCTTTCTGCTACACAGACCCTCAATATATGTAAAGACTATTCTTTAAAAGTAGGTTTCAGTATGTAAAATTTAGGAAAACATAGAGAAATACATTATTTTTTCATGGATCAGAACCTGTTTCTGCCCAGGGAAAGAGGATATTTATTATGGAGTTTTATTGTTTCAATTTTTTGACACAAAAGAAAAATGTGATAAATGAATTAAACCAATGCGGTAAAATGATACCGCAAACCTAATTTTGGTGGTTGTGTTAATGATATGAGAAAACGTTTTTTTTTTTTTATTCTGTACATTGCTGCTGTTCTTAACCATGGAAGACTTTTTCTTTGCCTTATCAGATTGTGAGAACCGTGGATTATCTACTAATTTTGGTAATATTTCTGCTCGTTTCAGAGCAAATTGAAAATGATGCGAGTTTTTCAGGCACACGTAACTACTGCATAGTGAAATATTTAAATTTTTCTTAAATCAACCGATTTATCTGGAAATTCCAACCTATTCTGTGTTGCTGCTACCCAGCATGGCACTAAAACCCTGCACTTTTGTTTCATGAACACTGTACTTGAGAAAAATCAGTTTGATTGGCGTAAGATTCTAATAATAGCCAACTCGTGTGTAAAGTTTTAAGACCAATGCAATGTAGAAGGATGACTTCGTAAATATGGACAGATTATAGTTCTTCTGCAGTTACTGGTTTCATATTATGTCATAAATTAGACAGGTAAATCTATTGAAATTCAATAGATTATGTAATTTACCAGAACATAACACAATACAGGCCTTTGGTCGGTATGTTTTGTATTTGTATGTGGTAACACTATAAATGCTTGAGTTCATTTTCGCTTTTCTTCAAAGTTCTTATGTCCATGTACATAGAAGTTATATTTAACAAGATGTCCAAATAGTGCCGTTTTTATTTCATGTAATCTATATAGCATGTAATTATAAAATAAAATTTGTTTGAAATAATTTAGACTATTGGAATTCTTTAGCCAATTTCAGTTTAAAGAGAAAATCCCATTAAATAAAACTATCACTACTCCCATCCCATCTTGGCCTTTTTTCTTTCTCGTCCCACTCCCCTTTGTAATTCAGCAGAACAAAGGACTGAATGAAGTGGTTTGGGGAAGGGTATTTGAGCAGCCATTACTACTTCCAGCCTTTCCCACCCTTGGCCAGAATGTGTCATCTTATTTTAGCTGCAAGGTGTGCCTGATTCTGTAATCTCAACTATCAGTGAAATTGAAACAGAATGGAATGACGAACAAACGAGAAGTGAGGGTAGAGAAGAAGTAAAACAAGCATTTGCAATGCAATAGGACTCGCATTTACGCAAGACCTATTGCATTGCACACAGGAGTGTGGGTGGGAGGGGTGTGAGAAGGCACGAACAACTGGAACGGGGGCGGGAAAGAAGTCACGGACAGTGGGAGGGGGGGCACGGGAAACTAATAGTACTTATGAAACGCGAAGTAAAGGGGCCAGTAACCATGGAAGGATTCAAATGACAACATGGCCGTCATAAGGAGGGACTAGCAGCCTATAAACCAATCAGAAGGCATCATTTAGATAGGACAAAGGCACAAGTCAATAAAAAAGTGGGCGGGGCTTCCCTCACATAGTCAACTACCACAGATCAACCCCAGAGCAGCGCTTGCACGCTGGCTTAGGGCTCGACCTAAAAAAGACTATGACTCCGACCTACTAAGAGACATACAATTATATCATTACATCCTTTGTCTTAGAAAACAAAGTATTACTTCAACTGTTTTAAGATTTACAGGGCGGGTGGAGAATTTACCTTTCAACTCGTTTGAAATGAGTTGCCTGGTTAAGAAAGTAATGCAGCCACAAATGCAGCTGAGGGAAGTTTCCCAGTTATGTGTAAACGTTTCAAAAGAGAAAACGCCTATTTGCAAGTTTTATTCTTTTAGCACGGATTCTTTCTTATGCACTGTTATGCCACAACTCCAAACACTACAGAGAAATGATTTTTAAGTTCTGGTAAGCATTTGTATGGCTTAATTGAAATTCTCTGCTGATTTCTGCCAACATGAGACATTTATTGTGCTGCCCACTTAAGTAGCCCCATGGTAGGCCCTAAACAGCCAGTGTTTTCAAAAAGGTTGAACATGTACTTTTATGCTTAAAGTTTCTTTATTATGAATTCAAACATAATATTAAAAAGCTGCTGAACAGCATGCATGTCACAGGATATATTACATAGTTACCCCAAAAAACTCTCCATCCCTCCCAAAACCTGGACCCGGATACCTCTAGAGCATGAGTACCAGAGAAAGAAAAGGGGATGCGACAGCTAACCACCCATGGAACCCTGATGAAGTTTTAAGTGATGTCTGTTGGGGTCTCTGACAGACATAGAAGGCGTTGGTGTTTGGGACCGGGGAGCTCGCAGAATTCTGATGATAGTAAGTTCAAGAACGGCTTCCAAAGCTTAGGGTATGTTGAGCCCTGGTCTGATAGGGGTCAGAGTGATCCACTCATCCCCATTGTATACCATAGTCTATGCAGCCATCCTTGATGTGTATGAATGCACCCAGTACCCCAGTGTATTCATATATTCTGTAGGGCTGATAGTAGAACTAGGCCGATCTGTCTGCCTCTATGAGATTTGAAGGGAAAAGTGAGTGCATTAGGAATGTAGGAAGGGCTGCAATTTATATACGTACATTGCTAAGTTAGCACAACCGCGTTCGATATTAGAAAGCCATCTTGCCACTTTTGCTGCTCTTGCACACGACACTGCGGTTACATGTTATTATTTGAGAAATGCTTGCTCGCCTTTTCTTCACATGAGAACTGTCTGTTGTTCACATCCCTAACAGTGAGCTGCGACCTTGGTCTGAACATTGTGTAAAGAAACAGTCTGGGTCGCTAGACGGTGCATGTTTTTGGGTTCAGGTTGATCGGCCCACTATTTAGCCATAACGCGCACGCAGCTGCAAATACCTGAGAGTCGAGCGCTTTTAATATTGCAGGCTGCTTGATTGATTCATTCATTCGGAAGAAGAGCTTTCCAAGGAGCAGAGTATACCTGATCCTGTGATGTGATTCCACTAAGCTGATCTTTACGGTATGGGGTTCCCCATTCAAGCCTAGAGACCTTCTATTAGTCTAATAATAATAATATTAGTTTACTAGCGAAAGGAAGGTGGCTGCAATCCACTGTCATTTTATTATGATTTCTCCTTTCATTTTCTATGGTATTGTAACTATGCTGATGATTTTGATTTTAATCATTTGTCTGCTTATGTTAGCCAAAGTACTGCATCTTAGGACACGAGGATTATAAAATAAACTCTTTAAACTTTATAGTGTCTCTGTTTACTCTTGTTGTGGACTGATATGAGAATAATAACGAACAGGTATTTCTGATTCCCACCATTCCTGAGAATACACTAAGTCGCTTGTTCTGGGTTGTCTATACATTGGGACCGCCCAGATAAAATCGGATAACGAATGGGACACTGATGCTGGTCGGATAGGGGTTCTGGGTTCTGAGGTGAGTTTTTGGTACACCACAATGCACTGAGGTCCTGGTTTCCTGCGCATAGTTCTGTGCATGAGCAGAATCCCTGCAACATGGCGCACCTAACGTTTGGTCGATTGGTTTGAAACGCCTTAGTAGTGCTTATATTAGTCCACGACACCCTCACTCTTGTTTCCGGATAACGGGAGTGACAGATTTAAACCTACCTGTTACTCGACTAATAGGTTCTTTCAGGCTTGATCATTAAAAAGGTTTCTTCAATATCTGAACCCTAGTGCTACTGATTAAACTCGTTGTTGATCTTTTGTGTGTCCTTATGGCGGTTGAGATTGCTGCACATAGCCGTACATCTCTGCGGCGTCATTTGATGACGTATGGGGTGCCGGACGATGGGATGGCTGTTATTTTTGTGGTGAGCGCTGATGCGTCTTTCCCTTACGAGTTGTTTTACTCTTGGGTGACTTTGCCGGTGGTGGATGCAGACGATGATACGTTTCATTCCTATACTCCCACGCAGCTACTGCAACCTATACGCCATATAGGACACAAGAAATTCCTATTTCTGCCTGGCAGCATAGCATTTGGTTTAATGGCGCCCTTCCTCATGCGGTTACACCGGCTAGAATGGGCCGTTTGTCAATTCCAGGGGCCACATGGCCGGTGCTGGCCGGATTTACGCCTCATCCCCGCTATCTCACGGTAGCGGTGGCTGAGTTGCGTTTACTTCACACAGCCCTTATTATAGTGCATAGGGCTTTAGTGCAGTACATGTCACGCAACGTGCAGGTGGGGGCACCTGCTGTTGCGGGACAACCAGCTGAACACCACGCAGTGGTTATTAGTCCTGTTATGGTTAATTCGGTAATGGGCAAGCGCCCCCCCAAAATAAGGATGACTTGCCTTATTGGCTTGCTGAGAAATTTGACCAACTGGAAGCGGTTTTTCCGCATACTACTCCTGTGGAGAAACACAGGATACTCACCATTAGTTTGCCGAAAGACTTAGTCCCAGATATGGCCGATTGTGACAACTGGGGCAAGGTCTTTGCCGCGACATACTCGAAGTGCTTCGGCACTCCGTCTATGTCTGTGCTTCCCTCCGTCATTAAACGTGTTCAAGATAATCACGGTGCGGAGGCTGCTGTAGAATTAGGAATGCGGCTTGTCGGGGTGTTCGATGTGGTTGCTTCCATGGTAATGGGCAACCTCAAAGGCGATGCTATGCAGTTCCAAGTAGCTAATAAATTGGACCGCGTGGACGAACTCGACAGGCCTAAGGAGTTCGCTAAGATTATTGCGGAAGCCTATAGAACCATAGGCCACAGTGCCTTGGGTGTTAAACCAACTGTAATAATTCCTGATTTGATACAGCAAACTAAGGTGAGCTCGTCTGGTAAAGACGAACGCCCAAATTTTCAAAAACAAAATTGGTGGGCAAAGAAACAGGGGAAGCAGCAACAGAAACAGGGGTCTCGTCCTGCCTCACCCGTACAGTCGACTAGTGAACGCACATATGATCTGCGCGATCGCTCTAGTATTAAGTCACCTGATAGATTTCAGGTTTCTGAACAACGTTCTCCTCGTTCTTCACAGGAAACATCGGCTTCACAGTCCGGTGGCGGAGACCGTGGGAAAGGACGGGGTGCCCAAGGACGTGAGCAACCCCGTCAGACTGACGGTAAAGGCAAGCAGGACGAGTCTGCACGTCAACGACCCCCGTTTCAAAAGAAGAAGGTTGCTGCGCTAACAGCGAGGTATGCCGCAGATTGTGCGGATGCAGCTTCAGAACCTGACATGGGCACTAACGCTGCTCGACAGCGCGGCGGAAGTTACAGTAGTGCGACAAGCACTGCGTCCATATCTGGTGGCGACAGCAACTGACACGTTCATTACTGTAGAAACTGCTGACACGAGAGTGGCTCCCCCTGACAGACTATATAATATAGTCCTCTTAATTGTAGGTGACATACAACGTACAATTCAGGGGATTTTTTGGGATAATCTGACCTCTTCGTACGATATTCTATTGGCAGAAGCAGACTGGCCCCCGGCTTTCATTTTAGATGCTCCTAGAGGGGAGGAGGTGATCCTCCCGTCCTCTGCGCACACAGTGCCAAAGGACCAAGCTAAGAAGTTCGCCGAGGAGTGGGCTCTGGTGCTCGCACCGGCTTTGTATTGTACTCAGGTAGGCTGGGATACATTGTCCCCCAGCCATGAGATTCCGCTGCAGTCCATGCCCCAGCCACATCCCCAATATCCCATGCGTCGCGAAGCAAGACCTCACGTCGCGGCAATCCTTGAACAATTGGAATATCAAGGTGTTATTGAAACATGTGTGTCACCAATGAATAATCCTTTATTCACTGTGACGAAGCCTGATGGATCGTACCGCCTAGTTTTAGATTACCGGCATTTATACTCTCATTGCCGGACATGCGCAGTACAGAATACCCACAGTTCTGCTCTCGTCGATAGTCTCGTGAGAAAACGGTTTAAGACCACACTTGACATTTCCAATGGCTTTTACAGCCATAACCTGTCCTCTCTTAGTAGTCAGTGGACGGCGTTTACATCGGGCGGCGAACAAAAACATTTAAAAAGTTTACCCATGGGCTATATAAACAGCCCTGAAGTCTTTGCCACTTGTGTAGTCTCTCTGTTAGAGAGCATTGACCCTGATGCGTACTCGTATGTGGATGATATTTATCTCACAGATGACGAGTTGTGGCCGCATCTGTGTCGCGTTGATCGCATTATTGTTTTGTTTGCAGACTTCGGTTACAAATTCAACTTTGCAAAGTCTCACATTGCAGAGTATACAGTGTTGTTTTTGGGATACGAACTCAACAATGAGGGTCGAGGATTGGCTCCGCACTTCCTAGAGAAATGCGCATGCCTGCGTGCTCCTACAACACTGAAAAAATTACAATATTTGCTGGGCTTTCTGAATTTCGGTCGCACGTACATTCCTGATTATGCCCAGCGTATCAAGCCGCTTTATGCCTTGGTACAACCTACTTTTTCCAAATCATGCTGGCTGCCAGAGCATTCAGCTATATTGCAATCTTTGCAAGCTGACCTTCTTGCTTCAAAATACTTACTGACACGTGATAACCGCACTAACCTGGTAATAAGAATTGTGCCAGGCGCAGTGGGTTTAACGTACTTAACGTTCAATGAGGGCGACACCGTCCCCATTGCCTACAAATCACACCTGTACACTTCGACTGAACTGCGCTTTTCCTCTGTCGAACGTTTTGACGGCAGTACAGATGGCGATTCTTAAAGAACGAGTGCTGTCGCAAGGGAAACGCACGTTGGTGGTCACACCATATCCTGCCCTTGAGGCAGAGACCAAAGCGAATGTACCAAATTCTAAAGCTTTGCATCCCCGGTGAATACAATGGGCCACTTCCTTGACATTGCCCGACGTCACCTATATCTTTGACGCAGCATTACAGACTCCGGAGTACTTACAGTATAAATTCGTTCATCCAGCTCCTCTGTCTTTGCGCCCGCTCGAGGATTACCATTGTGTCATTTACACTGACGGTTTGGCGCAACCGGCGACTGGATCGAAGCATGCCTATTCAGCGGCCTGCGCAATTGTGGTGGGTACTTTTGTGAATGGTGAATTCCAATCTGATGTCGTGCATACGCAGTCATTGGGTGATTGTACCGCACAGTTGGCAGAGCTCCGTGCTCTGTTTCTCGCACTGGAGTTTGCTGATTCTCGGGTCACTACTCTTATAGTGAGTGACTCGTTTTATTGTGTTCAATCTTACGACAACAATCTACATTTTTGGTCTCAAAATGAATACCGTGATTCCAAAGGTAGCACAATTAAGCATAAAATGCTTTGGGTTTGAGTGGCAGAACTTAAAGAACATCTGCCTCTCGAGAATGTTATTCACACTCTTGGTCACCAACGAGTTGGTGTCCATGCTGTCGGCAACAGCTTGGCTGACGAGGCAGCAAAAACAGCAGTGGCGACATACTTGATGGCAGCAGTTACAAGATCCAAAAGTAAGATCGATGATGACATCTTGGCAGCTATTGCAGCTACAGAGAAGGGAACTAATTACCCGAGAGGTTTCCCTTCTCGTTACCATTATCACTTAAGTCCTGATAACGTCCCGTTAGTGAGGATTAACGACGTTGGTGACAGATTGATTCCCAACGTGGACTGCAGACCATCGTTGATATTAGCGGCTCACAAGTGCATGGCGTCTGCCCATGCCGGCGTTGCAGCTACTGTATCTCTGTTACAACAACACTACTGGTGGTGCTCTTTATATAAACAAGCTCGCGCTTATGTTCTTGACTGTGACATTTGCCAGCAGATTAAACCTTCAACTGCTGCGCGCCCACCACAAACTCAGTTGTACATATCTAATAAACCACTAGGGTGTGTTTATCTAGATCACTGCGGTCCATTCACCTCTGATACTGCGTACAAGTACATCTTGGTTGCAGTGGATTTGTGCACATGTTTTCTGTGGGTATGGCCACAAAGAAGTGCTGATGCCCGTACTGTCATCAGGGATTTGCGCGTCTTTGTGGGAAGTTTTGCGTGTGGTACCTTTCATTTTGATCAGGGCCCTGCGTTCGCCTCTAAGGCATACAAAGAAGCCTTGAGAAATTTGGGGGTCCAAGTCAAATTTTCGTCTCCCTACCGACCTGAGGGTAATAGTGTGGTGGAGTGAATGAACCGTGACTTAAAGCAATCTTTGACAGCTGGGTTTTAGGCACTGGCCGGAACTGGCTAGCCCATTTGTATAACGTCCAACGTGCACTTAATAATCTCCCTCGAAGGTCTCTGGGTGGGCCGGACCCCATACATGATGCTCTTTGGCATACGAATGTTTGTCCCGGACCTTGATGGTCTAGACATGGCGGCGTCAGCCGCACCCTTTGACGTAGATGATCACTGTGCTGTATTGCAGACTCTACAAGACGCCAGAGACAGTCTAGCGAAGGAACACGTGCCCTCCACATCTGATGCTGCGCTTCAGATTCCGGTAGTCGGCTGGCTACCTCGAGTTGGTGATCTGTTCTGTGAGAAAGTGGAGAACAAGGAGTTCGGCCCCTCTTATCGTGCCCCGTTTCCAGTGCTTGGAGTGCAGGGTGCACGAACAGTCATTTTATCTCCACTTCCTGGTCGCAAGGATAACAGGTACATCTCTATTGACAATGTCAAGCTACAGCGAGTGGCCGATTCTTCTTAGTATGACTCCAGCGGTTTCTTGCCCTGCGATGCTGAGAAATTCTTTTTTGGCCCCAGCTTCTACCACCTTGCCTGATGTTGCCATCGAGATGCATACAGTTACTGGACCTTTGTTGCCACCAACAGCTGGTGGTCTACCTGAAGATACTGAGTATGCAGATGTGTGGTTGCCTGTTTTACAATCCACCGCAGTTAACCAGTCACACTTCTCCTTTGACACTAATTTAATGACTTCCATTGCCCCATCAAAAGTTTCAATTTTTGCTGTCTGGTTTAAAAGACATTTTTTGGTTCCCCCTTGGACTTCCATTTGGCTGGTGCTCATATCTATTTTTTTGTTTATGTCCATTGGATTTGTGGTGGTGTTTTTTTCGTCTTGTGAATGGACACTACCTAAAAGAAAGATCTACAATTAGACTAATTGATGGAACTTTGGCCCCCCCACTCCTCATCACATATCATGAAAAGGGACCAGACTTTTGTGAATATTACTGCCTGGCCTGTGTTGGATGGGATTGCGTGGGATGCTGTTAAATTTCAAATTCATGGTCCCACTGAAGTAATCAATGTGCCAAATGTATTTCGTGTTTCTATGGGTGATGTAATTAAGCAAAGCATCCGCTCAGATGATTGGGATGTTCAAGCCATAGAAGCACTGTTTTCTGATTTGAAATATTATGCTGCGTTTGAAGCTGAGAATTTGTATTTAGATACTGCTAATTATGATGAGCAGTTTTGCTATCAACATTATGGCAATCATTTCCTTCACAAAGCCAATACGTTTAGAAATTTTGTAAACTATACGCAATGGGAACACTGTCCAGCGCCTAGGCTGGGCAGCTCTACCACGTTAGTGAGCAAAGTCACATATTTTTCTGATTTCAGTGTGTCGAATCCTGCCTCCTTTTACTTTAGAGTGGCAACTGAGATTGCTTCGAAAGTTAGGCTGACACACACAAAATTGTTATATTCAAAATCCTTTATGGATGAATTGGCAATCAGAGGTTATGATCTGTGGAAAGCTACTATTGATCTTAAATCGGTTTGGGGTTCTAAACCGTGGCAGGTACAGGGAACAGAAGCTTTGCATTGTGCCTGCCTCATCCCGAACCACATATTATTTTTGAATTCGTCAATTTTTCAGACCACCTGTTTTGGATTGGCTACTTCTAAAAAATTAAATTCTCCCTCTACTCCGGATCTGGGTGCTTATCCTAATTGGGATAATCATACGGATCTGTCCCTTACTGCGTTGCAGTCATACATTTCTAACACATCCTTCAATATTTCCAAATTAAATCCGGAAGGATGGTTAATATGGCAAACGAGCTCAGATTCCTGTCAACATCGGTTTCTGGATTTAAATCCGGGGTATACGCAAGTTCGTGTGGACCCCCGTTTTGAATCCTCTCATACTGTAACTACCTACTCCGTAGGGAAGTTATGCCAATCTTGGCTGCAACATTCCACCTTAGCATCTGTTAAACTTCATTTATCACAATTACACGACAAAATAGATTTGAATGATTTTGTTAAGGGTCCTGCGGTTGGCAGGTCCAAAAGATGGGTATATGCTGTTTATAACGAAGTTTGGAAGCTATCACAAATTGAAGCTGCATCCAGATTACGAGCTATTGATCAAGCCAATATGGAGAAGGTATTGGCTGTTATAGATAATAGCATTAACACCCTGTCTTCCAGAATTTATACGTTAGATAATATCGTTTCATCTGTTGTTGACATTGTGCAGGATGATGTGTCTGTTTTATATCATGGTCAAAATCAATTGCGTTCTATAATGCAGTTTGCATGGATATTGCAAACGTTAAAGGCTGGGAAAGTCCCTTGGGATTACATGAATACTTCCACTCTGTTCCTTCCTTTTAATTTAACTGCAAAACAACAGTTCATGTCCATGAAAGATGCAACATACTCATTGCTGCACATTGAAAAGTTAGAACCTTTGCCGTTCTCTGTTGCCGAATTAAACTCCGCTGTGTGGCTTATCCACGGGTTAATCACATTACCATTTCCCCTGTTTAAGTTCAGTTCCTGCATGAAACATTATGCGCTAGGCAGATATGAACAACTAGGTACTGCCTTCCTGTATGAAGTTTGGTCACTCCCATTCACGTACAGGTGCCTGAGGGATGGTAAAGAGGTTTACTTAAAAGGTGAAGAATGCACTTCCACTCCGGATCACTCTGTGGTGTGTCGGCACATTCAATTGCATGGTGCATGTAATGTGCATGCTCCTAATTTAGCTTGCGTCCTGACAGGGATCCCAGTGCCAGTCATAACACCGTCATTTACGCTGCTGGCTAACGGTAGTTACTTGCTATTAAATAATGAAGCTTGCTGTGGGATGTTAGTGGGAATTCCCTACATAGTGACTGTATCACAGAGAGTAATCTGCTGTAACAACGTCCTTTTCCCACCCCCGCATGGACGGCTCGATGTATCCATCTGGACTTCCATTTTAACCTTGAAAGCAGAGTTCAACAAGATGAGCAGAATAAGGGCTCTATTGTCTCAAAAAGAAGTTGCGTTGACTTCATCCCGGGAAACATTTGTCCTTCACGTAGCAAACACGCGCACAGAGGTGCAAGCGCTTTTGAATACTGATCTCCCACTTCATTTTGGTGCCCTGATTCAGACTATCTTCAATGCCTCGTCAACAAGTGGCCTGGCACATTTTTTCAAAATTGTGGGCTCCGGGGGCCTCGTGACCTCCTTCCAAACTATTTTTGGTGTTATCCCGGCATTTTTTCATTCTAGTTTTTTCCAGCGTCTTCGGAGGTCTCCCGTTGATTCTCGCCCTCGTGGCTGGGGTACTGTTGTTGGTCTGCTTACTACGTAATGGATGCACAATTTGTGTCCCGGCTGCTCCATCTTCGTAACCGGATGCTTGAATACTATGGAACACTACCACTGGCAACATTGAGCATAGCCTATGGATTGTCCTTCCGGTTTCCCTACTTTACTTGCGTACAACCTGTCTTTCATTGCCTAGAGTGTCCGTTCCAATGGGCTCTGGATTTGTGCTTGTCGAACTCGGTGTCTCCCGCCCCGGATTATGATCGACTAATGAGCCCCTTAGTGGCTCCTGAGTTGGACTGTTCTGGTGTCTGGATTATGGCCTGTGGAGCAGCACATGGAGTCCTAGGGAATTGGGACATCGGTACGGCTGCAGATGACTTCCTGGCAAGAAGTTATCTTGAAGAACATGCCAGTTGTCCTCTGATGGTACTAGAGGCTCCAGTTGTCGAAGAACTTGTGTGTTCATTCCCCTTGCTGAACTGGATGGCAGATCATTTTGCAGGACGTTCCAATGATTTCCTATTGGAAGCCGTTGCTACTTATTGTGCTTGTACATTGATGGATTAACTTAGAGGTCATCCAACATTCCTTTGGAATAACTTTTGCCTTTTCGTTTGACATCCATCGATAATATATTTTTTTCCTTTAAATGGTTTTTTTTCTCTCTCTTTTTTCTCTTCGAACTTTCACTGCCCTTATATGGATTCACAATTTGTGCCCTTAGTTCCGTTCTATCGAACTTGAACTCTGCGTTCCTTAATTGTACCCCTATTGGTTAGTGGTCCGATCAAGGGGCGGTGTAGTGAGGGCTGCAATTAATATATGTACATTGCTAAGTTAGCACAACCGCGTTCGATATTAGAAAGCCATCTTGCCACTTTTGCTGCTTTTGCACACAACACTGCAGTTACATGTTATTATTTGAGAAATGCTTGCTCGCCTTTTCTTCACATGAGAACTGTCTGTTGTTCATATCCCTAACAGTGAGCTGCGACCTTGGTCTGAACATTGTGTAAAGAAACAGTCTGGGTCGCTAGACGTTGCATGTTTTTGGGTTCAGGTTGATCGGCCCACTATTTAGTCGTAACACGCACGCAGCTGCAAATACCTGAGAGTCGAGCGCTTTTAATATTGCAGGCTGCTTGCTTGATTCATTCATTCGGAAGAAGAGCTTTCCCAGGAGCAGAGTATACCTGATCCTGTGATGTGATTCCACTAAGCTGATCTTTACGGTATGGGGTTCCCCATTCAAGCCTAGAGACCTTCTATTAGTCTAAAAATAATAATATTAGTTTACTAGCGAAAGGAAGGTGGCTGCAATCCACTGTCATTTTATTATGATTTCTCCTTTCATTTTCTATGGTATTGTAATTAGGCTGATGGTTTTGATTTTAATCATTTGTCTGCTTATGTTAGCCAAAGTACTGCATCTTAGGACACGAGGTTTATAAAATAAACTCTTTAAACTTTACCGTGTCTCTGTTTACTCTTGTTGTGGACTGATATGAGAATAATAACGAACAGGTATTTCTGATTCCCACCATTCCTGAGAATACACTAAGTCGCTTGTTCTGGGTTGTCTATACATTGGGACCGCCGAGATAAAATTGGAAAACGAATGGGACACTGATGCTGATCGGATAGGGGTTCTGGGTTCACTGAGGTCCTGGTTTCCTGCGCATAGTTCTGTGCATGAGCAGAATCCCTGCAACAGTAGGCCTAAGAGAATGTAGGCAGGGAATCTAGGGAGACCAGTTTCGAAGTGTGTATCAATGTCGCTAAGGATCTGGGCCCAGTATGGGGATAACTGTGCAATCCCATAAAATGTGTTGGAGTGTGCCGAGGGACCCACATCGGCGCCAGTATTCAGGGGAGTGTGATCGCTTGTACTTGTGGAGTCTGATGGGGGTAAGGTACCAATATGTTATGATTTTGGTGGCTGTTTCTATTCCTGTTATGTTGCGAGCAGTGTGGCGGGCACGGTAATGGATATTCTCCCATTTTTTCGAGGTCAGTTCCCTCCCGATTTTCAAACCCCAGCGTTTTTGGCCTGGGGATTTGGTAATTGTGAAAGGTGCGTTTGAGTCTATACAGGTGTGTGACACAGCGTGAATTTCCCAAATCTGAAAGCAGCCAGCGTTGGAACGGGTTGATGTGTCTCTGGGCCCCCGGTCAAACTGAAGGATGTGTCACCCAATGTCGATTTGGATATAATGCCAACATTCACCCTCAGGCAGGTCGTCTTCAGCACGCAAGGACTCAAATGGAATAGGGTCCTCTGCATCAAATAGATGCCCGACAGACCTACGCCTGGTTGGTTCCAGTGGTGAAATGCTGGATCGTTCTAGGTCGGCGTAAATTCGGGATTTCCCACGATTGAAGTCAGGGGGGTAGGGAAAGAAGTGAGATTCCTCCAGGTTTCCAGTTTGTCCCAGGCTGCCAGCATTGGTTTAGTGATCAGAGAGAGATGTAGGTTAGGGGGCCTAGCGTTTTTCGGAAGAAAGGGGATCTTCCCTAGAAGTTATCCCGCCAAAGTCTTGTCCATGAAATGCCAATGCTTTTCGGACTCTGGACGGGCCCACTTGACAAAGATCCTTAGCTGGGTGCCCTGAAAGTATCGGGACAAATCTAGGACCCCAAGGCCAGTAGGTTAGGTCACTGCGAAGGCAGGGCCGCCTATCCGCCCAAACAAAGCAATTAATTTCATCTTGAAGGGAGCACAATGAGTCTGGGGGCAGATCTGCTGGTAGGACTTAAAACAAATACGGGATCCGAGGAAGGACCACCATCTTCACTGCTGCTCGCCTCCCCAACCACGAAAGGGCATGTTGTAGCCAGCGGCCGAGGTCAGGCTGTATCTGACAAGTCAGGGAGCTATAGTTAAGGGCTACCGTCGCGGGTATCGTAGAAGCAATTTGAAGTTTCAGATAAGGTAGGGAGGATGCGGCCAATTGGAGGGAGAAGGTTTGTCTGGGGGTATCTAGTGTGTGGGACTGCAATGTCAAATTGAGGGCTTGGAATTTATGAATGTTGTTTTTAAAACCAGCTATTTGACCAAATGCTGTTATGTCGTCCAGAAACCAGTGGCGGCTGGTGACATTTGAAAGTGGTAGGGCGTAAAATGAGTGGTGGAGTGCACCGCGGCGAGCGAGCGCGAAAAATATAAGGGGCGTTCGGCGGGGTGCTCCCCTGAGACAATTTCGAAAAAAGAGTGGGCACATGGTGCATTTTCAAGCCAATTTCCAATGTTCCACTTCATCTGGGAAAAAAGTTATACATGTGACGAATGGCAAAGATAAATTAAATGCATAATTATTTACTGCCTGAAAAAGCCAGCCCAAGAGTATAAAGCAAGCCACCCATATCCCAGACCTTGCTCCACAAGTCGCTGTGCAAACCATATCACAAATTTCCCACACCAACACCCTGTGGACTGTTAAGTCAGCGTTTCTAAATTCATTTATTTGAAATACGTTTTTTTTTTTTACTCGTGCACATGCACTACAGGACTGAATATCTTGTTTGAAAATTCATGTTTTTTTTTCTTGTTATAATGCATGCAACATCTATTTCATTTTGAAGAAGTATCACACTCCCACCTTGCCCATGGTTGGAGCTCTCATTGATATCGATTTACAACATTGCTATCATTTCTCTTTAGCAGTCCAGTACATAGTCTCATCACTCCCCCACCTTTCCACCTCATTCCCGTCATACACGTACACAAAAACATGGACAGTGGAGCAGGATAGTACAGCACAAGAGGAAGAGAGGCGCTGACAAAGCGACAATGAGGATTGAACATGGACCAGGGTGCATGCATGGACACACAGACAGAGAGACACAGAACCTGTCTGACACATGGACAATGAGACACAGACCAGGGTGCATGCACACACAGACAGAGACACAGAACCTGACACGTGGACAATGAGACATGGACACAGACCAGGGTGCATTAACACACACACACAGACACAGAGCCTGACACGTGGACAATGAGACAGGGACACAGACCAGGGTGCATGGTCACTCAATGAGGCATGAACATGGACAGGGACAAGGATGCATGGGTAAACAGACAGGGAAATACAGAGCCTGAGACATGGACGGTGACTTACATAGAAACTCTCCTGAGTGACTGTGTACTCAGGGTAGAAGCACGCCTTTCATTTAGAAATCCTCCTCTGTTGCATGCTAGATAAGTGGCCAGCTTCACCACATGCATGTTACCCCTCACATGGTTCTTCAATTAAACAAATACGCCTTGCCTCTCAATCATTCATTGATGGGTGCATGGGAGCAGGGCCTACCTCCAGAAACATTTCTATCTACAAGACTTGTTATTTTTCAGTAGCTAGGCCCTGCTGGCAGTGGCATGCACCTCCGAAAAGCATACACCCTGCGTGCCAGCAGGGCCTAGCTTCAGAAACGTAACATTACTTGTAGATAGAAATGTTTCTGAAGCTAGGCCCTGCTGGCACGCAGCGTATATGCTTCTCAGAGGAAGTGCATGGCAGGGCCTAGCTCTGCTTCAGAAGCATTTAAATACCCAGACTTGCTCTGATGCACAAGTAGGTTATTGAATGAAAAGTATTTCGGTTGAACCACAAAAGTGATTTTTTCCCCCCAAAGAACGGGTGTGACAATCAAGGAAATACAGTATTGTGAGGAATGGCCGCATTTTTCCTCAAATCTGTGAATCGCTCGAATGAGGCATTTGTAAGATTATTGTAGGGCCCCCTAGTGCGTGGAGACGGATCCTAGCAGAGTGTGTAATTGCATTTAAACAACCCTTCATTCATACCCTGATGGGGCGCTAAAGCGCTTTCAGTGAGCTGGTAACACGCTAAATAATGCCATGCACCTCCGTGCCCACAGACATGCCAGGGGACAACGGCGGGCACACTGAGACCGACATTTATGAATGAGTTAGAGGGTTACAGAGCAGAGCCACCCTACCCTACTTTCAGCTGTTCCAGCTGCCCGCTTTTACTCTTTAACCAGCCGAGGCGCCCTCCAGCCATCCATCAGTGTCCCCGTTCCTTTCAGAAGTACTGCGACCAGTCACGGCCAGCATTACGGGCGGGTGGGGGGGGGTAATTTGAATTGGGTCATTGCGCCATATGGGGGGCGGGGAGGCGGAAAGGGTTTAATGGGAAAAAAAATATAAAATAAAACTTACCGTCCCGCGCCATCTTCTGGATGGTTCCCGACTTCCGGTCCTGACTCCTGGGTTTTCAAATTCCGGGCCCGCCGGCTGCAGCTCTCCTCGCGTCATCAGGTAAGGCAGCCTCCCTCCCTTCCCTCCTCCAATCACAACTGGTGAGACGACTCTGAGAGCGCCGCACCCGGGCCATTTTCTCTATGTAGGCTGCTGCATGCAGCAGCCTACATAGAGAAAATGGGAGAGTGGGCGGTCCTGCTCGAGGGCAGGGGGGAGTGGCTTGCCCATTGTTGTGCATACTGACTGTTTGGTCAGCCCCAGGGCCGACCAAACAGTCAGTATGCACAACAGTGGAGAGGTTACTCCCCCCCTGCCTTCGAGCAGGACCGCCCACCCCCAACCAGCCACTTCTGCTTTCTCGTAGTGCGAGAAGCAGAAACATAAATGGTAGTTATTACCATTTATGTTTCTGCCTTCTCGCACTGCGAGAAAGCAGTGGGGCGGCGCCCAAACGCCCCAATAGAGGAGCCGCCACTGCCAGAAACTCTGTTAAAGATATGTGTGAGGTCTCTAGGGTCGCTAGGATGTCGTCTGCATATAGGCTGCTTGTGTGACGATCACCGCCAAACTTAATCCCTGTAATTGCTGCGTTGTATCGGACTCTGTATGCCATGGTCTCCATATACAGAGCAAAGAGAAGAGGCGATAGGGGACATCCCTGTCTTGTGCCCCTAGCTATAAGGAATGGGGTGGAAGAATAGCCGTTCACCCGAACAGATGCTGCTGGGTGATCATATGTACTAAAGAACCATTTCTGAAATTGGTCTTCCAGTCCAAAATGTACCAGGGTGGCATCGAGGTAAGGCCAATTCCTTCTCAGCATCCACTGCCAGGAGCATCAGCTCCTGTTGGTGTCTCTGGGCCTTGTCTATGAGATAAAGGATCCTCCGCATGTTGTCAGTGCACTGACGCTGTGTAACAAACCCTGCCTGATCAGGGAGGAGGGGTTAAGGTGCGCCGCTAGGACTCCTGTGAAGATTTTAAGGTCCATGTTTAGCACACTGTCGTAACGAAACTTGAGGGGTCCCCCAAGCAGGGCACGTGGACGGGCCCCCTCTGGACTCAATCATAAGCTCTCCGGAGTAATGTGCTGAGGGGCCCCCTAGCTGCAGGGGCCTGTTACGCCACTGGTTTACCAGAGAGATCGGTCTATACGAGGGACATGGTGATTTATCTTTCCCTAGTTTGGGTATTACCGCTATGGATGCCATCTTCATGGATGGAGGAAGGGCCGTTGAGGTCCCTAGGGTGTTAAAGAGTCTAGTAAGAAGGGGCACCATGGACTGGCAAACAGACCTATAGAAGATGGCTGGAAAGCCATCCGGACCAGGGGATTTGGATGGTTTCAGACGGGCTATACAGGCGATAACCTCCTCTATGCGAATGGGGCGATCTAACTCCTCTCTGCTCTGGGGTAAGCATGGAGGTGTGTGCTGACCAGAGGTATGCTGCCATATGCTCTTGCGGTAGGTTTTGTGCTGTGTATAGTTCCTGGCAGTATTCCTAAAATACCTCTGCTATTTGTGGGTCTTCATATTGAACCTACCCTGCGGAATCGAGTATTTCATGGACCCGATATTTCTGCCGCTGGATCTTCAGTCTATTGAAAAGGAGGCGCCCGCACCTGTCGCCACCAATGTAAAATGGTGTTTGAGGCGGAATGCTGCACATGCTGCACTGTCTGTGTCTGTTCCAGCCAGTTGGGACCTGGCCACTTTCAACTGCCTCCAGACCCTGTGCGCCCCTGTCTGTTTGTGACTGCATTCAAGTGTACAACTTGAAGTGAGAGTTGCTCCCATTTGTCCCGGTGGGTTTTGTTCTAGAACACTGAGATGGCTAAAAACTCCCCCGGACTACTGCCTTTAGGGTATCCCTCAGGGTGGATATGGCAGTGTCAGGGTTATCATTATTGGCCAGATAGCTATGGATAGTTCTGGAAATTCGTTGTACGTTCTCAGGGCGTTGAAAGAGACCCTCCCGTAGGCCCCAGGTCCTGGAGTATGGGATGTGTTGTGGAAGGCCAATTGTGACAACTACGGTGGACTGGTCCGACAAAGATCTGGGTTTAATGTCAATATCCTGCACCCTACGGATGAGATAGGCTGAACCCAGAAAGTAATCTAACCTGATGTAGTTTTTGTGAGCAGATTAAAAGAATGTGTAATCACGGGTCTGTGCGTGTGCATTCCTCCAATTGTCGGTTTGGCCTTGGTCTTTCAGCCACTGCACCCCCCCCCCCTGAAGACAGAGCCCCCGCTTCGCTATGTCTTTGCGCTGGTCTATTCAGCTCATTGTCTAGAAGGAGGTTCAGATCTCCCCCCACCAGGACCAAGCAATTTGGGGTCCCCACAATCTCTGTGACCGTCCTGTGGAGGAAAGGTTCCTGCCCTTCATTATGGGAATACATAGTTGCCAGTGTGATTGAGCTCAATCCTATTTGCAAGTCCTCCAGCATCCTGCCCTGGATTTTAGCCTCCCTAGATATCACCTTGTCTCTATAGTGTCGTGAACTCAGGATAGCTACCCCTGCCGATTTGTTCGGAAGGGATGAGAAATACTGAAATGGGAAGGCGTGGGAGAGTAGCCTATGCTAGTCCCTGGGGAGAAGATGCGTCTTCTGTAGTAAACAGATATGCACCACGGAATTCTCTAAATACTTCAGAATTGAATTCCTTTTCAAAGAGTGGTTGAGACCCCTGACGTTCAGGGTGAGTATTATTAGTGTGTTTGGCATTGGATAGTGGAGTAAGTTCGCTGCAAGAGTCTCCCCTGGGTAGCGGCATGGATGGATGGGCAAGGAGAGTGGTAGGTTCCATGCAATATGGTGAGAGCATATAGTGTACGTTTGAGGCATTCCTGGGTCCAACTAAAAACAAAAAAATGACAAAACGCCAAACTCTTAGCGGGAAACAACTTAAACTAAATGTAGCATGAGTTCTGTTCATGTCCTCATCCTGCCGATCCATGGCGTTCACAATGTGTTGGTCCGTGGGCGTGGTCTCACCGCCCCCCACCCACTGGAGCTCACCCAACCAATGCAAAGAGCGGTGTGACACAGTAGAGGTATAGCTGGGGGAGAGGAGAGAGCTAACAGAGGGAAAGTCGTATGCCCCTGTCCGGCCGCTTTATATTTGCTTCAGGGTGATGCAGGTCTGGATGGTCAATAACTGCCTTCCTCTCCTTGGCTATAGTCTCTGACTCTGGGCGTAGTTCAGTTGCGGGGATCTCATCTCTCCTTGACCTCTGTTCCTCTTCCTGTCAGGGTCTTGGGACACGTCCTGTGCGGGCTTGGCCGTGGCCGCCTTCAAATCCAAAATACTGCGTGCCTCCTCCAGCGAGCGTGTTTGATGCAGTTTCCTTCCGAGGCGGAATATTAGATGAAAGGGGTGACCCCATGAGTATCGCACTCCTGCCGCCTGGAGATGTGTGGTGATTGGGCTGAAAGCTTTGCGTTTCTGGAGGATCATGGCTGCGAGGTCTTGGTAGAGAACTGGCTGGTATCCCTGGGATTGTAGTGGGTGTTTATCTCTGGCCTGCTGGACGATGCGCTCCTCAGGGGAAAATCGTGAACACAAGTTAAGATATCGGGTGGTGAGATGGCAGGCGAGCATCTGAAGCCAACCCTGTGCGTTCTGTTAAGCTTAATGTCCAATTCCGGGGGGGTCTCCAGAATAGATCGATAGAGATCCTTCACAAAGGGGCTAATGTCTGCCCCCTTCACCCCAGACGGGACTTCTCGTATGTGGATGTTATTTCAGCGTGATCTGTTTTCCAAATCTACGTTATGGGCTTGGAGATCTAAGTGCTGGTCCCTGAGACATAGAATTTCTTGCTGTAGTTGTTCTATTTCTTATTCTCTGCTTGCCTTGTGATCTTCCAGGGTTGCAATTCTGTCCCCAAGCCCATCTACATCTCACCAGACCTCTTTGAGTTCTTGAACAAGATCTTTCTTAAAGAATTGCAAATCTTCATGGAGGGAGATGAACAGCGACTCCAGGTAGGGTCGAGGGATCTGTTCCTCTGGAGCGCCCTGACTGGTGGGCCCATCGAAAGAGGAGGAGGCCGGTGTATCTCCCATATGAGCCCCGTTGATTTTAGGAGAATGTCTTTAAGGTTGCGGTCCTTCTTCACCCTCCCAGTTGCCATGTTGAGGGATAGGTGGGCCCCAGGGATTCGCCCAGATGATGCGCTCCTACCAGTCTATTGTATCCAGGGTGATCTTCCTGGTCAGGTCAGCTGTCCGATCTCTGTTACCAGTTCGATACGTGGCTCTGCGTGCGCTTCCCAATGATGGTGGGTGGGCAAAACCGTCCAGTCACTCGTGGGGCCCTGAGACTCAACAGGCCCGTGGGGCTGCACTGGAGCTGCTGAGCCCTGTGTTTGTTCTGGATTGGGCCAGGACGGGCCCGAGGGGCTGCTGTCCTATGCGTGTGCCAGGTGGGTCTAGGTGATGGCCGGCAGAGCTGTCACCGCATGTTTCTGCCCCGGTTCAGCAGATCACCAACAGCTGCAGGGCCACTCTTGATGGCTCCCCAGGAAGGGCAGTCGAACCACTACCCAAGGAGGCCTGTGCCTCGCTCTCCACATTTGCCCTGGCGTTAGCCTCCTATGGGGGCCGAGCTGTGCAGTATTCCAGGGGTGTGGGGCTCCAGTCTCCGGCTGGCGTCCTGCCTTGAAATTCCAGCTAATCATTGCTGTGATGCATCCGCCCCTCCTGGGGCTCTTGGGAAAATCCACAAAGCAAGGCCACTCCCCACCCTTTCCCGGGTGCTGTGCCAGAATTCCATGTGGTAGGCCTCATGGGGAGGAGCCTTACTCTAAGCAGTCTGAGGGGTCCCCCACGCTGAGATCAGGGCGATCTCCCTGGGTTCGCTGTGTCAGCAGGCCTGCAGCACCCTGAGCACCGCCAGGCCATGCCTACCTCCACTGCTCAGGGTGGATGACTGCTCCTGTGCCCATCGCTCAGTGTGGGCCCAACAAAGGCCAAGTCCTGCTGTAGGCGTCCGGGATGGCTCCTCCTCCTTCCACAGATCGCCAGCCAGTGAGGCATCAAGGTGTCAATCTGTCTCCTGTTCAGTCCAGGAGAGAGGCGGTGTGTACGTGCGGTGGGGGAGTGTGTCCCTGGGTTGGACCGCGCTGGGAAAGGGCGATGCTTGGCGGCGATGCAGGCCGCAATGCTCGTGTTCGGCCGTTGCAGGCACAAACACGGCAAGCTAGAGCCTGACCACTCTCCTGGACAGTCCCTGCAACATTGTGAGGCTGCAGCCGGTGCTGATGCGTGCCAACTCATCATTGCTAGCGTTGCTTTAATCGGGTGGCCCTGGTGGCGGTGAGCGGAGAGATCGGAAGGCAGGTCTCATCCATCCGCCATCTTGGGCACGCCCCCTAAACATGTACTTTAAAGTTTTACATGCCGATAGTGAAAAACTAGCAAATTCGTTTTTCACCACTGTAAGGCCTTCTTCTCCCATAGGATAACATTGGGTTACCTTATTACATTTAATAAGTGAAAATGTTTGTTAGGTAACTGGTAAAAATGTAAGTTGGGTCTCAAAAGAATTGTAATTTTAAATATTCTTTAATGATAGTCTGATTTTAAGGCGAAAATACTACTTTTAGAAAGTTAGCATTTTCTTGTCCTAACTATTGGGGGCCTGCAGCCTAGGTCACATGACTGTGAACAGTTGGCAGTTGCCCTATGTGTATTCCTCCCAGACAATGAGACAAAGGGGGAATTAGTTGTTGGCAGGATGGACCATCATGGCAGGATGGAGGGGGCAGAGCTGTTTCTTGCCCCACTTACATTTCAAAGGGGCTGTCACAGCACACTCGCAAAGAACTTGACACCAGTCCTTTGTCATCCTAGATAGCAGGGGTTTCTCTGGGTGGGCATATCGATGGTAATTGCAAAAAGCAATTACCATCCTTTTTAAAATATACTGAAGCATTCACTGCCTTGACCTGCTGAGTCTGTTCTACAAAACGGACGTCAGGCAGTTTTAATTTAGACACATGAGCTAGTGTGCATGTGTCTATTGGTAGCAGTAAAAGTCCAGCAGTACAAGCTAACATGCTGCCAGCCCAATTTTGCAATAAGTGGGGTCCTCTGGAACCGCCCACAAATGATGCTTAAAAGCATCACATTCTGAAGTAGCTCCAGGCATGCACAGTATCGCTGTACTCCCGGGGCTGCTTGTCTGTCATCAGCTGCCTTTTACCAGTCCTCCCTTTACCATGTCGTCACAGCATGATGACTTGGAAAGGGAGGGGTTGCAGGGTTACCAAGTTGGCCTGCCATGTACTCTAAACAGTTGCACTGTGCATGCTTCTGCACCTCATGTATTCTGTTTAGAGCATTCCAGAACCAGCAGAGAGGGCCTGAGGTGCTTTTACAAGCTGCAGCTGGTGCTCCCTGGAAGTGCCGGCGTGGACTGCTGGTGTGCAGCGCTTTAGTCTTCTGTGACACTGGACAAAGGGGCATATTTACAAGGCGGCGCTAGAAAATTATCGCCGCTTTTGCGGACGTTTTCGGCCGAAAAGCGGCGATAATTTGATCGCCTAATTAGCAAGGTCACGCTAACGTGTGAAACCTTGCATTAGCGCACAAATTCTTAACGCCCAGCTTTGCATCTCTAATGAGATGCAAAATGGGAATTCCTGACCTGACATGACAGGAGAAATGTCACTAAGCGACATTTCTCCTATCATCAAGCCCCACGCTATGAAGCATAGCGGAAAGAAAAGTAGCGATAACTCCTGTTATCGCTACTTTCCTTACGCCTGCTTCAGGACTAACTTAGCCATGATATCCTATGAAAGGTGGATAGCATGGCTATGTTTGTGAGACCCTATCAACAAGCTAACGCCACATTTTGTGAGATTATCGCTGGGTTTCCAGCGATAATCTCACGTTTGGCAGTTAGCGCTAGGATTTTTATCGCTTTTGAGATAAGCGTTGCTAATGGCACGCTATCTCAGCGATAAAAATCCACGCTAGCCGGCGATAATTATCCTAGAGCTAAGTGCGCTTAGCGATAATTATCGCCGGTTGTTGCTGATATGCCCCTATAAGACTACTGAGTGTGAGTGGTGTTATCTCTCCTTCGCCGTAGTGTGAGGCTCACTTTATTTCCCATCCTATCTTCCTTCTTCCTTTTCCCAACTGTCCTTGCTTGTTGATCTTTTCTTTTCTCGCTGTTTTCTCTCCCTAGTCCTTCTCTCTAGTAGCAGCAGGAAAGATAACCCCGGATGGTGAATTCCAATAGTGAAATACTTCAATTTGAACGTGTGATTCAGTGCGTCTCCTGTGCTCTGAAAGGAACGCTGGGCAGGGTAATGACAAATTTTAGATCTCCCCTGGACCAAGGAATGTACCGTCACTTTCCCAGGGAGAGAATATCGGTTCCAAACTTATGGAATATAACATATACACAGCACTTCCTAAGGTGGGCTAACTTTCAACACTCCCCCAAAGGCAAGGCAAGAAAACAATAAATACGCAGACTTTGCACATCACTTGCCAGGATTAGACCAACTTCCTATAACACAATTACTTGCTAGAAGGGAATTCACCCATCCTTCTACAACAGAATACTTGGCCAAGAAGAGTCCACACCTCCTGCTACAAGGAAAAGACAAATTGGTATATCTGGGATGTATTTATTAGTAAATAGCACCACACAGTAAGCCAAATGCACCTAACATAGCAGACTCTAACATATCAATAGTATGATTGAAACACAATCAATGCAAATATATATATGTAGAAATATATATGTATGGATATAAGAATCAGAAATAAGAAGGAAAGGAGAGAATCAGTAAAGAATCAAGAGACAGTTAGTAGCAGAGACACCTCACCTAATGCTCCATCATTACACCCCACTTTGTTCAAGGGGAGTCCATTGCTTGAACTGGGCGAAAGCTCAGAGGTGACGCCACTTTCGGTGACAACACGTCTGCTCCACGGATGAACTTCCCATGTGCCAGATTTCTACGACTTCACATTCTTTAATCTGAAAATGCTCCCCCATTCTGTCTAACTAATTCAAACACATTTGTAACTGTCATTAGTCTATCACCTCATGAAAAAAAAAACTAAACTGCTCTTGACATATCAAAAGAAAAAAGCATTGGTAATATCAGAAGTCACATACCAAGTCCCATGCTACTTCTGTAACAATATCTGGGACAGCATCAGTCAAAGAAGGTATATGTTTGTCCAGTTCGCAATAATCAACTGTCATGCGCCAAGAATTATCACATTTGCACACCAGCTACACAATTAGGGTCACCACCTCAATCTGCCAAGCCCTGTATGATCTCACTGATACCTTCACGCCCATCTGGCATTCTGTACTGTTTCAAATTAATTTCCTTAGTAAGATGGGGTACCTTCACTAGGGAATCTTGTGTTTCAAACTCCACCTCTGGACCTTCTATTATATCCTGTGCAAACTGTTTTTCTGTCTGTAAATGTCACTTAATAACCATTGCAATCTCCCATAGACAAACCACATTTTCTCTAACTCTGTTCTGTCCAGTATCTTTTGGTGCACAAAAGCGCAGCATTTGTCCAGCATCTGAATTTATAAGTGACCTCTTCTTTCCCTGCACTTTCCTGTAACTAAAAAGGGCACATTGCTCTTGAATTAACTCACCGTTGGTCTGTTTACTTTCCTGCACATTCCTTTCTGGCTGAAAAACCTCCTCAGAAGAATTAATTAAAACTATCTGTGTAGGTTGTAGTCTGAATGCATTCTCTGTTACATTTATCACATCTGAATCATTTTGGCTGGTCAAAGTAAACAGCTTCACAGCCTGGTACAAGTTTAATTCTGTCTTCAAAGATATATTTTCAAACTGGGCATCAACTAGCTCTGTTTTCAACTCACTATGTTCTTTTTGCAAATGCCCACATGTTTAATGCATATTAACCAACACATTTAAAATAACACCGCTGTCTCTGTCTAAAATGTCATAAATCTCCTGCTGATTAACACCCTTCATCGCAACTCCGGAGTCTGTAATCTCGGAGGAGAACCACGTTTCAGGGTTATGCTCCAACATCTTACATTCACTTTGCAACTGAAAACATTTTATATGCATTCCTTAACAAACACTTGAAAGGGATCCAGCCGTTTCTGCCTAACCTAGCAAGCTATTTATAAGCACTTTTTACAAAACACACTTAAACACACACACACCAATTCTAACTCCGCACAATTAGCTCACTTCACGAGCCAGCACATCATATGGGCTACCCCCATGCAAATAAATCAATTGATATCTAAGAGTCTGCTTTCAATTTAAAAAACAAACAAACATATTTCTTCCCCTTTTAAATCAACGTTCACATCCTGCAACCGACTACGCCAAAAATGTAATGACAAATTTTAGAACTCCCCTTGAACAAAGTGGGGTGAAATGATGGAGCATTAGGTGAGGTGTCTCTGCTACTAACTGTCTCTTGATTCTTTACTGATTCTCTCCTTTCCTTCTTATTTCTGATTCTTATATCCATACATATATATTTCTACATATATATATTTGCATTGATTGTGTTTCAATCATACTATTGATATGTTAGAGTCTGCTATGTTAGGTGCATTTTGGCTTACTGTGTGGTGCTATTTACTAATAAATACATCCCAGATATACCAATTTGTCTTTTCCTTGTAGCAGGAGGTGTGGACTCTTCTTGGCCAAGTATTCTGTTGTAGAAGGATGGGTGAATTCCCTTCTAGCAGGTAATTGTGTTATAGGAAGTTGGTCTAATCCTGGCAAGTGATGTGCAAAGTCTGCGTATATATTGTTTTTTTGCCTTGCCTTTGGGGGAGTGTTGAAAGTTTGCCAACCTTAGGAAGTGCTGTGTTTGTTATATTCCATAAGTTTGGAACTGATATTCTCTCCCTGGGAAAGTGACAGTACATTCCGTGGTCCAGGGGAGATCTAAAATTTGTCATTACAGGCAGACAGCTAATCAACATCAAGCCTTTCTCCCAGGGTGCCTGCTGCCTTGAAAGAAATGCAAATGTGCACTACAACGAGTTAATCTGCAATTGAAAAGGGTAATCTGCAAGTGTAGAGTATGGTTGGGAGCAGGATACTGGATTAATTGATCAATTCACTCCAAGGTGTGCGGCAAAGACATTATTTTTGAGCAGTAGTGCTAAGAGTTAACAACTGAGCTGTGTAGTGAGTGTTTTTATTGTAATTGTATTTATATAGCGCTTACTACCCCTGATGAGGTGTTGAAGGGACAGTTATGTAAAAATAAATACAAAAAAGAGCATTAAGTACAGTCTCTGTATTACAAAAATCTTTATTTTGAAAGCACCATTTTATCTTAAAACCTATTGCACATTTTGAAGAAATCTATATTACTGTGTATAATGCAAGTTTAGAATAATTTCTTGCATATTCACGGTGCTTTCTGTCACATGCTGTTACCTCGTAGCACTAAAAATACACAAGTCACTATTGTGAACTGCACCAACCAATATTGAATTCTGTGGCATTCTGATTAGACACAGACCTCTGCAGTGCATTAACTAATAGACTTTCATAATGTACTATAGTACATTTGACACTGGGTACCAACTTTGTAAATGTATTTTTCACTTAAGTTGCTTGTTATTTTATATGTAGCTACCTGATGGTAAATCTTACAGAATATTTCGTTTTTTTGAGCCACACCTTTTGTACTACTGATATTCTGAACTTGCGTATTTTAAAGGGCTTTCATATGTGATAATGAAGAAAATTGATTTTTGCGAAATAAAATATATGCCTTCCATAAAATTTAAGTGGGGTAGCCATGATTTAGCAATATTTTCTGGTTTCAATGTGTACTAATTAGCCACTAAATGGGTATCTATTGTCTTTCATTATGTTAAGGCTTTGTTTTTAACCTCTTTGTGCAGTTTTTATTTAGCGTATATTTGACCCAAAATAATTAAGCGCTTTGATGACCACCAATTACATTACACAAGGTCACACACTTTTTTTTTAAAGGCACATGTGAGATTAAGTGGTTTACCCAGAATCACAGGATATTCACGCTGAGAAACCTGGTTCCCCACTTCCTAAATTTCCAGCTATGGCCTTAACACCACATCCTGGGTAGAGGGAAGGTAGTACGCTGAAGCATGTGTAAGAACTCTTTTTTTGTCCACTTATCACAGAAATATTGCTGCAAATTGCACCAAAATTCATAAATTATTAGAACTTTCTGGGGGGGGGGTGTTTGCGAAGCAGGCTAGTGCTACAATTCAATTACTGGTTTACACCTAACACCTCAACACTTTCAAATTCCACCAGCCGTCACTGACCTTAGTCCTCTTGGAGCCTGGGCAGGGGCGGAAGGAAAAGTCATGAACCAGATGTGGGGGTAAGTCTAGAAGTTGACAATAAAGTTTCTCCCTGAGCACTTGGAATTGTAAATGAACAGTCCAACAGTAATAAAGTCACTTATTGTGCTTTTGTTCCACTTTTTATTCGGGTACTCAGTGTCAGATGTTCAACTGTACATTTTCATTCAGTATACAGCTTCCACAGATGTTGATATATGACAAAGCAATCTACAGCCAACACGTGTTTTGTTGTATGCATTTACACGCAAGGACTTCTTCAGGGCTGGTTCTGTAATGAGTTCAAATTCAATCGATCCCCAAACCACCAGTAATACCTTGTGCACTAGTAGCTTTATGGCCCCTTTTGGGAGCGCTCCAGGTACATTTTGAAGTACCAATTGATTCAGATATCTCCAAACGTGTTACACATAAAAGGCTTAAGCCTCATGTAAGAGACTCACTGGGTGGATCTAAAGTACAAAGGATGATAACTTGTTACGTGTGGAGAATAGAAATCACGAGTTCATGATAGTATCAGTAAAAATCCCAGGATGGAAAGTACTGCGTTTGGCTTGTATGATTGTTGAGTGCCCACTTATCCTGTACTTTGCTTGGTTGCCAATTTAAGTTTAGAAGTTTCTCCCACTTCAAAGTTTTGCACTGGTATAAATATTGGACCCTGAGACCAACTCTTCGGTGATGTTCAGATTTCTTGCTGGTGTGAGAGAAATGTTAAGGCACCTTAGTACCACCAAGCTACTCTTCCTTTTACCCTTGTCCATTCTGTCCTAGTCTGTTTAGGAAACATAATAGTATTTATGCACCCTAATCGCCCCCCTTGCTGTGTCCCTCCCGCACCCACCTGCTGAACCCTTTTGGCATTTGGGGTGGTTTGTGCTTAGGCCTTCATAATGTCTTGTCCACATAAGGTATGCATGTCAAATTTGAGTCCTTTTTTTCCAACAGCCTTGGGATTCTAAAGGTACCCAGGGCTTGTGGATTCCTGTGGAGGTGACCAATAAAATAGGCAAAATATAACTAAAGTTTGAGTTGTTTGGGAAAATTAGGAGAAAAGTGTCTGTTTTTTCCCTAAAAACTGCACAACGAATGGTTTGCTCTGCTAAAGTAACCATTTTCCCAGCTTTCAGGAACATGCCAAGCTGAATTAAAAACCCTAATTTTATACCACAGTTTTTGCATTTTTCAAATAGGTAGTTTGTTTTCCTATTTTTTGTGTTTTCAACTTACTTACCTTTTGTGGTGGAAACCAGTGTGAAACTTATGGATGATGCAGGAAAGCTATATTTTTCTGAAAAGTAGACACAATTCAGAATTCAGAAAGGGGTCATATGTGTCTCCCTCAAGGTTTTCTCAAATAAACTGTTGAAATAAAGGTATATTGAAAATGAGTAGGAAAAAACAGCCATTTGCGACAATGTTTTCATCTGTAACTTTTTGTCATGACTGTCAATTTATGAATGTACCACTGCGTTCCCTAGATCATTTTGCTTGTGGGGATATATAGGTTTCTTAGGTTCTCCAAGAACCCGAGGTACCCAGAACCAGCAACAGAGCTGCACCTTACCATGATTTTGCATTGTGTACTGAGCATGGACCAATTCATATGGTGAAATATGTAGAGTGAAAAATAGGTATGTATTTCCGAAATGGGCGGAAGATTTGTTGCTTAGAAGCAGTGGTTATTGTACATCTCTGAATTTGTGGGTACCCATGCGAGCATATGATTTAGAGGCTATTTTTCAAAATGTCATCTTTTTAACACACTCTTATATTTGGAAGGCAGAATGCAGCGAAATCAAATTGGTAATAACAAATATTCTGCTATTCTGTGCTACCACAAGACTTCTGTTAAAATGGTACCTCACTTGTGTAGGTAGGTCTATTGCCTGCAAGAGGAAGCAGCCCAAAACGCAATATGGATACATCACATTTTTCCACTTAAAACTGTCCCATTATTTGTAAAGTAAGTAGTTGTGGTTTTTGGGCCCTACTCCAGCCAGCACCTACGGAAACCTAGCAAACCTGCAAATGTTTTTAAACTAGACAGCTTTGGGTAATTTAGGGTGGGCTGACTTGTGTGGCTCTCACCAGGTTGTTTTACCCAGAATCCCTTGCAAACCTCAAACTTTGACAAAAAAAATACATTTTCCACACATTTCTCTGAATGAAAGTTCTGTAATCTGTGGGGAGCAACAAACTTCCTTCCACCCAGCATTCCCCTAAATCTTCTGATAAAAATGGTACCTCACTTGTCTGGGTAGGCTTAGTGCCCGTTACAGGCCCCCCCCCCAAAACGCAACATGGCTACAGCTCATTTTTCCACTCAAAACAGAGCGTTTTTTGCAAAGTGGGAAGCTGTGGATTTTGGGCCATAATTTAGGCAGATTTTGGGAAACCTGCACATTTTTTAAAACTAGGTGAGTTCAGGGTGGTGTTTTTTAACCTGAAAAGCCATGCAAAACTCAAATGTTGCCTTTAATCAAGCATTTTCCTTACATTTCCGTGATGGAAATTTCAGAAATCCACAATTTTCCTACCACCCAGCGTTGCCTGACCTGTGCCGATAAAAATACTGCACCACTAGTGTGGCTATACCTCGTGCCTGTGACAGGAATGGATCAAACCAAGGTCAAC